>NC_056629.2:134693792-135325042 GCF_002870075.4 Lactuca sativa
TATTATTATTATTATTAAAGTTTGGGTTTAATTATTATTATTATTGAAGTTTGGGTTTAAATAAAAGCATATTCAGTGAAAGTTTTCATTATTTTATTATTTTATTATTTTTATTATTTTATTATTTTTTTGAAATTTCAAATATTAATAATCAACTTAAAAAGGAGCTTTTTAGAACCAAAGTGAATTGTTTTTGAGTCAATAATATCAATTATTAGATTCTACCAGTTGTTGCTTTGAGTTTGTCCTTTTGGATAATGAACCCATTTTATTTAATAATGTTACATGCTACCCTTTTATTTTAATTAATATTAACGCTTTGAAGTTTTTATACTAACTAATTATTAAATTGGTATTGATCTTGTGATATTTTATTGTTTTTATTTTATGGTTATAAACGTAATTATTTTATCATCTTTTTTATTTTCAATAAAAAAGGACCCAACATATTATCTTATTAAATTTTGTTTGTTTGTGACATTTTATATATCTAAACGAGACATTGTTTACATTAGTGTGTGTTATAAAAACGCATCGTCTTCATATACCCTCTCATCAAATATTATGCAACGTGATAAAAGTGAAATATGAACTATATATTTAATAATCTTTATTATGATTTCATCTATTTGTATTATATTGTTTTAATTTCATGTATTGTAACCTATAGTTTTAATTTCATTTATTGTAATATAGTGTTTGTACTTAGTTTTATTGACAAGTACTTTTTAATTTTATAAATATCACATATCCTTAATTAGTAAAAAAAACAAATTATAAGAGTGTTTTTTATATACTACTAGTTGTGAGATCCGAGTATCACATGAGTTTATTTTAAAACAAATTAATATAAAATTCAAAATATTTGAAAAGTTTGAATTTATAAGAAAGTAAGAAAATATTGAATTATAAAAATTAAAATGTTTTTTTCTCTTTTAAATTTAAACAAATAATTTAAATAAATAAATAAAGGACATTAATGAAACTTTAGTTTAGTAATTTTGAAATTAGAAGTAAACTCCATTAATGAAATTGATATGCATTTATTATTAGATTTAAATAATATTTGACATTTAATAAAATAGAAAAACCATAAAATGATATATGGAATAAAAATTAATTTAAAATAACCATAAAATTACATGTGTCAAATTGAATAAGAGTATGACAAGTGGTAAAAAAACATTCATTTATTAGAGTAGATTTTATAAAGATGAGATAAATTAATTCATAAAATTCTTTTAGAAATGGTCAATGATACGTTATAAGAGATGTTGTAAGTTAGTAATATTTTGTTTGCCAAAATTAATAAAATATGAGATGAGAGAAAAAAAAATCATAAAAGAAGTTGATGATTTAAGATGCTCATAGTGTATGGTTTGTAAGAAAACCAATAGCATGAATATTGGAGGAGGTTTTCTAAGATTAAAATAAGAATGTAATGTTGTTTTTATTATAAACATTTGGAAATCAATTAGAATGAAATAACTTATTAGAAGATGTTTATGATTGTTAATAAAATGTTATAAGTAGAAACAAATTTTTTCTAAAAAGTATTCAAAAGAAGCGCAAAATGATGATTTTTGTAAGGGTTTAACAAATTGGAGTCAATGACCAAAATTAAAATTAAAGGTGAGAAAAGACAAACCACAAACCGAAAAAACTAAAAATCAAAACCGAACAAATAACTGATGACCGAGTATTTACAGTACAACTTTTGGTATGCGCTTCTTACGAATGGTTTATTGCAATTTTTTTGATGCATTTTTAACCAAAAATCGTACCATGCTCACCCCTGCTGTTCATGACTACAACAAAATTCTGTCAAATTTTTACAGTTTACTAAAACATAAAATGTGATTATTTTTTTGATAAATTGGGTTTTTGCTTAAAGTCCATTTCTTAAAGATTTTTTTTTTCATTTTTATTTATTTATTTTTTAAATATAAAGATCTTATAATATATTACACAACATGAAAATGTAATGTAATTTTAATGATCATATTTTGAAAACGTGCACTAGCTAGCATCCAAAAACTGGAAAAATGTGTGTTTAATTTTGAGTCTCCATAAACTGAAAAATGTGTGTTTTGAGCAACTAAAAACTGGATTTGCTCAGTCAATCTCGGGAATTCTTTGCAAAAAGAAATCTCTCAATCCAATACCGAAGTTAAAAAGGTAACCAAAAAAGAAAAAGAAATCTCAATCAAATACTTTATTTTAAAAGGTAAAGAAAAACACAAGCTGCAAGAGGAAAAAAAAAGAATTGGCCCCATAAATTGCAAATGAAACCTTTAATCGATTGCTATTAGCCAAGCTTTCTGAATAAATCCTTATTTATTCAGATCTTGCAATTAATCAAGTATAGATCCCAAACTCACCTCTTACAAAATAGGCACATATCAACCCTTTCACAAAATAAATATATGGATATTGGATACATACTATAGTGGCTATTGTTCATCCTATCAAACTTAACTGATTTTCTCACTACTAATTTCTGCCAAACACCAAAATCAAAATAGAAAAAAAAAACAAATTACTTACAATCATAAATGTATATATATACCATCGATTTCCATCCCATCACGAGCCGTAATCGGAAAACCCAAATATAACCTTTTACCAACTCGTAACTTTTGTAAAAAAAAAGAATTCATGAATGGAGGTCGTAGCAATCTTTTCCAACATGATCTTGAAATACATTTCTTTAACTTTTTTTTTTGTCAATTCGCATATGGATCAACCCAACATTTGTCATTTTCAACCGCTTTATCCCATCTACGCCAAAAGACCCGCATTTCGTTATACGATTGCCTCCTCACCTGTAACAAAGACGATGACGAGAAATGTCAAAAAAGTCCTTATTTTTAAGGTGCCTCATTTGTTATGCACAACAAGACAAAAAATAGCTGGGATTGAGACTGATGCCAATGGGACCCAAAGGGCGGGGCAGAGAACTGTTATCGATCCTCGTATTTGTAAAATACATAAATGTCCTCATCAGAATCATCATAATGATTAAAAAAAAATAGCGATAGCAAGGTCCAATATAACAAATGATGCCTTAAGGTACAAAAGAAGCATAAAGCAATGTTTCAGCTAAAAAGGCTTAAGAGCACTTCCAAGAGGTTAACATACCTCAGATCTTTCATCGCTAGCAGGGAGATCACTACTGTTCGACTGAAATTAAGAAACACAAACATTATGAATAAAAAAACATACAAAAGAAAGTGATAAAGAGTTGAGGTCTAAGACTTATACCGGAAGGAGAATATTGTGTGTATCTAATGTTGAATTCTTTGTAGTTACATGATTAGTTATTGACATTTTGCTCGCCTAGTTAAATGAAAAATAAAGAATATTAGAAACCACGGAACAACATAAATTATATATCCCGTCCACCTTTTGATGTATAACAGTCTCAGTAAGTATCAAATAAGTATCAGTATCAGTATCAGTACTAGCAGAGTGTCAGAAACGATACTTACATGGTTTGAACCACCAAGAGAAGGGACACCCAAATGAACTATGTATTCAGCATCAACCACACCAACCTTTTGCTTGCGGTCACCCTGTAAGAACATGCTTTTAATTTTAGTCAGAAACAACAGAAATAGAGCTATAAATGGATGAATTTTATTTAGGCATAGACTTGTGATTTGCCTGAGCACAATAGCCTAGCTGAAAGTCTATTCCCCATCCATGAATCAAATCATTCTGAATCAGATACCATGAGCATCTCCATGCAGCTTTTGAGAATACAGGAGCCATCATTTCTACCCATCTGCAATATGAAAAACACCGTAAATACAAGAATCCTTTGTTTTCTGTATGCGTTAAATTGTTGCGAGTTAAAACATTACCCCAAGCATGGTGGACCTGTGCTGTTGCCATAACACCTTCCACCTCCTCTAAACTTATAATACCTCCTGTTGACATCATAACTAAAGTCAGTGTTTAATCTTTTTGCATCTTCACAAAAATGATACTAGACTGTTTATGCTGAAGGGTTATTCTTCTACAAAGAGTCCAGTCTACAATGGAAAATGATATTTTGTTTACATCAATACCTGTGAACTTTTGAGTTTCTTCTACGCACCGTAATTTGGTGATGAATCTCTGATTTTGAAGGATCAAGTGCTGGCTGTGATATATCGAGTTTTTCCTCTTTAACGATTGATATATACCTACACATGAATTCATTAAAGTTTTCATCCAATACATGATCGTGTTTATAAGGATGAGCCTTGTAGCAACTCATAATCAACTCATAAAGTTACATTTTTGTGACTCAAGGCTCATGATCTTTTATTGTGTTTTACATGTACAAGACTAGGACAGGGACAAATGTTAATAGGACAAAAATTGTAACTTTTTTGCTGTGACAAAAATTGCAATTTTTTGCTCCTTGCAAAAAGATGGGCACAAGAATTGTAACTTTTTGCTCCTTGCAAAAAGGTGGGCACAGGGGTAAAACTAGGACATTTTAATAAGGGGAGGTTCATCGCAATAATATTTTCGAACAATATAATAAGGTTTTTAATTTAAAAAAGAAATTGACCGAGAAAAAGAATCATCAATATAAAACATACAATGATTTTTTTTTTATTAAATCATATATTTTTGAAATAAGAAGTGAATCTAAAAAAATATGATATAAATGTAAATATCTAATTATATTTGTAATTATTTAGTAATAAAAGAATAAGAGATGAAAAGCATATAATAATAGTAATATGTATGTGAATAATGGTATTGTAAATGTATGTGTTAGATGTTGACTAGTTATAGAAAGAAAATATAAGAAGTTTAATTGACTGAACATGGTTATGGTAACCAGACAATATGAAAGGACTAATTATGTAAATATCTCTTTTGGAGATACAAAATAAAAACTCTAATTAAGGATATTTATAGATGATATGGTCGACTATGGTGGGCTTATTAAAACATACCGGACAGTGAATTAAAAGGGTATCCCAAAAACTTTTTGAAAAAAATTATACTACAGAAAAAAAAAATTGAAAAAATTTACACTATTGGAAATTTTTTGAGGGGCATCCTGGGCTACCTTGGGAACCACCTCGCTCCGCCCCTGATACGGGACTAGAGGGGGTTGAGCACCAGACAGCCCATATACTCCCTCCACATCTCTAGACTATGCAAAAGACATGAATGCCTTTTTCATCACAATCATCGAAAAAGCCCTAGAAAGATTGTCTAGTCCTGTGTAACAATATTAATTTAAACGTACATACCGGCTTGGATTAAAATGTTCAACATCAAGGTCCTCGTCCCAAAGAAAAATATAATCATATTCTGCAACTATGTCGGGGTGCAAGAAACGCTTAGCAAACCACCTAACACATCAACAACAATACAAAAAGAAAGAAAGAAAGGTTCGATCACATGCATAGATATAAAAAGTTAAATGAAAAGCCAGAAGGGCAAAAAGATTTTACCACTTTGTTTGGTTTGCAGCTGAAATATGAATGACACGACTGGACCATTGTAAATCATCCCATTGATCAACAATACCATCATAATGAAACACCATTACAACAAACCCATTTTCTAAAAACTGCAAAAATGAAATAATTTTGATCAGTCACACTCACACGTGCACATGTAAATAAGTAGAAACAAGTAATTAATCGAATGATTGATCACCTTTGTTATAATTTTATTAACCAAATACTTTTGCTTTATTCCAGCTGCAATCGCCAGCAAACTGACAGGAAGGCTTGAATTGTTCTGAATCAAAATAAATGTCATATATAAAAGACCAAACATGTAATAATTACTTAAGTCCTACCTTTCAATAAAAGAACCCACATCAATATCATCATTTTATTTGTAACTATAGCCATAGGCTAATAGGTCATTTCAATATAAAAACGTTCCAGAAAAGAAAAGGTTGCAATTTTTAATAGACCAATGAAGTATTAAGGCACAAGATTATTATATAATATATAGTATTAAAGTTTCAAACATCTTACATCAGCAAATCTCAAACTTCTTTTAATGATATAACCGCTTTAACTTTCTATTTCATTCAATTCTTGTATTTCTTTGGTTCCCTTATTACAAAATTTTCTCTCTCAAACTCCTTTTAAAGAGATATAACCACTTTAACTTTCTATTTCATTCACTTCTTGTATTTCTTTGGTTCCCTTATTACAAAATTTTCTCTCTCAAACTTCTTTTAAAGAGATATATTCACTTTAACTTTCTATTTCATTCAATTCTTGTAATTCATTGGTTCTCTTATTACAAAATTCTCCCTCTCTCTCAAACTTCTTTTAAAGAGATATAACCACTTTAACTTTAATTTCTATGTCATTCAATTCCTGTATTTCTTTGGTTCCCTTATCACAAATTTTTTTCTTCTTGCGTGGGACCATTAAAGTACTATTAACCCTCCTTTCATTACAAGGTTTGTATTCTTTTTGGTGACATGACACTGATGTAGACACATGATGGAGACGTGTGCCTAGTTTATCAAAACAATTTTGTTGGATATTTACTGAGTTTCAGTTTTGTTCTAATGTTGTAAATATATTTATACAAAGTTGGTTAATATTCAATGTTTCAACACTTCAATAGCATTAGATCAAAACTCAAACTTACTCATTTTTTAATGAAATTATTCCAACGACACCACAACAAATATAAAAAAGTATAATAAAGGAACAAAAAAGTACAAAATTTCATAACACATGAACAAAACTAATGGTTAAATCCTTATGTATAAAACTTGGTTGCTATTTAGTGATTGCATAACTTACATTATCAGGATCCGAACCCCATAGAGGGCGCATCTCCAAGTCAGAAGTTTTGGCAAGAATTCCTGTGGGCAACACATCGGTCCCTTGAGGCCTACACTGATTCTAAAACAATAGGGAAACTTTAAGTATAAGCTTTAGTAGTATAGAAAACTCAAAACTTTAATATTTATCGAAGAATGATATAAACCTTGCATTTTTCAGCATCTTTCAACTCCATTTTTGATTTTTGTGGAATCTACAATGGGAAATTACGATTACTAGTCTTTGATATTGTTAAGAATCAAAGGTAAAATAGACAAATGAAAGGAAAATGTAATTACTTTGAAGTCATGTGCAAAGAATGGGTTTCCCATGTGATATAGACCAAAAATTAAAGATGCCATGACAATGAGTTTGATTATGGTTCTTCTACTTTGCGAATCAGACGGGAGAGAGACCTGAAATTTTGAAAAAAATAATGAAATCAAGATCATAAAACATCTCAGATCATGTTTATGGAACATGGGTAGTATTGACTTTTGAGAGTTAATATAAGTGATTTTAATCATAAAAGATTTAAAATCCATACCAGCATTTTTCGATTTTTATAATGGAATTTTGAAACATGTTATGTTATATTTTGTGACCAAGTCCTATAAGGTTAAAGAAGTGTTGAATTTTGGAAGTCAAATTGGTTATTTTTGAAAATGAAATTTAATATATGCGTGTTCTTCATTTCTTAGGAAAATCAGAAACCCATTACAAACAGATATATATGATCTTATATCTGTATAGAATCTCTACATTGAACCTTTTAAGTTTGAAACAAAATGATACGACTCTATAAGGTCAAAGTATAACTCTGTAACTGGAACAGAGCCATAATTTTCTACAAATTATTTAAACATAACCTACTTATCTCGTAAAAAAATAAAATTAACAGACATAAAACATAAACATCAAGCGTTAATTCTTCAAAAAAACATAAACATCAAGGTCAAAGGAGGATGATTTTGCATCTTTTTACCATTTTTACAGGTTCGCTTTCACTCTAATTTGCTGCAGAAGGAAGTCGAAGGGTCAAAACCCTTTTAAAGTCGTCGTTTCTTCAGGTTATCGGAGCATAGAACCAGAGGTGGAGTTAAAGACGTAACAAACCAGATTATGAGCTATCTTCTTTTGCAGTAATCTACTCTTAGAATTCCTCAGATGGACTTGTTCTATCAAGAAATGACGAGGGAATTTATACCCAAACTATCACCTGAAAAGTATAAGAGGAAGAAAAAAGTTAAATTAAACAGATACATGCACATAGAAAATGATTCCAGATATCCCCCCACCACACTTTCAAATATTTAACTTTTTTAAAGCAACGGAGTTTTACACCAAAATTTTCCTTTTGTTACCCAAAAGAAGAAGACATAATCGATTAAAAGAATCAGAGGCACAGATGGATATATACATCCATATCATCATTATACATATATATGTATGCGAGTATGTATACAGAGAGAGAGAGAGAGAGAGAGAGAGAGAGAGAGAGAGAGAGAGAGAGAGAGAACCTTCAGCTTCATGTCTGGAATTGAAAGCGCCAAAGCGAAGAATTAAGATAAACCAAAAGCAACTTTTTATTACGTTAAATCTTTACAGGAAAGTGGATCGTATTTGTAAAGCAAAGAATAATTAGAGGGAGAAAGAGAAGCAAACAGCAAGTTTAAGATTAATAATAAATGGCAAAAGTTTGCGAAGAAAGTAAGGAAGTTTTCGGTTTGCAGCAATGAAAGCGTCGCTACGGATCACGTAACGTGAAACGCCGTCGGTTTCAAGTCAGAAACCGCCGTGAGCCGACGCCGGTAGAGGTGGCCGATGAGACATATATAAGAGACAATAGTAGAGAGTGGGTTTTGTTTTGAAAGCGAGATGCTCGGTGAAAGGTAATGCATCCGTGTCGTTCGTGCGTAGACGTGCAGAATGACATTTCTAATCTGGTTGTCGGCCTGGCACTTCACTTTCTAAACAACTGTAATTTTGCGGTTGGCATGCTGGGGCCATATGGGGCCGATATCTATCCAAGATGAACGGGGAAGATTTTGTGTTATTTGCTTTTTAAATTAAGGTTTATTATATTGATTGTTTGATACACATATGATTTGACATATTCTTTTCAATTATTTCACGTAACAAGTTTTTTGTTTTTATTATTTTATATAAAATAATAAATAATAAATAATTAAAAAACATCTTATTGTTGGTAAAACATGAAAAAGAGTAAAATTTCATAGAACTTTGGAATTGCATCAAAATTCATGATGTTTGTGATTTATATTTTGTAACGCGTTTTGTCAAGGGTATAAATGAGAAATGACTTAGCACCATACACTTTTATTGCTTTAGGTTTAAGGTGTGTAAATCGCTTATAGCGGTTACTGGTACGTGGTACTGTATATGTGCGATAAAATCACACTATGGTGCAACAAAGTTCCGCGGTGACAAACATCTTGAGACATCAAATCACTGCCGTTTCTCTCCTCCTTTTACTCCCTCAATGGTCAATTTTTTTTTGTTAAACTAATTTTTTATAAATTCTTTTATCATTTTATAGATATCAATCATTTTTAACCTCTAATTCAATCTCACACAATCTTCTACCATTTTTCTTTCATTTAATCCGATTTTCATCAAAATGGATCCCAACAATCTCACTCGAAGATGTAGAAAAATAAAAAATAAAAAAAATAAAAATCTCTTGTTACTACTTCAAACACACATTTTAGAAACATTTTCTCTTTAGATCCGTCGATACCAGCTTACTGACTCTAAATAGACGTCCTTCCTCATTCACCTCTCCAATTTCAATTTTAGTTATGTAACTTGTTTTTTGAAGTTATAAAATATTTTCTTTTTATTAATTTTGTATTCATTAAGACATATATATATATATATATATATATATATATATATATATATATATATATATATATATATATATATATAGTATTTTTAACTTATTTACAAAACAAAAAGAGTAAATTATAAAAATAGTCCCTGTGGTTTGGTCTAATTTTTAGGTTTGGTCCAACCTTTTAAAAGTTGATAATTCATCTCCATGTGGTTTGCAAATCTTACAACAATGGTCTTTATGTCTAGCTCCGTTAAAATATCACTGTTAAATCCATCCAAACGTCTAATTTTCACATAAAATTTTTTCATTTTTCCTTAAGGTAAAACAACTCATTTTTAGAATACCAGTTAAGAAAACCATATGTTTCAAGGTACATTATTTAAAATCAGAGTATTATAGTAAACATAGAATCTTCATTGCTGCAGATGAATGTGTACAATCACACCTTCGCTTTCCCACGATAACCGATGATACCTGAACGTGATAACAACTAGGTGAATATGAAGCTTAGTGAGTTCTCCCAAAATACCCCACACAACAAACATACACGTATGCATATCGGGTCCACAGTTATCACATTGGATTACCCCCATGTATGTTGGCCTACAATATACAACAGGACCGCCACAATATGTCGACATATAAATAATCAAGAATCAAGTAGGCACATAAATACAGGAAATTACCAATCAAAAAATTCACTAATTCCTATTAGACCCCTCACAACACACTGCTCCGCTACCAACAAATCTCCATGGAATGCATAGCCATAAATAACCATAGGTGAGATAGCCACCCGAACAAATGATCCTACTCTAGAGCCACAACCAAACAAGGAATAAGCAAGAAAGCCTAGATTAAGAGTTCTCAGGCTATCCTACATGGCTATATACAACCCTTTGGGCATTCCACTAGATGATAACCAGCCTACTGGTACTTTAACCAGCATATCATTATTGCTGTATCCTAACATATATGGATATAAATATATCTAACAACGCACTACTACGCAACAACATCCTATATACAATGATTCATAGCCAAATCTAGTGGGTTGACATTGGTACCTTTGACCCACGGGTACATTGAGGAAAACTCACTCGAACCGGAAATCTCAAGGATACCGCAACACACTCACTTTCTACACTGATTTCTCCTGCGAATCCACTAACACCGAAACCAGATATAACCTTAGTTAATAGCCCCGAAAGCCTTAAGTTTCACCCAAAGTCAAACTTGGTCAATGGTTAACAAAAATCAAAGTCAATTTCAGCAAGATTACGCCATGCATAATCAATCTAAACCCTATGTAGTGGTACGTCGTGCATACTCATAGTATGCCTGCGTACCACGCTGTTAAGCCATTTCCATTTTAGATCTTAATCCATAAAGAACAACCATCTATTGCTTAGATCTGGTCCTAATAAACATCTAAAGTGATAAAGTTCCTAACTTTATGCCTTTTCATGGCTTAAAATTGAACTATATCAAATCACAAGTCCAAAACACACCCCAATGCCCAAATACTCATGAATGTAAGGATGGGAGTGATGAAGCTCCCATTTTTATCACTCTACAAGCTTAGAAATGCTAGAAAATGCCACTCATGAAGTCTGGGGTAGCTCATACTCACTAGACCTAAGATCAAGGGACCAAAAATCTCATAAAACCCATAACAAGATAGATGTATCTAATAAATCATCAAGGTTAAAGCTTTATACCTCCTGGAGGATGTTGAAGAAGAGTAGATTCTGGATTTACAAGCCTTGGACTTCCCAAGAATACCTTCAATGACCTCCTTCTTCTCAAAATACATAAGGAAACCCTCAAATGCTTCAAAATCCTCACAAGATGGATAGGGTTTCAACATAAAGGCTCAAAAGGGTGGAGGCTGATGATAAGAAGGACCTCAAGGGGTTAGAGTCCTTAAATAATGTGCAAAACCCTGAAATTAGGGTTTTTACTCTATGTAGTTACGCCCTATGTAACATAGGCTACACACTGTGTATCCCACTAAAAATGCGCCACACCTTCCAGCCACTATGCCATGCGTACCTAGTGTATGCCAAGCATAGTGCCAAACTCCCTTTTTCTAGCTTAACTTCAAACAACCATAACTTCTTTGTTTCAACTTTGTTTTGATGTTCTTTATATGTACATAAAGGTATTGAAGAGCCCCACAATACTATCTAATTACTTTTGTCTTAACAAATGTCGAACTAAAACTGTAACCCACGCAAGAAGCCTGATCTATAACTTTTCCCTTTCTACCCTTCGGTTCCAACACACAAATCATGGGATTTGATCTCACAACCAACATTATCATTCCTTCAATAAGGTCTATGCTTTCCTTCCTCAAGCCCAAAGCCTTTTCATGATTGAATTTCGGTCCACAACCCTGAATTAAGAAATGAATCGAAACTAGGTGTTACATATTATTTATAGTTGCTACTTTTAACATCTATTAAAAGTCTCGACACATTATCACATATTCGTCCCATCCGATTATCTTCTCCGACAACTCCTTTCGGTCATCTTCTCCAACAAATCCCACCGACCATTTTTTGAAACAAGTACACTAGTTAAATAAAATAATACATAACATAATTTTCTTTAGTTATAGGGTTACAAACCACCAACATCCTGCCCTACAGTCAATCAAAAGACAACATTTTTTATTTAGTGATTGATTATAAAACATAAAGAAAGCTAGCATGATGTTTAGGCCAATCATGGATACAACACAACGAAATAACAAACCTTAACTAAGTACCTTAAGCACCCCCTATAATGTTGTATATAGTATGCTGCCAGACCTAGATACACCAAGAGTAAGCTATATTTTGAGAATTTATATCATAATTATACATGAAAAATATATCATGAACAACCTTAAAACTTGTATAATCCACATCTAGGATACCTTGCACCATAAAGTTGAGAAGTTTGAGAAATTTGAGAGCTTGTGCTTTGATTTGTCAAAAAAAAAAACAGAACAACACCGAAGATGATTAATCTTCATAGAATTTTGAGTTACAGAGCACCCTAGCTCTAATACCATGATCCCACTTATATAATAGTCTAAATTATGAGGGCTAGGAGTGATAATCAACAACCCAGTCTCACAGTAAGAGATTAGGGTTGCAAATTTGATTGATAATAGATTAGCTTAATATGAATAATCGAAGTAACTTTAATTTTAGGTTAGTGTGATGTCAGCGGCGTGGGATAAGTCGTTGGTTGCCACTAGAACTGGAGTAGGATGAGCTGCTGGTCCATCGCCCAACAAACCTCTGCCTTCACTGAATAGCGTTTGTCAGATTGTAACTTGAATTAAGACTCATATAATAAGTTTGTTTTTTTAACTCAATGAAGAGATGAGAAATACAACAACTCTGATCGCCTAAGCACTTCATGATTATGAACTATCCATCCCACCTCTTCATCTAAAGTATCAAACTCTAAATTAGTTATAAGTCTTTTTACCTCTCATTTTCTAATTCTTATTATAGTGTGTTTTAGGGTTTGTGTAAAGAGAATTAATAAATTTTAATAGGAGATATGATATGATATTCCGTGATAAGTTGTACACTGCATTAAAAGTATAACCCAACATTAAAAGTATTCATTTTTTTCTAGAATCTTCAAAAATGCTGACAACTTCTTCATCATTTTCTTGTAACACCTATTCCTTAGCTACATTTCTTTGTGCTTTTAAAGTTTATTTGGGAAATAAGTTTCTTTAAGGGGGCGTAGATTGCTAATTACGCATGACGTAATTCATTAAACTCATGCGAGGGTTTTATGCCCTACGCTTGGTGTAACCTTGGTTACGTAGGGCATAACTGCACAAGTTGCAAACCCTAATTTTCGGGGGTTTTGAGCCCTATTTAAGGACTGTAACCCTTTAAGACCTTCGACCTTTATTATGACCAACCTCCATCCCTTTTAGCCTCTATCTCGAAACAGTAATCCTTTGGAGAGAGTTTTGAAGATTGTGAGTGATTCTTGGTGCATTTCGATAGTGAAGGAAGGCCATTGTTGAATTTATGGTGCACTCAAGCTTGTGGATCCAAATCTTGCATCTTTTTGTCCATCTTCAGAAGGTATAAAGCTCAAACCTTGATGAATGCTTTGCTAGTTTATGAGTTTATGTCATTTTTGTCCCATATTCTTGGTATTTTTTGGTATGAATTACTCAAAACCTTGTGAGTATAATTTATAGACATGTTGGAGTGTATTAAGTCATAAAAATGCAACCTTGGCCACTTCCTTCCATCCATGCATGCAGTTTGGGACTTGAGAATGAGTAAATAGTTAGGGTTTTGGATTTGAGCTCTCTTTAGCCATGCAAAGGCATAAAGTTGTAGACTTTATGATTTAGACTATTTATTAGGGTTATATTTGAGTATTGAGTGAAAAGTCTAAATGTATTAAGTGCTTAATATGAAGAATGGAAAAAGATGTTGTACGTGGGGCGTAATCTGGGCGTAGCCTGGTTTTCACCTGTTTTCTAGTTAAGGCTCTATGCCCTGCATAGAGCTAGATGTACACCGTATGTAGGTCAACAGAAGGTTGACTGTTGACTAGTTTGAATTTTGGTTAAGTGTGAGTGGGTGAGGAATTAGATGGGTAAAATGGTCTTTTGCCCAAATATGGATTAGTCTTAGTATTTAGATTTTTTGAGTTGGAGTAATTACCTTAAGTGTTAATTAGGGTTATTTTTGGATATGATTAATATGAGGAGTTTAGTACTGGTAGTTCGGGTGTGAGGTTATCAGTCTTTTGTGAGAGGTGAGTCTTCTCACTAATAGTATGTGTGCATGTTGACCAACTGGGACTTACTTGATATTTGTTTTTATGTGTTATCTGGAGTTGCTGATAACTCTCGGTCATGGTGTTAGGACACCGAGGCTGTTGATAGTCTCAAGGGTTTTTGATAACCCACCAAGCGTGCTGTTAGCCCACTAAGACTGCTGATGGTCTCTAGGGTTGCTGATAACCCACTAGGCATGCTGTTAGCCCATTAAGATTGCTGATAATCCCCAGGGTTGTTGATAACACATAGCTGTTTATTTTATGTTGTGTTGTATGTGATATTTTGGGGAACTCACTAAGCCTCATGCTTACAGTTGTTGATTAAATGTGTTTCAGGTACTTCAAATGATCGTGGGAAGGCGAAGGCTTATATATACACATTTGCCTATAGTTTTACGTTTTCACATATTTTGATACTCTGATATTTTAATATGACCGTATTTGATACTTATGTTTACGTGATGTGGGTTATATGAACAATATTTTATCTAAATTAAAAATGAAAAATTTGGTTTGAAAAATGGGACGTTACAATTTGGTATCATAGCCTTGGTTTGAGGGATTTGGTTAAACACTCGTGGGATTCCAGACTCAAACTATGGATCTAAGAAACAAATAATTTCAAAGGAGAAGGATAAGGTGAAGCAATGTGTACAATCGGCCGGAGCTCGAGCGTTGATTTCCCAAAATATCTCTACTTGTTATATATATATATATATATATATATATATATATATATATATATATATATATATATATATATATATATATAGAGAGAGAGAGAGAGAGAGTTATGTTCAAATGTTTTCACTATCTATTGTGTGCATGTATGATTGATTCTGGACCAATCATTTTAGTTATTTTAAGAAAGTAATTAATGCATATTAAATGTTGAAGATGTAATTAATATCCATTATATCTTCAACATGTAATATGCATTAATTACTTTCTTAAAATAACTAAAATGATTGGTCCAGAATCAATCATACATGCACACAATAGATAGTGAAAACAAAATAACCTAACCTATATATATATATATATATATATATATATATATATATATATATATATATATATATATATATATATATATTGTGCTATAGTTGTTATTTTATGAGCTGATAGAACTGCATGCTAGTGAATAGGATAAGGATCCCTAGGTTTTCCTGATTTGTGATGCCTTTAGCCTAGGAGGTTGCTTTTATTGAATCGAACCTATTCTTGTTAATTTCTTTATGTATGATGCATAATTATACATAGTTAGGATTTTATAGCCTTAAAAAGCCTGATTTATCCTTTTTTCCTGTTCCTTGTTTAGTTGTGGACTTGACGTATAATCATTTATTCAACTGTCTATCGGGTTCTGAATAATATACAATTGGTGTACACAAAGCAATGAGCGATAATAGCATAGATCTTTACGAGGTAGAGTTGTGGTCGAGGGGTAGCCTAGGTTGAGTGCATGGGTACTTTGTTATGGGGAACTTATAGGCGTGTGAGTATAGATGCATCGGAGGAATAGTGTTCTTGTGAATTAGGGTCTTTGTGACAACCCGAAATTTCTATTTCTTGTAAAAGTCAAACCTGTAAAATAATGTCAAACTTATTCCTTACAATTATTTTAACATAGTAAGATCTATGAGTTTTAGGTGTTTATACCTTGTATTCAAAGGTGTTGGGTGTTTAAGGAGGAAATAATGAGAAGGGAGAACCCTCACATATTTTCTTCTTCCTTTCCTTCGGGCTACAAACCTTGCATGGGCCGCATACGATTTGCAGCCGTGATCAAGCTTCGGGCCACAAACGAGCCTCCGGGCCGTGATCATGCTTCGGCCGTAAACCCCCTCGGACCACAATCTCACCCTTATATATATATATATATATATATATATATATATATATATATATATATATATATATATATATATATATGAAGTCATCACTTTTCTCTCATTCTTCTCTTCTAAACCACAAACTCAAGACTTCCCTCTCAAGGATCTTCAACCGCAAACACCTTTCTCTCTCAACAATCATCCTTCAAACCTTTGAATCTTCTTAGAAAATTGCTAGGATCACCAAAGTGTTCATCATTTCATCAAGATTTGGGTCGTGAACTCAAGAACACCAAGTGTTCTTGGGCTGTGAACACCTAGATTGGGCCGTGAGCTCAAGAACATCAAGTGTTCTTGGTCCGTGAACATTCAGCTGGCCGTGC
This sequence comes from Lactuca sativa, assembly GCF_002870075.4. NCBI lineage: Eukaryota > Viridiplantae > Streptophyta > Magnoliopsida > Asterales > Asteraceae > Lactuca > Lactuca sativa. The sequence goes on from NC_056629.2 coordinate 134,710,501, forward strand.
ACATCATACAGTCCTCTTTCTTTGCTTCTAACACACTTATTTGTAAGTTAAACTTGCAAACTAGTAAACTATTATAGGTATAGTTTAGAGGACTAATACATACTATTTTCTAGAACAGAGAAACATACATGAGTCAGTACATACATACTATTACTATTCAATACAAAGTATACTATTCATCTACAAGAGAGAGAAGGAACTTACATACTATAACATATAACAAGAAAAAACACACTATAACAAGAACAAGATAACTTAAATGTGAGATAATATTTCATGGCATAACAATATTCTTGTTATGTCATGTTTTGTAACCAGAGTCTTATGGAGGGAGAGCATGAGTTTGTGTATAGATCTATACGGGATTGACCATCCCACACCTTGCTGCTAGCTACAGTGGGACCTGCAGGTCTACGGGTGACAAGTGTCATAACATATTCCGCGTCTGAAGAACATTGTGTCTTATACTAGTCTATCAAGTATGGGTACAACCTTATCACATTTTTAACCTTAATTAACCAGTCTGGTTTTAAAGGTAGTTAACACATTAGTAGTGTATTTTATACAAACTTACTATACATCTTCATTTTCCATTACATTCATTTATATGAGAAATACATACTATTTTTCTAGTAAAGATAGTTTATAATTATGGAAAACAGTACAATTTATACAATTTCAAGTACAAACATACACCGTACACTATTTACAAGAGAACATAACATACAAACAGTTTGGGTCTTGCGAAGAAGACTACTTTTCATTTAAAGTAGAAAATATAGGATTTTCTAGGAAGTTTACAAACATTTTTACTAGACAAATACAAACAAATTCATGCATGTTGTTGCTTGTTTTACTATTATGCATTGTTATGATACTGTACATGACGTCCTCTGCCCCCGAATGTTTCCACCTATTCAGCTTGGGGGTGTGACAGATTGGTATCAGAACATTGTTTATAGTGAACTAAGTATATCAACCCATAAAAGATATGCAAACTATAAACACAATGGGATTAAAACACTCTGACCAAGAGTTATACTTTATAAATACTAAAATGTTTTACTAAAGTATACATACATGAATAGCGTCATACTAGAACAGAACAAAAGTATTGTGATTTTTGAACAACACAAGTAGACTTGGGGATATATAATCAGGTCTGGGGTTGATTTAGCCTGATCAACTATATCTATCCGAGAAGTGATGATCATGTGCCTAAGGATGGTTTTGGTGTTGCAACAAGTCTAAAAAAAACTTACGAAGCCTACTACAAAGAAATACTAGAACATAACATAAACTTAAAATACTATAAGAGTATTTTATGGTACTATAGTTACTTATGTGAAAAATAAAATGACTCTTACTAGTAGGTCAATAGTTACTAAGTGGATACACTAAGGTTATATGTAACTGAGATGTTATAGACTTAGAATTTGTGATCTTCGTTTTACTTCCTATTCCTTGTTTGATTGTGGTCTTAGAGTTGGATCACCTATTTGAAGGTCTATTCTATCTTAAGTTATATATAATTGGTATGTACTATGTAAGTATTAAAGTAACTAGTAAGGATCATCCTATAAATATATTTAGTTATACTTCAATTATATGTTTCTTACACCCCTATTCTCGCTTAGATAACATGGCTGGATTTCATCTGCCTAGAGACCCATACTTTCCCAATCAAGGGAACGGTGGTTGGCTTGACGATGGACCAGAAGAAGATAACCATGTTGTGCCAGTAGAGGAAGACCCCGAGGATAGTTCTGAGGAAGAGAACGAAGATGAAGCACAAGACGACTCTAACTCAGAACCCGGGGTCTATAATCCACCTCAATTTGCTCAAAATCCTAACCTTCGACAGAATTTTTAAGGCCCGAGTGCTCTGTGGGCAACCAACTTGGGAAGGTGGAGCCACGAACAGGGACAACCAACTCCTGATAATGAAGACCGAAGCTTCTACAACTTGAGCGAGGGAGGCTCAGCTGACCGAGTCCTCCCTATCTTGGTTCGTCGTGTTGGTTGTAATGCGGAGCAAGGATGAACGACCATTGACCATGTCATGGAAATTAAGGATAACTCAGGAGTCAACACAGTTCATCTCCGCCATTTGACCAATGACCAGAAGATGGAAAGGACTCATACTGATGTCCAACATGTGGAACTGAATTCCTGCTAATTAGAGGTTAAATTCCTTCGACAACGCCAAGTTGCATTGGAAAGGCGTGTGTGGGAGACAGAGCAACAGTTGGCTGAATCCAAGGCAGAATCAAGTTCCAACCAGAACAACCCTCCTCGCGAGCAGAGCATACTCTACTCATTCTTTTGGATATAGATTAGGTCTAACTGTTAGACTCTAGTATTAGTTTTCCTTCTTATGATTTGACCTTGAACTTTAATTTCGTTAGGTCTTTATGCTGTCAAAGTTTTCTCTATATTGGTATATTGTAGACCTATTACAAGGTCAATTTTCCCGAACGCTGTACATCTATAATACCAATGATATTGACAAACATATAATCCTCTTGGGAAATCTCTATCCAAACTCTCTCATCTTTCTAGTGATAGATCTCTATTGCAAACAATCACAGGTTGAACTATGGGGAATTAGTTCAGGCAACACACTCTCATTATGCTCACTATTGAATACTTACGCTTATCTTCATATTCTTAAACTTATAGGTGAAAGATGCCTCCTCGTAAGTCGAACAGGCATAATCCGCCGGTAAATCAAACTCAACCACCGCCTCCACCTCAATTCGACCCTATAGTTTTTCAAGCTGTAGTGACCGCGGCCGTTTCAGCGGCCATGGCTCAGATCAACACTAGTGGTACTAGTGGGGGTGGAACGGGTATTAACTCTACCCAAGGTGATAGTCATGGACACTCTTGGGAGTGTTCATACAAGGACTTTACCAACTGCAAACCCAAAACCTTTAATGGTAGCAGTGGAATCATTGCCCTATCGCAATGGTTCGAGAAAACGGAGTCTGTCTTTGAGATCTGCTCCTGTCCAGAAGGAAGCAAAGTAAAATTTGCTGCCTGTACCTTCTCCGACTAAGCCCTCACATGGTGGAACAAGCATGTTCAGTCACTTACTCTCGTGGTGGCTAACGCAATGGGCTAGGATACTCTAAAGGACCTTATGTCCGTGGAGTACTTCCCAAGGGGCGAAGTTCGGAAACTTGAACATGAACTTTGGAGGTTTAAGATGAAAGGTTCCGACATAGTAGCCTACACAACTAAGTTATGTGATCTGGTGGCTCTATGTCCAGGAATGGTCCCCATGGAGAGCAAAAAGATCGAGATGTACATCTGGGGACTGGTACCCCCATTTAAGGGGAATGTCTTGTCTTCAAACCCCTCTACTTTCGACAGTGCCAAGCGATTGGCACAGAGACTCATCGACCATGGGGTCCATCCACAAACAACAACTGCTGCTGTCTCAAAACTGGCCAAAACAAACGACAACAAGAGAAAGTTTTGGGACAAAAAGAAGAACAATTCATCGCAGAACTCTGCTAAGAAACAACAAGTTGTGCCTGTTCATGCCGCAACAACCCCTGCTGTCCCTGCACCAGCGAATCAATACGCTGGGAGTCTGCCGAAATGCAACAAGTGCAACTTCCACCACAATGGACCTTGCCAAGAGATGCATTGTGCTAACTACAACATGAAGGGGCACACTGCCCGTTTTTGTAAGGCACCGACAAGATCAATCACTCAAGTTTCTGCTGCTGGAGTAGGCCAGGCCTGCTACGGTTGCGGTGAAGTAGGAAATTTCAAACGAAACTGTCCAAAGGCGGGTAATACTGGTGGAGTAGGGAGAGTTTTGGCGATAGGCCATGAGGAATATGTGGCAGATCATATGGTAGTCACGAGTACGTTTCTCCTCAATAACTCGTATGCATGTATACTATTTGATAGTAGAGCAGAGAGGAGTTTCGTGAATCAAAAATATGCACACTTACTTAAACATCAACCACAAGCACTAAATGAAACATCCACTGTAGAAATGGCTAATGGGAAGACCGAGAACACTAACGTTATATACATAGGATGCACTCTCTCTCTAGATAGCCATTCATTCAAATTGATCTCATGCCCGTCTCAATTAAAAGTTTCGATGTCATTATCGACATGGATTGGTTGAGTCTGCATCATGCTAACATCCTGTGTTTTGAGAAAGCCATTCGTCTTAACCTACCGAATAGCGAAACCCTAGTTATATATGGTAACAAACTGGGCACGAGCCTTCGCATCATCTCAAGTATTCAAACCTAGAAGTACTTATGAAAGGAACATCATGCATTCCTTCCTCACGTGGTTGATGCGAGCCAAGATGTGAAAGACATTAAGGACATCCCAGAAGTCCACGATTTTCCTGACATCTTTCCCAAAGATCTTCCAGGATTGCCTCCACAACGTCAAGTCAAGTTCAGAATCGACTTAATTCCAGGAGCTCCAGTAGCTAAATCTCCTTACCATCTAGCACCAGCAGAGATGCAGGAACTATCCGGTCAACTGAACGAACTTCTCAACACGGGATTTTTTAGACCTAGCTTCTCACCATGGGGAGCACCGGTCTTGTTTGTGAAGAAGAAAGATGGATCGTTGTGTATGTGCATTGATTATCACAAGCTAAACAAACTAACCGTTAAGAACCGATACCCTCTACCACGAATAGAAGACTTGTTCGACCAAGTTCAAGGGGCGAACTACTTTTCAAAGATCGATTTAAGATCTGGGTATCATCAGTTACAAGTTTTAGAGGGAGATGCTCCCAAAACAGCTTTTCGAACTCGTTATGGTCACTACGAGTTTGTAGTGATGTCATTCGGATTGACTAATGCGCCCGCAATATTAATGGACTTAATGAATCGGGTGTGCCATCCTTACTTGGATAAGTTTGTTATAGTATTCATCGATGAGATACTTATCTATTCTCGAAGTAAGGAGGAGCATAGTCAACACTTACGAAAAATATTGGTAACACTACGATCACAGAAGCTCAATGAGAAGTTCTCTAAATGCGAATTTTGGATCCGAAGAGTCGAATTCTTGTGTCACGTAGTTAGCGAAGAGGGAATTCATGTGGACCCTTCCAAAATGAAGGCCATCGAGAATTGGCCGGCACCAAGGATGCCTATGGAAATCCGTCAACTCTTAGGCCTCGCCGGCTACTATCGCAGATTCATTCAAAACTTCTCGAGGATTGCGAAGCCACTCACTACATTAACCCAGAAAGGTGTGACCTTTTATTGGGAAGAGAAACAAGAAAAGGCGTTTCAAATGTTGAAGCAAGCCTTATGCACTGCACCGATATTGTCCCTACTAGAAGGGATAGAAGATTTCGTGGTATACTGCGATGTATCCAACCAAGGGCTAGGCTGTGTTCTTATGCAACGGGGAAAGGCCATTGCCTATGCCTTAAGACTGCTTAAGAGACAAAAAGTCAACTACACTACACATGATCTTGAGTTGGGAGCAGTGGTATTTTCTCTGAAGATCTGGAGAACTATCTGTATGGTACGAAAAGCACTATCTTTACAGACCACAAAAGCCTCCACCATATATTCGACCAGAAGGAGCTCAATACGAGACAACGGTGGGTCGACCTACTAAATGACTACGAATGCGAAATTCGTTATCATCCTGGTAAAGCCAATGTAGTAGATGAAGCCCTAAGTCAGAAAGAATACTCAGGTCGTAGAGTCAAGGCATTGACTATGACAATCCATTCGCATCTGTCCACACAAATTAAGGAGGCTCAGCAAGAAGCCTTAAAACCTGAAAATGTGGCAAGTGAATCCCTGAGAGGGGTGGATAAGAACTTACAAGTCAAGGGTGTTATATCTCATGGATCAGATCTGGACACCGAAGCTTGGTGGATTCAGAGACATTGTCATGAAAGAAGCACACAATACTTGACACTCCGTTCATCTAGGTTCAGACAAGATGTATCTGGACCTTAAGAAGTTATATTGGTGGCCTAACATGAAAGCTGATATGGGCATATTTAGTCATAAAATCATGCATGATCTTAATACTTTATGTTAATTTTATCTCAAATAATGAACCAAAGGTGCTTAATTAGCTTAAATATTTCATTTTCAGCAATAAAGACATGCATGGATGGAAAAGGAAGCGGAAGTGGCGATTGGACGCATGGATCTTGGATTTTGAAGAAAGAAGTATGTTGCTGGACAGCTTGACCCTCGTCAGTGTTTTGGCCATATATCATGAACCGTAACTCCGATTGACGAGATTCAAAATGTTCTGAAAATTAGACACAATTTCGGACGACTTTCGTGTTTTAAGAAAATGCTGATTCGAAACGTACTCGGCGAGTTGTATCGAACTTTCGCGATTATGGACGCGCTGACTTGCCGTACACGGGTTTTAAGTGATGGACTCGCCGAGTAGGTCACTGGACTCGCCGAGTAGCCTCTGTTTTGTGAAAATCTATATAAAGGGACTTTCAGATCGATACCCTAGCATGGAGAGAAACCCTAGGAGGCTGAGAAACGATTGGAAGTGCTGCTAGGTCGTGAGGAACTAAAGAATCAACCCTACATTCAATTGTGAAGAGAATCAAGAAAATTTTGGTTTATTCTTAGTAGATTTTTGATTTGAATCATGTTTACATACTTTGATTTCGTTTTTGAGCTTGTTTCTGCTGTAATCATGAGCTAAAATTCATAACTTCTGTTTAGGTAGATGAATTTGTGAACATGGATTGATTATTTGATTAGGATTAATTTTAATTGGTGATTATGTTTTATTAAGCTTGTTAAAGAACCTTATGTGTTAACAATAACTATTCTTCTGTTAATAAATTAGTAATTAAGTTGTATGAACATCTCTTAGTTATTAATTTCATATGATTTATTGTGACCACATAGTTGTATGTCTAGGAATAACGAATGTGAAACTAGAATTAACTAGAAGATAGGTAAGTTAATGTGTGAGCTTGTTTGATGAACATCAGCAAGAGGTTAATTGAAGGGCCAGTTTAATTAACCATTACAAGTCTTATTTAACCCGAATCAATAACTAGGAAATCCGTTAATTTAGACAACTGGCCACTGCTTGAGTTAATTTGTTTCTTAAGGATTAGTAATAGCGAACGTGAAACTAATCATCTTAGTCGGTAGCCAATGAAGAATTAATTTGATACATTGAAATCATCCATGGGAACAAATGAGTCGAACCTAAACAGAAGTCCTCTTTATTATTAAATTTAGTTGATTTTTATTTGCTTAGCTCTTAGTTTCTTAGTTTAAGTTTTAGTTAATTGTTTAAGTTTCTAGTCTTGCAAAACTAAAGAAACCCCATTCCTATTACTTGTTTTATTTAGATAATATTAGCATTTATTTTAATTGTTTACCGTTCCCTGTGTTCGATACCCTACTTACCTTAACTAAACTGCTAATCGATAGGTACACTGCCTTTCGTGTGTTTGTCTTTGTGTTTAAGTTAGTAGGATTAAAACTAGTTCGTTTCACACACATCAAAAGCAAAGATTGCTACCTTCGTGGTCAAGTGTCTTACTTGCGCCAAGGTCTTCTTCAACAACTGGAGATCCCTGAGTGGAAGTGGGAGCGGATTACTATGGATTGCATAACCAAGTTGCCTAAGACAACGGGTGGTCTCGATACCATATGGTTGATCGTAGACAGGTTAACCAAGTCCGCACACTTCCTGCCAATCAAAGAAACCGACAAGATGGAGAAACTAAAAATAACATACATTAGGGAGATCATACAATTGCATGGTGTTCCCATATCTATTATCTCTGATAAAGGTAGTAGATTCACCTCAAGATTCTGGAAGTCGCTACAAAAATCACTAGGAACTAGGCTGGACATGAGTACAACCTACTACCCACAAACTGATGGACAGAGTGAGAGGACTATACAAACGTTGGAAGACATGCTAAGAGCTTATGTGATCGACTTTGGTAAAGCTTGGGATATCCACTTACCTTTAGTCGAGTTTTCATACAACAACAGCTACCATACGAGTATTAAAGTTACACTATTTGAAGCCCTCTATGCCCGGAAATGCAGACCCCCTCTATGCTGGGCTGAGGTGGGTGACACGCAACTAGCTAAAGGACAAGTTCCTGACAACACACTTACTAGCCCGGAAATCATTCGCGAAACTACATAGAAGATCGTACAAATCAGAAAGCGACTGAAAGCCTAGCGAGACATACAGAAAAGCTACGCTGATAAATGATGAACATTTTGAAATTCCAGGTTGGTGACCTTGTCTTTTTGAAGGTCTCACCCTGGAAGGGCTTGATCCGCTTTGGGAAGTGTGGTAAGCTTAATCCAAGGTACATTGGGCCTTTTGAGATTCTTGCAAGAATTGGCCCTGTAGCTTACAAACTCCGACTACCTCAAGAGCTTAGCAACGTACACCCAACATTCCACGTATCAAACCTCAAGAAATGCCTATCTGATGAGACTCTTGTTATCCCACTCAATGAAATCGAGATCAATGAGAGCCTCAACTTCATGGAAGATCCGATAGAAATCATGGTTAGGGAAGTCAAGCAAACTAAACAAAGCTGTATTTCGATAGTGAAGGTTTGCTGGAATACAAAACGGGGACCTGAATTCACTTGGGAACGGGAGGATCAAATGAAACATAAGTATCCTCATCTTTTTCTTTAGTTCATGTGTATCTCTTAGATTTAATTTCGGGACAAAATTCCCTCTAACGGGGGGATGATGTGACAACTTGAAATTTCTATTTCTTGTAAAAGTCAAACCTGTAAAATAAAGGTCAAAATTATTCCTTACAATTATTTTAACATAGTAAGATCTACGAGTTTTAGGTGTTTAGACCTTGTATTCAAAGGTGTTGGGTGTTTTAAGGAGGAAATCATGAGAAGTGAGAACCCTCACATCTTTTCTTCTTCCTTTCCTTCCGGCCGCAAACCTCGCATGGGTCGCATATGGTTTGCAGCCGTGATCAAACTTCGGGCCACAAACGAGCCTCCGGGCCGTGATCATGCTTCGGTCGTGAACCCCCTCGGACCGCAATCTCACCCTTATATATATATATATATATATATATATATATATATATATATATATATATTAAGTCAACACTTTTCTCTCATTCTTCTCTTCTAAACCGCAAACTCAAGGCTTCTCTCTCAAGGATCTTCAACCGCAAACAACTTTATCTCTCAACTATCATCCTTCAAACCTTTGAGTCTTCTTAGAACATTGTTAGGATCATCAAAGTGTTCATCATTTCATCAAGATTTGGGCTGTGAACTCAAGAACACCAAGTGTTCTTGGGTCGTGAAACTCAAGAACATTAAGTGTTCTTAGGCCGTGAACACTCAGCTGACCATTAAGTGTTAGGATCATCAAAGTGTTCTTGGGCCGTGAAACTCAAGAACATTAAGTGTTCTTGGGCCGTGAACACTCAGCTGGCCATGAACAGCATGCAGTCCTCTTTCTTTGCTTCTAACACACTTATTTGTAAGTTAAACTAGCAAACTAGTTTGATTCCCTATCATCCTTATGATTATAATCACTAATTCCACGCCTATTGACGTGGTGTTGATTAAGATGGCTTGTGCGAAATATGAACGATCTAGTGAATCAACATGTAAAATCAAGAACACAAGGAGTAAATAAATCTATGTAAGCTCATATTAGATCTAGAAAGATTATACAAATGGGTTTGTACACAATTTCTCTCTCTAGTCTAACACTCCAAATGGTTCCTTACATAAAATGAGTGCCACTCACTTCCTTATAAAGGAAAGGCAACTCATTACACACACAAGTGGGTAAAGCCTCATCCAAGCATGACATTGCACCCTAACATTCCCCCCTCAAAGTTAGGATTGGATGCCCCGACTTCAGTATCCAACGAGCTAGCACGATCAAGACCAAACTCCCCCTTGAAGTAACACCGGTCTTCAAATCCGCAAAAGAATATCCGACAAACCCGAGAAGCTTCGAATACCCATCATTCTCCCCCTTTTTATAATCAACAAATGATTATAAAACCCATTAAGGGTGAGAAGCGCCCGAGGAATGAAAAATACCATACATTCCCTTGATGTGTACCAAAAATGAATCACCAAAAATCTTGCACGGAAAAACAATCACGAAAAAGCCACAAAAATTTTCCAATTTGTGAAAATTTTTGACTTTTCGGGTGAAAGTTGCAAGATTTTCCAAAAACCGGGTAAAAATTGTCATTTTCTGAATTCTGCAGGGACCCATTGCGCCAAAAACAGTCAAATATGCGAAATTCTCCCCTATTTGCGAAATTGGGTATAAAATGTAAATTCGCACAAATTGCAGGGACAAAAAATTAACATTCTTCAATTTCTCGGCTTTTTACTCCAAATTCGAAGTTGTGTATTTTCTGCCAACTTTTCGAAACTGCAGGGACTCATTTCGAAAATTCTGTATTTTCATCAATTTTTGCTCAATATTCGAAACTTGACTATTTCTGCCACTTCTTCGAAATTGCAAGGACCAATTGCGAAACATTCGTGTTTCTTCTTCCCCAATTCATACGAAATAATAGAACCAGAACCCTTCGTATGAATTCACAACACCTTTGTACGAAACTTTATGAACTGCACCTTGTTAATCAGGTACGAATCGTGTAGGATCCATGATAACGAAGCACAAATTCACACCCTTTGTTAATCGATTTCACGAACACCGAATTCCAACGCCTTCGTTTTTACATATCCAAGACTTTCGCACATCGACCATTTACTCTTCGTTAACAAAACCCATCGATTCCAAATCACAGTTCTTCACTTTCAATAACATGGACCAACTATCGATTCTTCGAACATCATTCAACAAGCCTTCGAATCTTAAATCCCAGTCGATCTTTAACTGTGCATATCAAATTTCCATTTTTTCACCAATCTACTCCAAATCAACAATCGAACTTCAAACTCCAACTCAAAATCAAACACATAATATCATTGTAATCGAGATACTCAACTCATTATCTCGGTCTAATAAGAATGCCATTTATCGACAATCGACCTCAAGGCGTTCGATTTCACCAACCATTCGAAATCAAATCGTCGAACCTGATTAACCAATCCTAAATATCAAGACATTCGAATCCAAAATGAATTAACCAAAAGCAAACCATCTCCTTCCCTGTAGATTCGAACATGCATCCACCATTGAAATCGAACTATAACATTCTATTCGAATCAGATGTATCAACAACAGTCGAAGTCAATTTTGACTTTTCTATTTGACTTTTCTTTTGAATCGAATTCAAAAGAACGATTCCAAATCAAAATCAGTCAAAAAAAAAATCTCGATTCAAAACAATTATGTTTTTGACTTTCAATTTCAAATTCTCGATCAATACCAGTTTGATTTGAACACAAAAGTCAACATCTAATATCAGTAGAAAACGACTCCAGGTACGTTCAACTCCAAATCAACAACAAGCACAATTTTGACTCAAATATTTTCAATTTTGAAACAATAACAATGAAAATCGGATACAGACTGAATCAAAATCGATGTTAACTCACATCAAGAAGTAGTTTGACTCAAGCAAACGAGAGTAAGCTTTTCGATCAATCAGAGAGTAAGAATGAATGAGCATTTATTCTGGACTCAATAATTGATAATGGATTGATATAATTTTGGGCTAAACATTGGATGAATAGTAAAAGAAGTAAATGTTTGGGCTTCAAATAATCTGTGATGAACAGTGCATTTCGAAAAAAAAATTGAGAATAAGATTTTGAATTTTGGAATTTTGATCAACAAAAAAATTAATTGGATCATCAAAGTGGTTTGAAACGGATTTGATCCAATGAGACAAAACGATCAAAAAATTAAGAACGCAGTGCACGAATCGAAATCATGGACACTTTGGAATCCATTTGAAAATTTGAGATACCTTTTTGACAAATCGAGATCCATTCACAACGAACGAATAAAATTTGGAAGATTTTGGTTCTTTTGTCGAAATGAGAAAATTTCCAATTTGAACATTTTACCACCCATTATGCGAGATATACAACTCGTTCTTTGCGTTCTTAGTGTTCTTCATCAAACCAATAACATCTTCGAAAGAACCACCAACACTTTCGGGTTTTGACTTCAAATTCAATGCAACATTTAGAGATTGTTGCTTCGGAACCCAAATTTGCTTCACGGATTTTAGCTTCATAACGTTTGACGATTTTTGTGTGTAAACCGCTTATTTTTCCGATTAATCTTCTTCTTCTTTTTCTTTCTCATCTTTTTGCATCTTGAAGACTTGACTTCATGAACAAACCCACTTTCCACAACTTGAACTTTGTGAGTTTGAATCAAATCTTTTGGAGTTTGATACTTGTGAACTTCTTGAATCACCGGCTTCCGATACGGAATCATTCCTTCAAATGAATCATAAGAACACACAATATCATTGGTTTGAACTCCAATTGAGCAAAAAACTTTTTCATCTTGAAAATCAACTTGAACTCCTTTTTCTTGAACATCAAGAACATCACATTTAACTCCATTGTCAAGAACTTCAACAACCTTAAGAGCACGGAGATCATTTGGGTCTTCAATAAGAGAAACATATTTCTTTTTGAACAAATATTTTTCTTCTCCAATCTTATCACTACTACGTGATGATATGGACCATGTAATATCAGCCAACCATTTGATCTCACAAAACGGTTGAAATATCAAGCTTCCATGATCATCCTTCAAACCTCTATAAGAAACCATAGTTTCCCAATATATCGAATTGTTTAACACCAACCCATAATATTGATCTTTATTGACTTTGTATTTGATACCTTCAACGATCACAATCCAAGAATTGTATGGAAAATTCACCATGATCACAAAAACTTGAAGATTTCTAGAGAGAGAAAGTGATTTTGAATGGGTTTTCTAGAGAGAGAAAGTGATACAAAGAAGTATTCTAGAGAGAGAAAGTCGAATTATGGATCACATCAAGGAAAAATTCGACTTCTAGAACACCAAATACTCTCTAAACACGAAGATCAATAAGAACATGAAGAATCACCAAATCAAGATAGCCATCAAGGATCAATTCTTGATCTAATCAAGAACACCCGCTCTGATACCAAATGATGTGGTGTCGATTAAGATGGCATGTGCGGAATATGAAAGATCTAGTGAATCAACATGTAAAATCAAGAACACAAGGAGTAAATAAATCTATGTAAGCTCATTAGATCTAGAAAGATTATACAAATGGGTTTGTACAGAACTTATCTGTTGAATCATAAAAGTGACCCTCTTGAACTTAACTACCGCAACGGTTCAGTACCCGCAGCCAATTCAATACCCGGAGTCAATTTCTACAACTGTAACCGTAACCATTCTCCATCAGCAACCATATCAGCATCCGGAGTCTTCAAGTTTCTTTTCTATACGCAGTCTTAGTTATTTCTTTTACTATGTAATTTACTCTATTGTCCAACATGCCTTGCACGGCTGCTCATAGAGTAGTTCTTTTCATAACTCTATAAATAGAGACTCTTTCTTATGTTTTATGTACTGGTGATATATGTGAGTGTGAAAACTCTTAACTTCTCAATACACAAGATTTATCCTTCAATCATCTTTCTTATCTTCATCAGTTCTCTATCTTATTACTCTTCACACTCAAACTGCTACTGGAACATAACCTCTCTTTGGAGCAAGTCTTCTAGACTTAATCACTAAACTTGATCTCGCTTACTAACTTGGAGTGACTGCATTCCTTGTTATGAATCAGTTTAAGTGTAGTCTTGATATAACTTTTGTCATTTATCTTTCTTTTCTTTCCACAACTAACTATCTAACTATCTAACTATCTAACTTTATTATTGCTGAGCTTTTAGATCCTTAGAGATTAACTATTCCGCAACTTACTTGTTCTAATGTTTGTTCAAGTGTGTCTCCAAGTTTTTCTCTCAACAATTGGTATCAGAGCCAAAGTGGTTGCTTTTTGGATATCGGAACTCTGATTTTCTCATTAAGCCTTCTATACCACTAAAGCTCATTTCTCAAAAAAAAAAAAAAAAAACAAAATGGCACAATCGTTATCTCTGAATGTCTCCAATAGTGTTGGTGGTTCTAACAGAGCCCCAATACTAGTAGCAAATGAATATCATCACTGGTCACAAAGAATGGAGAGGTACTTAAGAAGATTGGGTAGAGATGTATGGAGATTCGTGGAAGAAGGACCACATGTTCCAGTCCTCACACCAATCCAAACTGACGGCGCTGCAACTAGACTAGGAGGAGGTCAACCAACTATGAGTCGTCCTACCAAAGATGATCTTGATAAAATGGAAAATGATGCTATTTCTTTTTATGAAATTTCTTGTGGTGTCACTCCTGACAACTTTGATATTATCATAAATTTTAAGTCAGCAAAAGAGATATGGGATGTACTCAAAAACCTGTAAGAAGGCTCAGAACAAGCACACGATAAGAAGCTCACAACTGCACTCAACGACTTCAACAACTTCAAAGCTCATGCTGGTGAAAGTTTGGAAGACTCCTTCAAGAGATTCAACCTGATAGTCACAAAGTTATCAAATGCTGGTACCATCCGCAGCAACCATGAAACCAATCTCCAGTTCCTTAATGGTCTAGGAAGACATTGGACTACGGCCAAAATGATAGTCCAAGGTGACAGGAAGATTCACTCTTTATCACTCTACAAACTCTATGGAGAACTTCAAGCACAAGAATCCACTGTACTCAAAGACTGTGCTGACTTTGGAGGACCGCTTGCTCTCATAGCACAAGCTCCACCGCAGTCACCCTACTCTTCCTCGTATGACACTCCACCACAGTCATACGAAGCAGATTTTGAGTATGATGATGAAAAAGATTTTCAGAAGGCTATTGCTCTAGTTAGCCAACAGTTCAACCGCATACCACCTTCTTCTTTCCGCAAGAATCAACAATTCAACAAACCTCCATTCAACCGTAACTTCGGTCCTCAGAACAACAACTCTCGATATCCTAAAGTCTCTCAGAACAATCAACCCAAGGAGGTACCATAGTCTCCACAGAACAATGACTCTGGTACTCAATCAGAAGACAAGACTGATGTTGTGATTTGTCAAAAATGCAATAAAGAGAATCACTTCGTAAAAGACTGTAAGGCCAATGTAGTCAAGGACAGAGCATTCTGTCTTCGTATGGCTCAAGAATTGGAAGAAAAAGAAAAGGCAAGGGCATATGTGGCTCAAGTTAAAAGAGACCATCAAGTTTGGTCATCAGGAGATGAAGAAGAGACCATCAGCAGTGTTAAAAGAAAAGGGAAAATCTACATGCTGGCCATTGCGGATGACGATGGGTCAGCAATATTGAACAAAAACTACTGCTACATGGCGAAAGATGGGACTCTAAGCATCGTTGAACAGGTAAAACTCATGATCCAAACTTTAAATTATAGCATGCATGATTGCCAACCCTACATAGATGATCTTAATGACACTTGTGCTGCCGTCCTTTCAGACTATAACAAAGCCTTAGATGAGAAGAACATTGCGTCCCAAGAGATGTTCCACGTGAGAGGAAGATTGGATAACAAGAGACTTAAGATGGCAATGTTAGAGAGGGATCTAGAGTTAGATAAAGATGCTAGAATGTTAAGTGAGACTCAATTAGAAATAGCCTTGAATCAAAAAGAATTAGCTCATAGAGAAATTGTACGCTTGAATCTTTTAATTGAAAAATTGTTTAATGAAAGTGAGGCTATTGAAAATTTGGCAAACAATGGAACCGTAGACAATACATATAATTGGGGTTGGTCAAATGGGTATCCTACCGCAATGGATTCCTCACCCCGGTTCAACAAAGACAGAGTGTATGTCCTTCCTGATAGAGAATTTCATTTCCCTGTCAATGACAAAACTTTTCCCGAAGATATCAAAACTCACTTCGGTAGATTACACAATTTGAGCAATAATTGTGTCATTGAGGAAATTGTGCCTGAGGATTCTAGTCACACATGTGATCAAACTCCCATCAGTGGCACCACTCACTCAAATTCTCAAACTTCATCCGAAGTTGATGAAGAAATTGTAGTTGAAGGCCCCGAAGTCTTAGAGGATTTTCCATCTTTATCCTCAGACTATAGTCAATTGTCCCAGAAGTGTCCCACCGCAGTCTCATCTAAAACCTACTCTGCGACAGTCAAATCATCTTCACCGCAGTTAAATAACAATGACTGCAACTCTTCAGTTCAAGGAACTACAACTCTTCAACCGATTTTTCACGAATTACCTATAGCAAATTTTAAAGTAGGCCAATGCTCTCAAATTCCAGAAACTTCAAGTTCTGATGATTCCAGCCCACGTTTTCAAAATCATTCAAAAGGTTCCAGGAAACCGCAGTTGAATAACAATGACTGCGGTTCACCAAAATTTTTGGCAAAAAGAGCTTTCAAAGAAGAAATTAGATCTCGAAAGAAAATTAGGCCAATTTTTTCAAAAATTAAGAAAATTCCAAAATCCAAGAGTCTAGAAAACTCTTCTTTCATGAAAACAAACAAAAAAAAAAGTTCAGTTTTAAAAGTCATCCCTGCTACTTCTGACACAACCCAACAAGGTGTCAAACTTGTTATAAACTACATTTTTCAGGTTTACTCTTCAAATGACCTGAAGTGGAAAGGAATTTTACCTACTCCAACACTTTTAAAGTCAAATCAAAACAAATGGAAAGGAATTTTATCAAATCCACCTACAGCAACTCAAAGATCTACACATGCAAAACCTCGCTCAAAACAAACTTTTCAGAACGCAAACGTCAAATCTTTCAAAAGTTACCCACCTCGGACCAATTTCAAGTCCAACTCACCCCATAAACCGCTGACCAAGAACAATGTCAGATTCAATGACAAAACTTTTTCTTGCAAATGTTAGTGCAGCTGTCAAAAGTTTTTATCTCATGACAAGTCAAATGAAAGTCAGAAATCTCGTACTTTTCAAAAAACTCGTAAAAATCCAAATCTGAACAAACACCCAAGACTCGGTCTGAAAGATGACAAAGGACCTATCTATACAACCTCAGACCATGCATCATTTAAGAATAAATCAATCGTCCCTGGCTCCAAACTTGTTTGGATGCCTAAACTAACCGTTTAATTCTCAGACATTGTGCAAGGAGGAACAAGAAGAAGAATGGTTAATTGACAGTGCCTGCTCCTTGCACATGACCGGAAGGTTAGAGTACCTTCGGGATTTAAGGACTATATGCAATGGTGGAAATGTCACGTTTGGCAAAAATGCGAACGGTGTCATCCGAGGTTACGGTGTTCTCACTACGGGAAACTTTTCCATTCAGAATGTTGCTTATGTAGAAGGTCTTAAACACAATCTTATCAGTGTTGGCCAACTATGTAAAGCAGGACATCGAGTTGAATTTGACAATCAATTCTGTTACATAATGACGAGTGATCGCAACACTTGCTTAATCAAATCTCGCTCCGAAGGCACGATATACCCTCTAGATGTTTCTCTCATCATTGGTAAACCGCAACTGTGCTTTCTGTCTAAATCTATATCCGAAGTTTGCTGGCTATGGCACCGCAAGCTAGCTCATCTCAACTTTCGCTACATCAACAATCTCGTCATAGGAGAACTAGTCCGTGGTCTCCCCATTCTCAAATTCAGCAATGATACTCTTTGTCCAGCGTGCGAATGCGGTAAACAATCAAAAGTAAGTCATCCTCTGATAATGGATTCTTCTATCTCTGAACCACTGGAGCTATTACACATTGATCTCTGCGGTCCTTTAACCATAGCCATTCTTCACCACAAAAAGTATATACTGGTTATTGTTGATGACTATACACGCTTCACATGGGTCTTCTTTCTCATACTCAAATCAGAGACACCGCAAATCTTCATTAACTTCATCAAAGAAATCGAACTTCAAATTAAGCTTGACGCATCCGCAGTGACAGTGGAACGGAGTTCACTAATCATCTTCTAAACAGTTTCCTAGTTTCCAAAGGCATCTCTCACAATTTTTCAGCACCCTATATACCACAACAAAATGGTCTAGTAGAGAGAAGAAATCGCACACTCGTTGAAGCAGCCAGATCCATGCTTAACTTCGCCCAACTTCCTCTCTATTTCTGGGCCGAAACAGTAGCAACCGCATGCTTTGTTCAAAACCGAAGTATTGTGTGCAAACGTGTCAATAAAACACCATATGAAGGGCTCAAAAATCCCAAAACCAATGTTCGTTTCTTTCATATCTTTGGATGTAGATGCTTCGTGATCAACAACAAAGATCAACTCAACAAGTTTGCACCGAAGTCTGACGAAGGTATCTTCCTTGGTTATTCCACTAACAAGGTTGCATATCGAGTGCTCATCAGAAGAACAAGGTTGATCATTGAAAGTTTTGATGTGAAATTTGATGACTCTCACATCCGCAGTGCACCTCCGTCCACCAAAACAACTGCAATCATGGAAAGTGACATTTCAGCCACTTCCGGACCTCTGAATCTAGTTGAAATCAACTATGATAACCTGTTTGATCCCATTGAAACGGCGAAACTATCCGAAGTCCTAGTGTCATCTGCAGCTCAACAACAACATGCCGAAGTATCTGGACCTTCTCCATCTGAAGTAGTATCGCTCAATACTTCCACCTCTCCGGTTGAGGGGGAAAGCTCAACTCCAGATATTGCTGTAACCGTTGAGGTTCCAGTACCTGATGCTGCTTACATTCCTGCTCGAAGTAAAGCTTCTCCATCAAACGAACCTTCGGACGACTCAGATGACGAAATCATAGAGAATATTGACACTAGATCTGATCCTAGAATTGTCACTTGTTCATCTGCATTCCAGGGGGAACCTTCTCAGGTTCCAGAGGAACTCCTTTCCGCAATTCAAGGGGAACCTCAACCTCTTCCAATTCCTCAAGAAAACTCTGATCCAATAGATCAAGATGTTTTAGCAGGATGCTCTCAAATCCAGGGGGAACTACCATCCCCAACCGCAGATTCTTCTGACATCCAAGACATTCCTTCTACTGCAGCTGCTGATCATCTGATGCCACATCTTCATGTATGGACAAGAGACCATCCACCAGATCAAATTATTGGCAACCCATCCACAGGTATCCAAACTCGGTCTTCCAAGGACTTATCTGATCACTGCCATTATACAACATTTATGTCTTCGGTTGAACCTAGAACGATCAAAGAAGCATTGGTTGAACCAGACTGGATAGCTACAATGCAAGAGGAATTAGAAGAATTTGAAAGAAACAAAGTATGGCAACTTGTTCCTCTTCCTCAAGCTCATACTATTGTTGGTACAAGATGAGTTTTCAAGAACAAGCTAGACGAATCTGGCTCAGTCATCCGAAACAAGGCAAGACTTGTTGCCAAGGTCTACAGTCAATTAGAAGGAATTGACTACGATGAAACGTATGCTCTGGTGGCACGCATGGAAGCCATCAAGATCTTTCTAGCATACGCAGCCCACAAAAATGTCAAGGTACACCAAATGGACGTCAAGAGTGCTTTTCTCAATGGTGAACTAAAAGAAGAAGTTTATCTTCAGCAACCTCCAGGATTTGAAAATGATGAATTTCTAGACCACTGCTATAAGCTCGAAAAAGCAGTCTATGGCCTGAAACAAGCTCTAAGGGCTTGGTACATGACACTCTCTGATTTTCTTGTCTCATCCGGGTACAAAAGAGGAGTGATTGATCCCACATTATTCAGAAAAGCAAATGGTGACCACCTTATGATGGTACAAATATATGTGGATGATATTATTTTTGGGTCTACTGATCAAGGCATGGTAGATGAATTTGCAAAGCTCATGACCAACAAATTCAAAATGAGCATGAATAGAGAGATCAACTTCTTTCTAGGTATTCAATTTAAACAAATTCAGCAAGGAATTTTCATTCATCAAGAAAAATACACCACATAACTTCTGAAGAAATACTCGATGGACAACTGCTCTTCTACTAAGGTCCCTATGGCCTTCGGATATAAGATCTCTGCTGATCCCTCCGGTGAATCTGTGGATCACAAGACTTATAGAGGCATCATTGGTTCGCTGATGTACCTCACCGCAAGCAGACCTGACATTGTCTTTGCAACTGGTGTATGTGCAAGATACCAGGCTGATCCAAAAGTGTCTCACATGACCGCAGCCAAACGAATTCTTCGGTATCTTAAAGGAAGCAAATCTATGGGTTTATGGTATCCTGCAGGCAACGACTTCAGTCTTCAAGCCTTCACCGATGCGGATCATGCAGGTTGTAAGCTCGATAGAAAAAGTACTTCGGGTGGATGTCAATTTCTAGGAGGAAGACTTGTAAGCTGGTCTTCAAGAAAACAAACATGTGTATCTCTATCTACCGCAGAAGCAAAATATGTGGCCGCAGCCAACTGCTGTTCCCAAGTTCTTTGGATGAAGACACAATTGCTAGACTATGGGTACAGAATGCTGTGGATACCAATTTACTGTGACTCTAAAAGTGCTATAGCTATCTCTCTAAATCCTATTCAACACTCCAAGATGAAACATATTGAGTTACGGTACCATTTCATCAAAGATGATATTCTGAAAGGTAATATTGAACTCATCTTTGTTCTTACTCATGAAGAGATTGCTGATGTTTTTACAAAAGCTCTTGACTCTACCAAACTCAATGCATTCTTACAAATGTTGGGAATGATGAATCCTGACCCGCAAATCTTTATGAAGTGTTAGCTACCGCAGACCATTATTGGTCTCCATTGCGGTTCTCACTGAGAATTACATATGATAGATGGTTTTGATACTGCAATCTAGGTACCGCAACCATATGTCATACGTACCTCTCATGGGTCTTATTGTTCCTGTGTTTCTAATTTTTGTACAAGTTTGTGTCCAACAGATTCTCTGAAATCTTTCTTTGCTCATCCGCGATGGAGTTTCTCAACCGCATTGATGAATTCATCCGCAATCACCTCAAATAAATTCCAACAGATTCATTAACTCTTGAATCTTTGTGTGCTATTTAATGATCCTTCATTAAATAAAATACAAACATTCCCTTTAGAAACTGTCACTTTAACTTTCTTGATAAACCCCGTATCAGACCTATTTTAGGGATGATGACAAAAATATCAATTCCCAAATCGATCTTTTTCAAACTTGTCCTTTCCTCTCCCAACCACGTCCAATCAGTTACAACATTCTCTCTCATCAACCCACGATTACCTGACGTATTACCATGCGTCCACTCCACCATTAAATGCAAAACCCTTTTTTAAGATTTCTCAAATCTCTTCAAAACCTGTTTCATATTCGTGTGGCTGAGATTCAACCCAGAATCATTGATTCCCCCCAAAAACCCCATTCAACTTCTTACCCCTTTTATCTTTTACCTAGGGTTAAAATCCTTTTACCCCCTTTATAAACCCACCTTCTTCTCTATAATCGTTTACGCTCTCTATTAATCGATTATTCTCTCAAACTCTTCAAAGAACTCACAAAAGCTCTCAAGAACTTCAATCTCACAACTCTCAATGGCGAAATCTGGTGCATCCAAGAAGCAATCCAAGGCTTCAGGCTCGATGAATCAAACCGGTTCCACATCACCAACAATTGCTTCAAGCAACTTCAGAGCCGTGTTTGAAGATCATCAATCGTACAATGCTCCAACAAAACTGATGATCAAGCATCTCAAGAACCACATCTTTTTTGGCCCGTTCGACGCATTCACTGATGTTGTTCCTGTTTCTACACTCTTTAAGTGTGCTCTATCTGCATACAGACCACTGGAAAACCCCCAAGAAGTGCATCTTAACCTCATCAACGATTCTCTGGTCATCTTGACCAAAGAAAAATTCTTAACCTCCATTAACATGTTAATCCATCCCTCCATCAAAATCTTCACTCCATCCTTATCCGATATCACTACCGCACTCTACCAAATGGGTTACCAGAAACCGATCCGAGGGATTGGTGAATTTAAGAAGAATCAACTGTCTGCGGTTTGGCAGTTTGTATGCCACTTTGTCATCCGCTGTCTGTCTGGTAGAACCGGAGGCATCGACAACATGGGACTCAAGCTTCTTGAACTTGTATGGAGCATCTTCACAGGTCATGATGTTAACTACGGTCAAATTCTTTGGGATGATTTTCTCCAGTACATTCCCAAAGAGTAACCAAAGGAAAACCCAACCGAGCTCACTTTTGCTTGTTTTTGGTCTGTGTATTTCCGATCTGCATGCGGATGCTGGTCTCGACATGGGAAGTGACATCAATTTCTTTGTCACCAAGGATCTCAAAAGGTATACTCCTTCCTCTGATCAAACTCTCTTTGGACTTATCCGCATGCTTCCCACACACATTCTTACTTTACTTGCTCTTGAGACTGCTGATGTCTCAGATCATATTGAGGACACAGAGTGTATTATCCCATACCCTTCTACCCCACCTCTTCCTTCTTCAACTATTCTTCCTGAGGGTACCGTAGCCCCCTCTGCCACTACACTTTCAAACATTTCTCAACGGAGAAAATCTGTAGCTTCTAAAAAGAAAGCTACAACACCCAAAAAGAAAGCTCCAAAACAAACCGCACCCTCCAAGAAAAGAAAAACTAAAACCACCACTGTATTGAGCAGTGACTCTGAGGAAGATAGACAACCCATATCTATCCTCAAGAAAAGAAAAACAACCAAAACCACTAGCCATATGCATGACCGGACTGATACTGTAGCCTCTCAACAGGCTCTGGTAGTCCTTGGGATGGCCGCACATCCATTAAATACCTCTATCGAATACCACTCAAACTTATCTTGTGAGATTGTTTCATCATCATCTTCATCCGAACGTGGAGACAGCCCCCCAGTTGTATCTCAAGAAGATATAATTGGTAATCGCCCTAAGGTCACCAGGGCTTCCCGACTGCACATTTTTTCCTTTGAGGAGTTAGACTCCATCCTTTTGCAAGTATCCCAAACACTACAAACACAGCTCCATCCACAGGGCATCTCTTTCGCCCATGCCAGAATTGGGCTGAGGTCAAACTTGACCACGGGTCAAGGAAACTAAGGAAGCCCAGGAAATCCTACTCTGCTTACATCTGTATCAGGTGGTTTAGGCACGGTGAGCACTAATGTGTAAGGATCCGTGAACCCAAGGGACACCTTGGCGCGAACACAAGGAATTGACGGCGAAGACTCAAATGACTCTTGGAGTCGGTATCAGCCAACTACTGATGCTGAAATCAAGAAGTATGCTGCTTTCAAAAGAGCATTCCAAGCCCGCAAGGAGCAGCAGGTTAAACAACAACAGCAGAAGGAACAAGAAATTCTGTCAGTGGCCAAGTACTGGGCAAATGCCATCAACAACGCCCACACTGCTGCCACAATCCGAAAGGTTCAAACCTGGATGGACCAAATGGCTAAAACTGTGAGGAAAGCACAAGCCTCAACCGCAGCCGCAGGTACATCTAATGTTCCTCCTACTTCAACTCCTGTTCCACCTACCGCAGTCAACCCATCTCAAGACGAAGAGCCAGCTATTAAAATCAGCTCGGCCCAACCTTCATATTTGACGATGAACACATCCAAGAGGTCAACAAACCTAATCCTTCCGATGATGACCTAATGATGTTCGAGGAAGAAGAAGAATCCAACGGTTCTCAGCACTCAACTTCAAAGCCCAAAGAAAAGAAGAAGAAAAAGAAGAAAGATGTTGTCACCCACAAAGAATTCCTCAACCTTCAAGCCAAAGTTGATCAAATTTTGGCTGCGGTTAAGCCTACCCAACCTCCACCAGAAGATACTCCAGGTCCGTAATCCCTAATTGAGCGCATCGGACGACTTGAGACAAGAGAGCGTCTGGCCGCTGAGCGCATCTCTCTCAAAGTCGAGATAGGGATTCAATCTCTCGACAACAACTGCAGGGCCGACCATCAAGATTTTATGGCCGCAGTGGAATGCCTCATCACTGAGGTAACCGCAATCAAACAAGGCTTACAAACAGCCATTGCGGATCAAGGTGCGCAATCTCAAAGGGTGATAGAGGAAACTCATACTGCCTATGAGTCCACTATTTCTGTCCTTCATGCGACAATCGCCCAGATGCAGAAATCTCTTACATCAAACTTCCATGGCCCAGAGATACTTCAACTCACAAAGGATATTCACAAGCTACTCTTCAACTTTGCCATTCAAAACAACTCCCAACTGGCCGAATCGATGAAAGCACACTTTGCTGAGGTTTGTGCCAAAGTTGATGGACTCAAACAATGGCTTGAGGAAGCACCAGGGTTGCATTCCTCAAGAGGGGGAAGTGATAAAGAAGGTGATCGCTCAAACACATCCATCCGTCAGAGCCCTCCAATCACCACAAACAAAATTCCCACTCCGCAGCCTTCACCTCCACCATCTCAAAATATTCCATCACCTCCACCATCTCAAAATATTCCATCTCTCCACTCATCACCCAAAAACACCCTCAATAAATCTGAGACTCCTCCTCACTTAAAGAACCTTGAGGAACATATGTCTTCAGAAAGCTCTACAGACTCTCTTGCTACTACTCAAAGGAAACATGACTGGAAAGCAGCCAAGCTAGCCGAAATCATATGGAGAGAATGCGGTTTTGACACTATGATTGATGAATCGCTGATCAACTCATTGGTCAATCCTCTCCGCAGGCTGCTTGATGAAGACTATACTCCTCATCTCACTTATGCTGAACCACCATCCGATGGTTATTGGGATATTCCAATCTCTCCCAATGCCAAGTATTTTGCTGTTTTTGACTCCTTCGACCGCAGTCTTCCTGATCACAAGCGTCTGCTAATGGAATTCGAAAGACTGACTCGCTTCTATGCGAAGCATGGCTCTTCAGTTGAAAACATTTGGTCTAACGATAGACCATCCACAGTGAAGAACTACAAGATGCGGAAGTTCATGAAAGCAGACTTTGCTCAATTCACTCTAACCAGAAGAGAGCATGATTACATCCACACCCAGGCAGACTTCCCCTGCATGAACCCTGAAGAAATATTTCTCATTGCCAAAGTTTTTCAGAACAAGGCAGAGAAACATCCTAAGATGCAGATAGCTCTCGACAAAGCCAAATCCTTCCTTAAGGACACTGTCTGTGACTTTGCGAAGATTGATGCGGACATCCACCCCACCATCCTCAAGAAATTTGACTTTCCACCACTCGAACAAGTGCCAATGCTTACAGAAGGATATGAAGAATGATCTCTAGGCGCAACCAACTTCCCAGAACTTGGCATCATATTCAAACGGAAGACAGATAATGTCAAATATTTCATTCCGATGAATGCCATGCACCGCCTGCCCAAGAAGCAACTTGACATATTCAAGACCGCAGTAGAAAGATCAAAGCACACTACTGCTGAAGTCAAGTTTGAGATCTCCAGAAGAATTACGTGGCTGGAAAATGTTAGAAGATTTTGGTGGATTTTGATCAAGTTCCTCAAACTTGATAACTGAACCAAAGTTAAAGAGGTCACTTAGGGGAAATTGTTGAATCATAAAAGTGACCCTCTTGAACTTAACTACCGCAACGGTTTAGTACCCGCAGCCAATTCAATACCCGAAGTCAATTTCTACAATTGTAACCGCAACCATTCTCCATCAGCAACCATATCAACATCCGGAGTCTTCAAGTTTCTTTTCTATCCGCAGTCTTAGTTATTTCTTTTACTATGCAGTTTACTCTATTGTCCAACATGCCTTGCACGGCTGCTCATAGAGTAGTTCTTTTCATAACTTTATAAATAGAGACTCTTTCTTATGTTTTATGTACTGGTGATATATGTGAGTGTGAAAACTCTTAACTTCTCAATACACAAGATTTATCCTTCAATCATCTTTCTTATCTTCGTCAGTTCTCTATCTTATTACTCTTTACACTCAAACTGCTACTGGAACATAACCTCTCTTTGGAGCAAGTCTTCTAGACTTAATCACTAAACTTGATCTCGCTTACTAACTTGGAGTGACTGCATTCCTTGTTATGAATCAGTTTAAGTGTATTCTTGATATAACTTTTGTCATTTATCTTTCTTTACTTTCCGCAACTAACTATCTAGCTATCTAACTATCTAACTTTATTATTGCTGAGCTTTTAGATCCTTAGAGATTAACTATTCTGCAACTAACTTGTTCTAACGTTTGTTCAAGTGTGTCTCCAAGTTTTTCTCTCAACATTCTCTCTCTAGTCTAACACTCCAAATGGTTCCTTACATAAAATAAGTGCCACTCACTTCCTTATAAAGGAAAGGCAACCATTATACACACAAGTGGGTAAAGCCTCATCCAAGCATGACTTTGCACCCTAACACCTATATATTGCTTAAATTGTTATTAAGGACTTATTTTGTCCTGAGAGCTAACTAGTGGAAACAACCATTCTATACCGAACCTCCAAGTGAAATCACCCACATAAGGTGAATTCATACCCCTAAAATCAACCTTTTAAATGTTTTAAATGCTTGGGGGTGGGGAATACAAGTTGAACACAATTTTATTGTGTTAATATCTACACGTGAAAAAAAAAGGATTTCTTATGTTTTAATACTATCAAAACCATTTTGGAAAAACTCTTTTAAAATATTTTAGATTCTATTTATATCAAAATCATGTTCATCTATATATTTATGTATAAGTATGCTTTAACGGACTTAGGACTATTGCTAATTACCATAACTCCTGTTCCTTGTTTGGTTGTGGGCTTTGGGTAGGATCACTAGTCCGACTGTCGGCTAAATCATAAATATGATTGTGATATATATATATATATATATATATATATATATATATATATATATATATATATATATATATTAAACCCTAAATTTCAAAGGACATACTAAACTCAGTTTCACATTAGAAAATTGAGTCTTTTCAATAACAGTTCAAACAAAAATACAAGTAAACTATAATAGGTATAGTTTAGAGGATCAATACATACTATTTTCTAGAACAGAGAAACATACATGAGTCAGTACATACATACTATTACTATTCAATACAAAGTATACTATTCATCTACAAGAGCAAGAAGGAACTTACATACTATAACATAGAACAAGAAAAAACAGACTATAACAAGAACAAGATAACTTAAATGTGAGATACTATTTCATGGCATAGCAATATTCTTGCTATGCCACGTTTTGTAACCAGAGTCTCATGGAGGGAGAGCGTGAGTTTGTGTATAGATCTATACGGGATTGACCATCGCACACCTTGCTGCTAGCTACAGTGGGACCTGCAGGTCTACAGGTGACAAATGTCATAACATATTCGGCGTCTGAAGAGCGCTGTGTCTTATACTAGTCTATCAAGTATGGGTACAACCTTATCACATTTTTAACCTTAATTAACCAATATGGTTTTAAAGGTAGTTAACGCATTAGTAGTGTATTTTATACAAAACTACTATACATCTTCATTTTCCATTACATTCATTTATATGAGAAATACATACTATTTTTCTAGTAAAGATAGTTTATAATTATGGA
The DNA here is from genome assembly GCF_002870075.4 of Lactuca sativa. Classification (NCBI taxonomy): domain Eukaryota; kingdom Viridiplantae; phylum Streptophyta; class Magnoliopsida; order Asterales; family Asteraceae; genus Lactuca; species Lactuca sativa. The sequence continues at coordinate 134,738,046 of NC_056629.2, forward strand.
AAACAGTACAGTTTATACTATGTCAAGTACAAACATACACTTTACACTATTTACAAGAGAACATAACATACAAACAGTTTGGGTCTTGGGAAAAAGACTACTTTTCATTTAAAGCAGAAAATATAGGATTTTCTGGGAAGTTTACAAACATTTTTACTAGTCAAATACAAACAACTTCATGATTCAAATACAAACATTTTATGCAAACACTTGACACTAAAATACTTATGAGCTCACCAACTTAAATGTTGATACTGTCTTTCAAAATAACTTGTATTCTCAGGAAACCAGTAGACAGGTACACTAGCAGGTTTTGAGAAGACGGGGCATGTTCAAGACTCGTCTTTTATTTTGATATTCATTTTTTGTGTCATGGAAACTGTACAAAGAACACACATGTATTTAACTATTCTATTAATGCAATGGATTTCGTTTCTTGTTTTACTATTATGCATTGTTATGATACCGTACATGACATCCTCCACCCCCGAATGTTTCTGCCTATTCAGTTTGGGGGTGTGAGAGATTGGTATCAGAGCGTTATTTATAGTGAACTAAGTATATCAACCTATAAAAGATATACAAACTATAAACACAATGGGATTAAAAAACTCTGACCAAGAGTTGTACTTTATAAATAGAAAAATATTTTACTAAAGTATACATACATGCATTCATACTAAGAACAATGTCATACTAGAAGAGAACAAAAGTATTGTGATTGTTGAACAACACAAGTAGACTTGGGGATATATAATCAGGTCTGGGATTGATATAGCCTGATCAACTATATCTATCCGAGAAGTGATGATCATGTGCCTAAGGATGGTTGTGGTGTTGCAACAAGTCTAAAAAAAACTTACCAACCCTACTACAAAGAAATACTAGAACATAACATAAACTTAAAATACTATAGGAGTATTTAGTGGTACTATAATTACTTATGTGAAAAGTAAAACGACTCTTACTAGTAGGTGAATAGTTACTAAGTGGATATACTAAGGTTATATGTAACTGAGATGTTATAGACTTAGAATTTGTGATCTTCTTTTTACTTCCTATTCCTTGTTTGGTTGTGGTCTTAGAGTTGGATCACCTATTTGAAGGTCTATTCTATCTTAAGTTATATATAATTGGTATGTATTACGTAAGTATTGAAGTAACTAGTAAGGATCATCCTATAAATATCTTTAGTTATACTTCAATTATATGTTTCTTACACCCCTATTCTCGCTTAGATAACATGGCTGGATTTCATCTGCCTAGAGACCCGTACTTTCCCAATCAAGGGAACGGTGGTTGGCTTGACGATGGACCAGAAGAAGATAACCATGTTGTGCCAGTAGAGGAAGACCCCGAGGATACTTCTGAGGAAGAGAAAGAAGATGAAGCACAAGACGACTCTAACTTAGAACCCGTGGTCTATAATCCACCTCAATTTGCTCAAAATCCTAACCTTCGACAGAATTTTTAAGGCCCGAGTGCTCTGTGGGCAACCAACTTGGGAAGGTGGAGCCGCGAACAAAGAAAACCACCTCCTGATAATGGAGACCGAAGCTTCTACAACTTGAGTGAGGGAGGATCAGTTGACCGAGTCCTCCCTATCTTGGTTCGTCGTGTTGGTCGCAACACGGAGCAAGGATGAACAACCATTGACCAAGTCATGGAAATTAAAGCTAACTCAGGAGTCAACATAGTTTGTCTTTGCCATCTGACCAATGACCAGGAGATGGCAAGGACTCATACTGATGCCCAACATGTGAAAACTGAATGCCTGCCAATCAGATGTTAAATTCCTTTGACAACGCCAAGTTGCATTAGAAAGGCGTGTGTGGGAGACAGAGCAACAGTTGGCTGAATCCAAGGCAGAATCAAGTTCCAACCAGAAGAACCCTCCTCGCGAGTAGAGCATACTCTACTCACTCTTTTGAACTATGGGGAATTAGTTCATGCAACACAGTCTCGTTATGCTCACTATTGAATACTTACGCTTATCTTCATATTTTTAAACTTATAGGTGAAAGATGCCTCCTCGTAAGTCGAACATGCATAATCCGCCGATAAATCAAACTCAACCATCGCCTCCACCTCAATTCGACCCTGTAGTTTTTCAACCTGCAGTGACCGCGGCCGTTTTAGCGGCCATGGCTTAGATCAACACTAGTGGTACTAGTGGGGGTGGAACGGGTATTAACTCTACCCAAGGTGATAGTCATGGACACTCTAGGGAGTGTTCATACAAGGACTTTACCAACTGCAAACCCAAAACCTTTAATGGTAGCAGTGGAATCATTGCCCTATCGCAATGGTTCGAGAAAACGGAGTCTGTCTTTGAGATCTGCTCCTGTCCAGAAGGAAGCAAAGTAAAATTTGCTGCCTGCACCTTCTCCAACCGAGCCCTCACATGGTGGAACGGCCATTTTAAGTCACTTACTCTCGTGGTGGCTAACGCGATGGGCTAGGATACTCTAAAGGATCTTATGTCCGCAGAGTACTGCCCAAGGGGTGAATTTCAGAAACTTGAACTTGAACTTGAGAGCCTTAAGATGAAAGGTTCTGACATAGTATCCTACACAACTAGGTTCTGTGATCTGGTGGCTTTATGTCCAGGAATGGTCCCCATGGATAGCAAAAAGATCGAGTGGTCCAATTGGGGACTGGTACCCCCATTTCTAGGGAATGTCTTGTCTTCAGACCCCTCTACTTTTGACAGCGCCAAGCGATTGGCACAGAGACTCATCGATCATGGGGTCCATCCACAAATAATAACTACTGTTGTCCCAGAACCGGCCAAAAAAAAAAACGACAACAAGAGAAAGTTTTGGAACAAAAAGAAGAACAAATCATTGCAGAACTCTGCTAAGAAACAGCAAGATGTGGCTGTTCATGCTGCAACAAACCCTGCTGTCCCTGGACGAACGAATCAATATGCTGGGAGTCTGTCGAAATGAAACAAATACAACTTCCACCACAATGGACCTTGCCGAGAGATGCATTGTGCTAACTGTAACAGGAAGGGTTACACTGCCCGTTTCTGTAAGGCACCACGACAATCCACCACAATGGACCTTGCCGAGAGTTGCATTGTGATCTTCGCTTTACTTCCTATCCCTTGTTTGGTTGTGGTCTTAGAGTTGGATCACCTATTTGAAGGTCAATTCTATCTTAAATTATATATAACTGGTATGCACTACATAAGTATTGAAGTAACTAGTAAGCATCATCCTATAAATATCTTTAGTTATACTTCAATTATATGTTTCTCACACCCCTATTCTCGCTTAGATAACATGGCTAGATTTCATCTTCCCAGATACCCGTACTTTCCCAATCAAGGGAACGGTGGCTGGCTTGACGATGGACAAAAAGAAGATAACTCTTTTGTCCCAGTAGAGGAAGACCTCGAGGATAGTTCTGAGGAAGAGAACAAAGATGAAGCACAAGACGACTCATTTGCACCCTACTGTCTTACGACCTGGTACAGTGTCAACCAAGATGAAGCACAAGACGACTCATTTGCACAAGACCCTGAGGATACTTTCCCATGTAGGTATTCTTCTTGAAGATCCATTTGCACCCTACTGTCTTACGAACTGGTACATTGTCAACCAAGTTCCAAAGTTGATTATCATACATGGACTGAATCTCGCTGCCCATATCCTCTTTCCATTTTGTAGACTCAGGACCTGCCTTGGCTTCCTTGTAGTTGTTAGGTTCATCCAGATTTACCAGTGTGCTATTACTGATAAATGTGTCACCCTCAGATGTTATATGAAGACCATATAACACAGGTGGAATACTAACTCTACCGGACCGCCTCAGAGGTACAGACTTGTCAATTGGTTCAATCGGAGTTTCCACCTTCGGTTGAGTGCTAGTGTTTGAGGTTCCTTCATCACTTAACTTTTGAATCTCTTCAAGGTCAATTTGCCTCCCATTGTCCTCTCGGAATATGAGTTCTCTCTCACGACAGACTTCTGTCCTTGCAACGAAGACAAAATTGTCACTTGGTCTATAGAAGAGATGTCCAAAGGACTTCTACGGGTAGCCGATGAAAATACATCGCTTACTCCAAGGTTCGAGCTTGTCATCATTCTCGCGTCTCACGAAAGCCTCACAACCCCAAACCTTGATGTGGTCTAACGAGGGAACCTTTCATGTCCACATCTCGTAAGTTGTTTTGGAAAATTTTTTAGTAGGGACTAGATTAAGGATATGGGTGACAGTCTCTAAGGTATACCCCCATAATGAGATGGGTAACGAAGCTCGACTCATCATGGAACAAACCATGTCTAGAAAGGTTCTATTGTGCCTCTCAGCCACACCATTAAGCTGTGGTGTTCTAGGTTGCGTCAATTGTGAAACAATTCCTCAATCCTTAAGATAGTCAAGGAACTCGATACTAAGATACTCTCCTCCTCGATCAGATCGCTACATCTTTATCTTCCTTCCCAATTGATTCTCCACTTCTTGCTTAAATTCCTTGAACTTTTCAAATTTTTCTGACTTATGTTCGATTAAGTAGATATAGCCATACCAACTGTAATCATCAGTAAAAGTCACATAGAAGCGGTTAGCATCCCTTGTGGTGGTTCTAAATGGTCCACACACATTAGTGTGTATGAGGTCCAACAAACCTTCACCCCTTTCACAAGTACCAGTGAAGGGTGACTTGGTCATCTTTCCAAGTAAAGAAGATTCGCAAGTGTCATCTGACTTCAAGTCGAATGACTCCAAGACTCCAGCCTTTTGGAGTTGGCCTATATGCTTCCTGTAAACATGTCAAAGATGACAGTGCCACAAGCATGCCTTGTCCAAAACATTGGACGAATCAATGTTCAACACATTATTTTCTAAGTTATCTACAACCATCACAATTTCATATATACCATTACCAGGTAATGCTTCAAAATAAAATACTCCATTATAATAAGAATTAACAGTACCGCCAACTTTATTGTTAAAAGAAAAGGTAAAACCTTGTTTATACAAACTACTAAAGGAAATAATGTTTCTCGCTATATCGGCCGAGTAACAACAATTATTCAAATCTAAATTTAAACCATTACTAAGAAATAAAGTATAAACCTTACAATGGAAATTCTTTCACAAATCCCTACTTCTTTTTAGTCCCTAAAAATTAGAACAAATGTGAAATCCACAACATGTATAAAGGACCCAAGAATTAGCATGTGATGAGTTATTAGATTGAATAGTGTAAACACTTGCAAAGGAGGGCTTGATCTTCCCATCCTTTATGTCCTGCAAGTACCTAGGGCAGCTTCGTTTCCAATGCCCTTTTTCATGATAGTGGAAGCACTCTGCATCCTTTGGATTTGAAGAGGTATTAGCAGAACCAACTTTGGTCCCACTTGAAGAGGATCCATCAAGAGGCTTTCCCTTGCGGCTCTTGGAGGGAGCCTTCCTCTTCTTTCCCTTCCCATGTCCAATTGCCAGAACAGGGGCAGAAGTAGTAGTCGTAGGAGTAGACACAACCGACTTGCCTTTCAAGTTGCTTTCTGCAATCCTTAAAAGGCCTTGAAGCTTGATAAGAGTGACCTCCTCCTTGTTCATATGATAGGTCATACGAAACTGATCATAACAAGAAGGTAAAGAGTGTAGAATAATATCTATGGCCAACTCTTCATCAAAATTGACATTCAATTTTTGCAAGCGATCCACATATCTCTGCATCTTTTGCAAGTGGGCCATGATGAACTCTCCATCCTTCATTTTGGTTGTGATCATGGAGGCAATGATCTCATACCTCTCCTGCTGAGCACTTTGATGGTATCTTTCCATCAAATCCTAGTACATTTCAAAAGGATAGTAGTCCTCATATGACTTCTGTAGCTCATCAGTCATGGTAACAATCATTAGACACGACACCTTTGTCGCATCCCTCTCATGAGTATTATGTTCAACGATTTGTTCAGGAGTAGCAGTGGTTCATGAGGGAGAAAGAGCCCGAAGGAATTGGGTTTGAAGCATTGTTTGGAATAGACGTCTGAAAAAGAAGAACAAAGATTAGATTAGACGATAATCCTTAGTATTACACCCAAATGAAATATTAAGGTTAGGACCCAACACAATATTCTACAATTGCGAAGAGGGATGCCGTAATCCAATTGTAAAATATTTGAAGGTAGGTAAATGACAATTTACTAATTTTCACCATGAAAAACAAAATAGATTATTAAGTTTAATTGGATTGAAATTCCTAGATCCTTTGAGATTCATCGAACTTTTTCAATGGCATGTTTAAATCTCGATTGTACCTTCAAGTTTGTGACTGGGATGCCGAGGATCACAAACAAGGTGTGAATAACCATTCAAATTAGCTTGATACACTCAATGTTACAAATTACCTAATCAATGTTCCGGTTAACTACACACGCTCCATTGATCTATGATTAACATCAAGCTACCCTGTGCCAGACATTGTCAGTCCTAGATTAGTGTGTTGGTTAACCAAACACGCTCCACTAACAAATTAACAAGGTGCAAAGTCTAGTTTCATGGATTAGCGCCATTTTCACATTTTCTCTAAAGTAACTAAGATTGGGAATTTAAGAAAAGTTTAGTTACTTTATAATTATCATTATACTTTTAACGAGAATTAATATCCTATCCTACCCATTCAGCTAACGATCCTCCACAAGTCAAGGAAGCAGTGGGTGAGAGTGGACACCCATTAAACAACCATTTTATAGGCAGTAACCTTATACCCCCCTTATAGACCGACTTCATGAATGAGTCCTACTAATGGTAAGACCGACTTGTTCTTATACATACATACATACATACATATATATATATATACATACATATATATATATATATATATATATATATATATATATATATATATATATATATATATATATATATATATAATCTTATAATATTATAAAATATAAATGTTGAATTTTAACTTTTAAAACTCTAGGGTTTGGAATTAAAATTTCATTAGCGAGAATTTACAAATTCAAAAACCTGAGGGCAAGTTTTTAAACTTGTCAAAACTCTTCATATCCATAACTTATAAGTTTAATTGCATTTTAATGGATGAGACCTTTCATTTTCCATAACTTGAGGACAAGTTATGGAGGTCATTAAATTTCATTTAGATCAATTTTTTAAACAACTAAGATATCACATAAATCATGATTGATCTAACTAAACTCATAAACAAGATAATTTCAAGTCAACAATTTACAAGCAACTCTGTTTATCATATAAATCAATAGTTTTCTTAAAACATTGACAATAATCTTGTGGTTGGATGAGTACAAGCACTACCATATCATACAAAAGATTTCCAATGATCCAAAACAGTTTGTGGTAGTGTTCCCAATCCAAACCAGACCAAGAAACTCGAAATTCTACAACCAGAGCTTGCTACTCAACAAGTACATGAACTGGACTCGTCGAGTTGCTCTTTTACTGAGTGGACTCATTGAAAAATTAGTAAGCATCAAATATAATAGAAAACAATCCTAGGCTCTATTACCACTGTTGGGTTATGAGCACTATAACACTCCTATGATGCACATGCAACCCTAAATGATTTGGATCTATGTTTTCCCTAATTATACATGTATTTTCAATTTTCCAAAGCATTCTCCCTAAGTAGCATACAATTGAACAATACAACTAGTTAGATAACTTACCTCTTAGTAGGACTTGTAGTTCTTGACCTTTGAAAGCTTGAGCACCCCAAGTGTGATGCCTCTAATGGTTCACCAACTCCAAATGCAAGAGGAGGCTTGAGAGAATAAGTTACTTAGCACAGAATCAACTTCACTCTCTTAGAATGTAAGCGGCAACCGATTTTGGCTCCAGGGGATCTGTAACGCCCGCAGATCCGGGCTAGTCAATTTAGAGACGATAAGCGTCAAAAATGACTTTTTGATAGAAGATTATTTGGAATGAATAATCTTAACTAAGTTGTAGTGGCCGTGACAAGGATTCTGGATACATAAAGAATGCCGAAATCCGAGTTATAATGAAGAAGTTATGACCTGTCGAAGTTTTGCGACAGAACCAACACGACACAATGCAACATAAATAGTGAATTTACGATAGAGCGATATTTGGCTTTAGCAATCTAAATGAAAGTCGTAGAATACGTTAAACCGAGAGTGTGCATAAAAGGAACGTTCAAATCTGACTTCGTATGAGGAAGTTATGATTTTTCTAAGTTTAATCTTAGCAGTATGCAGTCCAAAACTCGATATTTAGATCAAGTGATTTTTAGCCGAAACAATCTAAACGAGAATCGAAGATCTCGTTAATAGTAGTGCAACGGTAAAAAGATAGACAGAAACGGACGTCAGATGAAGGAGTTATGAAATTATAACGGAGTTTTCCTGTCCCGGCCTACTAAAAATAATAGAACAAAAATAAAGTCAAAATCAGCCGAGGGAGTCTAAATTAAAGTTGTAGAGCATAATCTCACCTATGCGTAGATATAAAGAACGTCGAAAAGGGAGCTCGTATGCAAAATATATGAATTTCTGAAGTTCGGAACACAAACTTCGAGGCTTGTCAGTATTCACTACGTGAACAGAAGATGGATGTCTCCCAGAGCCTGACAGAATCAAGTTGCGATTACGCACCTGATGACGACCAAGTTCACGACATGAACTAGTGGTTCACGACGTGAATTCTGAATTTCCAGCCTATAAATAGAAACCGAAGGGCAGCCTGCTATGGTTGCTAATTCTCATCATTCCCTCATTCTCTATACCCTCTCTAGCCATCTTTGAACCCCCCCGGAAGTCCCGGTATCATTACCGATACCCGAAACATGTCCCGAAGCCCCGGAGATCCCAAGAAAAAGAGTTTTCGAGCCGAAAGTCTGCCCGTGAGAAGCCCGGTTTTTGAAGATATCTCGGTTTCATCGAAGAATACTACTTTAAGAGAGGAAGCGATGTCTGATAATCGTCTTATCAAGTGAGTGCATGGTCCCTTTCATCTTACACATAGATATGAAATATTTTATATAAACTACGTGCTATGTATGCATACTGTCTGAATACTTGTTGTCTATGCTGGATGAACGTTTTTATATGTGTTTTAAATAATTTAAATTGTATACGTATTTTATATCTACATATATGTTGGGTATAACATGGGTAGATGAATGATGTAAGATAAAATATGATGTGAGTAAACATTGGCAGCTATAGACTTAGTCCCTAATAAATAAGATCGACATCTATGGACTTAGTGTCTATTAGACAAACGATGGTAGCTATGGACTTAGTACCTGTTAGATAAACGATGGTAGCTATTGACTTAGTACTTGTTAGATAAACGTTGGTAGCTATGGACTTAGTACCTACGCTGTAGCTATGGATTTAGTACCCGATTATAGAACTATAGTAGCGATGGAATTAGTGCTTTACGAACGGGCATTGGAAGCTATGGACTTAGTGCCTGTCTTATAACCCAGGAAGCAAGGGATTTCAGAATGAACGAATAGATGACTCTTAGGGTAGAACCTTGAGAGTAAGGAAGATAATGTGGATGGGTAATTGGGTTGATTGTTTGATGTTTAAACATAATAATTATATTATTGTGGTTTGAAAACCCTGTGTACTCACCAGGTTTCCCAACCTGAGCCACTCAAGCTTATTTGTATCACATGTGTTGATATGAAGCTACTTTACACTGAGATATTAAAGAGATGTAGATCACTAGTGTAAATGAATGTAAGTTCTGTTTATGCTTATGTTTCTGTATTGATGATGACATCCCAAATGTTTTGAAAATGAATAAAAATACATTTCTTTGGAAATGCTTTGATAACGTATTTATCATGTTTTCTGGGAACCAATTCCGCAACATTTTTATTAAAAGAAATACTCTAATTTTTATAAAGCATAAAAGAAATCGGTCTTTTCTGGCCGTGAAAATGGGGATGTTACAGGATCCATTTTATAGTGTAGCAAATGCTAGGGTTACATTTATGCAAACCCTAATGCTCCATGACCTTTCACATTCTTATACTCCATAGGTTAAACCTCAATGGACTATCCATGGATTGTCTAATTGGTTGAGCCCATCCTAAATAATCATGGATCATTGGTCTACACTATAAAAATGATTAATTTTAAATTAATTCTTGATCAAGACTAATTAAATAATATGATTTCTCAATTAATATATTATACTTATAATATATTAATAAATCAAAAATAACCTTATTCTCAAAAGTCCATCCTATCAAATTGCACTGATGAAGGCAACCTAAAAGGACCACGCTACAATCGGGTCAAGTACATCCCAGTTATAGTTATGGGCTTAGACACCTAATCCAACAGGTGCATGGGTTATCTTGTGTATATGGTTGACATGTGGGATGATGGGAAGAAATCACTTCCGATTTCTAATGTTACAATAGTGCATGACTTCATCGATGTTTTCCCTGAGGATTTTCCTGGTGTGCCTCCTGAGAGGCAGGTGGAGTTTTGGATCGATCTGATCCCTGGTACGACTCCAATTACCAAGGTGCCTTATCGCTTTACGCCACCCGAGATGTAGGAGTTGTCATCTAAACTTCAGGAGGTGCTAGGTAAGGGATTTATATGACCGAGCAGTTCGCCATAGGGAGCATCAATCCTTTTTTTCAAGAAGAAGATGGTTCACACCGAATTTGTATTGATTAGCGGGAGTTGAACAAGATGAATATGAAGAACCGCTATCCGTTATCGAGGATTGATGATCTCTTTGATCAGTTACAGGGAGGATTTTAGTTTTCCAAGATTGATTTGAGTTCTGGGTACCAGTATGAGTTCATGGTGATGCCTTTTAGGCTCCCCAATGCACCGACAACATTCATGGACCTCATGAAGTGAGTATGTAGGCCTATGTTGGACTAGTCAGTGATTGTTTTCATCAATGATATCTTGTTCTATTCAAAGACCAGGGAGCATTATGAGGAGCACCTTCGTGAGGTTCTTAGAGTTCTACGGGTAGAGATTTTGTATGCCAAGTTCTCCGATGTGAGTTCTGGTTGCGTGAGCTTCAGGTTTTGGGAAACCTCGTCCATCAGGACAATATCTTGGTTGACCTAGCCAAGATTGAGGAGGTCATGCGGTGGGAGGTTCCGAAGTCTCCCTCTGAGATTCGGAGTTTCCTTGGTTTGGCAGGTTATTATCGGAGATTCATTCGAGACTTCTCCAAGATTGTAGTTCTTCTCACCATGTTGACGAGAAAGGATGTTGTGTTGTGATGTATCATTCGGGACACTTCGCTAGAGGCTTTGTGAGGCGCCATTACTAACCCTTCCAGAGGGAGCTGAGGATTTTGTGGTTTATTGTGATGTATCCATCATGGGCCTGGGTGCTGTTTTGATGTATAGAGGGTAGTGATTGCGTACACTTCGAGGCAGTTGAAGCATCATGAAGCAAAGTTTCCTACTTATGATCTTGAGTTGGGGGTGGTGGTTTTCACCCTTAAGATTTGGCGTCACTATCCTTATGGGGTTCGGTGTACCATCTACATGGAGTACAAGAGTCTGCGGTATCTGATGGATCAACCTAATTTGAATATGAGGCAGCGGAGGTGGCTTGACATAGTGAAGGAATACGATTATGATATTTTTTGCGACCCTGGTAAGGCCAACATGACGGCCGACACTCTGAGCCACAGGGCAGTTAGTGCTCCGATTCGTGAGGTATGTTTGAGGATGACAATGGTGAGTCCAATTTTAGAAATGAGCATAGATGCTTAGTCGAAGGCCATCAGTAAGGACTACTGAAAGAGCGGGAGGGTGGTTGGTTATCTTTTTGCTTTTGAGATAGATAGTAGAGGGTTGTTGACACTGTATGATGGTTCCTTACACGATGGATTTTATTACAAAACTACCAAATACCGCCAAGGGTTTTGATGCCATCTTGGTGATAATGGACCGTCTGACGAAGAGTGCTCACTTTCTGGCTATATGTGAAATCTTTTCTATTGAGAAATCAGCTGAGGTTTATGTTCGAGAGGTGTTAGCTCACTATGGTGTACCTATCTCTGTCATGTCTGATCGAGATGTTCATTTCACTTCCAGATTTTGGAAGAGATTTCATGAGGAGTTGGGTACTCATTTGCACTTCAATACCACCTGCCATCCACAGAGAGACGGACAGAGTGAGTAGAATATCTAGACGCTCGAGGACATGTTGAGGATCTGCATTATTGACTTTAGTGGGAGTTGCGACTCCTAACTCCTGTTGGTTGAGTTCTCTTACAACAACAACCATCATGCTAATATTTGCATGCTTTCTTTGGAGCTTCTCTATGGGAGAAAGCATCATACCCTATTTTTTAGGGGGAGGTTGGATAGCGGGTCATGAGGAGTACTAAGATAGTGCTCAAGATGAGAGAGCTTATACAGCAGGTCAGGCAGAGGTTACCGACGGCTTAGAGCCACCAGAAGTGTTATGTGAACTGACGACATTCTTGATGGGTTTTATACAAACAATACTATGTGTGCATGCAACCCTAGATTTGGATCTATGTTTTCACTATTAGATACACAACATTATGAACACAAGAACCCTAGCATGCATCTAGGTATTTCAAAATTTAGATAGTAAAAGGAATGTAACAACCCAATTTTCACGTCCAAAAATTTCGTTTTGAAAACATTACTTAGAAAACATTAATAATTAAAACATTGTTTAATTAAACCATTTCACATCGAAACCAAATTTGAAATCCACAACATTTGAACAACCAAAATATCAGAGTATCAATCCCAGAATAAACTCATAACTGCGGAAACAAGAGTGTGTGTGATAGGCCGCTACCACGCCGACTCCTTCCCCTTTGAAGCAGAGGTACCTGAAAACCAAAACTGGAAACCGTAAGCACGAAGCTTAGTGAGTTCCCCCGCTGTACCACATACCATATAATCACATAACATACATATATTGTCAGGCATATCTGGGTGCCCGACCTACCCCTTCGGTCCTCTCAACCGGATACTGCCTAGCATATCTGGGTGCTGGCCTCCCCTTCGGTCATCTTGACCGGATACTGCCTAACATATCTGGGTGCTGGCCTCCCCTTCGGTCCTCTCGACCAGATACTACCTAGCATATCTGGGTGCTGGCCTCCCCTTCGGTCCTCTCGACCAGATACTGGGGAACTATTTCTCCCCTCTACTACTACCACATAACATGTATCACAATATCAGAATCTATCTAACATGGCTGGGTATGAATACCCCTTTGGCCCTACCGACCGGATATCTCGGGGACTATCTCCCCCTACTGTCACTAGCACATAGCATCATATCATACTAGCACATAAACATAACACAGGTAGTATTAATCCCTAGATGAATATCACAGAGACAATCATCTACATACAACTCCTACTGGTGGGCCGACATTGTGGCCGTAGACCCACCGCTACTGGAAGGTAACTCACCTCGAAGTAGCTGTTGATCTGATCGGGAACTGACTGTCTACTGCTGCTGCTGCTGCTCCGGAAATCCTCCGGCTCCAAGAAATTACTGAGAGGACACGAAGATGCTTGGCTTCCTTCCCTTCCTCTTGATCTACTCCTCTTCCTTCCCAAAATCTTCAAGAAAACACACTAAAAAGCCTCAAAATCACAAGAACAAGGGCTAGAATGTATGGAGAGCTTCTGAGGGTGAAGGGGGTGGAGTTGGGGTGCAAATGGTTGGTTTAAATAGGGTGCAAACCCTTGGAAATTAGGGTTTCAACAGACAGCGCAGACTCGCCGAGTCCATAATATGGACTCGCCGAGTCGCCAACTTAATCGCGTCCTAAGTCCCGTCTCTACTCGGCGATTCGGGCCTCCAACTCGCCGAGTCCAAGGCCAGTAATACAAAATACTCAGATAAATCTTACATACCAGGAACCAGGTGCTACAAATCTCCCCCACTTATTTTAGACTTTGTCCTCGAAGTCTGCTGCTCGATCCTGAAACAGCTCGGGGTAATGCTCCATCATCTCTTCCACCGGCTCCTAAGTCCACTCCGATCCCTTCCGGTGCTGCCATTGCACCTTCACGAGTTCCACTCGCTTGTTCCTTAAATTCTTCGACTTCCTGTCGAGGATTGCGATTGGACGCTCAATGTAATTCAGGCTTTCATCAACCTATATATCCTCTAACGGCACTACCGCGGAATCGTCCACTAGGCACTTTCGCAGCTGAGAAACATGGAAAGTGTTGTGGATCTGGCTGAGCTCGACTGGCAGATCCAGCCTATACGCCACCTTGCCCACCCGGGCTACAACCCTGAACGAACCAATATACCTCGGGCCCAACTTGTCCCGCTTCCTGAATTGAATGACGCCCTTCCAAGGCGACACCTTCAGGAGAACCATATCCCCAACCTGGAACTCCAGGTCGGATCGGCGCTTGTCGGCGTAACTTTTCTGCCAACTCTGTGCGGTCTGAAGCCTGCTCCGAACCTGCTGAATCCTGTCGGTAGTCTTGAGCACCACTTCGGTGCTCCCCATGACCCTCTGACCAACCTCTCCCTAGCATATCGGGGTCCTGCACCTCCGTCCGTACAACATCTCGAATGGAGGGCGGTCGATACTCGCGTGGTAGCTGTTGTTGTATGAGAACTCAGCCAAGGGAAGATAGGTATCCCAACTACCACCGAAATCTAGCACGCATGCCCGCAACATATCCTCCAAAGTCTGGATGGTCCGCTTGCTCTGACCATCCGTCTGCGGGTGAAAAGCGGTGCTAAAATGCAGACGAGTGCCCAACTCCTCATGAAACCTCTTCCAAAACTTGGAAGTAAAACGCACATCCCTGTCTGAGATAACCGATACTGGCACCCCGTGCCATGCCACAATCTCCCTAATATAGATGTCGGCCAATTTCTTGGCCGATATGCTCTCCTGAATCGGAATAAAATGAGCACTCTTGGTCAACCGATCCACGATGACCCAAATCGAATCTACTCCACGCGCGGTCCTAGGAAGCTTCGTGATAAAATCCATCGTGATATCCTCCCATTTCCACAACGGGATGTCCAACGGCTGCATCTTGCCATGCGGTCTCTGATGTTCGGCCTTGACCTTCCTGCAGGTCAAGCACCGCTCGACGTACCAAGCCACCTCCCGCTTCATGCAGGGCCACCAATAATCTAGACGAAGATCCCTATACATCTTCGTTGCCCCTGGATGAATAGAGAATCGAGATTTATGCGCCTCCTCCATCAAGATCTGATGCACGCCTCCGTGATATGGCACCCACACCCTACGGTGTAGTGTCAATAGTCCTCGGCTATGATAATCGAAGGAGGAAACCTGACCCACCACACGCTCGCTCTTCCGATGCTCCTCCTTGATAGCCACCCGTTGAGCCTCCCGAATTTGCTCCAACAGGGGAGTCACTACGGTCATCCTCATGTAAATATCCCTGATCGGCGCCGCCTTGCGGCTAAGCACATCGACCACCACGTTGGCCTTCCCCAGGTGGTAGAGGATGTCGCAATCATAATCCTTTACCACGTCCAACCACCGACGCTGCCTCATGTTCAGATTCGGCTGATCCATGAGGTACCTCAAACTCTTGTGGTCCGTGTAGATGGTACATCGAACCCCGTAGAGGTAATGCCGCCAAATCTTGAGGGCAAAAACCACCGCCCCCAACTCCAAATCATGCGTCGGGTAGTTCGCCTCGTGAGGCTTGAGCTGCCTCGAAGCGTAGGCAATGACATGCCCCCTCTGCATCAGTACCGCGCCCAACCCTGAAATGGACGCGTCACAGTAAACCACAAAATCCTCTACGCCCTCTGGCAGGGCTAAGATTGGCGCCTCGCACAATCTTTGTCTCAGCGTCTCAAACGCAGCCTGCTGCTCGGGTCCCCACCGAAAGACTACGACTTTCTTCGTCAGCCGCGTCAGGGGTACGGCTATCTTGGAGAAATCCTGAATGAATCTCCGATAGTAGCCTGCCAATCCTAGGAAACTCCGAATCTCATATGGAGACTTCGGAACCTCCCACCTCATCACGGCCTCGACCTTGGCCGGATCGACCAGAATCCCGTTCTGGTTGACAAGGTGTCCAAGAAATTGCACCTCGCGCAACCAAAACTCACACTTGGAGAACTTGGCTTACAAGCTCTCCCTCCTCAGGGTCTCCAATACCTCCCTCAGATGCTCCTCATGCTCCTCCTGTTTCTTGGAATAAACCAAGATGTCGTCAATGAAAATTATCATAGACCGATCCAGCATCGGTCTGCATACGCGGTTCATGAGGTCCATGAACGCGGAAGGAGCATTGGTGAGCCCAAACGGCATCACCACGAACTCATAATGGCCATAGCGCGTCCGAAACGCGGTCTTCTGCGCATCCTCCTCTCTGAACCTCATCTGATGGTATCCTGAACGCAAATCGATCTTGGAAAACCAAGACGCTCCCTGAAGCTGGTCAAAGAGATCATCAATCCTCGGGAGTGGGTAACGGTTCTTCACCGTTACCTTATTCAGCTCCCGATAGTCTATGCACATCCGGTGCGACCCATCCTTCTTCTTCACAAACAGGATCGGGGCTCCCCAGGGTGAACTGCTCGGACGAATAAATCCCTTGTCTAGCAACTCCTGCAGCTACGTAGACAACTCCTGCATCTCGGGAGGAGCCAACCGATACGGTGCCTTGGCTATCGGAGCCGCACTAGGAACGAGGTCAATCCTGAACTCCACCTGTCGCTCCAGAGGTATCCCAGGAAGCTCCTCTGGGAAGACATATGCGAAATCTTGCACCACCGGAACCTCGCTCACTGTCGCCTTACCCGCCTCCCGGGTATCCATCACGTACGTGACGTATCCTGCGCATCCCTACTGAAGGTAGTGTCTAGCCCTCGCTGCTGAACATACTACAGGTCCACACTATGGCCTCTCGCCATGAATCACTAACTCTCCCCCACCTGGGGTCCTGACTCGCACTAGCTGCTGTGCGCAATCTATCACCGCCCCATTTGGGCTCAACCAATCCATGCCTATAATCACCTTGTTCCCATGCAACGGAATGGGAACCAGATCCACCAAATAGCACTCCTCGAATAACTTCAGAACACAATCTCTGAATACTGATGACGCCCGCACCGATCGATCGTCAGCAATCTCCACCTCCAAAGGGCAATCCAACATGCCCGAAGACTCAGGAAACTTCTTGCTAAGCGCAAGGGAAACAAATGATCGGGTAGCACCCGAGTCGAACAACACCTGAACTGGGATACCGTTCACATGGAATGATCCTAACACATATATACATACACCGAGCACATATCAATGTCATAACATCATATAAATAAATGAGAGGGAAAGAATCATACCCGTCACCACATCGGGTGCTGTGCGTGCCTCCTCGACGGTCAGCTGAAATGCCCGGCTCCTCACCACTGGAGTCTCTGCCTTGCCCTGCCAGCCATCTGTGATCCGCAGGGTCGCTGGAGCTGGCGCCTTCACCGGCGCTGATGCTGTCAACTGGGGCAATTGGCCTTCTTGTGGCCCCTCTGGTTGCAGTGGAAACACAGCAACTCAGACGTCTGAATAACTGCTGCCGGAGCAGTGCAATCCCTGCTATAGTGCCCAGACTTGCCGCACTTATAGCAGCCTGATGATCCCAACCTGCACGCCCCCTCGTGCGACTTGCCGCATTTCCTGTAGCGGCCCCGTCCCTGTTGGCCCTTTGGCCCCAAATCTGATCCCTTGGGCTTCTTCCCCGAAGCCCCTCCTGGCTGTCCCTCCTCTGCCTTCCGTTTCCGGATGTGCTCCAAATCTATCTCCCTCTCCCTCGCCCTGGCAATCATAGAGTCCAAGGTGGAGCAAGCTGAAAAACTAACGTGCTCCCGGATATCAGCCCGGAGCATGTCATGATAGCGGGTCCTCCTCATGTCCTCATCACCCGCATACTGGGGCACCAACAGTGCCCTCTCCCGGAACTTGGCGGTGATCTCCGCCACAGTCTCCGTCGTCTGTCTCATGTCCAAAAACTCCCTGGCCAGCTGCTAAAGCTCGACAACCGGCGTAAACTCTGCCCTGAACCTGGTCACAAAGTCCGACCAGGTCATAGCCTCAATAACTGAGGCTCCCAACGAGTCACCCACTGACTCCCACCAATCTCGAGCCCGGTCTCGTAAAAACCCTACTGCATACCTCACCTTCGACCCCTCGGGGCAGAAGCTAGTCAACTGTGCAGACTCGATGTCCGCAATCCATCGCCTAGCAGCAATAGGGTCTTTCACCCCGTGGAAATCCGGCGCACCACTGCCCCTGAAGTCCTTAAAGGACAACGTGTGAGATCCCGACTGGCCAGATGCCATGTCACTCCTGAATGCCCTGAGGCGATCCTCCATCAACTCGATGATCCCTTCCTTGATCGACCCGAAGATAATGGGGGTCGACTCAAGGATACCCCTGGTCTTATCTTGGCCTTCCTTGGTTCGGGTACGGATCCTCTGCTTTCAGTAGTACGGGCCCATACTACCTTCCACATCTATCCGTACCTTCTTCAAGGACTGCCTCGACTCCACCAGATCCCTTCCACTACGGCTGATCACTGCTATACTCATCCTAGGCTTGCCCTAGGAAAATCTCAGGCTCCACCCTACCAGGTCCTCGGCTGCTGAAGGCCTCTTAGTAGTGCCAATTAACCATTACCTGAATAGCATCACATGTGGTGAGGCTCGGATAATCCTTCGAGTAACAGGCTCATCCCTACAACGGTTAGACTCAAACGAGAGCTGCGCAATAGGGCCAAATCTAGCACTCTAAGATTATTCAACCCGGATCACATGTGACGTGACGTATTCACCTAATGGCTAACTCCCACCACTCAGAGTCCCACAAAGAACAAAGCAAGCAACATTCGAACTAAGGGAACAATCTCAAGCAAATCCGCTCTCATAGAGAGAAACTGATCTAGCATACAGAGCTAAACTCATACTATCAGGCATAACCTAACAGGCTATCCTACTGTTGTCTACTCGATTCTAGCATGCAATTTTCATACACTGAAGCACATAAAGCAGGCACATAAGGCATCACTACTAGATCCTTAGTCGTATTCTAGCATGCTGTTCTGCTGAAACTGATAAACACAACATAAGCTTGTATGGGTACTTTGGGGAATACTTACTTGAGCTCGGCCGATTGCGCACATCACACACTTTGTTTCTTCTTAAAATACTTTACTTGACTTTTTAGAAAACGTTTTCTTTTTCAAAATCTTTTGACCCCTCGATTTGAGTTCAGACACCCCCGAAGGTGTGTCCGAATCCCTCAAACCAGGGCTCTGATACCAACTTGTAACAACCCAATTTTCACGTCCAAAAATTTCGTTTTTAAAACATTACTTAGAAAACATTAATAATTGAAACATTGTTTAATTAAACCATTTCACATCGAAACCAAATTTGAAATCCACAACATTTGAACAACCAAAATATCAGAGTATCAATCCCAGAATAAACTCATAACTGCGGAAACAAGAGTGTGTGTGATAGGCCGCTACCGCACCGGCTCCTTCCCCGTTGAAGCAGAGGTACCTGAAAACCAAAACTGGAAACTGTAAGCGCGAAGCTTAGTGAGTTCCCCCACTGTACCACATACCATATAATCACATAACATACATATATTGTCAGGCATATCTGGGTGCCCGACCTACCCCTTCGGTCCTCTCGACCGGATACGGCCTAGCATATCTGGGTGCTGGCCTCCCCTTCGGTCCTCTCGACCGGATACTGCCTAGCATATCTAGGTGCTGGCCTCCCCTTCGGTCCTCTCGACCGGATACTGCCTAGCATATCTGGGTGCTGGCCTCCCCTTCGGTCCTCTCGGCCGGATACTGGGGAACTATTTCTCCCCTCTACTACTACCACATAACATGTATCACAATATCAGAATCTATCTAACATGGCTGGGTATGACTACCCCTTCAGCCCTACCGACTGGATATCTCGGGGACTATCTCCCCCTACTGTCACTAGCACATAGCATCATATCATACTAGCACATAAACATAACATAGGTAGTAGTAATCCCTAGATGAAAATCACAGAGACAATCATCTATATACAACTCCTACTGGTGGGCTGGCATTGTGGCCGTAGACCCACTGCTACTGGAAGGTAACTCACCTCGAAGTAGCTGCTGATCTGATCGGGAACTGACTGTCTACTGCTGCTGCTGCTGCTGCTCCGGAAATCCTCCGGCTCCAAGAAATTACTGAGAGAACACGAAGATGCTTGGATTCCTTCCCTTCCTCTTGATCTACTCCTCTTCCTTCCCAAAATCTTCAAGAAAACACACTAAAAAGCCTCAAACTCACAAGAACAAGGGCTAGAATGTATGGAGAGCTTCTGAGGGTGAAGGGGGCGGAGTTGGGGCGCAAATGGTTGGTTTAAATAGGGTGCAAACCCTTGGAAATTAGGGTTTCAACAGACAGCGCAGACTCTCCGAGTCCATAATATGGACTCGCCGAGTCGCCAACTTAACCGCGTCCCAAGTCCCGTCTCTACTCGGCGAGTCGGGCCTCTAACTCGCCGAGTCCAAGGCCAGTAATACAAAATACTCAGATAAATCTTACATACCAGGAACCAGGTGCTACAAGGAATTTCATACCTCTTGTTGTTATATTGTAATAACAACACAAATCTTCAATCTCCTTGTCTTTGAAAGCAAGTACCACAAGTGTAGTACCTCTAATGGCTCACAAACACCAAAGCAAATGGAGAGCCAAGAGAGAGAGAGAGAGAGAGAGGAGAGGAGAGGAAAAAATCGGCTCTAGGTCTTCTTGGGATCAAGTGGCCGATTTTCCTAGGCCTAAGGGGTCTTTATATAGGGTAGAGATTAGGGTTTCAGCCCTTATCCTTATCAGGTTACTTGCCCACCAAGCAGCCCATAAGATAAGCCTAGAATCCGTATCTTAGACGAATTCTAAGGCCTTATCACCTTGAGTTCGTCCACCCTATCCATAGGGCATCCATTGCCCTAATTTGCAACTATCACATAATTACAATTCAGCCCCTCTAGTTTAATTAATTACTTTTGATCACATAATTAATTCTTAATTAATTATTGACCAATATTAATTAAACAAATATGATTTCTCCTTTAATATATTATTCTTATAATTTATTAATAAATCATAATAACCTCTTTCTCTATTATTTCTCCAGTCAAGTTGCTTTGGTGAAGGCAATCCAAAAGGACCATGCACAACCAGGTCAAGTACTTACCAAATATGGTTACGGGCTTAGACACCAATCCAACAGTCTCTCACTTGGATAAGTCTAGTAACCATAAATGCAAGTATAACTCGATTAGCAATCGTATCTCTCAAAGACGTTGGCGAACTCTGATCTTATCAGCAACCTGTCGTTTAGATAAGGGAACGTACAGTCCTCTGTTTTAGATATCGTGCGGACAATCTCATGCCTCGTGGAACATAGTCATACTTATTATCCAACAGTTTGTTTCTCAATCTCTGATTCATTTGACATAGAACTTAATTGAACACATCAATTCAGTCCTGACCGGGCCCGACACATAAGTCAAATCAAATCATCGAGGGGCCCTGATATCGCTTTTACCCTCTTAGGATAAAAGAAACAGAGAAACTTCGACTTATATGCATTTACTATTCACTAATCAAATTATACACAACAATGCGTTTTATGACATCAAGTTACGGATGCGTTTTTGCATTATCAATGCACAATCAATTAGCAAACAATAAACCATATATCTTGGTTTTAAGACCATATGATATTATCGTCTTGCGATCACTCGTGATAAATTCCATGAAGTGATTCCAGCAAGCACGGTTTTATTCCAATGCTCAAAACTTATTCATAAGCACTCATGAATGTTGTAGCAAAGCTTTGCTATGTCTAATACCTTTCAGACAATCTACACCAATTCATGACAGTCTTCATTCATACCTACTTCCAACATATGAACGACTGTGGACCGTTTGAATAATTCGATTATACTTAACTAACTCAATTATCCAAGAAGTCAAAACATGCAAAGTGAAAAAATAGTTAAACAATTAACACAAGATAGTAACTTTAAATAATACTCCTTTATTTAATCATCAAATGTCAATTACATTTATCTATTATATGTTTCTAAACTATCTAATCCAAACTAATATCATCCTTCAGCCCAATGCTCCTAGCGTGCTGCAAGTGCTTAACCCTACTCAGTCCGTTCGTAAGCGGATCTGCTGGGTTATCCTCTGACGATACCCTCTTTACAACGAGGAGTCATTCTTCTACCCGATGTCTAATAAAGTGATATTTTCTGTCGATATGTCGAGATCTACCATGATCCCTCGGTTCCTTGGTCAAGGCAGCCGCTCCTTCATTATCATAGAAAATTTCCATAGGATCTTTTATGGTAGGTACAACTCCAAGGTCTCCAATGAAGTTATTCAACCATACCGCCTCCTTTGATGCTTCGCTCGCTGCAATGTACTCTGATTCGCATGTTGAATCAGCTACGGTTTCTTGCTTGGAACTTTTCCAAGTCATTGCTCCTCCATTAAGGGTAATGACCCAGCCCGACTACGAATGGTAGTTGTCCCTATCGGTCTGGAAATTGGCGTCACTATACCCTCGCACCTTTAATTCATCACTCCCTCCGAGGACTAGAAACCATTCCTTTGTCCTCCGAAGGTACTTAAGAATATTCTTGACTGCGGTCCAATATGCTTTGCCAGGGTTACCTTGATATCTACTGAACATGCTCAAAGCGAAGGCCACATCAGGGCGAGTACAAGTCATAGCATACATGATCGAGCCAAATGCGGAAGCGTAAGGTGCTCGGCTCATCTCTGCTATCTCGGTTTCGGTACTCGGACTTTGAGTCTTACTCAACTTGGCATTACTTTGGATTGGTAATTCTCCCTTCTTTGAGTTTTCCATACTAAAATGTTTTAGCACCTTGTCCCAAGTAAGTATTTTGACTAAGTCCTATTAGTCTCTTACTTCGGTCTTTCACTATCCTTATTCCAAAAATATAGGAAGCCTCTTCGACAGGACTTAACTTCCTGCAGTGTCGGGATGTCGTTTCCTATGAGTAGTATGTCATCGACATACAATACGAGGAAGCTAACTATACTCCCACTGGCTTTTACATATACACATGATTCATCTTTGCTTCGTACAAACCCAAACTCTTTGACTTTCTCATCGAAGCAAAGATTCCATATGCGAGATGCTTGCTTAAGTCCATAAATGGACTTCTCAAGCTTACACACTCTATCGGGATGCTTCACATTGACAAAACCCTCTGGCTGAGCCATGTAAACATCCTTAGCCAACTTCCCATTAAGGAAAGCGGTTTTGACATCAATTTGCCATATTTCATAATCATGAAAAGCAGCAATGGCTACCATCACTCTAATATACTTTATTTTGGCAACCGGTGAGAAGGTCTCATCATAATCAAATCCGGGGGTTTGAGTAAAGCCCTTCACAACCAATCGCGCCTTATACATGTGCACATTCCCATCCATATCGGTCTTCTTCTTGAAGATCCACTTGCACCCAATCGTCTTACGTTCGGGCACATGGTCAACCAAATTTCAAACTTGGTTGTCGTACATGGACTGAATCTCACTGTCCATCGCCTCTTTCCATTTTGTAGATTCTGGGCCTGCCATGGCTGCCTTATAGCTGTGAGGTTCATCTAAACTTACTAGTGTACTATCACTAATATACATGTCCCCTTCTATAGTAATATGAAAACCATATAACTGGGGTTGAACTCTAACTCTTTCGGAACGTCTAAGAGATAAGGATTCGTCGATCGGTTTAACCGGAGTTTCCTCCTCAGGTTGAGCGCCAGAGTTAGAGGTTCCTTTATCGCTCGACTCTTGAATCTCTTCAAGATCGATTTGCCTCCCACTGTCCCCTTGGCTTATGAGTTCTCTTTCTCGGAAAACCCCTCTCCTCGCAACGAAGACAACATTGTCACTCGGTCTATAGAAGAGATATCCAAAGGATTTCTGCGGGTAGCCGATGAAAATACACCGCTCACTAGGAGGTTCGAGCTTGTCGTGAGTCTCTCGTCTTACGAAAGCCTCGCAAACCCAAACCTTGATATGTTCCAACGAGGGAGCTTTACCTGTCCACATCTCGTGAGGTGTTTTGGCAACCTTCTTTGTAGGGACTAAGTTAAGGATATGGGCGGCAGTCTCTATGGCATACCCCCATAATGAGATAGGTAGTGAAGCACGACTCATCATGGAACGAACCACGTCTAACAGGGTTTGATTACGCCTCTCAGCCACACCATTCAATTGTGGTGTCCTAGGCGGCATCAATTGCGAAACTATTCTGCATTCCTTGAGGTAGTCGTGGAATTTAAGACTTAGGTACTGTCCTCCTCGATCGGATCGAAGCATCTTGATTTGCCTGTCCAATTGATTCTCCACTTCTTGTTTAAACTCTTTGAACTTTTCAAAGGTTTCTGACTTGTGTTTGATTAAATAAATATACCCATATCTACTATAATCATCGGTGAAGGTCACATAGAAGCGGTTCGCGTCCCTTGTGGTGGATCTAAAGGGCCCACACACATCGGTGTGTATGAGATCCAATAGACCCTCACCCCTTTCACAAGTGCCAGTGAAGGGTGACTTGGTCATCTTTCCAAGTAAACAAGACTCGCACACGTCATCGTCCCTAAGGTCGAATGACTCCAACACTCCATCCTTTTGATGTTGGGCTATGCGTTTCTTGTTAACATGTCCAAGATGACAATGCCACAAGCATGCTTTATCCATACTATTGGAAGAATCCACACACAATACATCATTTCCTAAGTTATCTACAACCATAACAGTTTCATAAATTCCATTAAAAGGCAATGCTTCAAAATATAAAACACCATATAGATAAGCATAAATCGAACCTTTCTCATTGTCAAACGAATATCTAAATCCTTGTCTAAACAAACCATGAAATGAAATGATGTTTTTTGCCATATCTGGCGAATAGCAACAATTATTTAAATCTTAACCTAATCCATTACTAAGTGCTAAAAAATACACTCCAATATTGGTGACAGACGATGATCTTCTGTTCCCCATGACTAGATTTATTCTTCCACGCTCAACATCCCTATCTCTTCTTAGTCCCTGCAAATTAGAACATATTTGAAAACCACATCCTGTATCAAGAACCCAAGGAATAGTGTGTGATGAATCATTAGATTTAATTGTGTAAATACCTGCGAAAGACGGTTTGATGTTCCCATCCTCAATGGCTTGCAGATATTCCAGGCAACTTCTCTTCTAGTGCCCTATTTTGTGGCACTCTTCCTCCTTTGGGTTTGAGTTGGGCTTAGCATAACCAACTTTGGTTCTACTAGAAGAGGTACCATCTTGGGGATTTCTGTTGTGGTGGCTCTTTGAAGGAGCCTTCCTTTTCTTGCCCTTTCCTTGCCTAATGACCAAAACAGGAGCAGTGGGTGGAGTGGAAGTTGATGCAATAGACTTGTCCTTTAGTTTGCTTTCAGCAGTCCTTAGGAGCCCTTGGAGTTTTCTTAAGGTGACCTCTTCTTTGTTCATATGGTAGGTCATCCTAAATTGGTTGTAGCACGAGGGCAAGGAGTGGAGAATGATGTCGATAGCCAGATCTTCCCCAAAGTTAACATTTAACTTGCGAAGATGATCAACATACCTCTGCATCTTTTGCAAATGCGAGGTTATGGACTCTCCACTCCCCATCTTAGCGGTGATCATGTTGGTGATGATCTCATAGCGCTCTTGCCTTGCACTTTGGTGGTACCTCTCCAGCAAATCTTGGTGCATTTCGTATGGATACATGTCCTCATAGGACTTTTGGAGTTCAAGATTCATAGTGGCCAGCATAATGCAATGAAATTTCGTTGCACCACGCTCGTGGGCCTCAAAGATAGCCATTTCTCCGGGAGTAGCGATTTCTGGATTGATCTTTTCAAGCTTCTCGTTGAGGACACATTCTTTGTCCTCGTAACGAGCAATCATGCGAATGTATCTTATCTATTTGTTGAACTTCGATCCATCAAACGTCACATTTTTAGCGAGAATGAACCAAGAGCAGCGTTGTTTGCGTTTGCGTTAGACATCTGCAAATAGAAAGGAACAAAGTTTGATTAGAATTGAATCCATAATTAAACACCCAAAATGAGAAATTAGGGCTAGGATCCAACAACATTATTTTCATATTAGAAAAGGGATGCCGTAATCCAACATGCAAATAATTTGGAGGTACGTGAATGACGATTCACTAATTTTTCACCATGAAAAACATAAAAGGCTTAAGTTTTAAATGTATTGAGAATTCCTAGATTCTTTTGAGATTCATCGAACTTTTCAATGGCATGTTTAAATCTCTATATGCCCCTCTAATTTGTGAGTAGGATGTCGAGGATCACAAAGCAGGTGTGAATAACCATGCAAATGTACAAGGTGCCCTCATTGTTACAGTCACCTATTTGATGTGCCGGTTAACCACACATGCTCCATCGAACTATGACAAACAATGACTCACCCTTTGCCACCTTTGCTTAGAACCAATTAGTGTGCCGGTTAAGCACACACGCTCCACTAACTTCTTAGCAAGGGTGAAAAGTGTAATTTCATGGGATTGCATCAATTCACTTTGCCTAAAGTAGCTAAGATTGGGAATTTTGTAAAAACGTTTAGTTACTTTATATAGATTCATTATACTTACTAATGAGGAGAGGATTGCGCTATCGTACCCGTTCAGCTAACGACCCTCCACCAATCAAGGAAGCGGTGGGTGAGAGTGGACACCGATTAAATGGCCATTTTATAGGTCACAACCTTATACCCGCCTTATAGATCGACTTCGTGAATGAGGCCTACCAACGGTAAGACTAGAATTTTAGTTATATATATATATATATATATATATATATATATATATCTGTATATATATATATATATATATGTGTGTGTGTGTGTGTGTATATATATATATATATATATATATATATATATATATATATATATATATATATATCTTGTAATAATATAATAGTATAAGGTGTATTTTAAACATTTTAAAATACTAGGGTTTCAATTTTTATTTTAAAATTTTCGAAATTTAAGACTTTTTAAATTAAAATTTTAAATATTAAAACTCTTGATTTAATAATTATCTTGATTAAACAATTAATTTGAATTATTAAATCATAAATGATTATTTTAAATTAAATAATTAATTTATCCTAATCCCTTAAATCCCTCTAGAATTCGAAAATCATGGGATGGGATAATTTCAAAATTTTTAATTACCATATTTAACCATTAAAGGATAATGATATGATATGGGATTATCCAAATCCCTAAAATTTAGGATCTTATCCTGGGGAGGAGGCTAATTTCGAAATTCAAGGGTTGGCAAACCCTAGAATTCGAAATCTTGGGCACAAAGGAAAGGGTGTGAAAACCCTTATCAAAATTTTCGAAAAACAGGGTTTAAGAACCCTAATTTCGAAATCCTTGCCTCCTAGGGTTTATTGGCTACAAACCCTAAAGTGTCAAATTCATATAATTGTATAATTCTAATTGAAAACAACTAACCATACGCTTTGATACCACTGATGGGTTTTATACAAACAATCCTATGTGTGCTTGCAACCCTAGATTTGGATCTATGTTTTCACTATTAGATAGACAACATTATGAACACAAGAAGAACCCTAGCATGCATCTAGGTATTTCGAAGTTTAGATAGTAAAAGGAATTTCATACCTCTTGTTGTTATATTGTAATAACAATACAAATCTTCAATCTCCTTGTCTTTGATAGCAAGTACCACAAGTGTAGTACCTCTAATGGCTCACAAACACCAAAAGAAAATGGAGAGGCAAGAGAGAGAGAGAGAGAGAGAGAGGAGAGGCGAAATCGGCTTTAGGTCTTCTTAGGATCAAGTGGCCGATTTTCCTAGGCCTAAGGGGTCGTTATATATGGTAGAGATTAGGGTTTCAGCCCTTATCCTTATCAGGTTATTTGCCCACTAAGCAGCCCATAAGATAAGCCTAGACTCCTTATCTTGGACGAATTCTAAGGCCTTATCACCTTGAATTCGTCCACCCTATCCATAGGGCATACTATCACATAATTACAATTCTGCCCCTCTAGTTTAATTAATTACTTTTAATCACATAATTAATTCTTAATTAACTATTGACCAATATTAATCAAACAAATATGATTTCTCCTTTAATATATTATTCTTATAATTTATTAATAAATCATAATAACCTCTTTCTCTATTATTTCTCCAGTCAAGTTGCTTTGGTGAAGGCAACCCAAAAGGACCATGCAGAACCGGGTCAAGTACTTACCAAATATGGTTACGGGCTTAGACACTAATCCAACAATTCTAAGATAGATTTCAGATTAAATATATGGTAATCATGGATGTATCACCTTGGAAATGTGTTATCTAATTCAGGAAGCGGGGAAAGTTGAGTCCCAGGTTTATCGGTTATTTCAGAGTGATAGCCAAGGTAGGAAAAATGCCCTACAGACATGTTGGATTTTCCAGATAAGCTTAGTCAAATTCATGATAGCTTCCATGTCTCTCAGTTGAGGAAGTATGTGGTCGACGAGACAGCTGTGGTTTCGTTGGAAGATATTCAGGTTGATGGTCATCTGAGTTATGTTGATCGTCCAATTGCGATTCTAGACTGGAAGTCAAAGACCTTGCAGAACAAGGTAATGAGATTAGTCAAAGTTCAGTAGTAGCATCGGAAGGGCTCCGAGTGGACTTGGTAGCCCGAGGATGAGATGTGTGAGCATTACCCCGATATATTCGCAACTGAGGACTTCGAGGGTGGGGTCTGATTCAAGTGGGGAAGAATTGTAACACCCATTCCTTAGGTACATTTCTTTGTGATTTTAAAGTTTATTTTTTGGTTAATAAGTTTCTACGTGGGGTTTAGATTGCTAATTACGCATGATGTAATTCATTAATCCCATGCGAGGGTTTTATTCCCTACACTGGGTGTATCCTTGGTTATGTAAAGCCTAACTGCTCAAGGTGTAAACCCTAATTTTTGGGGTTTTGAGCCCTATTAAAGGACTGTAACCCATTGAGACCTTTCTTATGACCAGCCTCCATCTTGAAACAGTAATCCCTTAGAGAGAGTTTTGAAGATTGTGAGTGATTCTTGGTGCATTTTGATAGTGAAGGAAGGCCATTGTTGAAGTTATAGTGCACTCAAGCTTGTGGATCTAGATCTTGCATCTTTCTGTCTATCTTCAGAAGGTATAAAGCTCAAACCTTGATGAATGCTTTGCTAAATCTTGCTAGTTTATGAGTTTATGTCATTTTTGTCCCATATTCTTGGTCTTTTTGGGTATGAACTACTCAAAACCTTGTGTGTAGCATTTTTAGAAATTTTGGAGTGTATTAAGTCATAAAAATGCAACCTTGGCCATTTCCTTCCATCCATGCATTCGATTTGGGACTTGAGAATGAGTAAATAGTTAGGGTTTTGGATTTGAGCTCTCTTTAGCGATGCAAAGGCATAAAGTTGGAGACTTTATGATTTATAATGTTCATTAGGGTCAGATACTGTATGCAGGGTGTAATCCAAGCTATGTCGGGCATAGCGTAGTTTTCAACCATTTCCGACTCATGATTTAGAGCTGGGGGATGTGGTTTTCCCCCTCAAGACTTGGAGACACTACCTCTATGGAGGCCGCTGTACTATTTACATGGATCACAAGAGCCTGATGTACTATATGGATCAACCGAATTTGAATATGAGACAGTGTCGATGGTTGGACATGGTGAAGGATTATGATTGTGAGATCCTTTACCATCCAGGAAAGGCCAATATGGTGGCCATTGCTCTTAGTCGCAAGGCGGTCATGACTCCGATCAAGGATATCTGCATAAGGATGATAGTGACTACTCTACTCTTGGAGCAGATTCCGGAGGCTCAGGTCGATGCTATGAAGGAAGGGCACCGACAGAGTGAGCGCATAGTGGGTCAGGTGGCTTCCTTCGATTATGATAGTTGGGGTTTACTGAATCTCCATCGGAGTGTGTGGGTTCCTTATGAGGGAGGTGCACATCAGGTTCTGATGGTGGAGACACAAAAATGGAGGTTCTCTATTCATCCCAGAGCGACGAAGATGTATAGAGATCTTTGTCCTGATTATTGGTAGTCCTATATGAATCAGGACGTTACTTGGATTTCATTAGGACCCTACCTCGGACAATGCATGGAGTGGACTCGATTTGGGTCGTCGTGGTTCGACTGAGAAAGAGCAGACACTTTATCCCGATTAAGGAGAGCATCTTCGCAGAGAAATTGTCTGACATTTATAGTAGGGAGGTTGTGACACGACATGGGGTGCTGGTTTTAGTAGTATGAGACAGGGATGTCCGAATCACTTCTAGGTTTTGGAAGAGGTTTCAAAAGGGGCTGGCTACCCGTCTTCATTTCAGCACAACCTTTCACCCACAGACGGATGGTCAAAGTAAGCGTACCATCCATACATTAGAGGATATGCTACATACATGTGTTCTGGACTTTGCCGGAAGCTGGGATACATATCTTCTGTTAGCGGAATTTTTGTATAGCAATAGCTACCACACGAACATTGATCGACCTCCTTTTGAGATGATCTACGGGAGGAAATGCAGGACCCCGATATGCTGGGGCGAGGTCGGTCAGTGTGTCATGGGGAGTACCAAAGTGGTACTCAAGACCATCGAGTTGATTTAGCAGGTTTGGAGTAGAATTTAGACAGCTCAGAGTCGACAGAAGAGCTCTGCCGACAAGCACCGATCAGACATGGAGTTTCAGGTTGGGGATATGGTTCTGCTAAAGGTGTCACCTTGGAAATGTGTCATCCGAGTTAGGAAATGGGGCAAGCTGGGCCTTAGGTATATCAGTCCTTTCAGGGTTATAGCCTAGGTGGGTAGGGTTGCGTATCAGTTGGATCTTCCAAAGGAACTCAGTCAGATTTAAAATACTTTTCATGTCTCTCAACTATGGAAGTGTTTGGCTGAGGAGTCCGTAGTGGTTCCATTGGAGGATATTCAAGCGGAAGACCACCTGAGCTACATTGAGAGGCCGTTAGCAATCCTCGACAAGATGATGAATACCTTGAGGAAAAAGGTTATTAAGTTAGTATAGGTGCAGTGGCAGCACCACAATGGTTCAGAGTGGACTTGGGAGTCCGAGCACGAGATAAGGGAGCATTACCTAGAGTTATTCCCGACAACGGACTTCAAGGATAGATATGATTCGAAGTGGGGGAGAATTGTAGCGCCCGAGTCGCTAGGTAACTAATCTATTATCTGATTTAATTAAACTAAAAGGTGGCAAAGGGGTTCGTGTGTATGCTGGGCGTACATTAGGTACGCATGGCTTACTCCTTACATGCGCATCATCGATGTGATCCCAACGTACGCAGGGTGTACCCATGCGTATGCTGGGCGTACTCAATCTAGGGGAAAACCCTAATTTTTAGGGTTTGCACCTTATTTAAGGTCCTTAGGTTCTTCAATGGCATCACCCATTCAGCCTTCATTGCCTTTTAGTGCTAGTCTTGAAACCCTAGCCATCTTGAGTTCATTTTTAACCTTATATTGAGTGTTGGGTGTTCATTGGTGGTTTTTAAGAAGAAGGAAGTTTGAGCAGAAGGAGCTTGCAGATCCATATTTTTTGCATCATTTCCAGCCTATTAAAGGTATAAAGTCTAAAACTTGTTCATTCTATGTTTAAATCTAGACTTAGGGAATATTTTAGCATATTTTGGTCCCATAACATGGTCTTTTGGAGTATGGGTTACTCCAGGACATTTGAGCTGTCATTTTGGACTCTTAGGAGTGCATGGACTCATAAAAAAACCATATCTTGGAGGTTAAGACTCACTCATGCATGTGTTAGTGATGGTTTTTAGGCATAAGAACATCCTATGTGCTCATGCAAACCCTAATGCTTGGATCCAGGTTTCTCTATTGTACATGCAATTCATCCAAGACTTTAAACCCTAGATCTAGCATACAATTAATCATATTAACTTAAGAATGAGGTTTAGATCTTACCTTGATTGTTATGTAGCAATAACAATCTCAAATCCTCCTTGTAATGGCTTTAGAAAGCTTAGAGTCACAAGTGTCACTCCTCTAATGGCTCCCAAACACCAAGAGCAAGAGGATGAAGAATGATAAGAGAGGAGGCACCAAAAACCGTGTAGAAACCCTAATGAGTTACTTCTCCACGTTTTTAGTCTCAAGGGTCCTTTAAATAGTGAGGCTATTAGGGTTATCTAACAAGGAAACCCTAATTTGGATGCTTAGGCCCTAAGCAACCCATGGACTCCCTCCTGTGAGGCCTAGGATGATTTATAATGGGTTTCCCCATAGAATTCTTCCACCCCTCTAATATGGAGTCCATTAGTCCAATATTCAACTATCACACAATTGACAATTCTAGTCCCTTAAGTTTAATTAATGTCTTTTAGCCACAAAATTAATTCTTAATTAATTATTGACTAATATTAATTAAACAATATGATTTCTACTTTAATATATTATTCTCATAATATATTAATAAATCATAATTAATCCTCTCTCTCCATAATTCATCCTATCAAGTTGCTTTGGTGAAGGCAACCCAAAAGGACCATGCACCATCGGGTCAAGTACATACCAAAATAGTTATGAACTTAGACACTAATCCAACGGTCTCCCACTTGGATACGTCTAATAACTATTATGCATATGACTTTAGATCCTGATCCGCAATCGTAGCTTTCAAAAACCGCAGTCAACTCTGATCTTATCAGATACGCGTGCCCTTTAGATAAGGGATCATATATTCCTCCATTTTAGATATCGTATAGATATGAGACATGGATTTCAATCATTCTCTCTATACTGTTTCCCGATTTCTGATTTATGACGACTGACAACAGACTACATTTGAACACATCAAATTAGTCCCGGCTTGGCCATACGCTTAGTGCCATCACTAAATTATCGAGGGGCCCACAGATATCGCTTTGATCCCACTTTGGATAAAAGGAACGGATAAACTTTGAATCAATGCTTACTTGCACTCACTTACCAAATCACACACAACAATATGTTTTATAACACGAAGTTACTGGTGTGTTTACATATTATCAATGTGTGACCGACTCGCAAGATACAACTCACACATCTCGGTTTCAAGAATATAAGATGTTATTGTCTCACCAATCACTCATGATAAAATCCATGAAGTGATCCAAGTGAGCGTGAGTTTCATCCAATGCTCAAATGATATTCATAAACACTCATGAACGCTGCAGCAAACATTTGCTTATGTCTATAGACAATCCACACACAAATTCACGACAGTCTTCATTCATACCTACTTCCAACATATGAACGACTGTGGTCCGTTCGAATAATTTGATTGTTCTGAACCAATTTAATTATTCAGGAAGTCAAAACATGCAAAGTGAAACACAAGAATAATACTAATCCCATATGGCCCCAAACTTTGGGTATAAATAAAACATTTTATTTAATCACCATATTGATTACCCATTATTTGTTGTTTTGGTTAATCAACTTCTTTCTTGAATTGTTACTGCACTTGTCCCATGCTCTCAGCATGCACACAATGTTTACCTACGGTCCTTACTATGTGAAATAGATCAAATGAACACATTTCCAATCATACTCATTTCACAACTCCCAATCCTTATCACAAGTGTAAGAATATCAAATTCTTGCCACTTATAGAATATGCTAGATTCTAACATTTTTATGCAATGATCCTTTCGTAAAGTCACAACTGAAAATCATCAAGACTTGGCCAATCTCTATCAGAACCAATTCTATAGATATGATGTCTCTCACTCAAAGTACATTCCTTTGAACATCCTTCTTTCATAAAAGTTTCTAATCTAGACATAGATTCTCAATATCCAACTCCCAATATGGAAACATTTCCATATTTACCATATGAAAACTCATTCTTAATAGAATCTTATATATTCGTCAATAATGTAGATATGGTCCATCCAACTACTCACAAGCGACCAATCCTTAGCGAGCTTTGGATCGTCATTTGATAGTTGTTTAATTATCTTAGTCAAAACCGATTCTTGTCCTTTTTCCCTCTTAATGTGCTAGACATTTGGAAAATTTTAGAATGGTCAAATATTATAGCATCTGCAATCGATCCTTTACCCGAAGCGTATGGGATACGATGCATAATGTCTTACATAAAGATCTGATACTTTATCAATCTTCTGCCATATTATTTTATGTACCATGTTCTCACAATTCGAACTATGAAGAGGGATGTCATAATCATAATTGAAATTTGAGAACACACTATGTATCCTTGACTAAATTTATTAACATTCCACAACCTAAGTCTTTAGATTTGAAATGAAGCATAATATTCTCTCCCTTAACTATAGCAAAACAACTATTCAACCTTTACGACTTTGCAAAGTATAACTCTTGTTTTTCTATAATTAATATTGCTAACTTGCAATACTTTCCTTAATAATCATACAAGCACAACATATATGCTCCCACTATCATGATGATTATTATCATATAAGCATAACACTTATGCTCCCACTAGCTCTGACATGTATTCAGAAAATAGCTTAACTTCCAAAAAAACAATACTTATTGAATTTCTTAAGTTCATATTTCTAATACCTAATGCTTTGATAATCTTTTATCAAAGCGTCTTAATCTTATACACCTTTGCCTTAGATAGCTCATATGTGTGTCTAAACAATTCAGATTAATTGCCAAATCTCACAATTCAAATTATGGAAAGGGATACCGTAACCATAATTGAATTCGAGAATACAATTTCACAATCACTATCTTCTTAAAATCTCTCTTAGTGAAAACATTTCTTCACAGTCATCTTCATGAAGGAGGGAATCTTATGACACTTAGATTTTAATGGTGTATGTGTTCCTATCCATGCGAATTTGTCCAAAACCAAAGTTTGCGACAAATCCAAACTCTTATGGACCGAACTTTATCAATCTTGATCTCTTGCCTTATGGTAACACGGCTGCCCACCATGTCTTCCAAGTAGTTAAGCAGATCACCCTTTCCTATCAATGTACTTTTCATTGATCAAGGTCCTTGCCTTTTATGCATTCAAATGAGAACTCATAGAACTCACATGCATAATTAACTCAACTGGAATCGCACAGAAACAGGATAGTGTCAACACGATAGGTTGTAAACCTCAAGTCGTGTGCTAGTGATGATCAATAATGTTTATTCTTGATTAGTTCTTGAAACTTTTCAAGACTATTAAGACTCCCACTGACTCCTTGACATATAAGATTGTTTTGTCAATAAACATTTCTTGACAAACAAATATTCAAGAGTTAGTGTAGCTTTTATCAAGACAAAAACACTTCACAAAATTGGTCCTAGTTGGTCTTTGTCTTATCCAAGACATCACAACTTTCCAATTTCATATGTACAAGAATAAGAAAACCTTTTTCAAATTCCACATTTGATGAATTTTATAGACCTTCTTAAGACTTGTCACTCAATGTCACAATCTTAACTCTAAGACTTGTTATTGGAACAAAGTATGATTGACTTTTTGATTTAACCATTTCTTCAATTCTCAATTCCTCTTCTTAGACATACAATTGCACTAAGACTCATTTAGAGGATCAATTGAGATATGGTTCTTAATCATTAATACATATCATAAAACATAATAAAAGGTGCTCTCCCTTCTTCTTAGAACAGAGAAACTTTTATCTTTCTGCCTACTTGATTCTTCTTATCTGTTCTGCTATTGATATAAACTCTTTCAATCAATTCAAAATTACACTTAATCTTATAAGTATAATCATATTTACCAAACCTTTAGTAAATCATGACGAATATCTTTATCACTCTTGTGGTGGACTTGATCAACACACAACTTTGTGTACTCGATCTCCTAGTCCTTCACTCGACACTTTGTCAACAAATTGGTCTAAATTTCCCAAATGTGAAAGTTTTTTTTCATTCATCATACAATACTTGTTGCATGATTCCAAGTTTGTGTCCACTTGAAACTTGGATGATGAGAAACTCTCCCTATTTGGTAAATTCTTGACATTTCCACAAATAACATAATTAAGAATCAAATCCATTCGTTGTAGACATATGCAAACATCAATTTTTCATAACGATTTCATTGCAAGGAAATAAATAAATAAATAATCTAAAATTTATTTTATTCATAAAAGCAGTGGAAAAGATGTCCTTACAATGCAAAATCAACTGAAAAACTATGTAATCAAATATTCCTAACAACTTCATCATAACTTTCTAAGCTCAAAATCTAATCTTCAAATCCATGCGATCGAGATCCATTTCTTCGTGCTTAGACTCATCTTGCTCTTTCATCAAGTTTCCTCTCTTTTCCCTGATCCTACAAAAGATTCAAATGCAATCTTATCACATTATGTATTAAAGAATCAATGAATAGGAACTTAATGGAGTTAAGCCATACTCTTTGACTCTCCCATCTTTTGGACTCTCCAGGTTCTTAGGGCAGACTTGTATCCAACGCCCTTTCACTTGGCAGCAAACGCAGGTTGGTTCTCCTAGAACGTCCTCGGAAGCATGGTTGGTTGATTTTCCCAACAAATATGCTCCATTGTTCTGCCAAATCATTTCTGATTCAGCAGCAATGAGCATGTAAGTTAAGTCAATGAGGCTTGCGTCATGATCCATCATATAATACTTTCTTTTGAACTCATTATATGATTCAGGGAGTGACTGCAAAACCCAGTCTACAGCCAACATATCAGGGAATGATGCACCCAACATAATCAACCTATCGATGTGTGATTTCATTCCTAGAACGTAGGCACACACGGGTTTACCATCTTAATGTTTCATTGCCAATAGGGCTTTAGTTACATTGAACCTTTCAATTCTTGTGGGTTACGGAGAACAACGGGAGGAGGAGGACGAGGAAGTGAAATCAAGCTAGTCCACCTTGATTCTTCACTTGAATAGCAAAACAGGCTATTTTCAGCAGGAACACTTTTTCCTTGAAATTTGGGAAGACCATGATTGTCAGAACTAGACATCTACAAAACGGGAGAAAATAAATTCAAGTTAGTTGATTGATTGAGTGCTTAATAAATCACCCAAATGAGATACTAAGGCTAGGACCCAACACAATATTCCACAACTCGGGAGAGGGATGCTGTAACCCAAATTGCAGAACATTTGAAGGTAAGTGAATGACGATTCACTAATTTTCCACCATGAAAAACGAAAAACTGATTAAGTTTTAATTGTATTGAAAACTCCTAGATCCTTTGAGATTCATTGAACTTTTCAATGGCATGTTAAAATCTCGATATGCCCCTCTAGTTTGTGACTGGGATACCGAGGATCACAAAGCGGGTGTGAATAACCATGCAAACTTACATGGTGCCCCGACATGTTACAGTCACCTGTTCGATGTGCCGGTTAACCACACACGCTCCACCGAACTATGACAAACATTGAGTCACCCTTTGCTACCTTTGCTTAGAACCATTTAGTGTGCCGGTTAACCACACACGCTCCACTAACGTCTTTGCAAGGGCACAAAGTGTAATTTCATGGAATTGCATCAATTCAACTTTGCCTAAAGTAACTAAGATTGGGAATTTTGTAAAACCACTTAGTTACTCTTGTACTTCATTATAATTATAATGGAAGGATTCTGTCCTATCCTACCCGTTCGGCTAACGACCCTCCACTAGTCAAGAGTGCGGTGGGTAAGAGTGGATACCCATTCAATCGCCATTTTATAGGCAATTTCCTTAAACACTGCTTATAGACTAGCTTCGTGAATGAGGCCTACTAACGGTAAGACTGACCTTTTAGTCATACATATATAATACTAGACTTTTAATGTTATATATAGTATAGGGTGTATTTTACACTTTTAAAATACTAGGTGGTCTAATTTAATAATTATACTTTTAATTTAATTAAATTGTAAACCAAAACTTTTATGGATTTATTAAGTCTCTCTTAATTATACACTTTAATTAATTAATAAAACCATATTGTAAACCAAAACTTTTATGGATTTATTAAGTCTCTCTTAATTATACACTTTAATTAATTAATAAAACCATAAGGGTGTGATTTGAACTTTTCAAAACAATACTAGGGTTTTAGAATTTAACATTTCTAAATTAAACTTTTAATCAACTTTTAAATTCCAAAACTTGAGGGCAAGTTTTGAAACATTTCAAAACATCAAGGATCAAATAGCAAATAATTTAAATTAAACAATTAATTTAATAATTATCTAAATTTGACCTAATATCAATTTCTTGTATGATAAGTTACCCAATTAATACAAATAATCAATCTTTAATCATATAAGGAAGTTATTATCTAATCAATTGATAAATATCTTTTGTTTAATCAAGGATATACTCAAATATAAGATAAAATTTGAATATGACCCAAAACAATTAAGGCAAGTATCCTCAAGCAAAACAGCAAGAAATCCCGAAACTGCCTCCTTTTGACGCTCGAACTCGCCGAGGTCCTCTATGTAATTGCCGAGTCCACATTGGAACTCGCCGAGTTCATCAGGCAGGGAGCCAAAAAATCGATTTTGAAGCTTGAACAAATAACCAAGGCATCAATACAATAGAAACCAATTAAGGCTCTGATACCACTGATGGGTTTTAGCCATAAGAACATCCTATGTGCTCATGCAAATGCAAATGCTTGGATCTAGGTTTCTCTATTGTACATGCAATTCATCCAAGACTTTAAACTCTAGATCTAGCATACAATTCATCATATTAACTTAAGAATGGGTTTTAGATCTTACCTTGATTGTTATGTAGCAATAACAATCTCAAATCCTCCTTGTAATGGCTTTAGAAAGCTTAGAGTCACAAGTGTCACTGCTCTAATGGCTCACAAACACCAAGAGCAAGAGGATGAAGAATGATAAGAGAGGAGGCACCAAAAACCGTGTAGAAACCCTAATGAGTTACTTCTCCACGTTTTTGAGTCTCAAGGGTCCTTTAAATAGTGAGGCTATTAGGGTTATCTAACAAGGAAACCCTAATTTTGATGCTTAGGCCCTAAGCAACCCATGGCTCCCTCCTTTGAGGCCTAGGACGATTTCTAATGGGTTTCCCCATAGAATTCGTCCACCCCTCTAATATGGAGTCCATTAGCCCAATATTCAACTATCACACAATTGACAGTTCTAGTCCCTTAAGTTTAATTAATGTCTTTTAGCCACAAAATTAATTCTTAATTAATTATTGACTAATATTAATTAAACAATATGATTTCTCCTTTAATATATTATTCTCATAATATATTAATAAATCATAATTAATCCTCTCTCTCCATAATTCATCCTATCAAGTTGCTTTGGTGAAGGCAACCCAAAAGGACCATGCACCATCGGGTCAAGTACATACCAAAATAGTTATGAACTTAGACACTAATCTAACAGTTAGTGACACTATAAAGGCATGCAAGTGCATAAGTTTTCAACTTTGTGGCTTAAGACACTATTATGAGCTTCGATCTAAGTTGTAGTCGTTAGGGCTTAATGGATTAAGACTTGGTGCAAGTTTGGGCTGAGTGGCCAATATGTTGGGCGTACTCTAGAGTATGCTGCGCGTACTAGGACAGTTCCCCAATTCCGGATCTTCATAAGCGTACACTGGGTGTACGAGCCATGTACGTCGCGCATACACAACTTGTGGATTTAGAAGATTGTTGGGCTCGAGTGTTTTTGGCTTTTGACTTGTTAATGTTTTGGCCTCATGCCCACCTGTTGCAGCAAGGCATTCATGGGCTTTAGGCCATGTTGGGTTCTCTTAGTACATATTGGGCCTTAAAGGCCTCGTGGTTGGGATTGGATGCCTTTTTGGACTTGCATGGATTTGGGCCTTGGTGGGAGGAAGACACAATCAGGCAAGGGTGAAGAAACCCTTTTTGCCTTAAAGTTAAGAATAAGGGTTTAGACTTTCGGGTTAGAATATTGGCCTAATTTCTAGTTAGGGTTTTATACTTGTGCCTTAGGGAGAGGATTTTGTGAGTCATCCGCTCAGTGCGATTTGATACCTTCAGTCTGAGGTTAGTTTCCTTCACTGTATTTAAGGGTCGAAGGCACCAGTTCCAACCCACTGGCTCATTATGTAGTATGATGATTGTCTTCGTGACAACTGTCAGTTATGCCTATATTTGCTTGATGACTCTGTGATTCTTGTTATGATATTATATGGTAGTGGTAGGGGTGAAATAGACCTAGTATCTGGTTGAAATAGACCGAATGAGATTACAAGCACCCAAATATGCTTGACAGCATCTGGTTTAAGTAGATTTAAGGGGATTCCAAGCACCCATATATGCTTGATAGTATCCGGTTGAAATAGATCGAAGGGGATTGCAAGCACCTATATATGCTTGGCTTTATATTTGTATGGTATGTGGTATTTCAGGGGAACACACTAAGCTTTGTGCTTACAGTTTTAAGTTTATGTTTCAGGTACTTCCAGTTTGAAGGGGAAGGGTCCGGTCTAATCGCATTGCATCACCCTGTGATTTCTGCATTTCGAGGTTTTGGGATTTTGTACTCTGATAACATGTTACCATGATACACTTTTGACTAATTTAATGTGTATCGTATGTTTCGAATGAACTTAAAAACAAAAAAATTATCTGTATTTTGGGATGTTACATTTGTGTTTCTGCATATTTTAATACTATGATATTTTTGGATAACTATATATGACACTTATTTTACATTATGTGGGTTTTATGAACATTGTTTTATCTAAATGAAATGAAAATTTTGGTATGAAAATGTAACGTTACACTCCTCCTTATCTATAAGGCACAAATTCACTCCTTGCTACCATGGCCTTCCATCTCGAATTAGCATATCAAGGACCAAAAAAACCCAAGAAGAAAGTTCATGATATGCCCAATATGTATTATTTTGATTTTTCGTGTTTGGTTTGTATTTTTTTGTTTATTTGTTTTACAATCCTTGCTCCTGTGGTTTAATTGCATCATGTATCCTATGGTTTATTGAGTTTTTCTCCTTTGGTTTAATGACTTTGTTATCCTCTGGATTCACGTGGTTTATTCACTTTTTTTATTGACTTATGTAGAAAGCAGAAGGAAGGTGTTCTTTTTAGGAAGATGAAGAACCAAATGAAACCCTTGAAGCATTGAAATATCACATTTTATGCCTTCGAAACGAGTTGGGAGAAGTAAAGAAGCAATTTAGTGTTAAGTTTATGCTTGTAGTTTTCATTGTGATGTCTGTACTTCGTCATTTAAAGTAGGAAGTTTAATATTCCATTGACCAAAACACATATACTTGTTGCAAATATGAGCACTTAAACAATGACCAACTGTATCGTCCCAAAAATACAGAGTAAAATTTAACTTTTCAAATAAATAAAAACCATTCAATTCCATTTCATCCAAAATAATTAGAGTAATAATTCATAGCTTTAAAACATCAGAGTGAGAACATCAAAATAGATAATGCGGAAATATCCATCGGGTACGGTGCTATCAAGCCTAGCTCTTCCTTTTGCTACAAGAAGTACCTAAAACATTTAAACTGAAAACCGTAAGCACAAAGATTAGTGAGCTCCCCAAGATACTACATATATCACATAATAATGGTCCCCTCCCCAAGGGTATATTTTAACTCATATGAATGTTATGGTCCACCCATAATCTTGTGATCACCTCCGTTGCTGTAGTCCCCTACAATTGTTGAGAGAAGAACTTGAGTGAACATGAGATTGTGGTGTGGAATGTCAGTTAATCTCATGGATATCATGAAGCTCAATAATAATAAGTAGAGGAATTTAAGAAGGAAACATAGTCACAATATACATCACTATTGTGAGCAAGTAAGAACGATACTTGTAGAATCGTAACTTGGTTTGCATTCAAACACGAGATATTATATGGCAAACAAAAAAGTATGAACAATGAAGAACATAAAGATATAAAAGACAAGGAGATTTATATTTCATTTGAACAAATTACAAGGAAGATGAAAATCAGACACACTTTCAAAGTCTTACAAGACTGTCTATTTATAGGAGGATAAAGTACAAGTCCCTAAATAATATAAAGTAATCTTAGTTAAGACGTCTACTCTCCTATGCGTGTACTGGAAACACCAACTCAACACACAACATTAGATAAGTGATCATTACTTTACTGACATTGCATTATCAATACAAGAAAAAAAAGCTTAAACTCTTCGAATCTCCTCATCTCCAGGATTCAGGTATGCAGTCAAGCCATTAGATAAGCAACTCTTCGCTATCACTTCTCTCTTTGATCTCTTCACATATCCAAAATAGGTATTCGCTTCCAATTAATCTTGATAGTTGTCGAGGGTCACTTTAACGTATCAACAATTCCCCCTTAAGTGACCTCACAACTGTCCTCTTCATTGATTATGTTTGAGAAACTTAATAATGAGCCACCAAAACTTTCTAACTCCGAAAATCTACTTGATTCTCCTTGTAATTTTAGACTTCACTTCTTCAGTAGTAAACTTGGATTCTTCAACATATGTGATAGTGTCTTCTAGTTGTTTCTTAGAGCATCAATGAAATGTAGTGGCCGAAATGAAATGTTTCTCAATATATTTGGAAATTTTAAAGATAATTCCAAGGTTAGAAAATCTTATGGCTCGGAGGCTTAATCCTGAATTCCTTCAATAATGCATGACGCATGTTCAAAAGGAGGAAAATCCATCTTTTATGCAAGTATAGGGTAAATTTTAGCATCAATCTTCGCGAAGTGACATACTAGGGCTTTGAGAAAATCATAGGCTCTAGCATATGCTGGCTTCATGTTGTGATGCTTTTCAATCTTGTTCTTGAATAACCTTGCAAGTGTGAAGATTTCTTTAGGGTTCCTGATGACGAAGTCTGCTTGAGTGCGGTGGTATTCCTTCTTGAAGCAAGAGAGAATCTATTAATAGAAGTTTGCATTTGTTAATGATCGAGAATTGATTGTTTTGACAGCTTTAGGAGCATCATTTGACCAAATTTCAACGATTTTCTTTCCATGCTTGTGATGAAAATCATCTAGTCTCTCAAACTCCATGGGAAGTCTAAATTCCTCAGGGATGTGAAGATCAAATGACTCAAAGACTGGAAAGTATTTTACGTTTGGTGACAAATGAATATCCCAAAAACCATCAGCGGGAGGCTCAACGTACGTCAAATGAGGGACATAGTCCGAATCAAGAAGTATTTGCATTGGATTCACCCATGAGTGGACTAATATTTTGTCTATTCGAATATCAAATCCCTAGGTTTGGCACATGTATTCAACCATTTTGGCTACTCTCTAGTTAGATTTTTTCTACTTAGTGATGGGAGAGTCATCCGATTTTTTCGAAGACATAGAAGGCTCTAGTTATGG
This sequence comes from Lactuca sativa, assembly GCF_002870075.4. Taxonomy (NCBI): domain Eukaryota; kingdom Viridiplantae; phylum Streptophyta; class Magnoliopsida; order Asterales; family Asteraceae; genus Lactuca; species Lactuca sativa. The sequence goes on from NC_056629.2 coordinate 134,781,541, forward strand.
TTTTTTGATTGGAGATATCTTTCTTGGAGACTTTGATGGAGTTTGCTTCTTGGGAGATTGAGAGGGAGTTGGAGCTTTTTATTTTGGCAGAGATTTAGTAGGAGATTATGGTGGAGTTTTTTCTATTGAGGGAGATTTTTAGCCTTGCGGTGTGGGAGTTTTAGTACTAACTTTAACTTGTGGGGTCTTTCACCTTTTTGAGGAAGAAGGCACTCCTTTCTCCTCAAATAGAGCTTTAATTTCCTTGAGTATCTTTTGATTACGGTAGAATCTATTCAGTGTTTGCAAGATTAAGTCATTAGTGCTCATCAGGTTTGGGTTTTTGATGTAGTCTTGAATATCTTTAGTGACTACTTAATTTGATCAATTATTTCCCTTGCCATGACTATTCTTCTTAGACCCCTGATCATCGATTGGAGTTTAGAATACCTTTCTTCATAAGCATTTTGGGTTTCATTGATAAGGTTTTTGGTCTTCTCATCCTGCTCTTTGGTCACTTTGATCATCTTATCCGTTAATTCCTTGACATATTTTAGCAACTCCTCGACTTTCTTAAGAAATTCCTCGTGGCTTGTTTGTCATTGGACATCAAGTTGACGAATACCCTTTTCAATGCGAAGAAGAACTCTTTCAGTCGTGAATTTCTCTCTTGTTTCTATAACCTAAATTATTTCCTATAAACTCCACAGTGTAGTCGGGGCAGGAGTCTGTGGTGGTTGAGTGGTTGTCACTATGGTTAAGATTTGATCAATGGATACTTTGAGCTAGAGGAATTCCTTTCTTGATACAACATGCTTTTTCTTCTTCTTGGGCTTCGAATTTGAGGCAGAGTACACTCGATTCATCATCAATTTTCTTTTGTTGTACCTCTCTTCCTCATTATCAAAGTGAAAACCCAAATTCAAACGGGGAAAATATTTTTATATTTGTTAAAACTTTTGGTTTTTCCATCTAAATTAACTTTAAATAAAAATGTTTTGGCTGAAAAGACAGTCATTAATTGCGATAATGTGAGCATTTAATGAAAGTAATGATGTAGCGGGAAAACATGAGATAATGGGTAAGATAAATTGTCAGACTTTTTAGGTAATGGAGTGAAAATTAGCTCACAGTTGATATGTGCATTGTCATATCAATTTGGGTTTAAAATTGTTTTTTATTATAATACAAATCACGCTTATTTATTTAAATTTAAAAAGCACAGTTTTGAAAAAGATTATGCAGGGTCAACAACATATTTAATGAAAGGGAACAAAAACTTTCAATTGAATAAACCTTTGATTGATCCAATTCGTTAAATAGCACACCCTTGAAATTTAATTTGTTGCCAACAGAGAAAATGACTTTGTGCTCTTGAAGGAAGAACTGCGGTATGACCGGCGATTCAAACTATGGTATAGTTTGACATTGTAGAGTAACTTGATCACAAGGTAAGACATAAAAACATTAAAAAGACCAGAGAGTACATAGATCATAATTAGTATTTGGTGAATAGTATTCAATGAGGAGTCATTTTTGAAATCTATGTTCAATAGTTGGAATAAAGGGATAAACTTTAAAACATATACAAATAAATGTGTTTCAAAGATATTGTGGTAACATGATGAGTGAAGCATATCTATTTGTTATATAAGAAGACTTTAAGGTCCTCTCCATTCATCCTTTCAAGAAAAACTGAGGGTCAGGATTCATCATTCCTAACATTTCTAAAAATCCATTAAGTTTTGTGGAATTAAGTACTTTGGTGAAAACATTAGCTATTTCTTCATGAGTGGGAACAAAGATAAGTTCGATGTTACCTTTTAGGATATGATCCTTGATGAAACGATACCGTAATTCAATGTGTTTTTTCTTCAAGTGTTGAATTGGATTATGTGAAATGAAAATGGCACTCTCAGAATCATAGTAAATTGGTATACGAAGCATTTGATAAACGTAATCCATGAGTTGAGTTTTCATCCATAAGACTTGTGAACAACAACTAGTTATGGCAATGTATTATGTTTTCTTGAAGACCAGCTAACCAATCTTCCAATGAGGAATTGACATCCTCCAAAAGTGCTCTTGCAGTCTATGTAATAACGTAAATTTTCAAAACAATTTTTCATTTTTAAAACATTCATTCACTCATAAAATATTGTCAAAACACATTGTATCAATTTTAATCATCACAAACATCTCCCCAGAATCTCAGACGAAATCTCCAATGTGTGTGTGTACGAATCATGCTGGCGCCTTCCCGCGCTCATCACTAGTACCAGAAACACATAACACAACAACTGTAAGCATAAATGCTTAGTGAGTTTGTCACAACTGGAAATTTTGTGTCTTGTAAACTATACACTCAAGCTAAAGTGAATCAAAAGCTTAAGAACATGTGTAACACCTATGATTGTGACAACAAAAATTTCAATCAAACACACCATACAATCATCACAAATAGTCAACAAGCAATTGGAAACACTAGAAGTTCTTATTTAGGTCCATTTTGGACTAGAACTTCCTTATTGGGCCTAATGGACCAATAAACTTTGAATTTGACTATCTTGGGTTTAGAACTCTTAAATGGGCTCTAATTGGACCCACATCTATTTGTTTCAACATTTTGGGCTATGTTGGACCTAGAATGAAATGAATTAAAAGCTTTGATCCATGAATAACCTAAACTAGTCCAACAAAAATGTAAAAATCCTACCACATTCTTTTAGGCTTAAAACATACCCAAACAAACTCTAATATTGGGCTTAGGGGCAAAAAGCCCAAAATTTTCCTTTTCCTTCAAGATTTTCGGCCCAAGCCCAAGGAAAAAGGAAGGGTTGACTTTCAAGTGACACCTCACAATTAACCAAAGGACTTCCATGCAAAATATCTCACATATCTCCATGCACATCACTTCAAAATCACTTCTCTTCTCTCCTCTCTCTCACTCTCGGCCGAACACAACACACACACACTCACAAAAATCCATTCCATTCTCTCTAGATCACTCAAGAACACTCCTTCCTCCCCACTCCAAAAATCTCGAAAATTAGGAGCTTTCAAGAGGATCTTGCAAGTTAATCATCGTCTTAGGTAAGTTTTTACTTATATCCATGATCTGACTACTTCATTCCATCAAAAACCTCTTCTAAATCTATTCCAACTTGTGATCATGCACCTTAGAAGTCATCAAATTCGAGATCTACCAAGGAAAGGTGCTAAGGCCGAAAATCACTTCATTTTCTTCCATCTTTTCTTCCAAAAACCGAAAGCTTCAAACAAGGTGAGCTTCATACCCCTATTTTCTGTTTTCATGAGTTTTGTGGGGGGGGGGGGAATACAAGTGAAAGTGTAGATCTATATGTGTTTTGTATGCCTTGTATGATTTCCATGCTTACATGTATGCTTTTGTGTGCTATAATGTTGGATCTAGCCATAAAACCCCTCACAACCGAGATATATCTTATGTTAAATGACTTTAGCATCAAATGTATTTCTACATACCAAGTGTTTCAAGAAAAATAGCTAAGTGGTTTAGTAACAATTTTCTTTGGGCTAAAAACACAAATTTTGGGCCTAAAATGTGAAAAATACAAAATTAAGGGCTCAAATTGACATATCACGAATTCTGATGAATGAAGTGTGTCAAAACAGTTTCAATAAAACAATTTCTGGAAATATACTCATTTAGAGGATTAAAAACATAAATTTCAAGCTTAATGGGCTAAAAATGACAATTTCGACCAAATGAGGCCCATTATGCGAATTTTTCTGTTTTGGAGGGCCAAACCTGTGATTTTCTGTAAAAAAGTGGACCATAAGTGATCCAAGTCCTTTTCAAAGGTTTAAAATGCTTTTTAAATTTAAAAAGGACCAAAGTTGCAAAAATTTTACAATTTGGGCCAAAATTGTCAAAATTGCGAAAAGAAGGGTTATAACCGAGAAAACAGAAATTTCAGGGACTTAAGCTGTTTTCTATGAAAAATATGCTGGAAAATATTTATTTCAATAATTTTTGGTGTTAAAATGTCAAGAAAATTGATTTAAGGACCAAACCGGAAAGTATTTAAATAAAGGGTCGAAAAAGTAAATTTTACAAACAAGGAGGGGCTGAAAACAGAAAATTTTCAAGACTAATTCAATACATGCAATTTGACCAAATAATGGTACCACAACTATCGACAAAATACAATACATTACAACACCAAAAGTCGTTGTTAAACGAATTGGTTCGGTCCCGAACCAATAAAAATCCGAAACTACTAACACGACGACACTATGATACTTCAACACTACGATTCATACAAATAACGATTTGGAATTCATTATACATGCGAATGTGCACAGACGTCTACGCACCATCTTTGGGCCCCACAAGTGAAAAATCTTGTTCGTTGAGCCTAGCTAGCCCGACGACCTGATCTTAAGGCCCGAAGACTTCAATCTTACGAAGTGTTGGGTTTTACCGATCCGACACGACGTAATCGGACTTTCAATGGCTTGTAGACTACTGGTCCCCAAGGGTCCTTTAGTGTCGCTAGCAGAGTCTGCCTTTTATGCGAGGCGGGTCTGGGACCCCTCGTACCTTTTTTTATCCCCAACCGGCTAATGGAGTCATCGAGGCCTTCGTGTCCTCTTTCTCTTCGGATGTGGGACTACACGTAGTCAGGGCGGTTGGATAACGTGATTAGTACGGACGACGCCTACGGGATCGTTAGTATTGCTATAGACTAGTCGTTTGTGTAACGCGTGTTTGTAGCAGATAATCATGCTAAAAAATAATCCAATGTCGCCTGGTAATGTTAACTTCATGCGTTGCAATGGTTTCAATGTAAATTCATGGAATTCAAAGAATTAGGAAAACATCGGGTTTTCCTAGGGTTTTCAATACATACAGATTCGAAATACATACAATTTCAATAAACAATTTTTACAAGTATAGAAAACAAACAAGCATACTTATGGATCTTCACAAACGTTTTCAAAAGCTTCTTTTTTCAGAAAATATCGGATTTTCTGGTGGTTTTCAAACAATACAAAACATTGGATTTCAGACACTACTTATGAACTCACCAACATTCCATATGTTGACGTTTTTCAAAATACTTGTATTCTCAGGGAACCAGTGAATCAAAGGAAATCATATTCAGTGATGGCTTGCAGTTTATTTATGTACGAATCGAACAATTTATTTTGGGAATGTAATGTTTAAACAATGTACTTCATGTAAACTTTACTGGTTGTACTGTATTAATGCATGGTGACGAATGTTGTTACGTTTCATATATATACAATGTTATGGTATTCAATTGAGTCACGACAGCCCCCGAACGTTTCCGCCGCCTGGTTTGGGGGTGTGACAGGTTGGTATCAGAGCTTTGTTTATAGTGAACTAGCATGTCGAGCCACACATTGATATGCAACTATAAACCAAAAAGAGGGACTAACAGAACTCTGAACAAAACAAGTAAATAAAACACGCTTGCTTGCATTTGGGATAAGAACCTAACGCCGAATCAAACACAATAATGCTGGTATCTCGGTTAATTCGGGACTGTTCTTGGTGATACCAAGGAGTGAATGTAGCCTGATCAACTACATTCTCTCCAAAGTAAAACTAACACACGTCTTGATGAGATCGGGATAGCTAGGGAACCTAAAACTATACCCTTTATCATCAACAAGAGAACGTTTGCTTGGTCTGTACAATAGTCATAGCATCTAGGAATAATGTTAGCATATTTACGTACTCGCGCAGACAGCATGGCTGGTTTTCATCACCCTGGAGACCCCTATTTCCGTAATCAGGGAAACAACGGGTGGCTAGAGGAGGAGGAGCCTGAGGAGGAGCCTGAAGAGGAACCTGAGGAAGACCCTGAAGAAGAATCTGACGGAGAACCGGAGGCAGAAGCCGAGGGCGAGCCTGCCGAACCCGAAGAAGACGAAGAGCAATTCGAAGAGGAGCTCGAGGACAGCGAAGGGGGTGATTCGGACGCAGAGTCCGAGGTCATCGACCCCCCTTACCCGATCAGGGTGCCTGCTTGTCGTGTGGGTCCCACTGGACCTACCCCTCCTTGGGGCATCGATCTTTGGAGATGGAGCAGACATCAGGGACAGCGACCCCCGTTTGGCAGGTCACGAGAGTTCTTTGATCTGAGGGACGGAGGACCGGCCGACCGAGCCCTACCGGTCATGGTGAGACGATTACGGGACACCGGCGACCTTGCTCAGGGCACTGCTGATCAAGTGCGCCAGTTGTGGACTAGGGTCGAGCGTGCGGAGCAGGAGACGCGTGACGTCCTCCGGGAGTTTCACATGAGGCAGGTAAGGTGGGAGTCTCGACTTCAGGACGCAGAACGCCTAGTGGCTCGTCTTCAGGGAGCATCCACATCTTCGGCACCACCTCCAGACGCAGCACATCGCGATTAGGGATGGACTTATCATGGTAGGACATTAGGAACTATATTATGTACTTCGGCTCTATGTTTAAGTGACTACACTACTCATGGAGCCGTTATGCTGTCGGATTAGTGTTACATAGGTATGCTCTTACGAGCAAATTTTCTTGTACTAAACGCGGATAATATTAATACGCTTTTAGGTGTTTTGCTATGATATTACAAGTTGTTATGTGTTGAGAAGTTATGATTGTATGCTTGATGATAGTAATGTTTAGGTTCGTACCATACATCTAGTTAGTAGGATCACGACCTCACAGAGACCACATACACTCAACATCTTTCCGTTTCATGACAGAAAGATGCCTCGCCGAGCTACTCGCGGAAATCCTGAGCCAACATCGCCCGAAGTCGACACCACTGCTTTTCAGGCAGCCGTGTCCGCTGCGGTCACCGCAGCTATGGCACAACTTCACCGAGGGAACAACGGAGGAGGCAATGGGCAAGGCTCCGGAAGTTCGAACAACGGGACGAATCAAGGACCCACTAAGACGTGCACCTACAAGGACTTTGCGAACGCTAAACCCCGGACTTTCAACGGCACTGGAGGGGTGATTACCTTGAAGCGATGGATCGAGAAGGTAGAGTCGGTGTTTGAGATATGCGATTGCCCCGAGCAGATGAAGGTGAAGTTCGCGGCCTGCACTTTTGTGGATCAAGCCCTCACTTGGTGGAACGGACACGTGGAAGCTATGACGCTCCCTGTCGCCAACTCTATCCCATGGGCAGAAATGAAAGAAATGTTAATGGCCGAGTACTGCCCCCGAGGCGAAATACAAAGGATGGAGCAGGAACTATGGAACCTCACGGTGCAAAATGCGAACATCGACGCCTACATCTCGAGATTCAGCGAGTTATCTCTATTGTGCCCGGGTATGATCACGTCAGAAGGAAAGAAGGTTGAACGATTCATCTGGGGACTGACATCCCCCATTCAAGGAAATGTGATAGCTGCGAACCCTGAAACGTTTGACAGTGCGAAGAGATTGGCCAAGAGGTTGTACGATCATAACAACAAAAGGGGCGAGAAGCCAGTAGAGACGGAGAAGAAAAAGGAGGGTGATGGCAGGAGAGGGAAGAACCCCAAGAGAAAGGGGCGTCAGGGCCCCGAGACCTCTAAAAGGCAGCAAACAGTGGCAGTTAATGCTGTCACCGCACCGGTTCCAGCCACACCACATGCTCCAGCCTCAGCTGCTTCAAATGCTTCAAGATCCTACTCCGGTAATCTTCCCAGTTGCAATAAGTGCGGCCTCCACCATCACGGCGAATGCAGGGAACTCCATTGCACCAGTTGCAACCGAAGGGGACACACTGCAAGGTTCTGCAGGACGTACCCTCCTAGGAACCAGAGTCAGGGAAACAACCAGAACAACAACAACAACAACTACCGCAATAACAACAACACCAATGCCGGCGGCAATAATGCAGGGCCTAGCCACACCTGCTTCGGGTGTGGAAGGACGGGGCATTTCCGCCGAGATTGCCCTAACAACAACTCAGGAAACAGAGGAGCAGGAAGAATGCTGACTATGGGTCAGAGCGATGCAGTCCAGGATCCCACAGTGGTGACCGGTACGTTCCTCCTAAACCACACTTATGCATGCATCTTATTTGATACCGGAGCGGAGCGAAGTTTCGTGAGCGAGAAGTTTAAACATTTATTAAAACAACAACCCCAGAAGCTAAATGAAACATATACGGTGGAAATGGCCAATGGGAAAACCGAATCCACTGAGGAGATCTACAATGGGTGTACCCTAACCCTTAACCAGCACGTCTTTCGAATAGACCTAATGCCAGTATCAATTAGGAGTTTCGATGTAATTATCGGCATGGATTGGTTAAGCCCCCACCATGCAGAGATTTTGTGCCACGAGAAGGCCGTTCGCCTTCGTCTTCCGAATCACGAAACCCTAGTGATTTACGGAGACAAACCCAGTACGAATCTTCGCCTCATCTCGTGCATCAAAGCACAAAAACATCTGCGAAAGAACAATCTGGCGTTCTTGGCTCACATAGTGGACAGGACCAAAGAAGAAACTAACATCCAAGATATTCCGGTAGCGTGTGAATTCCCGGACGTGTTTCCTGAAGATCTTCCAGGAGTACCCCCAGAGAGACAGGTTGAGTTCCGAATCGACCTTGTTCCAGGAGCGACTCCTCTCGCTAAATCACCATATCGGTTGGCTCCTGCTGAAATGCAGGAATTGTCCAGCCAACTCAGTGAGCTTCTGGATAAGGGATTTATATGACCTAGCTACTCGCCGTGGGGAGCTCCGGTGCTCTTTGTCAAAAAGAAGGACGGATCTTTCAGAATGTGCATCGATTACAGAGAGTTGAATAAACTCACTGTTAAAAACCGCTACCCACTCCCACGAATCGATGATCTATTCGACCAGCTCCAAGGAGCTAGTTATTTCTCCAAAATAGATCTACGGTCTGGATACCACCAACTCAAGGTCCGAGAAGAGGATATTCCCAAAACCGCTTTCCGAACCCGCTACGGACATTATGAATTCGTCGTAATGCCCTTCGGTCTAACAAATGCACCTTCCGCATTTATGGACCTAATGAATCGAATCTGTCGACCGTTCCTCGACAACTTCGTCATTGTATTTATCGATGACATCCTCGTCTATTCTCGAAGCAAAGAGGAGCATGGCCAACATCTACGACAAATTCTAGACACTCTGCGATCGGAAAAGCTTTACGCCAAACTCTCCAAGTGTGAGTTCTGGCTTCGGAGTGTGAATTTCCTAGGCCACGTGGTTAGCCAAGATGGAATTCATGTGGACCCCTCTAAGGTCAAAGCTGTGGAAGGATGGGCAACTCCGACTACGCCCACAGAAATTCGTCAGTTCTTAGGCCTAGCAGGCTACTATAGAAGATTCATCCAAAACTTCTCTAAGATCGCCAAGCCGCTTACCTTGCTTACACAAAAGGGGGTGCCATTCAAGTGGACAGACCGACAAGAGATTGCGTTTCGAACCTTGAAGCAAGCTCTCTGTAGCGCTCCTGTACTATCACTGCCTGAAGGAACGGAAGATTTTGTAGTCTACTGTGACGCGTCGAATCAGGGCTTAGGTTGCGTTCTCATGCAACGTGGAAGAGTGATAGCATATGCGTCCCGCCAACTAAAGACGCACGAGGTAAATTACACGACCCATGACCTAGAACTGGGAGCCGTGGTCTTTGCTCTAAAAATTTGGAGGCACTACCTGTACGGTACAAAGTGCACCATCTTCACAGACCACAAGAGCCTCCAGCACATCTTGAATCAGAAGGAGCTGAACATGAGACAGCGAAGATGGGTGGAATTGCTAAACGACTACGAATGCGAGATCAAGTACCATCCAGGTAAGGCCAACGTGGTAGCTGATGCATTAAGTCGGAAGGAGTACACTAATCGCCGTACGAAAACGCACTCGATAACCATTCAATCTCATCTGGCCACTCAAATTGCATCAGTCCAGCCGGAGGCTATGAAAGCGGAAAATAGAATTAGCGAGGCGTTGCGCGGGATGGAAAAGAACCTAGAAGCAAGAGAGAATGGGGTATACTACTTCATGAACCGTATTTGGGTCCCAAAAATCGGAGGATTTAGGGAGACCGTTATGAAGGAAGCCCACAAGACACGATACTCCATTCATCCTGGATCGGACAAGATGTATTTGGACATTAAACAACACTATTGGTGGCCTAACATGAAGGCGGAAATCGCGACCTATGTTAGTAAGTGCCTTACGTGCGCCAAAGTAAAGGTGGAGTACCAGAAACCTTCAGGACTGTTACAGCAACTGACAATCCCTGAGTGGAAATGGGAGGGGATTTCTATGGACTTCGTGACCAAGCTGCCCAAGACGTCGGACGGACTGGACACCATATGGGTAATAATCGACCGACTGACGAAATCTGCCCATTTCCTACCAATCAAAGAGTCCTACAAGATGGAGAGACTGACGCGTTTGTACCTACGAGAAATCGTAAGACTCCATGGAGTGCCAAAATCTATCATCTCGGATAGGGACAGTAGATTCACGTCACGCTTTTGGCAGTCACTCCACAAGGCAATGGGTACTCATCTCGATATGAGCACCGCATATCACCCACAAACGGACGGTCAAAGTGAACGAACCATTCAAACGCTTGAAGACATGCTTCGTGCATGTGTGATAGACTTTGGAAAGTCTTGGGATACCCACCTACCGTTGATCGAGTTTTCATATAACAATAGTTACCATTCGAGCATCAAGGTGGCTCCTTTCGAAGCACTGTACGGGCGTAAATGTAGATCGCCGTTATGTTGGGCGGAAGTAGGTGACACCCAGCTAGCAAAAGCGCATACGTCAAACAGGGCACTAACGGAACCAGAGATCATTCGCGAAACCACAGAAAAGATCGTCCAGATCAAAGCTCGAGTGCAAGCATCGCGTGATCGACAAAAGAGCTACGCTGATAGACGGCGAAAGCCCTTAGAATTTCAGGTCGGTGACCAAGTATTGTTGAAGGTCTCACCCTGGAAAGGGGTTATACGTTTCGGAAAACGGGGAAAGCTGAACCCGCGATACATTGGACCTTTCGAAATCGTCGCCCGAATAGGCCCGGTAGCCTACAGACTACGACTACCCGCGGAGCTAAACGGTGTACACCCCGTGTTTCATGTCTCAAACCTAAAGAAGTGCCTATCAGACGAAACCCTTGTCATTCCTCTTGACGAAATCAAAATCAATGAGAATCTCCTGTTCGTCGAAGAACCAATCGAAATCATGGACAGGGAGGTGAAGCGTACTAAACAGAGCCGCATCCCAATCGTGAAGGTACGGTGGAACGCGAAGCGTGGGCCAGAATTCACTTGGGAACGCGAAGATCAAATGAAACAAAAGTACCCTCACCTATTCTAGCATTCTCAAATCTAGCTTTCAAACAGAATTTCGGGACGAAATTCCCTCTAACGGGGGGATGATGTCACAACTGGAAATTTTGTGTCTTGTAAACTATACACTCAAGCTAAAGTGAATCAAAAGCTTAAGAACATGTGTAACACCTATGATTGTGACAACAAAAATTTCAATCAAACACACCATACAATCATCACAAATAGTCAACAAGCAATTGGAAACACTAGAAGTTCTTATTTAGGTCCATTTTGGACTAGAACTTCCTTATTGGGCCTAATGGACCAATAAACTTCCAATTTGACTATCTTGGGTTTAGAACTCTTAAATGGGCTCTAATTGGACCCACATCTATTTGTTTCAACATTTTGGGCTATGTTGGACCTAGAATGAAATGAATTAAAAGCTTTGATCCATGAATAACCTAAACTAGTCCAACAAAAATGTAAAAATCCTACCACATTCTTTTAGGCTTAAAACATACCCAAACAAACTCTAATATTGGGCTTAGGGGCAAAAAGCCCAAAATTTTCCTTTTCCTTCAAGATTTTCGGCCCAAGCCCAAGGAAAAAGGAAGGGTTGACTTTCAAGTGACACCTCACAATTAACCAAAGGACATCCATGCAAAATATCTCACATACCTCCATGCACATCACTTCAAAATCACTTCTCTTCTCTCCTCTCTCTCACTCTCGGCCGAACATAACACACACACACTCACAAAAATCCATTCCATTCTCTCTAGATCACTCAAGAACACTCCTTCCTCCCCACTCCAAAAATCTCGAAAATTAGGAGCTTTCAAGAGGATCTTGCAAGTTAATCATCATCTTAGGTAAGTTTTTACTTATATCCATGATCTAACTACTTCATTCCATCAAAAACCTCTTCTAAATCTATTCCAACTTGTGATCATGCACCTTAGAAGTCATCAAATTCGAGATCTACCAAGGAAAGGTGCTAAGGTCGAAAATCACTTCATTTTCTTCCATCTTTTCTTCCAAAAACCGAAAGCTTCAAACAAGGTGAGCTTCATACCCCTATTTTCTGTTTTCATGAGTTTTGTGGGGGGGGGGGGGAATACAAGTGAAAGTGTAGATCTATATGTGTTTTGTATGCCTTGTATGATTTCCATGCTTACATGTATGCTTTTGTGTGCTATAATGTTGGATCTAGCCATAAAACCCCTCACAACCGAGATATATCTTATGTTAAATGACTTTAGCATCAAATGTATTTCTACATACCAAGTGTTTCAAGAAAAATAGCTAAGTGGTTTAGTAACAATTTTCTTTGGGCTAAAAACACAAATTTTGGGCCTAAAATGTGAAAAATACAAAATTAAGGGCTCAAATTGACATATCACGAATTCTGATGAATGAAGTGTGTCAAAACAGTTTCAATAAAACAATTTCTGGAAATATACTCATTTAGAGGATTAAAAACATAAATTTCAAGCTTAATGGGCTAAAAATGACAATTTCGGCCCAATGAGGCCCATTATGCGAATTTTTCTGTTTTGGAGGGCCAAACCTGTGATTTTCTGTAAAACAGTGGACCATAAGTGATCCAAGTCCTTTTCAAAGGTTTAAAATGCTTTTTAAATTTAAAAAGGACCAAAGTTGCAAAAATTTTACAATTTGGGCCAAAATTGTCAAAATTGCGAAAAGAAGGGTTATAACCGAGAAAACAGAAATTTCAGGGACTTAAGCTGTTTTCTATGAAAAATATGCTGGAAAATATTTATTTCAATAATTTTTGGTGTTAAAATGTCAAGAAAATTGATTTAAGGACCAAACCGGAAAGTATTTAATAAAGGGTCGAAAAAGTAAATTTTACAAACAAGGAGGGGCTGAAAACAGAAAATTTTCAAGACTAATTCAATACATGCAATTTGACCAAATAATGGTACCACAACTATCGACAAAATACAATACATTACAACACCAAAAGTCGTTGTTAAACGAATTGGTTCGGTCTCGAACCAATAAAAATCCGAAACTACTAACACGACGACACTATGATACTTCAACACTACGATTCATACAAATAACGATTTGGAATTCATTATACATGCGAATGTGCACAGACGTCTACGCACCATCTTTGGGCCCCATAAGTGAAAAATCTTGTTCGTTGAGCCTAGCTAGCCCGACGACCTGATCTTAAGGCCTGAAGACTTCAATCTTACGAAGTGTTGGGTTTTACCGATCCGACACGACCTAACCGGACTTTCAATGGCTTGTAGACTACTGGTCCCCAAGGGTCCTTTAGTGTCGCTAGCAGAGTCTGCCTTTTATGCGAGGCGGGTCTGGGACCCCTCGTACCTTTTTTATCCCCAACCGGCTAATGGAGTCATCGAGGCCTTCGTGTCCTCTTTCTCTTCGGATGTGGGACTACACGTAGTCAGGGCAGTTGGATAACGTGATTAGTACGGACGACGCCTACGGGATCATTAGTATTGCTATAGACTAGTCGTTTGTGTAACGCGTGTTTGTAGCAGATAATCATGCTCAAAAATAATCCAATGTCGCCTGGTAATGTTAACTTCATGCGTTGCAATGGTTTCAATGTAAATTCATGGAATTCAAAGAATTAGGAAAACATCGGGTTTTCCTAGGGTTTTCAATACATACAGATTCGAAATACATACAATTTCAATAAACAATTTTTACAAGTATAGAAAACAAACAAGCATACTTATGGATCTTCACAAACGTTTTCAAAAGCTTCTCTTTTCAGAAAATATCGGATTTTCTGGTGGTTTTCAAACAATACAAAACATTGGATTTCAGACACTACTTATGAACTCACCAACATTCCATATGTTGACGTTTTTCAAAATACTTGTATTCTCAGGGAACCAGTGAATCAAAGGAAATCATATTCAGTGATGGCTTGCAGTTTATTTATGTACGAATCGAACAATTTATTTTGGGAATGTAATGTTTAAACAATGTACTTCATGTAAACTTTACTGGTTGTACTGTATTAATGCATGGTGACGAATGTTGTTACGTTTCATATATATATATATATATATATATATATATATATATATATATATATATATATATATATATATATATATATATATATATATATATATATATATATATATATATATATATATATATATATATATATATATATATAATGTTATGGTATTCAATTGAGTCACGACAGCCCCCGAACGTTTCCGCCGCCTGGTTTGGGGGTGTGACAGAGTTCCCCAAAATACCGCATACAACAAATACGCCACTCGAGGCCATGATACGACCTTCTGGTCGTTGTGTCTCAGCGGGACCCTCTAGTTTCGTAGCTTGTTGGACCCTTTGGTCCGGTCATAGCTCGTTGGGCCCTCCTGCCCGGTCTATATCGTTGGACCCTTCGGTCCGGTCTATAACATCATATAACATACATATAATACATAGCACATAATCTCATACATAACACATAGGACCCTCTGGTACACACAATATACCACTCTAGGTAACGTATAGTGACAAGACTCACCTCGATGTCTCGGTAAGTATCTGACTCGGAAGAAATGTGATCTAGCCTCTGCCTAATCACATAAAGTAAATACTCCCATAAATACAACTGTACTCAACCCTAAAAGTCAATAGGTCAACAGTTAAACTTTGACCCGACTCGTCGAGTGCACTAGGGCGACTCGGCGAGTCTACACGTGTCCACTGACTCTCTTAGTCCCCCTCTTGGCACGTTGAATTCTTCCCCTGACTCGACGAGTTCCACCTGGCATGAATTGTGGGGCCACCCCGACTCAACTCGCCGAGTCTCAAGAACAACTCGGCGAGTTC
The DNA here is from genome assembly GCF_002870075.4 of Lactuca sativa. Lineage (NCBI taxonomy): Eukaryota > Viridiplantae > Streptophyta > Magnoliopsida > Asterales > Asteraceae > Lactuca > Lactuca sativa. The sequence goes on from NC_056629.2 coordinate 134,796,697, forward strand.
CGCTGGAACTCAGTCTCCCCTGACTCTCCCTGACTCACCGAGTTATTCCCCAACTCGGCAAGTCCACTCATTGGGTGATTAACGGGCAACCTTCATACTACTCGCCGAGTCTGTTCTTCGGACTCGGCGAGTTCATGCCATGTACAAACTCTATACAACTCCTGATGTCAAATCTGTTCCATACAATCATATATCTGGGCTCCCCAAGCCTGATAATCACGTAAAGTTCGGACCTTGGCACTCATATAACATCTAAATGGTCCAATATGGTGATTTAGCCCCAAAAATGACATCTCAAGCTCATGGCTCCGAAAATGAATCATAAAGCTGCAATGGTTAAGGACTCTAGACATCTTTGGGTCCAGATCCGGAACACAAACTAGAGAAGGGACCAAATGCTCTACTTAATCAACCTCTAACAGGGTTAGAAAACCCTAACACAAAGGATCAACACCTAAACTGTAGAAGGTCCGAGAATAATACCTCAACACAGTCTCTATGAGCTCAAAAACCACCAAAATTGCACCTCCTTTAGCCTCCTCTTACCTTGGTCACTTCCTTCTTGCAAAAACACCCACAAAAGGATCAAGAATGGCTCTCCTTCCTCAGAAACGTTCTTGATCTCTTAGGGTTTCTCTCTTGGGGTTGGTGGCCGCAAATGACGACCATAAAGGCCTTTAAATAGGTCTCAAACCGTGGAAATTAGGGTTTCATTAAACATCATGGACTCGCCGAGTCCACTCGTGAACTCACCGAGTCCAGCTGTGAACTCGCATACGAATCCGCGACCATACTCGGCGAGTTTGGACGCCAACTCGCCGAGTCTCCCCACAAAACCCAAAAATAAAGGAACAAAATATAATACCTGGGAATCCGGATGTTACAATTCTCCCCCACTAGAATCAGACTTCGCCCTCGAAGTCTCATTCTGCAAACAACTCTGGATGCTGCTCCTGCATCTCATGCTCCGGTTCCCAAGTCAACTCCGACCCTTTCCGATGCTGCCACTGGACCTGCACCAGAGGCTCCTCCTTGTTCCTCAAAACCTTGACCTTCTGATCCCCGATCGCCACCGGTCTCTCAGCATAATTAAGGCTCGCATCCCCCTGAATATCTTTTAATGGCACCACTGCCGACTCGTCGGCAATACACTTTCGCAGCTGCGACACGTGGAAAGTGTCATGAATCTAACCCAACTCTGCCGACAACTCCAAACGATAAGCTACCATGCCTACCCTCGCGATCACCCTGAAAGGACCAATATATCGGGGCCCCAACTTGCCCCTCTTCCTGAATTGGATCACTCCTTTCCAAGGAGAGACCTTCAGGAGCACGAAGTCGCCGACCTGAAACTCGAGCTCAGACCAGTGTCTATCCGCATAACTCTTCTGACGACTCTGAGCGATCAACAACCTCTGTCTGACCTGCTGGATCTGCTCTGTCATCTGAAGCACAATCTCGGTACTACCCATCACATGTTGCCCTACCTCTCCCCAGGAAATAGGGGTCCAACACCTCCTCCCATACAACAGCTCAAAGGGCGGCATGCCAATGCTCGAATGATGGCTGTTGTTGTAAGAGAATTCCGCCAAGGGAAAATACGTGTCCCAACTCCCGCCGAAATCCAACACACATGGTCGGAGCATGTCCTCGAGCGTCTGAATCGTCCGCTCACTCTGCCCGTCCGTCTGTGGGTGGTATGCGGTACTAAAATGTAGTTTCGTACCCAATTCCTCATGAAACTTCTTCCAGAATCTGGAAGTGAAACGTACATCTTGATCTGAGACAATCGAGATCGGCACTCCATGCCGCGATACCACCTCTCTCATGTACATTTCTGCCAACTTCTCCACGGAAGAGCTCTCACTGATGGCCAGGAAGTGAGCACTCTTCGTCAACCTGTCCAGAATCACCTAAATTGCATCGACACCCCTCACGGTCCTTGGCAATTCGGTGATGAAATCCATGGTAATCTATTCCCATTTCCACTCGGGAATCTCTAATGCCTGCAGCTTACCATGTGGACGCTGGTGCTCGACCTTCACCCTGCGACATGTCAAGCACCTCTTTACAAACCATGCGACATCCCTCTTCATACAGGGCCACCAATAATCCTTTTTCAAGTCTAAATACATCTTAGTGGCCCCGGGATGGATCGAGAATTTCGATCGATGAGCCTCCTCCATCAAAATAGTATGCGTGCCGCCCACGGACGGTACCCAAATCCGACCCTGAAATGTCATAAGCCCCCGGCTATCGGTAACAAATTCCGATACCAGCCCGACAACTCGCTCTATCTTCTGGCTCTCTGGCTTCACAGCCTCAGCCTGGGCCCCACGAATAGCATCCAACACCGGGGTCATCACTGTCAATCTCAAACAAACATCTTGTATTGGGGCGCCCTCCGCCCTACAGCTCATTGCATTGGCTACCACATTAGCCTTGCCCGGGTGGTACATGATCTCACAATCATAATCCTTGACCACGTCCAACCACTTCCTCTGGCGCATATTCAGGTTGGGCTGATCCATCAAATACTTCAAGCTCTTGTGGTCCGTGTATATCATACACCGAACCCCATACAGATAATGTCGCCAGATCTTGAGAGCGAACACTACCGCTCCCAGCTCCAAATCATGAGTGGGATATCTCGAATCATGAGGCTTAAGCTGCCTCGATGCATATGCAATCACATGCCCCCTCTGCATAAGCACTGCTCCCAATCCGGATATCAATGCATCACAATATACCACAAAATCTTCCATCCCTTCCGGAAGAGCTAACACTGGTGCTTCGTATAATTTCTGGCGAAGTGTCTTGAACGAGGTCTGCTGCTCTGGACCCCAAGAAAACGCAACACCCTTCCGGGTCAACTTGGTGAGTGGCACGGCGATCTTGGAGATATCCTTAATAAATCTCCGATAATAGCCGGCCAAACCCAGAAAAATCCTAATCTCGGTGGGCGATCTCGGCACCTCCCATCTCATGACCGCCTCAATCTTGGCCGGATCGACCAATATCCCATTCTGGTTAACGAGGTGCCCCAGAAACTGAACCTCTCGTAGCCAAAACTCATATTTGGAGAACTTGGCATAAAGCCTCTCCGATCTCAGAACTCCGAGGATCTCCCTCAAATGCTCCTCATGATGCTCTCTGGATCTCAAATACACCAATATGTCGTCGGTGAACACGATCACTGAGCGATCCAACATCGGTCTGCACACCCTGTTCATGAGATCCATGAACACCGCCGGTGCGTTGGTGAGTCCGAAAGGCATCACCACGAACTCGTAATGCCCATAACGAGTCCGGAATGCTATCTTTTGGACGTCCTCCTCCCGCACCGTCACCTGATGATACCCAGACCTCAAATCGATCTTGGAGAACCAAGATGCTCCCTGCAATTGATCAAACAAATCATCGATGCTCGGCAATGGGTAACGGTTCTTGACCATTAGCTTATTCAGCTCACGATAATCAATGCACATCTGGAGCGAACCATCCTTCTTCTTGACAAAAAGAATAGGCGCCCCCCACGGCGAACTGCTCGGCCTGATAAACCCCTTCCCCAGCAGCTCCTGAAGCTGCAAGAATAACTCTTGCATCTCCGAAGGCACAAGGCGATAAGGCGCCTTAGCGATAGGTGCAGCTCTCGGAACCAACTCAATACCAAACTTTACCTGCCTCTCCGGAGGCACACCCAGTAACTCCTCTGGAAACACATCCGGAAACTCGCGCACTATCGGAACCTCATCAACCGACTTCGGTCTCTCTGAAACAACCCTCGCATCCATCACATATGCCACAAATCCTCTACAGCCCTGCTGTAGACTCTGTCTCGCTCTGGCGGCCGAACAAAATGCTGACCCCGCACGTGTACCCTCGCCGTATACTGTAAGAACTCCCCCACTAGGGTCTCGAATCGTCACCAATTGACGCTCGCAGTCTATCACAGCTCCATATCGTCTCAACCAATCCATACCCACTATAACGCACATGTCCCCCATCGCAATCAGAACCAGATCTATCGGGAACTCCACACCGAAGATCTCAAGGACACATCCTCGAATCACATCAGTAGCATACACTGCTCGCTCATCAGCTATGGAAACTCACAGAGGCCAATCCAACACCTCTCTACGGATACTAATATGCTGACTAAATGCTACGAAAACAAACGACCGACTCGCACCCGAGTCAAATAATACCAACGCAGACACATCAATCACAAGAAAAGTACCTATGCATATCATCATATAAGCTTAAAAACTCAACTCAAATAAAAGATGAAAAGAGAATACATACCAGCCACAACATCGGGTGCCGCGTGGACCTCCTCCGCGGTCAACTGAAATGCTCTCCCACGAGCCTTCAGGGCCTCGACCTTCACCGGCCAAACCTCGGTAGCCCTAGTAGTAGGCGTATATCCCTACGTTGATCCCTGAAGAAGCTGCGGGCACTCGGCCTTCCGATAGCCGGTCTGGTTGCATTGAAAGCAAACCGAAAATCCCTTGGGGAAATCCCTCGCGATGTGCCCCTCCTTTCCACACTTGTAGCACACCCCAGTCCTGCACGACTCCTCGTAACTCTTACCGCACTTCCCACAAGTGTGGCCCTTCGCGCCCCCAGATCTTGAATCAGCGGTCTAGCCCGCTTGGCTGCCGGCTGAGACTGAGCCGGCCACCGATCCACCCTCTGTGACTCGGCCTCCTCCCTGGCCTGAGTCTCCAACTCAATCTCCCTCTTCCGGGCATTTGCCTGAAGTTAAACAAATGTCCGGTAAGCCGAGTTCGCCACAAATTCCTGAATATCTCTCCTCATCACGCTTAAATAACGGCTCATACGAGCCTGCTCAGATGACACCTGCTCAGGGCAAAACATCTCCCTGTCATGAAACTTCCTGGTGATCAATGCCACAGAATTAGTACTCTGCTTGAGGGTCAAGAACTCCTGAATCAAACGTTCCCTCTCCACCGGGGGAACATACTCCTCTTTGAACATAGCGGTGAACCTCTCCGAGGTCACCTCGGAAATCTCAGCCAAAGTGAAGTTCGTCGTCATGAACTTCCACCAATCCTTCGCTCCCAAGCGTAGCTGGTTCAAGGCGAACCAAACCCTCAAGTGCTCTGGACAAGAACACGTATAGAAACATCCCTCAATGTCAGAGATCCACCTCATAGCGGCAATCGGGTCCTGCGTACCGTCGAACTCTGGTGGCTTCGTGTTGCTGAACTCCCGAAACAACAACAAGTCATCTCCCTGAGGTCTGGCAGCAGCAACAACATCAGTAGCTGCAGCTGCAGCAGCCTCAGTCAGCGATGCGTACCACTCATCAAAAGTCTCAATCAACGTGGTCTTGATGTCCCCAAACATCTCAGGAATCTCATCGCGGATGGCAGCATCCACCTCCTCATGAATCAATCGACGGATCTCCTCGTCGCTGACACCACTGCTCTCAGGTGTGTGTCGAGTCCCAACCATGATGCCTCTGAAATACAACAAATATTATCAGAGACTCGATCAAGCATTCGCATACTCGATGACGCAACCCTACTTGTCCTCCGTTGTCCGAATGATTCTTACATGGAATGCCCACTGATCCGGTGTCTTCAGTAGTACGGGCCCAATACTACTGACCACACCGCATCAGCATTCACTCCAAGTCCTCGTCCATGGATCTTGGATTACAAGTACTCTATTCTCATGAGCTCCTAACTGCTATCTACTCGCTCTCAAAGCATCTCAACAGCAGGAATCTCCTAGGCTAAGGCATCACAAATCAGGCCACTCTAGGCCTAATATGTATACCTAGCCTACTCTAGCATGCATAATGTAGCATAACATATCTCATAACACATAATGTAAGGGTACTTTGGGGATTCACCGTTCGGGCGCTGGCTGATCGTACACACGACTCTGCTCTGTTTGTCTCAAAACTCTCTTTACTTTTTTCAAAAATTTTACTTCATTATCAAAATTTTCCTCAAATCCTCAGTTTGAGTTCAGATACGCCCGAAGATGCATCCGAATCCCTCAAACCAAGGCTCTGATACCAACTTGTAAAAACGTAAATTTTCAAAACAGTTTTTCATTTTTAAAACATTCATTCACTCATCAAATATTGTCAAAACACATTGTATCAATTTTTATCATCACAAACATCTCCCCAGAATCTCAAACAAAATCTCCAATGCGTGTGTGTACAAATCATGCTAGCGCCTTCCCGCGCTCATCACTAGTACCTGAAACACATAACACAACAATTGTAAGCATAAATGCTTAACGAGTTCCCCAAAATACCGCATACAACAAATACGCCACTCGAGGCCATGATACGACCTTCTGGTCATTGTGTCTCAGCAGGACCCTCCAGTCCCGTAGCTCGTTGGACCCTCTGGTTCGGTCATAGCTCGTTGGGCCCTCCGGCCCGGTCTGTATCGTTGGACCCTTCAGTCCGGTCTATAACATCATATAACATACATATAATACATAGCACATAATCTCATACATAACACATAGGACCCTCTGGTCCACACAATATACCACTCTAGGTAACGTATAGTGAGAAGACTCACCTTGATGTCTCGGTAAGTATCTGACTCGGAAGAAATGTGATCTAGCCTCCGCCTAATCACATAAAGTAAATACTCCCATAAATACAACTATACTCAACCCTAAAAGTCAACAAGGTCAACGTTTAAACTTTGACACGACTCGTCGAGTGCACTAGGGCGACTCGGCGAGTCTACACGTGTCCACTGACTCTCTTAGTCCCCCTCTTGGCACGTCGAGTTCTTCCCCTGACTCGACGAGTTCCACCTGGCATGAATCGCGGGGCCACCCCGACTCAACTCGCCGAGTCTCAAGAACAACTCGGCGAGTTCCACTTGAACTCAGTCTCCCCTGACTCTCCCTGACTCACCGAGTTATTCCCCGACTCGGCAAGTCCACTCACTGGGTGATTAACGGGCAACCTTCATACTACTCGCCGAGTCTGTTCTTCGGACTCGACAAGTTCATGCCATGCATAAACTCTATACAACTCCTGAGGTCAGATCTGTTCCATACAATCATAGATCTGGCCTCCCCAAGCCTGATAATCACGTAAAGTTCGGACCTTGGCACTCATATAACATCTAAATGGTCCAAAATGGTGATTTAGCCCCAAAAATGACATCTCAAGCTCATGGCTCCCAAAATGACTCATAAAGCTCCAATGGTTAAGGCCTCTGGATCTCTTTGGGTCCAGATCTAGAACACAAACTCGAGAAGGGACCAGATGCTTTACTTAATCAACCTCTAAAAGGGTTAGAAAACCCTAACACAAAGGATCAACACCAAAACTAAAGAAGTTTCGAGAATAATACCTCAATACAGTCTCTATGAGCTCAAAAACCACCAAAATCGCACCTCCTTCAGCCTCCTATTGCCTTGGTCACTTCCTTCTTGCAAAAACACCCACAAAAGGATCAAGAATGGCCTCCCCTTCCTCACAAACGTTCTAGATCTCTTAGGGTTTCTCTATGGGGGTTGTGGCCGTAAATGACGAACCTAAAGGCCTTTAAATAGTTCTCAAACTGTGGAAATTAGGTTTTCATTAAACAACATGGACTCGCCGAGTCCAGCTGTGAACTCGCATACGAATCCGCGACCATACTCGGCGAGTTTGGACGCCAACTCGCCGAGTCTCCCCACAAAACCCAAAAATAAAGGAACAAAATATAATACCTGGGAATCCGGATGTTACAGTCTAATCTGCATCCTCCATGATATGATTATGTAAAGTCTTGCAAACTGAAGACGTTTGCTGATGGGTACCATAGAGCTAAAGCTTTTCTCCCTTTAAGGTATCTAAAAAAATCTGTTTGACTACGTTAAAATGAGAGATCTTGGGATCATCTTGCTGTCTGGAACACAAACTTTTTGTGCATATAATATTCAGCCTACTTGCGGTCATGTACAATATAGAACCAATCGTTCAATGGTATACCTTTTGATAATCTGGTTCTCTGGTGGGATCTACGGAGATCTTATAAACAAAGGCCATAGGGACCTTTGCTGAGAGTAGTTATCCACAAAGTATTTCTTTAAAAGTTATGTGGTATACTTTTATTGATGAATGAAGATTCCTTGTGGGACTTGCTTAATTTAGAGACCAAGAAAGAAATTGATCTCTCTCTCTCTATTCATGCTCATTTGAAACTTACTGGTCATGAACTTCGCAAAGGCATCTATCATAACTTGATCTGTTGAACCGAAAATGATGTCATCCATGTAGAGTTGCACAAGCATTAGATGCTTTGCACTTAAACGTCGAAAGAGGGTAGGATCAATGACCCTATGTTTGTATCAAGAATCAATGAGAAACGTAGATATAGTTTCATACCAAGCCCTAGGTGCATGCTTCAAGTTATACACAACTTTCTCAAATTTGAGACAATAATGAGGAAGATCAAGATTCTCAAAACCTGGAGGTTGCTGTAAGTATACCTATTCTTTCAGTTCACCATTGAGGAATGCACTTTTTACATTCATTTGAATACTTTTACGTTTTTATGCGCAACATACACCAGGAATATGCGTATGGCCTCTAGCCTTGCAACTGGAGTATATGTTTGGTCATGGTCAATTCCTTCTAATTGACTATACCCTTTTGCTACAAGTTGGGCTTTGTTCCTTATTACTACACCTATGTCATCTTATTTGTTGCGAAATACCCATCGAGTTCCAACTACGGTATGTCCCTTTGGTTTGGGAACTAATTTCCAAACCTTGTTTCTTTCAAACTTCACAAGCTCTTGTTGCATTACAACAATCCAATCATGATCCAGAAGTGCGTCTTTAATGGTTATAGGCTCAGTAAATGACATGAATACTATATAATGACAATGTTTAGTTAAATCATCAAAATAATGAGTTCTAATACATGTAGAAGAACTTCCTATTATTTGTTTAGACGGATGATATATTATCCAGATGTGTAGATGTGATTGATGATGTTTAGTAGCTGCATTGGATGGATTGTCTTCAACTTCGGGAGACGTTTATCTTTGTATGTATTGAACTTGTTCCCCTTCGGTTTGAGAACATCCCACAAATAGATCTTGAACAGCAGGAATTGGTTGCTCAACTACTAATGAAGGTCCCACCTGCGAAGTTGATGGTCCCTGGACTAAAGTAGTGGGAATTATGTGAGCTTCATCTCCAGTTTCTGTATCTTCAACATCTTCTTTTGACTCTTCGAAGCGTGGATATAAAGATCATTGAAATCGGAGTTGAAACAAAGAAGTTATGACCGTTTGAAGTTAAGACAGTTTTGGGTTAAGCCATGTACTCCGGGCAGATGGGGGAAGTACGTTGGGCATACTAGGAGTACATTGGGTGTACACGATTAGTGCCCAAACCCTATTTTCGTGGTTTGAGCCCTATTTGATAGATCTATCTAGTCTTGGGTGTTATGAGCTTTTGGCCACTTTAGTGAATAAAGTTTAGATCTTGAAAGTTTGTGACCTTGTTACGGATAAAATTAGAAACTTTATCCATCTAAACATCATATTGATTCAGATATAAAGGCTTGAAACTTGGACTTAATGAATTAAGTTGGAAAAGATGCACTTTTGGTCCCTTTGAATATTAAAGACTAGATCTTGGTTGGTTGGACCATTATAATGGATAAAATTGGAAACTTTATCCATTATGGAGTTATTACGAACCATAAAAATGTAATCTTGAATCTTATTCCTTCCCCATGCATGTGCTAGGATGTCCTAATGGATTAAGAAGTTTGGGTTTGTTGTTATTAAGCACTTCTATCCATGCAAAGTTATGAAGTTGGAAACTTTATGACTTATAATGTCATTATGGGCTTAGATCTAGATTTAGACATAAGGACTAGATGGATTATGTTCTTAATAAGAAGTTGAGGTGACTAGGTGCATACATTGGGCGTACCAAATGGTACACTGTGCGTATATGGTCAAACCTTTGACTTCTTGGTCAAGAGGAGTATGCCCCACAGACATCTGAGTACGCTTAACGTACTCGGCTGGGTTGACTTAGCTAGGTTGAATCGGCTGGTTTGTTGACTTTGACCTTTTGAACAAGGTTGGCGTAAGGGTAGTTTGGGTACTAAGCTTATAGGTGACCAGTAGAGTTGGTGTTGGAGTTGTACTCGATGCTGTGTACTTTTATGCTACTTGTCGGACTAATATGTGTGGGTCGAAGGCACCAATTTCGGCCCACTAGATTATGTATCTTGGTTATATGATAGTTTTATATTAGTATATGATTAGTTAGTAGATCTGTATGATTATCTGTAGTTGTTAGTTTTGTGTTTATGTTTATCTATTACATATGTTGACAAATTGTGGTTGGGTTGAGGTGCTCATGCTTTGTGCTGAAGGCCAAGACACCTGGGGTGGTTTGGATAGGTTGTAAGCCCTACGAGGCAGTCTAGTCAGGGCGAAGGCCCGAAGAGCGGTCCGGATAGGCTGTAGGCCGTACGAAGCAGTCCAGTCATGTTGATGGCTCGTAGATTGGTCCAGATAGATTGTAGTCCCTGCGAGGTGGTCTATTCAAGCCGAAGGATGATATTTACATGCTATTGTTTGTTGTGTTATGTAATGGTACTTTGGGGGGGGGGGGGGGAGGGAACTCACTAAGCTTTGGGTTACAACTTTAATTTATTGTTTCAGGCACTTTAGAGGATCATGGGAAAGCGAAGGAATGAACGTGCACATCTTCCTGTTTTAATGACATTAGATCTCGGGATACTCTGATTTTGAATAATATTTTTGATGAAATGGGTTGTTTTTGAAAAAATTAAATTTCTATGATTTTTGGGTCGTTAAAAGTTGGTATCAGATCCCTGGTTTGAGAGAATTGGATGAACATTCGTGTGAATCCAGACTCAAACTAAGGATCTGTGAAAGTTTTTAAATTATTTTCAAACTATTTTCAAATTAAATTTAAATTATTTCAAAAGTAACCAAGTAAGGATGAGAAATGTACGATCAGCCGGAGCAAGAAAGTTTACCCCAAGAATTGCATGCTAGTAGTAGGATAAGGATCTTCAGGAATTGCATGCTAGAACTGCCTAATGTATGATGCATGATAGCCTAGTAGAATTTCTCGTATGATGGATGAAATTGACATCATTACTGTAGTTTCTTAGTGTATGCATCATAGCTGTACACAACTAAGATTTTATAGCTTGAGAATGTTTGATTTAGCCTTATTTCATGTTCTTGTCTGATTAAGGGCTTAGGGTAGAGTCAAGTATTCGACTGTCTGTAGGATCCACTGTTATGTATGATTAGCTTGCACAAGTGGCTGCATGGTTGGTGGAAGTTTCATGGGTGAATATGGGTGTATCGGGCTAATTGAGAAGTGATTTTCCACTCTTGAGAGAGTAGATACAGGATGTATGTGTATCCTAGATGCTTGGGCGAATTTTTGTGTAAGGATCTACCTGATTTCTTTTTTTGGTGTCTTAGTGCCAGTCGGTTTCACTACTCAAACGTTGCTTCCTTTGTGCTTTGTAGAGCTCATATTGATGTGAGTTAACTATTAAATGAATTTGTTTAGTTACGTGCTGCAAAGGTTAAATGATTTTAGAATGATTGATTCGGCCCTATTGCATAGCTCTTATCTGAGTATAACCGTTGTAGGGTTGGGTCTTTTAGTCGAAAGATCATTTAAGTTTTGTTGCATGTAATTATATTCATGAAATGGTTAGATGACATTAATATGGGTTTTTCTATGATAGCATAGAAAGTGTTGTAGTATGCATGGTGCACTGTTTAGTGGGTTTTTTTGATATTACTATGAGTAGATGACTTAGAGGACTCATGATGATTCTTGAGGAAAGTACGGATAGGTGTGGAAGATAGTATTGGGCCAATATTATTGGAGGCATAGGATCCGTACTCGAATCGAGGAAATTCTGAGGATTATAAGGAGCTGGATGGGGAAGATAACATGGGTTGATACCATGATCCCAGGAAAGTGTTTTCGTATCTATCAATCTATTGGTTATTTTTGTTCAAACTAAATATGGGTTTGGTGGTTGTTGGGCCTTAGTAGCATGTTGGGTTTAAATGGTAAGTTATTTGATCTGAGGTCTCGAAGGGCTTGGTTAATGGTAGTGCCAGTTGAGTGGCGAGACACAAGAAAGAAACAATTGTTTTGATTGGCTTGAGGATTATAACTATAGGTTGAGTGAGCAGAAAAATGGTAATATAGGAATGCACAAGAGAGTTTTATGGTATGGATTCCTGGAGATCAGACTAAGGGTTTGCTTTTTGGGATATAGACAGGTCAGGTGCTAGTTGATGATTTCAGGCGAACGGGAGTGACAACTTTTGTTGTCTATGATGTATCCCGACTATGAGGATAATGCCTTTTGTATTTACGAATGATTCTCACAATTATCTGGCGGTTGGGTGTTTGTAGAAAATAAGTGTGGTAGTCAGTTTGTTCTAGATATGAAGTTGGTGTTATGAATGAATTTTCAGAATTATTGGTTGTGCATCTTCGCAGGGTTGTCAATATTAGAAGCGGTCATGATTGGAAATTTCTAAGGTATTCATCTAAGATTTAGAATCTCTTAGGGTTGCTTGGTCCTTATTTGGAATATGATCGTGTGTATGTTATGCATTCCAAGAGTTAGAGATGGTTCATACCTGGTTGATTCAGTTTGATATATGGTTTGGTTGCAACACCATTGGGTGGTAATTCAAAACCTAAGTAGGGGAGAACTGGTTATTCTTCTTGGAGGATCATTGTTCTGTTCGCATCTATGGTGTCGGATGAATGGTACATAGGTACCTATGGTTCGGGTATGTGAGACCTTGTTTCAAGATTTGGTGAAGTCAGGGGTGTAGAGCAGGTCGTTATCAATGTATGTGCTCATGAAATATGCAAGTCATCTCGCGGTAGGAAGTTATTGGTCTTGGATTTTGTTGCAACCATTAGTTCCTTTCTAAATGCCAAGGAATAGATCAGAAGGCTCTAGGGTCACTCAAGTTGAGAATCGGTTGTTGAAGGATTTGTCAGCTCGTTGTATGGATTTCTATTTATAGTATAGATTGGGCAGTTGTCGATCGGTAAATCAATTTTAGAGATGGACATGTTCAACTTCGCATGGGTTTTGGGTCATTAGTGTATTGGTTCATTGGATTAGGTATCAATGCATTCTTAGTAATTGGTCATTTCGTTCATCATCAAAGCAGAGAATCTTTGGAAGTTTTGAACTATATTTGTTGATTTCAATGGATTCATCATGCTATCGTCAAGTTCGGCTCAAGTTTGGAAGATGTCGTTTGTTATTGGGAGACTAGAATTTAGGACAATGTTGTTCATCTTTCCAGGCTGGCCATTAGATCTGCGTTGAATCTAATTTTGGCATGTCATTTTGGTAGGGTTGATAACTAGATGGATCATAACACGATTTTAGCAATATTTTTGGTTAACTTTAAAAGTTTTATCGAGTTAGTTACGTATTGATGGGATCTGTTTCAGTTGTTCATGAGGATGTTTCTGTTTACGATTAAGGGTTGTCAATTTATTTGATCTACTAGTAATCCACCTTTGGGTAAGGTTTTGAGAAAAAGGGGACTCAGTAGATCCATGGTTGGTTATGAGTTGCCTTATCGGTGTGTATGAGCATGATCTATACTTATGCTAAGGACCTTGTAGGGGTATTCCAGACAAAGGCTATAGGCCCAGTGATCATGATTGTTAATTTTTTCGCATGTGGTACTTTAGGTGTTAGTGCATTTTTAGAAGTCGTGAGACTCACTGACCAACTGATTTAGATCATGTGGGCAGTTAAGGGTTGTTGGGAGTAATAGTTATCGGTCAGAAGTCCCTTGCAAAGTGTTTGCATTATGAACCCTATTTGCTAATAGGCTATTTATTAGGGGTTTGTACACCAACGTTGGATATCAGTTATTGAATCTTGATTCATGAAGTTCGTTGTGAATGTCTCGAGTGATTTGTCAGGTGGAGGTACACTTGAGCTAATAAGAAATTAGATGCAATGTAAAGTTCTTGGATGTACCATCATTATGCTTGTGGGAGCAGTAGGTTGGTGATGACTGGTCAGGAAGACAAGTGAGTAAGGTTTTGGGCACAATTTCTGATTTGGGATTGTGCAGAATTCACGATCAGTATGTCTTAAGTAGCCTTTCAGCACGTTTTGCTGGTGTCCCTAGTTAGGGACTAGGGGTAGGTTCGACGAATAGATGATCATCAGTCTTAGGGTAAGGCTTCTAAAGTGTATACTGATGGGTTTCCGGCTTTAGAGAGTATAGTGATGAAGTTGGTTTGTGATTGTAGTTTTGAGAGTTCCCGGTTTGTGTGATTTTCTCTTGAAGTTGGGTCCTACAGTTAGGGAGAGAAAGAAAATCCTACGATTGTTCATTTTCAAGTTATTGGGTTGTTTATTGGCAGTATGGGGTTTCTAAGTGGACTCTTAAGTTTTATTTATAAGATGCATTGATTGCGAAATGGTTAGAGGGAATATATGGAATATGTTGATGTTCTTTTAGAAACCATAATCGAGACGAATTTCGAGGATGAAATCCAGTTTAAGTGGGGGAGAGTTGTAACATACTGTTTCGAGAAGTTTCTTATTTCGAGATTGTGGACAATAAATGGATCAAGTTAAGGCCTTGGGCTTCAAGGGAATAGGGTTTAGACCCTAATAGATGTTGATAATATTGGTTATACGATCCAATCCCTTGGTTTGTGTTGGAGTCAAAAGGGAAAAACGAGAAAAATTATGTTTCGTACTTCTTGCATGAAAAGTGGATTTTTGTTCATGAAGTGTTTAGTCTAATATATTTAGATAATATTATGAGGCTCCTCAACACCTTTCAGTGGATATAAAGATCGTCAAAATCAGAGTTAAAACGAAGAAGTTTTAACTGTTTGAAGTTAGGACGATTTTGGGTTAAGCCGCGTATGCTGGACATACGAGGGAATCCCTAAGTATGCTGGGCATACCAGAAGTACACTAGGCGTGCGTGATTAGTGCATAAACCTTATTTTCATGGTCTGAGCCCTATTTAAGCTCCTTACCTTCCCTAAACCCATTCTATTCTCAGCTTCCACCTCTCACACACCCTCCCTTGAAAATGTTAACCCTAGTTTCAGCTTTTTGAGGAAAAGAAGGTGTGCTTGAGTTCTTTGGAGTGTTCTTGGTGCATCTTGTAGAAGAAAGAGCTCTTTGAACAAGTGTTGGTTGCATTGGAGCTTGTAGATCTAGACTTTGTTCACCTTGATTTTTCTTCTAGAGGTATAAAATTTGAATCTTAATGATGCATTTGATAGATCTAGCTAGTCTTGGGTGTTATGTGCTTTTGGTTACTTTAGTGCATAAATTTTAGACCTTGAAAGTTTGTGACCTTGTTATGGATAAAGTTGGAAACTTTATCCGTCTACACATCATATTGATTCAGATCTAAAGGCATGAGACTTGAACTTAATGGATTAAGTTGGAAAAGATGCACTTTTGGTCCCTTTGAGACTTAAAGACTAGATCTTGGTTGGTTGGACCATTATAATGGATAAAGTTGGAAACTTTATCTATTATGGAGTTATTAAGAACCATAAAAATGTAATCTTGAATATTAGTCCTTCCCCATGCATATGCCAGGATGTCTTAATGCATTAAGAAGGTAGGGTTTGTTGTTATTAGGTACTTCTAGGCATGCAAAGTCATAAATTTGGAAATTTTATGACTTATAATGTAATTTTGGGCTTAGATTTGGATTTAGACATAAGAACTTGCTGGATTAAGTTTTTAATAAAAAGCCGTGGTGACCAGGTGTGTATGTTGGGCGTACCAAATGGTACACTGCACGTATGCGGTCAAACCCTCGACTTTTTGGTCAAGAGGAGTATGAAACACATACATCTGAGTACACCCAACATATTCAGATGGGTTGACTCGGCTAGGTTGACTCGACTGGTTTGTTGACTTTGATCTTTTTTCCAAGCTTGACCTAACGGTAGTTTGGGTATTTTAGGTCTTTTGGGATTATTAACTAAGCTTAAGGTCACCGGTTTTGTTTAGGTGATCAGTAGAGTGGGTGTTGGAGTTGTACTTGGGTGTTGTATACTTTTATGCTACTTGTCCAACTGTGAGTTGAATTTTCCTCACTATATGCATGGTTCATAGGCACTAATGTCGACCCAATAGATTATGTATCCTTGTTGTAAGATAGTGTTATGCTAGTATATGATTAATTTGTAGATCTGTATGATTATTTGTATTTTCTATTTTTGTGTTTATGTTTATTTGTCACATATGTTGACATATTGTGGTTGGGTTGAGGCGGTCTTGCTTTGTGTTGAAGGCCAAGACACCCGGGGTGGTCCGGATAGGCTGTAGGCTCTCCGAGGCAGTCCAGTTAAGCCAAAGACCCAAAGAGCGGTTCGGCTAGGCTGTACTCCCTGCGAGGCGGTCCAGTCATGTTAAAGGCTCGGAGAGTGGTACAGATAGGTTGTAGGCCCTACGAGGCGGTCCATTCAGGCTGAAGGCTTATATTTGCATGCTATTGTTTGTTATGTTATGTGATGGTACTTTGGGGAACTTACTAAGCTTTGGTTTACAGTTTCACTTTATTGCTTCAGGTACTTAGAGGATCATTGGAAAGCGAAGGCATGATCATGCATATCTTCCTATTTTTATGACATTGGATCTCAGGATAGTCTGATTTTGAATAATACTTTTAAAACAATGATTTTTTAAACCCTTTATGGATGAAATGGGTTGTTTTTGAATTTTAAATTTCTATGATTTTTGGGTCGTTGCAAAATGAGTTAAGGCTTCATACATGGCATCAAAATAACATGGAAGTCCATAACTGAAACAAATGATACTTCAAGGACCCCAAGGAACAATAAAGTTGAAAACTTTATCAATAACAATCAGTCAAATCTTCCGACTAGAAGAAATAGCTTCAAAACATAGATCTACAAGGAAGTAGCCATAAAGTTAAAGGGTTGTAGACTTATAAAACTCTAGGATATGCTCAAAGAGGTTGGGGTGATGCTTGGTTGCTAAACTTTTGCTCTACAATCATTCTTTCTTCCTTGAAAGACAATAAAACCACCAAATGGGTATAAAAAAATGAAGAGATGTGAGTTGGGATTTGGATACGATGTTTATGGGGTAATTAAGGCTAAGGGTGGTGGAAAGCTAGCTTTCACATTCTTTAAATAAGACCTAAAGCCTTAAACTTAGGGTTCTTGATGCGCATAGATACTCCTATGAGTTTAAATTTATAACCTAACAAAAATTAACTACTAATACACTTCTAGGAAGTGTACCTATTTGTAACAGCCCGGATCTCCAGGTATTTTATTGTTTTAATATTTTGAGTTTTGAGAAGGGACTCGGCGAGTTGGAGCTCAGACTCGCCGAGTAGGGTCGCGATTCTGGACGCGGGATTCGTCCGGACTCGGCGAGTCCAGGATATGTGTAACACCATGATTTCCAAAAACAAAATTTTCATTTAAATAATAAATTTAATATTAAAAACACTTGTTTAAAATCTTATTCACATTCGAATTACAAAACATAGTTTCATTTTCATTATAATAGAAGACCAGGATCCTCCAAAACACAACTCTTTCTTCGGTGTGTACAATCGAACCGTTGCGATCCCGCATTACCGTAAGAACCTGAAACGTCATAACATAAACAACGTAAGCACGAAGCTTAGTGAGTTCCCCAATATACCTTACGCACATACGCCCTCCGGCCCGGACCTTTCAGTCCACATAATATTGCCTTCCGACCCGGATCTTTCGATCCACATAACATTGCCTTCCGGCCCGGATCTTTCCAGTCCACAAGATAATTGCCTTCCGGCCCATACACATACATAACACATAAAACAAATACTCTAACACATAAAGCACATATATCATATATCATACCTGACCTTTCTGTCACATAATACCTTGCCTTCCGGCCCATATATAATCATGTATATCACGCGTAGCAGCTAACTTTCCATTTATAGCATGTAAACATAGCACATAACATACTTGACCTTCCGGTCACACAATCAAACCCTTCCGGGTGAGGTATAGTGAGAAGACTCACCTCGCGGACACTGGAAGATAGCAACTCCTGAAATCTCTTGCTCTTGATCCTCCGAGCTACAAGCTCCCTGCCTCATCATATCTCTCTCTTTAATACTTCTATCTCCCACGCTAACTGACCCTACAACGTTACACACAGGTCAACTCTGGTCAACAGTCCATTGTCAGCTCGACTGGACTCGGCGAGTTCCCTGACGACTCGGCGAGTCTGGTCGTCCTTCAATCCTCTAAGATTCCCCTTCTACTCGTCGAGTATCCTCTTTGACTCGACGAGTCACTCCTGGAAGAATCGCGGGGCCACCCCGACTCCACTCGCCGAGTCTGAAGAACAACTCGGCGAGTCCCAGTGAATCTTCAAGCTACTCGCCGAGTCTGATCATCCGACTCGGCGAGTCCACGCCATGCAGTCGATCCAACTGCTTCCTGAGATACGTTTTTCCCGAGATACACACTCATGGGACTTCTGGACCTCTAATCATCCTATTACTAGGGTAGAAACCTTTGTATAACAACATAATAATCCAACAAATCTCCAAATGGGTTTCATAAACCCTAAATTCGTGTACACATCAAAATAACAGGAATGATCCGAAACCTTACCTGAAAACATACTCTCTGCGTCCCCAAACCTCAGAACTCGACCCCCTTGCTCTTCCTTTGGCCAAAATCCTTCCTCTTCTTGCACCACAATTCCTTCAAAGTCAATAATGGCCTTCAAGTTTTGCTCCAGATGCCACAGTCGTCTAGGGTTCTCCACAATCGGCCAAAAGACGTGAAATGACGACATAACAACCCTTAAATACGACCCAATACGAAACGGCTAGGGTTTCTGCTGAACAGCGTCGACTCGCCGAGTCCATACCTGGACTCGTCGAGTCCAGTCGCGAACCCGCGACCAACTCTGCGACCCTACTCGGCGAGTCTGGCTCCAACTCGCCGAGTCTCCCCTTTAAAACACCCCAAAATGCAATTTAACAATACTTGAGATTTTGGGCTGTTACAATTCTCCCCCACTAGAACTAGACTTCGCCCTCGAAGTCTCACTCTGAAAATAGTTTTGGATGCTGCTCCCGCATCACACGTTTCGGCTTCCCTAAGCACTTCCGATATCTTCCGAGGTCGCTACTGAACCAATTCCAGAGGTACCTCCTTGTTCCTCAGAACCTTGATCTCCCGATCTCCGACGGCCACTGGCCTCTCGCCGTAACACAGGCTCGCATCCACCTAATCGTTCTCTAGTAGAACCACTGCTGACTCATCCGCTATACACCTCTTCAACTGCGACACATACCAGTGTCATGGATCCGTCCCAATTCCGTTGACAGCTCCAACCCTTCCTACCTTCGCACCTTCACGAAAAGACCCAACATACCGGGGCCCCCCATTTACCCCTCTTCCTAAATCGAAGCACCCCGTCAGAAATACGAAGTCGCTGACCTGAATCACATACTCGTAACGGCGTCTGCCTGCATAACTTTCCTGTTAACTCTAAACGATCACTAACTCTCCTTAACCTGCTGAGTCTGCTCTGTCGACTGAAGCCCAAACTCTGTACTGTCCATCTCTCTCTGTAACCGAGAACTACCCAAGATGCAACTCTGCTCTTAAACCCCAACAATCACTCGACCAATAAGGGTTAGGAAGCCCTGAACCACCGGATCCCCGATCCAAAGCCCACTTTGTCCATCCCAGACCAACTGAGAGATCCATTCTCACTCCCAGAGTAACTCTCACAAATTCTCCTCTTGCCATCATATACACATGCTGAACTAACCCCAACACTCGTAGGTTGGAAGACCCGATACGCTGATGATATCCTCGAACATCTCCCAAGATGAACCACTACATCCACCCTACACTCTGATCAGATTCACACTGAGAATTTAAAATTCTCTCTCCATGCATCCCTTCTGAGCCTCAACAGACATCCCAACCGGATGGGTTCCTACTCCACTGCCGCGAACACGATGCTCAAAACCATACTCGAAATACTCTAACCATAACTCTGCTCTGCAGCTTTCACTTTCTTGCACCCCCTTCGGAGTTACATACCCTCCTCTTTTCCTTTTCCACGGAACTCTGTTGAACATAATGCCACTCCAACCGGTGCCACGGTGCTCGCCCCAAGCGACACCACCCTTTTTGCGTAACTGCTATTCACATACTCTGGTTCTCATTGCAGGGGCTCTCAATCCCATGCACTCTCCCCACTCATCAAAATCACTGCCTCGGCTAAACAAGATCACTAACCCGGGGCCAGACCTTCCAATGCAGTCACACTGCAACATACACAATCCGCAATCTCAAACTGATCCAGCAATACCAACAGAGTCTCCAGCATAACTGGACCGACTCTCATAACACATACTAGCCACTCGAGGCTATATCTCTGTGGGTCCGTACACCCAAACTCTGCGAACCCCCATGTTCTAACTCTGGGAACCTTCCGGTTCCAGCTCTAGAAACATGCACAACATAATCCCGTGGGATTAATGCAGTACAACCCATCTCGTAACTCAAACGTACCAATACTCTGATCGCAAAATTCCGATTACTTACTCAATCTTGATCCCGACCTCCTCGCAGGCCTCCACAATCAAATGCCCTAGGTCTGTATCTCGCCCCGCATACTCAACACTCGCTCTCGTCGGCCTATACTTTGCGCTGACTAACACTGCTGAATCCCAACAGCTAAGCACCCTTACATACTCATCGATCTCCCGGAGAATGTTACAATTCTCCCCCACTAAGCACTGACTAACTGCCACCAATCATCATTAACGACCTTTCAGAACCATCCTGCACAAAGAGAACATTTACCCACTGACTGCTTCCCACAAGCGTAAGCAACCCTCCGCAAAACACATCTCCTCCCTGATCAATTCGCTCAAAAGAATCCGATCTTTCAGTTATCCACTTCACAACTGTAGATGCTACCCGTCATTCAACCCGGTGCCGCATCTCCACTATCAACCCTCACGAGCGATGACCAACGGAATTCCCAAGCAATAACCCCTAACCAAACGCACAACCTGCCAAAGGTTGAATATCGCATCGAAAACCGCACAAGGCTACCGGTACCAAAACTCCAAACTATAAACATACTAAACCATCAGGGAACAACGAATACCAAGCGAAAACCTGAAGCACCAATCCATAACCATGCCAAACCCGCAAAACAACGAATACCGCATCGAAATCCACACCAGACACCAGCACAAACAATACGCCACAATCAACGCAAGCTACTCAAGACATCAAAACAGCATCATACCCGCAGCTGCCTCCGGCACTGCTCCGTCTCCCTCTGCCGCAAGCCGATAAGCACAACCCTGAGCCCTTGGGCTCTACTCCATCCTGTCCTCCTCCTGAACTTCTCAAGGTGGCCGGTGCTAGAGCCTGCACCGATCCTGCAAAAAGCTGTGGACAGTTGACCCTCAAATGTCCAACCTGCCGACACTGATAGCAAATCCTGGAATCCCGAATTGGCACTGACTGCCGACAATCCCGTGCACCATGCCCCTCCTTTCCGCACTTGCGGCATGCACCATTGGGCCAACAAGCTCCGGTGCCATCTCTCTCACACTTCCCACAAGTGTGACCGCTCCGATCCCCCCCATTCTAGCGTCTACGGTCCTGAACCGTTTCGGCGCCGACTGCGACTGCATCGGGGCCTGCCTCATCTCATGCAACTGCAACTCAACCTCTAACTCACGCCACATGGCGGCCTCCTGCGATACCAACACGGTCTCGCGCCTCTGCGCAGGCACGAACCGTTTGATACCCCCCCCCCCCTTTAGCATACTCGGACATCGGGACATCTGAGCCTGCTCTGAAGCGAACTCAGGGCAAAACACCGCCCTCTCAATAAACATCCCGGTGCTCTCAGTCACCGACTCCAAATCCTGCCTCAGCTTAAGGAACTTCCGAGCCAATTTCTCCTTTTCATCCCGCGGAACATAGCGAGTACTGAACATCCCTCTAAATTGATCCCATGAAACCGCAGCCCTCTGCACATCGGAAAATGACCTCGTGGTCAATCTCCACCAATCCTTCGCCCCGAGCCTCAATAGGTTCAGAGCACACCCCACCCTCTGATCAGCAGGGCATAAACTCGTGGAGAAACACCCCTCTATGTCTGATAACCATCTCATAGCAACAATCGAGTCCTGAACTCCATCGAATGTGGGAGGCTTCGCATAATAGAAGTCCCGATACTGAAATCCCCGACTAGCCCCTTTCTTTGCCGTGGTAACCGCCGCGGCCGCCGTCTCTGCGAAAGCCGCATATCGCTCATCAAACTACTTCAATCATAGTGGTCCTGATCGACCCAACCAATTCTGGCGACTCAGCCCGCAACAATGCAGCAACCTCATCACGCCGAATCTCGCGAATCCTCGCACCCCGCTCGCTCGTGCTCGTCCGATCGATAACCGGATAACAAGATAGCCACAAGCATCATCCACTACGAACCCTGGTACTCATCCCATGACATCCCTCCTCAACATGCTTCGGTGTATGGTACCTGAACCATAACACCACTCCTCAATATGCTCCAATGTAGAGCACTCGAACCACATCATCTATCTCAATCTGTTCCGATGTATGGTGCCCTGACCATAACATCACTCTGTATCCGCTCCGATGTACGGTATTCGAACCATAACATCACTCCTCAATCTGTTCCTTAGGACCTTTAGGATGCCCCCTGTACCAAGTATGGGTCCTCTGCTTTCAGTAGTACGGGCCCATACTACCTGCCACATCTACCCATACTTTCCACACGGACCATCCCAGAGTTCCTAAGTAGCTGATAAACCTGCTCTTTCGCCCATCTCATCGCGCGTGCTCGCTTTCCAGCGAAATCTTCTACTCTACCCGCGCACTCATCTGGCTAGGTTTACTCCCTAGTCCCTTCCGCCGTCCCCCCACTTCTTTGCTATCAGCTGCTGAAGAGTTCCTAATGACGCCAGCCCTCTACCTCCTGAGTATCGTCATACTCACTTGGTAGCTGACTCCCATCATCGACAACTCCACAAAGCACAAAGCAAGCAGCATTCGAGCATTGAAGCATACATAGGACTCCCCATCTGTGGTAGCTCCACCTTCTCGGCTCATCCCCGGAAGTACCTCTGTACCCCGTAGCTTTACCCCTTGTGCGTTCTAACTAGATACTCTCACTCATCACATACACACAAAAGCATCACGCACATATAACAGCAAACCCTAGACTAAGGCATCACAAATCAGGCCACTCTAGTCCTAAGATGTGAATTACCTAGCCTGTCTCTAGCATGCAATAATGTCTCATAAAGTGCATAATAGATATTTCATAATACAAAAGTAAGGGTATTTTGGGAAATCACCGTTTGGCTCTGGCTGATTGTACACACTGCTCTTTCTTGCTTCTTCTTTGAACTCTTATTCACTTTTAGAAAACCATTTCTTTGGAAAACTTTTTCTTACTTCCTCAGTTTGAGTCCAGATTTACCCGTAGGCGCGTCAGAATCCCTCAAACCAAGGCTCTGATACCAATTTGTAACACCATGATTTCCAAAAACAAAATTTTCATTTAAATAATAAATTTAATATTAAAAACACTTGTTTAAAATCTTATTCACATTCGAATTACAAAACATAGTTTCATTTTCATTATAATAGAAGACCAGGATCCTCCAAAACACAACTCTTTCTTCGGTGTGTACAATCGAACCGTTGCCATCCCGCATTACCGTAAGAACCTGAAACGTCATAACATAAACAACGTAAGCACGAAGCTTAGTGAGTTCCCCAATATACCTTACGCACATACGCCCTCCGGCCCGGACCTTTCAGTCCACATAATATTGCCTTCCGGCCCGGATCTTTCGATCCACATAACATTGCCTTCCGGCCCGGATCTTTCCGGTCCACAAGATAATTGCCTTCCGGCCCATACACATACATAACACATAAAACAAATACTCTAACACATAAAGCACATATATCATATATCATACCTGACCTTTCTGTCACATAATACCTTGCCTTCCGGCCCATATATAATCATGTATATCACGCGTAGCAGCTAACTTTCCATTTATAGCATGTAAACATAGCACATAACATACTTGACCTTCCGGTCACACAATCAAACCCTTCCGGGTGAGGTATAGTGAGAAGACTCACCTCGCGGACACTGGAAGATAGCAACTCCTGAAATCTCTTGCTCTTGATCCTCCGAGCTACAAGCTCCCTGCCTCATCATATCTCTCTCTTTAATACTTCTATCTCCCACGCTAACTGACCCTACAACGTTACACACAGGTCAACTCTGGTCAACAGTCCATTGTCAGCTCGACTGGACTCGGCGAGTTCCCTGACGACTCGGCGAGTCTGGTCGTCCTTCAATCCTCTAAGATTCCCCTTCTACTCGTCGAGTATCCTCTTTGACTCGACGAGTCACTCCTGGAAGAATCGCGGGGCCACCCCGACTCCACTCGCCGAGTCTGAAGAACAACTCGGCGAGTCCCAGTGAATCTTCAAGCTACTCGCCGAGTCTGATCATCCGACTCGGCGAGTCCACGCCATGCAGTCGATCCAACTGCTTCCTGAGATACGTTTTTCCCGAGATACACACTCATGGGACTTCTGGACCTCTAATCATCCTATTACTAGGGTAGAAACCTTTGTATAACAACATAATAATCCAACAAATCTCCAAATGGGTTTCATAAACCCTAAATTCGTGTACACATCAAAATAACAGGAATGATCCGAAACCTTACCTGAAAACATACTCTCTACGTCCCCAAACCTCAGAACTCGACCCCCTTGCTCTTCCTTTGGCCAAAATCCTTCCTCTTCTTGCACCACAATTCCTTCAAAGTCAATAATGGCCTTCAAGTTTTGCTCCAGATGCCACAGTCGTCTAGGGTTCTCCACAATCGGCCAAAAGACGTGAAATGACGACATAACAACCCTTAAATACGACCCAATACGAAACGGCTAGGGTTTCTGCTGAACAGCGTCGACTCGCCGAGTCCATACCTGGACTCGTCGAGTCCAGTCGCGAACCCACGACCAACTCTGCGACCCTACTCGGCGAGTCTGGCTCCAACTCGCCGAGTCTCCCCTTTAAAACACCCCAAAATGCAATTTAACAATACTTGAGATTTTGGGCTGTTACAATATGGACTCGGCGAGTCCACGCTGTTTAATGAAACCCTAATTTCTCGGGTTTGGGACCTATTTAAATGGCCTTATGGCCGTCATTTGCATCCATCAGTCCATAGAGAGAAACCCTAAAAGTGCTTTAGCGATTTGAGAGTGAAAGGAGGCATTTCTTGACATTTGTGTGTTGTTTAGCAAAGAAGAAGGAGGCTCTAGCCAAGAGGAGGCAAAGGGGACTGCTATTTGGTGGATTGGAAGCTTGACCCTTCAATCTAAAGGTATAATTTCGACTCATCTCCTGTTTTGTGAAGTATAACCGATTTTAGGGTTTCTTGTGGCCTTGTTGAGTTGATTTGATGGCCAAATAGTCCCATGCTAGTGATGAGACTTCGGATCTGGATCCATAGAGGTCCAGAGAGTCTCATTCTTCAAGCTTTATAGAGAACAATGGAGGTCATGACCTTGTGTAGTGGGATTTGTTGAAGATTCTTCATAATTGGTCATATAGAGGTTGTTAATGCATCAAGACTAGGACTTTACGTGATGAATCAGTCTAGGAGGGCCAGATCTATGAATTATTGGAGTAGATCTGACCTTAGAAGCAAGTTTGAGTGATTGCATGGAATGGACTTGCCGAGTCCGATGAGCAGACTCGGCGAGTAGCTTGAAGATTGCCTTGGACCGGCCAGAGAGTGGTCCAGACGAGTCAGGAGTTGACCCAGTGAGTCAGGGCGAGTTAGAGAGGATTGTCATGTGGTCTGAGTCGAGCTGGGACTCGCCGAGTTGTTCTTGAGACTCGGCGAGTTGAGTCGGGGTGGTCCCGCGATTCTTCCAGGTGGAACTCGTCGAGTCAGGGGGAGTACTCGACGTGTTGAAAGGGAATCATAGAGAGTTGGTGAGAACGTCTAGACTCGCCGAGTTGCCGCGGGCACTCGCCGAGTCCGGTCAAAGTTGATCGTTGACCGTTGACCGTTGACCTGTGTTGACTTCTTAGGGATAGTCAACCTTAGAGATAAAAGTGTTAATTAGAGTCTTGTGTTGTTATAGGAGGATTAGAGCTCGGAGGATCGAGTACGAGGGATTTCCAGGGATCGTGAGATACCGAGACACGCGAGGTGAGTCTTCTCACTATACTTTACCTTGAGTAGGTAATCAGAGTCATGTGATAGAGTATGTGTATGTTATGTGTATGCTATGTGTTGTACTGCATGATGTCTATGTGATTTATGTTGTGCATGCTTATAGAGTTGGAACCGGAAGGTTCCCAGAGTTAGAACCTGAGGGTTCACAGAGTTGGGTGCACGGACCCATAGAGTTATGGCCTCGAGTGGCTAATATGTGTTTTATGTGTGGTATTTTGGGGAACTCACTAAGCTTTGTGCTTACAGTGTTAGTGTTGTTGTTTCAGGTACTAGCGATGACCGTGGGAAGGCGCCGGCTTGATCTGTACACACGTAGAGGAATTCGATATAATTATGTGATCTTGGGATTTGTATGATACATATTGGAATTTGAAATTTGATGTTTTATGAAATTAAGAGAGAAATGAATTTTATAAATTGTGAAAAATAAATTTTAAAATTCTCAGTGTTACAAGTTGGTATCAGAGCCTTGGTTTGAGGGATTCGAGTACACCTTCGGGCGTATTTGAACTCAAACTGAGGATTTGAGATGTATTTTCAAAAAGAGTAAAAGATTTTCGAAAAACGCAGAGCAAGAGATGTGTGTACGATCAGTCAGCGCCCGAACGGTGATTTCCCAAAATACCTTTATATATTATGTGATATTGATATTGATATGATGTATCCGCATGCTAGAGTAGACTAGGTATTGCTATTAGGACTAGAGTGGCCTGATGTGTGATGCCTTAGCCTAGAGAGAGGTGAGCTGCTATGAGATGCTTGAGAGTGAGTAGGTAGCAGCAAGGGACTTATGAGAAATCTATTTGAGAGTAGTCTATGCATGATAAAGTACTTGAGACCTGGGATCCAAAGAGAAGGACTTGGAGTGTATTCTGGTGCAGTGCGGACAGTAGTATTGGGCCCGTACTACTGGAAGCACCGGAGCAGTGTGCAGCCTAAGTCAGAATCTTTGGAATGCCAAGAATCAAGGAGAAAAGAGTTGTCAAGTGTGAGCATACTCGTGTGGATTCTAATTTATCGTATGTTGTATTTCAGAGGTAGATCATGGTGAGGACACGTTTGATGCCCGAGAGCAGTGGTACCAGTGAGGAGGAGATCCGCCGGATCATTCAGGAGGAGGTGGCTGCGGCCATCAGGGCAGAGATACCGGAGATGTTTGGGTCTATAAAGACCACCTTGATTGAGACGTTTGATGAGCGTTATGCCGCTCTTTTTGAGGCTGCTGCTGCAGCGGCTACCGCAGCGATTGCTGCTGCGAGGCCGCAGGGTGGGGATGCGTTGCTGTTCCGTGAGTTCAGCAACACAAAATCACCAGAGTTTAATGGTACTCAGGATCCAGTGGCAGCTATGAGGTGGATATCTGATATTGAGGGGTGTTTCTTCACTTGCTCGTCTCCTGAGCATTTGAAGATACGGTTCGCGCTGAACCAGCTTCGCTTGGGAGCGAAGGACTGGTGGAAGTTTGTGACAGCGCATTATTCGCCTGCTGAGCTTTCTGCGGTGACCTGGGAGAGGTTCACCACTATGTTTCGGGATGAGTACGTTCCCTAGGTGGAGAGGGAGCGTTTAGCACAGGAGTTTCTGACCCTCAAGCAGGGTACCGAGTCTGTTACAGCGATCACGAGGATGTTCCACGAGAGGGCGATGTTCTGCCCTGAGCACGTGTCCACTGAGCAGGCACGTATGAGCCGCTACTTGAGCATCTTGAGGAGGGATATTCGGGAGTTCGCTGCGAACTCCTCGTACCGGACATTTTCCGAGCTTCAGGCAAATGCCCGGAAGAGGGAGATTGAGCTTGAGACCCAGGCCAGGGAGGAGGCAGAGTCTCAGGGGAGGGATCGGCGACCGGCGCTGTCGCAGCCGGCCGCCAAGCGGGCCAAGCCTGCTGATCCCAGACCAGGGAGCCAGAAGGGCCGCACTTGCGGAAAGTGCGGCAAGGGTCATGACAGAGTCTGTCGAGCAGGGTCTTGCTACAAATGTGGCAAGGAGGGGCACATGGCCAAGGACTGCCCCAAGGGGTTTGC
The DNA here is from genome assembly GCF_002870075.4 of Lactuca sativa. NCBI lineage: Eukaryota > Viridiplantae > Streptophyta > Magnoliopsida > Asterales > Asteraceae > Lactuca > Lactuca sativa. The sequence continues at coordinate 134,825,135 of NC_056629.2, forward strand.
AGTGTGCTTTCACTGCAACCAGACCGGACACCGGAAGGCCGAGTGTCCGCAGTTGCGCAGAGCATCTCAGGGGTCTGCTCCTGCCGCCACCAGAGTTACAGAGAGTCGGCCTGTGAAGGCCGAGACGCCGAGAGCTCGAGGGAGAGCCTTCCAGCTGACTGCGGAGGAGGTCCGCGCTGCGCCCGATGTTGTGGCTGGTATGTTTCCTTTCGTGTATTTATTTTGACATATGATGTTATGCTTATATTACGTTATGTGTAGGTACTTTTCTTGTGAATTCCGTACCTGCTTTAGTGTTATTTGACTCGGGTGCGAGTCGGTCTTTTGTATCTTTGGCCTTTAGCCAGCATATCAGTGCTAGTCGTGAGGCACTGAGTCGGCCTCTGAGAGTCTCCATAGCTGATGATAGAGTGATTTGTGCCGCAGAGGTTTTCCGGGGATGTGTGTTAGAGATCTTCGGGATTGAGTTTCCGATTGATCTGATTCCTATTGCGATGGGTGATGTTTGTGTCATTGTGAGCATGGACTGGTTGAGCCGATTCGGCGCGATTATCGACTGTGAGCGTCAGCTGGTGACTATACGAGACCCTAGTGGGGGAGTTCTTTCGGTGTACGGTGAGGGTACACGTTCGGGATCAGCCTTTTGTTCGGCCGCCAGGGCGAGGCAGTGTCTACAGCAGGGCTGTAAGGGTTTTGTGGCGTATGTGATGGATACGCGAGCGACTTACGAGAGACCGAGTTCAGTTGGGGAGGTACCGGTGGTATGTGAGTTTCCAGATGTCTTTCCCGAGGAGCTGCCGGGAGTACCTCCTGTGAGGCAAGTAGAGTTTGGTATTGATTTGGTTCCGGGGGCTGCGCCTATAGCTAAGGTGCCTTATCGTCTTGCACCTCCAGAGATGCAAGAGTTATCCTCGCAGCTTCAGGAGTTGCTGGGGAAGGGATTTATTCGGCCGAGCAGCTCGCCGTGGGGAGCACCTATTCTGTTTGTCAAGAAGAAGGATGGTTCACACCGGATGTGTATTGATTACCGGGAGTTGAACAAGCTAACGGTCAAGAACCGTTACCCGTTGCCGAGGATCGACGATTTATTTGATCAGTTGCAGGGAGCATCTTGGTTTTCCAAGATCGATTTGAGGTCGGGATATCATCAGGTGAGAGTGCGAGATGAGGACGTCCAGAAGACAGCTTTCAGGACACGTTATGGGCATTATGAGTTTGTGGTGATGCCTTTTGGGCTCACCAATGCCCCGGCGGTGTTCATGGATCTCATGAACAGGGTATGTAGGCCGATGTTGGATCGGTCGGTGATTGTATTTATCGATGATATTCTGGTGTATTCGAGATCTAGGGAGCAGCATGAGGAACATTTGAGGGAGGTCCTTGGGGTACTGAGATCGGAGAAGCTTTATGCAAAGTTCTCCAAGTGTGATTTCTGGTTACGGGAGGTCCAGTTCCTAGGACATCTCGTTAACCAGGAAGGGATTTTGGTCGATCCGGCCAAGGTTGAGGCGGTGATGGGTTGGGAGGTGCCAAAGTCACCCTCTGAGATCAGGAGCTTCCTTGGATTAGCAGGGTATTATCGGAGATTTATCAAGGATTTCTCCAAGATCGCAGTGCCGCTCACCAGGTTGACCCGGAAGGGTGTTGCATTCTCATGGGGTCCCGAGCAGCAGACCTCCTTTGAGACACTTCGCCAGAAGTTGTGCGAAGCCCCGGTATTAGCTCTCCCGGAAGGGATGGAGGATTTTGTAGTATATTGTGATGCATCGATTTTGGGGTTGGGTGCGGTGTTGATGCAGAGGGGTCGTGTGATAGCATATGCATCGAGGCAGCTGAAGCCTCATGAGACAAGATATCCCACGCATGATCTAGAGTTAGGGGCAGTAGTGTTCGCCCTCAAGATTTGGTGCCACTACTTATATGGGGTTCGATGTACGATATACACGGACCATAAGAGCTTGAAGTACTTGATGGATCAGCCCAATCTAAACATGCGTCAGAGGAGGTGGTTAGATGTGGTCAAGGATTATGATTGTGAGATCCTGTACCACCCGGGCAAGGCCAACGTGGTGGCCGATGCGTTGAGCCGCAGGGCGGAGAGCACTCCATTGCGAGATGTATGTTTGAGATTGACCATGATAGCTCCGGTATTGGATGCCATTCGTGGGGCACAGGCCGAGGCTGTGCAGCCGGAGATGCAGAAGAGGGAACGGGTCGTTGGTTTGGTTTCAGAATTCGTTACGGATGGGCGAGGGCTTATGACTTTTCAGGGTCGGATTTGGGTACCGTTCGTGGGTGGTACGCGCACTTCCTTGATGGAGGAGGCTCATCTGTCGAAATTTTCGATCCATCCGGGGGCTACGAAGATGTATTTGGATTTGAGGAGAGAGTATTGGTGGCCCTGTATGAAGAGGGACGTCGCGTGGTTCGTTGAGAGGTGCTTGACCTGCCGTAGGGTTAAGGCCGAGCACCAGAGACCGCATGGCAAGTTGCAGCCATTGGAGGTTCCCGAATGGAAATGGGAACAGATCACTATGGATTTCATCACCAAATTGCCGAGAACTGCCAGGGGAGTTGATGCAATTTGGGTGATTGTGGATAGGCTGACAAAGAGCGCTCACTTCCTTGCCATCAGTGAGAGTTCTTCAGCAGAGAAGTTGGCAGAGTTATATGTGAGAGAAGTGGTATCTCGGCATTGGGTGCCGATCTCGATTGTTTCAGACCGTGATGTGCGCTTTACTTCCAGATTCTGGAAGAAATTTCATGAGGAGTTGGGTACTAGATTGCATTTTAGTACCGCATATCATCCCCAGACAGACGGTCAGAGTGAGCGGACGATTCAGACGCTTGAGGACATGCTTCGAGCATGTGTGTTGGATTTTGGGGGTAGCTGGGATGCGTATCTACCCTTGGCAGAGTTTTCCTACAACAACAGCCATCATTCGAGCATTGGTATGCCACCCTTTGAGCTGTTGTATGGTAGGAGGTGTCGGACCCCCATTTGCTGGGGAGAGGTCGGGCAGAGAGTGATGGGCAGTATCGAGATCGTGCTTCAGACGACAGAGCAGATTCAGCAGGTCAGACAGAGGTTGTTGACTGCCCAGAGTCGACAGAAGAGTTATGCAGACAGACGCCGGTCCGAGCTTGAGTTTCAGGTCGGTGACTTCGTTCTCCTGAAGGTCTCTGCTTGGAAAGGGGTGATTCGATTCAGGAAGAGGGGCAAGTTGGGGCCCCGGTATATTGGGCCATTTCGCATGATTGCGAGGGTAGGTCGGGTAGCCTATCGTTTGGAATTGCCAGCAGAGTTGGGGCAAATCCACGACACTTTTCATGTGTCGCAATTGAGGAAATGTATTGCCGATGAGTCGGCAGTAGTTCCATTAGAGGATATTCAGGTAGATGCGAGCCTGAATTACGCCGAGAGACCAGTAGCCATCAGAGATCGGAAGATCAAGGTTCTGAGGAACAAGGAGGTACCTTTGGTGTTGGTTCAGTGGCAACATCGGAAGGGATCAGAGATGACCTGGGAGCCGGAGCGCGAGATGCGGGCTCAGCATCCGGAGCTATTTTAGAGCGAGACTTCGAGGGCGAAGTCTAATCCTAGTGGGGGAGAATTGTAACAGCCCGGATCTCCAGGTATTTTATTGTTTTAATATTTTGAGTTTTGAGAAGGGACTCGGCGAGTTGGAGCTCAGACTCGCCGAGTAGGGTCGCGATTCTGGACGCGGGATTCGTCCGGACTCGGCGAGTCCAGGATATGGACTCGGCGAGTCCACGTTGTTTAATGAAACCCTAATTTCTCGGGTTTGGGACCTATTTAAATGGCCTTATGGCCGTCATTTGCATCCATCAGTCCATAGAGAGAAACCCTAAAAGTGCTTTAGCGATTTGAGAGTGAAAGGAGGCATTTCTTGACATTTGTGTGTTGTTTAGCAAAGAAGAAGGAGGCTCTAGCCAAGAGGAGGCAAAGGGGACTGCTATTTGGTGGATTGGAAGCTTGACCCTTCAATCTAAAGGTATAATTTCGACTCATCTCCTGTTTTGTGAAGTATAACCGATTTTAGGGTTTCTTGTGGCCTTGTTGAGTTGATTTGATGGCCAAATAGTCCCATGCTAGTGATGAGACTTCGGATCTGGATCCATAGAGGTCCAGAGAGTCTCATTCTTCAAGCTTTATAGAGAACAATGGAGGTCATGACCTTGTGTAGTGGGATTTGTTGAAGATTCTTCATAATTGGTCATATAGAGGTTGTTAATGCATCAAGACTAGGACTTTACGTGATGAATCAGTCTAGGAGGGCCAGATCTATGAATTGTTGGAGTAGATCTGACCTTAGAAGCAAGTTTGAGTGATTGCATGGAATGGACTTGCCGAGTCCGATGAGCAGACTCGGCGAGTAGCTTGAAGATTGCCTTGGACCGGCCAGAGAGTGGTCCAGACGAGTCAGGAGTTGACCCAGTGAGTCAGGGCGAGTTAGAGAGGATTGTCATGTGGTCTGAGTCGAGCTGGGACTCGCCGAGTCGTTCTTGAGACTCGGCGAGTTGAGTCGGGGTGGTCCCGCGATTCTTCCAGGTGGAACTCGTCGAGTCAGGGGGAGTACTCGACGTGTTGAAAGGTAATCATAGAGAGTTGGTGAGAACGTCTAGACTCGCCGAGTTGCCGCGGGCACTCGCCGAGTCCGGTCAAAGTTGATCGTTGACCGTTGACCGTTGACCTATGTTGACTTCTTAGGGATAGTCAACCTTAGAGATAAAAGTGTTAATTAGAGTCTTGTGTTGTTATAGGAGGATTAGAGCTCGGAGGATCGAGTACGAGGGATTTCCAGGGATCGTGAGATACCGAGACACGCGAGGTGAGTCTTCTCACTATACTTTACCTTGAGTAGGTAATCAGAGTCATGTGATAGAGTATGTGTATGTTATGTGTATGCTATGTGTTGTACTGCATGATGTCTATGTGATTTATGTTGTGCATGCTTATAGAGTTGGAACCGGAAGGTTCCCAGAGTTAGAACCTGAGGGTTCACAGAGTTGGGTGCACGGACCCATAGAGTTATGGCCTCGAGTGGCTAATATGTGTTTTATGTGTGGTATTTTGGGGAACTCACTAAGCTTTGTGCTTACAGTGTTAGTGTTGTTGTTTCAGGTACTAGCGATGACCGTGGGAAGGCGCCGGCTTGATCTGTACACACGTAGAGGAATTCGATATAATTATGTGATCTTGGGATTTGTATGATACATATTGGAATTTGAAATTTGATGTTTTATGAAATTAAGAGAGAAATGATTTTATAAATTGTGAAAAATAAATTTTAAAATTCTCAGTGTTACACTATTCAAATTATAGTATAGAAAAGGAAGTCGGGTGTCGACCTCAAGGAATGTATTTAATTAAGAAAATAATTACTAAAAATTAATTTAAGAAAAACAACTAAAAGTGGGGGTTTTATCTGAGTTTGCATGATCAAATTAACTTAATTATTTCAAACAACTAAAAAACTAGCAAACAAATCACTAAAGATGATTCTAATCAAGAGAATAAAGAGACTTTCGTTTAGCTTTGAATAACCCTTTTTCCTCTGGTTAATTTCAAGACATGGATTAATTTTAGTTGGTTACCAATATAAATGTTATTAGAAGTCTTGGTCCAATCTCCTAATGTTTTCACCAATTACACAAGTAGACACTAAATTGATTACTAATGTTATTGGGCTATGCATGATAATTCTATGATTAAGTATCTATGATGTAGATAAATAACCAAAACAAAATTATGATCCAATTATGTTCTTTAGCACAGTTAGAGCAACTACCTTTATTACCTATTCTAGGATTTTGTCAATCACTATCTCTAACAATTTAAGATTCATAAACAACTAGGTAAACAAGTTCATGCAATTAAGGTGATCATCCAACTACACAAAACTTGAAGATGTAAGCAAAAAAAATCAAAGCTATTAACATGCAAGGCTTTGATATATCAACCACAAGCTAAACAAACTTCATAAATCCATGAAAATTATAAACTAACATATAGTATTAGGGTTCATCATAACAAAATTGATATTAAATGATTTAGCTTATAATTGCAAAAAAGAAACACTTAATCTCAAGGATAAATAAGCTTGATATGATTAGATTTATGCAAACCGAATGAATGATGTGAATTCCTTGCTCCAATCTTTTCATCTCTTGATCTCCAACCTTCTCCTTCCTTCCAAGGTTTCTTAGAAGAGTTATCGTTTTGTGTGTCAGACCAACAAATAAAGGGATAAAATTAATAATGATAAAACACAAGTCACTGCTACCAAATATACTATATATAGTATAAAGTAAGCAGGGTCGGTCCGCAGGGATGCGAGACTTAATGTTTAACCATATTTTCACACAAATTCATTATCATTTGAAAAAGCGAGAGGGGTTTGTTAACGTGAAATTAAACTTCATATATAAGTAAAATATAGATTAAAATTCAGGAATTAAAAGACATTTGTGGTTTCAAATCCTGTTTAAGCACTATGTTGAAAGATATAAAGTGACATATCTTTATGTTCAATATAGGTTAGTAATTAAGATATTACTAAGATCTAATATCTCCAAACTGACAAAAGTGTTTTACTCAAATTACATTCTTTAAGTAAAACTAAATTTAGTTGATTAAATACAAACAAGTTCTTAGATTAAATCACTAAAATACCTTAAGTTCATGCAATTATTACAACCAATATTCAATATTCCTCATATGATCGGTAATATGAACAATCAAGTTTTTATTAATCTATTTTTGATTTCATAGAAACCAATTAAGTGTTTGTTACCAATTACAAATCAAAAAAATATACAAATTTTATAATTTGACTAACAAAATTGATATGAATCCTAGATTCATTGATTAAGTGAATAGAGTACAAATCAAGTGTATAATGAAGACAAATCAAAGATTACAAGATAGAAACATGAAATTAAATTCAAATCATAATCTAACAACAAATATTTAAGGATCTAGAATCAGAAATGAAAGCAAAATTTAGCCACACATGGCTTAATCAAAACACAAATTCAATAAGTTAGATCTTCAAACAAACTTAAAAATTCGAAATCTAAATGTTTCCAAAGTGCTAATTGATGATAAAATTGATGATAATCTCCTCTTGGGAAGTCTTGGTCGAAGTGGTCTTCAAAATGGGTAAGAAAACTCTTTAAAACGGAAGTTGGAAAATCAAATAAAACTGTCGGCAGTGATTCCATTCCCTCGGAATGATTCTACAACCTTGGAATGGAAAAAATGCTAAAATTTTGAAATCTTCATTCAAGGCCGTGGAATGGTAAAGGAGTGGCATTCCACAATAGTGGAATGCTCTGAATAAGCATCCACTTACATTTTTTTTGTTTTCTTCAATCTTGCTTCGATTCTTCTGAAATTTGCATAGAGCTTCCCTCGAACATTCTAAGCATATCCATGTTCTCAAATGCCATTGATCCTCTAAAATGCTCCGAAATGTAAAATGCATGGAAAATATGAAAATGTGCAATTTATGCACCTAACAAATCTCCCTAAGCTTTAACCTTTTCTTGTCCCCAAGAAAACAAAACTAGAATCAAACTTGGAAAATATGAAATGCAAATGCATATGTAGATGTAAACGTAAATGACAACATAAAAATAAAAAAAGAAAGAATGCCTCAAGTTATTCATAATGACAACATAATCATGATTAAAATGTTGTCAACCATATCCCATATACACGCAAATGTACCGCATTCCAAATCAAGACAGTAAAAGGCATGGAACACAAAGATTTGCCAATCATTCGATTTAAATGCATAGAACCATAGTATAAGTCATATCCTAGTAACTTTTACTGACAAGGTAGGTGCATATCAATCTATAGGGCGTACTCACTGAAGCACTCAACATGTGTATGCACTCATTTCATAAGATGTGTGAAATCACTCCTATCAAAGAATCTACACTTGTTATTTAAGGTGGAGGGCAATCTGGCATCGGTAAGGCATATCCCATTCTTAGTCTTCTCCCCTTGCTCTTGAACAGCTTGTGGTTGCACAATCTTCATATCATCTTCCAAATCCCATGTCAACTCTCGATAATCCATAACAAGAGATAAATCCATAAACATAAAAAGGGCGTAAAGGAAATCTATACAAACATCAATCATACAAGGCAAACAAAGTAGAACCATATAACATGGTTGTTGGATTCAAATAAGCTATAAATGCTAAGTGAGCCAACAAAATTAAACACAAATGATTTTCCTATGAAAGTATCATCATGAAAATTCTAGAAAGGCTTGGTTCGGTTATGTTTTTCTAATTTTTTTTTCTGTTTGATTTTATTTTTGATGACCAGAAAGTAGCATCAATATGTACATAAACTCAGCTTAACAATTTACAAAAGAAATGAAAAACTAATATAAGCTACAACTTTTTTTAACGAAAAATTAAATTTCAAACTTAATAAACTTATAAACTTGGTAAAATGGCTTTTTGAAGAACTCCTTTATAGATGGCATACACTTGTAAAGTTTTCACTTTGAAATCCGCCATTTTTTGACTTCATGGTTTTGACTTTAAGAAACAACTTGGTTTAAAATAGCAACAAACTTCTAAATATTTACAACTAGTAAACTTTAATGAAAATGACAAACAACTTTAACAACTATCTTGTGGAAAATTCACTTGACTTCAAAATACACAAAGCATAGTACTGAAAAGTTGCATAAAATCCTAATATATATATATATATATATACATATACATATATATATATATATATATATATATATATATATATATATATATATATATGTGTGTGTGTGTGTGTGTGAAACAATTGTTTTGAACCAAGCAAAAAACATATTCTAGAATTCAACAAAATCATGTACTCTAGACAAAACAATACAAGACAAAGAAAAAAGAAACACACACACACACACACACACATATATATATATATATATATATATATATATATATATATATATATACACACACACACATACAAGCGACTAACAAAATAAAATCAAGAATGAAACTAGAAAAAAGAATGAACTTTTGTGCCATACTATGACTTACCGATTCACACAATAACGTACTCACAGATAATTTAAAACACCATATATTTTATTGTCACCTGCTGTGACCAGAATTATTTAAGAGGAACTACTTGTCATTAAACAACTCAATACACCGTCACTAAGTTAATTAGCAAATAAATGTGTTCTCAATAGTTCTAAAGTCTCACAAATTAGTGACACCACATGTATACAGGGTATAAACAACCAAAAATTTGAACTTGACCATGTATAGTGACAAAAGGTTAAAGGCATCTTAGAGACGAGAGGAAATATGAGAGAAAAAAGCATGGAAATGACCCTAAAAACCTAAATGAAAAGGAAAAATCTTATATATATATATATATATATATATATATATATATATATATATATATATATATATATATATGAAGGTTTATATCGATCAGATACACTTCAAGTATGAAAAACAAACATAAAACTAATCTAAGCAAAATAATCAACAAAAAGTAAATAACACATAAGTTCTCCAAATTGTTCTTTCACCAAAAAAGAGGTTTTGTCTTCAGTAAGAAGACAAGTTTGTCTTAAATACAAATGACAAAAAGCCACAATCACAACTACCATAATCACCACAACATTAGGGTTTGCCCTAATGTTATATATATACTAATCTATATATGTATATCCCTTGATGAAAGGGATTTCATCTAATCTATACTAAGAACCGCTCTTATAACAAAGATACCAGATCTATGATCTATTTTATACTTATCTATATCATTACCTAATATACAAATAATTACACTCAGATAACTAAACTGTAAGCTGACGCTGATAAGCTTGATACACTGGCGCTATCAGCATTTAGATGCTGACGCTTATAGATCAACGTGTCATGTGTTTGACTCATCAAATCATAGGGTTTGACCTGACAATCTCCTCCTATCTGATAATCTCAAAACTAAACTTCTTCTTCAGAGTCATTGGAATAAACATATATTGAACATGTTCAACACCAACTAACATGTTCAACACCAATTGGTAATTCGTTGTTGATGTATCTAGTGCCATAAGGAAGAAGAAACTTGGTATTCTTGGACTGTATGGGAGTGTCTGTTCTTCCTGATGAGGCTGATCTAGATGAACTAGCTGATGGATCAGCAGATGACACCAGTTTCAGTTTATTTACATTGTTGAGAAGATGCTGGTTTGCCAACTTTACTTCTTAAGCATGAACAGCCTTGTGTTTGTCGATAATTCCTTGAATTCACATCCGTTTGTTGTAGCCAAATTTGACTAGCTCACGAGCAAATACAACTTTATTGTATTCATACTCTGTTTTCTTTCTATCCAAGTGAAGCTTTAGTGAGTAATTCTTTAGCTTGGTTCATCTTACTTTAATGATGGGATTAAGCATTGTTCTATGAGTCAGAACGTCTCCAATATTCTTTCTATCAATCCGGTCACATAGTTCTGAAACAATGTCTTGCATTTCAACATTGTTATTGAAGATCTTCTTGACCAGATTACCAGTTCTTTGAACATCATTACTGTTGATTATTTGAAATACTGAAACAGATTTTGCATTTCTGTTAATTATGGAAGACTTTTAGGGTTTTGTATTTTTTAGGGTTTGTATTTTTGGTAAATATTTTATTTTTCCTCTATACAGTCTTTATCTTAGCTTGTTTGGTAAGCTTTTTCCTCATAAAAGTTCTTTGTATGTCCAATTTCCAAATCAATGATATACAAAAACTTTGACAAATTACCTGCAACTTAATGGTGATTGATTCATGATTTCTCTTCAGATTCTTCATTCGTCATCTTTTTTTTCGTCCTAACAATTGGTATCAAAGCAGGAGATAGTGTAATCAATTCACTATCTCTAACAATTTAAGATTCATAAACAACTAGGTAAACAAGTTCATGAAATTAAGGTGATCATCCAACTACACAAAACTTGAAGATGTAAGCAAAAAAAATCAAAGCTATTAACATGCAAGGCTTTGATATATCAACCACAAGCTAAACAAACTTCATAAATCCATGAAAATTATAAACTAACATATAGTATTAGGGTTCATCATTACAAAATTGATGTTAAATGATTTAGCTTATAATTGCAAAAAAGAAACACTTAATCTCAAGGATAAATAAGCTTGATATGATTAGATTTATGCAAACCGAATGAATGATGTGAATTCCTTGCTCCAATCTTTTCATCTCTTGATCTCCAACCTTCTCCTTCCTTCCAAGGTTTCTTAGAAGAGTTATCGTTTTGTGTGTCAGACCAACAAATAAAGGGATAAAATTAATAATGATAAAACACAAGTCACTGCTACCAAATATACTATATATAGTATAAAGTAAGCAGGGTCGGTCCGCAGGGATGCGAGACTTAATGTTTAACCATATTTTCACACAAATTCATTATCATTTGAAAAAGCGAGAGGGGTTTGTTAACATGAAATTAAACTTCATATATAAGTAAAATATAGATTAAAATTCAGGAATTAAAAGACATTTGTGGTTTCAAATCCTGTTTAAGCACTATGTTGAAAGATATAAAGTGACATATCTTTATGTTCAATATAGGTTAGTAATTAAGATATTACTAAGATCTAATATCTCCAAACTGACAAAAGTGTTTTACTCAAATTACATTCTTTAAGTAAAACTAAATTTAGTTGATTAAATACAAACAAGTTCTTAGATTAAATCACTAAAAGACCTTAAGTTCATGCAATTATTACCAACAATATTCAATATTCCTCATATGATCGGTAATATGAACAATCAAGTTTTTATTAATCTATTTTTGATTTCATAGAAACCAATTAAGTGTTTGTTACCAATTACAAATCAAAAAATATACAAATTTTATAATTTGACTAACAAAATTGATATGAATCCTAGATTCATTGATTAAGTGAATATAGTACAAATCAAGTGTATAATGAAGACAAATCAAAGATTACAAGATAGAAACATGAAATTAAATTCAAATCATAATCTAACAACAAATATTTAAGGATCTAGAATCAGAAATGAAAGCAAAATTTAGCCACACATGGCTTAATCAAAACACAAATTCAACAAGTTAGATCTTCAAACAAACTTAAAAATTCGAAATCTAAATGTTTCCAAAGTGCTAATTGATGATAAAATTGATGATAATCTCCCCTTGGGAAGTCTTGGTCGAAGTGGTCTTCAAAATGGGTAAGAAAACTCTTTAAAACGGAAGTTGGAAAATCAAATAAAACTGTCGGCAGTGATTCCATTCCCTCGGAATGATTCTACAACCTTGGAATGGAAAAAATGCTAAAATTTTGAAATCTTCATTCAAGGCCGTGGAATGGTAAAGGAGTGGCATTCCACAATAGTGGAATGCTCTGAATAAGCATCCACTTACATTTTTTTTGTTTTCTTCAATCTTGCTTCGATTCTTCTGAAATTTGCATAGAGCTTCCCTCGAACATTCTAAGCATATCCAAGTTCTCAAATGCCATTGATCCTCTAAAATGCTCCGAAATGTAAAATGCATGGAAAATATGAAAATGTGCAATTTATGCACCTAACAAATCTCCCTAAGCTTGAACCTTTTCTTGTCCCCAAGAAAACAAAACTAGAATCAAACTTGGAAAATATGAAATGCAAATGCATATGTAGATGTAAACGTAAATGACAACATAAAAATAAAAAAAGAAAGAATGCCTCAAGTTATTCATAATGACAACATAATCATGATTAAAATGTTGTCAACCATATCCCATATACACGCAAATGTACCGCATTCCAAATCAAGACAGTAAAAGGCATGGAACACAAAGATTTGCCAATCATTCGATTTAAATGCATAGAACCATAGTATAAGTCATATCCTAGTAACTTTTACTGACAAGGTAGGTGCATATCAATCTATAGGGCGTACTCACTGAAGCACTCAACATGTGTATGCACTCATTTCATAAGATGTGTGAAATCACTCCTATCAAAGAATCTACACTTGTTATTTAAGGTGGAGGGCAATCTGGCATCGGTAAGGCATATCCCATTCTTAGTCTTCTCCCCTTGCTCTTGAACAGCTTGTGGTTGCACAATCTTCATATCATCTTCCAAATCCCATGTCAACTCTCGATAATCCATAACAAGAGATAAATCCGTAAACATAAAAAGGGCGTAAAGGAAATCTATACAAACATCAATCATACAAGGCAAACAAAGTAGAACCATATAACATGGTTGTTGGATTCAAATAAGCTATAAATGCTAAGTGAGCCAACAAAATTAAACACAAATGATTTTCCTATGAAAGTATCATCATGAAAATTCTAGAAAGGCTTGGTTCGGTTATGTTTTTCTAATTTTTTTTTCTGTTTGATTTTATTTTTGATGACCAGAAAGTAGCATCAATATGTACATAAACTCAGCTTAACAATTTACAAAAGAAATGAAAAACTAATATAAGCTACAACTTTTTTTAACGAAAAATTAAATTTCAAACTTAATAAACTTATAAACTTGGTAAAATGGCTTTTTGAAGAACTCCTTTATAGATGGCATACACTTGTAAAGTTTTCACTTTGAAATCCGCCATTTTTTGACTTCATGGTTTTGACTTTAAGAAACAACTTGGTTTAAAATAGCAACAAACTTCTAAATATTTACAACTAGTAAACTTTAATGAAAATGACAAACAACTTTAACAACTATCTTGTGGAAAATTCACTTGACTTCAAAATACACAAAGCATAGTACTGAAAAGTTGCATAAAATCCTAATATATATATATATATATATACATATACATATATATATATATATATATATATATATATATATATATATATATATATGTGTGTGTGTGTGAAACAATTGTTTTGAACCAAGCAAAAAACATATTCTAGAATTCAACAAAATCATGTACTCTAGACAAAACAATACAAGACAAAGAAAAAAGAAACACACACACACACACACACACACATATATATATATATATATATATATATACACACACACACATACAAGCGACTAACAAAATAAAATCAAGAATGAAACTAGAAAAAAGAATGAACTTTTGTGCCATACTATGACTTACCGATTCACACAATAACGTACTCACAGATAATTTAAAACACCATATATTTTATTGTCACCTGCTGTGACCAGAATTATTTAAGAGGAACTACTTGTCATTAAACAACTCAATACACCGTCACTAAGTTAATTAGCAAATAAATGTGTTCTCAATAGTTCTAAAGTCTCACAAATTAGTGACACCACATGTATACAGGGTATAAACAACCAAAAATTTGAACTTGACCATGTATAGTGACAAAAGGTTAAAGGCATCTTAGAGACGAGAGGAAATATGAGAGAAAAAAGCATGGAAATGACCCTAAAAACCTAAATGAAAAGGAAAAATCTTATATATATATAGATATATATATATATATATATATATATATATATATATATATATATATATATATATATATATATATATATATATATATATGAAGGTTTATATCGATCAGATACACTTCAAGTATGAAAAACAAACATAAAACTAATCTAAGCAAAATAATCAACAAAAAGTAAATAACACAAAAGTTCTCCAAATTGTTCTTTCACCAAAAAAGAGGTTTTGTCTTCAGTAAGAAGACAAGTTTGTCTTAAATACAAATGACAAAAAGCCACAATCACAACTACCATAATCACCACAACATTAGGGTTTGCCCTAATGTTATATATATACTAATCTATATATGTATATCCCTTGATGAAAGGGATTTCATCTAATCTATACTAAGAACCGCTCTTATAACAAAGATACCAGATCTATGATCTATTTTATACTTATCTATATCATTACCTAATATACAAATAATTACACTCAGATAACTAAACTGTAAGCTGACGCTGATAAGCTTGATACACTGGCGCTATCAGCATTTAGATGCTGACGCTTATAGATCAACGTGTCATGTGTTTGACTCATCAAATCATAGGGTTTGACCTGACAATCTCCTCCTATCTGATAATCTCAAAACTAAACTTCTTCTTCAGAGTCATTGGAATAAACATATATTGAACATGTTCAACACCAACTAACATGTTCGACACCAATTGGTAATTCGTTTTTGATGTATCTAGTGCCATAAGGAAGAAGAAACTTGGTATTCTTGGACTGTATGGGAGTGTCTGTACTTCCTGATGAGGCTGATCTAGATGAACTAGCTGATGGATCAGCAGATGACACCAGTTTCAGTTTATTTACATTGTTGAGAAGATGCTGGTTTGCCAACTTTACTTCTTAAGCATGAACAGCCTTGTGTTTGTCGATAATTCCTTGAATTCACATCTGTTTGTTTTAGCCAAATTTGACTAGCTCACGAGCAAATACAACTTCATTGTATTCATACTCTGTTTTCTTTCTATCCAAGTGAAGCTTTAGTGAGTAATTCTTTAGCTTGGTTCATCTTACTTTAATGATGGGATTAAGCATTGTTCTATGAGTCAGAACGTCTCCAATATTCTTTCTATCAATCTGGTCACATAGTTCTGAAAAAATGTCTTGCATTTCAACATTGTTATTGAAGATCTTCTTGACCAGATTACCAGTTCTTTGAACATCATTACTGTTGATTATTTGAAATACTGAAACAGATTTTGCATTTCTGTTAATTATGGAAGACTTTTAGGGTTTTGTATTTTTTAGGGTTTGTATTTTTGGTAAATATTTTATTTTTCCTCTATACAGTCTTTATCTTAGCTTGTTTGGTAAGCTTTTTCCTCATAAAAGTTCTTTGTATGTCCATTTTCCAAATCAATGATATACAAAAACTTTGACAACTTACCTGCAACTTAATGGTGATTGATTCATGATTTCTCTTCAGATTCTGCATTCGTCATCTTTTTTTTGTCCTAACAATTGGTATCAAAGCAGGAGATAGTGTAATCAATTCACTATTCTTCTATCGAGTAAAGGGTTTTTCATTAGGGTTTAGCAGTTTTTAAGATCTATTCTTGTTGTCTCAATCATATCAATTGATTATAGATCCCAGATCTAGATCTCTAGTTTTTCCTTGAACTCGATTCAAGTTTACACATTGGATTCTATATTTTGTTTTCTTGAATTCTTGTCAATATGCCTAACGGCGATCCTCACTCTCTCTCATTCAATCTCTCAAGTAGGATTGGATCAACAACAAGGATTCCTATCCTTTTTCCATAAGATTATGAGGTTTCGGCTCTTCACTTTGAAGATTACATACTTGGAATTAAAGAACATGGTTTCACTATATGACATGTAATGACGAAGGAGACGTACACGCATATGAGTACCAGAAAAGAAATCAAAAGTCTGGCTAAATATAATGCACTTATTATTGAATAGACTAACATTCCATAAGATGAGAAGGATAAGCTGATGTGTAATATAAGTGCAATGAGAATCATTCGATTTTCTCTTCCTCCTAACACTTTTTGTCTTGTTAGTGCATGAGACACTGCAAAAGGTATTTGGGATAGGCTGAAGGAATTGTATTCGGGTGATGCCAACTTAGAACATTCTTTGCAAACGACGCACTTGTCGGATTTTGGATCATTTGTTCAAAAACCAGATGAGAAGTTAGATCAGACATTCAATCGCTTTAATTATTTGTTAAGCAGAATGCTTAAATACAATATTGAGCGACGAGTCGTTGAACAGAAGGTCACGTTCATGAATGGTCTCAGATCCGAATGAAAGTATATATTTTCCACCATTAAGGCACATGAACAATTAAAAAGCTATTCGTAGGCAAAACTCATGGGTATTCTGAGATCTCACGAAGATGAAGTTAATAAGGAAGCGAAGCTTATCTCTGATGGGTTTTGAGCAAAAGAATAGCTCTAATGGCTCACAAACACCAAGGCAAGAGAATGATCTTGAAGAGAGAGTATGGAGGCTTAATTTCGGCTCTAAGAACTCTAGGGTTACTTATGTAGCCAAAATATGAAGCCCGGGGGTCCTTTATATAGGTGTGCTGCTAGAGTTTCAGTCAAAACCCTAATTGGATACCTTAGGCCTTAAGCAGTCCAATGGAACCTTCCTGAACAAGGCCTTGGACAATTTCTAAGTGGGCTTGCACCTTAAAATCGTCCACCCTATAATCCAAGAGATCTACAACCCAAAATCCACTTATCTTATAATTGCAATTCCAATCCCCTTTATTTAATTAATCTCTTTTAGTCACAAAATTAATTCTTAACTAATATTAATTAAACAATATGATTTCTCTTTTAATATATTATTCATATAATATACTGATAAACCATAATTTCCTCTCTCTCTCTCTCTCTCCATAAATCATCCTGTCAAATTGCTTTGGTGAAGGCAACCCAAAAGGACCATGCTAAAACCGGGTCAAGTATACCAAATATAGTTATGGACTTAGACACTAATCTGACAGTCTCCCACTTGGATAAGTCTAATAACTATAAATGCAAGTACGACTTCAGGATCTGATTAGCAATCGTAGCTCTCATAAGCCACTATCGAACTCTGATCTTATCAGTAATCTGTACTTAAGATAAGGGATCGTATAGTCCTCCGTTCTCAAGATATCGTGTGGACAATTACATGGAACATAGTCATCCTTATTGTCCAACACTTTGTTTCTGGATCTCCGATTTGTCTGACATAGAACTTAATTAAACACATCAATTTAGTCCTGACCAGGCCCGACACATAAGTCAAACCAAATCATCGAGGGGCACAAATATCGCTTGTACCCTCTTAGGATAAAACGAACAAATAAACTTCGACTTATATGCATTTACTATTCACTCATCAAATCATGCACATCAATGCATATTATAACATCAAGTTACTAATGCGTTTGCGCATTATCAATGCACAACCATCTTGCAAACAATAAATCATATATCTAGGTTTAAATACTATATGATATTATCGTCTTGCGATCAATCGTGATAAATTCCATGAAGTGATGCCAACAAGCGTGGGTTTAATCCAATGCTCAAATCTTATTTCATAAGCACTCATGAGAATTGCAGCAAACTCTTGTTATGTCTAATACTCTTTTAGACAGTCTACAAACCAATTCATGACAGTCTTCTTTCATATCTACTTCCAACATATGAACGACTGTGGACTGTTCGAATAATCTTATTATTCAAGAAGTCAAAACATGCAAAATGAAAAAACAGGTAAATAATTAACACAAGATAGTGACTTTACTTATAATTAAGACTCCTTTATTTAATCATCAAATGTTAATTACAATTTATTTATTGCACGTTTCGAACCTATCTAATCTAAACTAATATCATCTTTCAGCCCAATGCTCCTAGCGTGCTGCAAGTGCTTAACCCTACTCAGTCCCTTCATGAGGGGATCTGTCGGGTTATCTTCTGGCGATACCCTCTTCACTACGAGGAGTCCCTCTTCTACCCGATGTCTAATGAAGTGATATTTCATGTCGATATGCCTAGATCTTCCGTGATCCCTCGGTTCCTTGGTTAAGGCAACCACACCTTCATTATCACAGAAAATTTCCATGGGCTTCTTTATGGGTGGTACAACTCTAAGGTCTCCACTGAAGTTCTTCAACCATATTGCCTCCTTCGACGCTACGCTTGCTGCTATGTACTCTAATTCGCACGTTGAATAAGCTATAGTTTCCTTCTTGGAACTTTTCCATGTCACTGGTCCACTATTCAGGGTAAAGACCCAGCCTGACTGAGATCGATAATTATCTTGGTCTGTCTGAAAGCTGGCGTCACTATACCCTCCCACCCTTAAGTCATCACTCCCACTGAGGATAAGAAACCATTCCTTGGTCCTTTGAAGGTAGTTAAGAATATTCTTGATTGCGGTCCAACGCGCTCTACTAGGGTTCCATTGATATCTGTTGACCATGCTCAAAGCGAAGGCCACATCAGGGCGAGTACAAGTCATAGCATACATGATTGAGCCAACTACGGAAGCATAAGGTACTTGACTCATTTATGCTATCTCAGCCTCGGTACTCGGACTTTAAGTCTTACTCAACTTGGTATTGCTTTGGATTGGTAACTCCCCTTTCTTGGAATTCTCCATACTAAAACGCTTTAGTACCTTGTCCAAGTAAGTATTCTGACTAAGTCCTATTAGTCTTTTACTCATGTTTCTCACTATCCTTATTCCCAGAATATAGGCAGTCTCTCTGAGGTCCTTCATAGTGAAACACTTCCCAAGCCAGGACTTAACCTCCTGTAGGTTCGGGATGTCGTTTCCTATGAGTATTATGTCATCTACATACAATACGAGGAAGTTAACTATACTCCCACTGGCTTTGAAATATACACATGGTTCATCCTCGCTTCGCAGGAAGCCATAGTCTTTGACTTTCTCATCGAAACAAAGATTCCATCTACGAGATGCTTGTTTCAATCCATAAATGGATTTCTCAAGCTTACACACTCTATTAAGATGCTTCAAATCGACAAAACCCTCTGGCTGACTCATGTAAACATCCTTATCCAACTTCCCATTAAGGAAAATGGTTTTGACATCCATTTTTCATATTTCATAGTCATGAAATGCAACAATGGCTAGCATCACCCTAATAGACTTTATCTTCGCAACTGGTGAGAAGGTCTCATCATAGTCAACTCCAGGAGTTTGAGTAAAGCCCTTTGCAACCAATCGCGACTTATAAGTGTGTACTTTCCCATCCATGTCGGTCTTCTTCTTGAAGATCCACTTGCACCCAACCATCTTACGACCTGGCACATTGTAAACCAAATTCCAAACTCGGTTGGCATACATGGACTGAATCTCGCTGTCCATAGCCTCTTTCCATTTCGCAGAATTCGGGCCTGCCATGGCTTCCTTGTAGCAGTTAGGTTCATCCAAATTTACTAGTGTACTATCACTAATAAACGTATCCCCTTCAGTAGTAATATGGAAATCATAAAACTGGGGTGGAACACTAAATCTATTGGAACATCTAAGAGGTAAGGACTCATCAATCGGTTCAACAGGAGTTTCCTCCTCAAGTTGAGCGCCAGTGTTTGAGGTTCCTTCGTTGTTCGATTCTTGAAGCTCTTCAAGACCGATTTTCCTCCTACTATCTCCTTGGCTTATGAGTTCTCGCTATTGGAAAACCCCTCTCCTCGCAACGAAAACAACATTGTCACTCATTCTATAGAAGAGATATCCAAAGGATTTCTGTGGATAGCCGATGAAATTACACCGCTCACTATGAAGTTCGACCTTGTCGTGAGTCTCTCTTCTTACGAGAGCCTCACAACCCCAAACCTTGATATGTGCCAACGAGGGAGCTTTCCCTATCCACATTTCATGAGGTGTTTTGGCATCCTTCTTTGTAGGGACTAGGTTAAGGATATTCATAGCAGTCTCTAAGGCATACCCCCATAATGAGATAGGTAACAAAGCATGACTCATCATGGAACGAACCATGTCTAGCCAGGTTCGATAATGCCTCTCAGCCACACCATTTAACTGCGGTGTCATAGGCAGCGTCAATTGCGAAACAATTTCGCATTCCTTGAGGTAATTCAAGACTAAGGTACTCACTACATCGATTGAATCGAAGCATCTTAATTTTCCTGCCTAGCTGATTCTCCATTTCTTGCTTAAACTCTTTAAACTTTTCAAAGGTTTCTGACTTGTGCTTGATTAAGTAGATATACTCATATCTGCTATAATCATTGGTGAAAGTCACATAGAAGTGGCTCGCATCGCTTATGGTGGATCTAAAGGTCCCACACACATCGGTGTGTATGAGATCCAATAAACCCTCACCCTTTTCACAAGTACTAGTGAAGGGTGACTTGGTCATATTTCCAAGTAAACAAGACTCGCACACGTCATCGTCCCTAGGGTCGAATAAAACCAACACTCCATCCTTTTGGAGTTGGGCTATGCGTTTATTGTTGATATGTCCAAGATGACAATGCCACAAGCATGCTTTATCCAAATCATTGGAAGAATCGATACACAACACATCATTTCCTAAATTGTCTACAACCATCACAGTTTCATGTATTCCATTACTAGGCAATGCTTCAAAATAGAAAACACCATTAAAGAAAGCATTAATAGAACCTTTTTCATTATCAAACGAAAATCTAAATCCTTGTTTATATAAACCACAAAAAGAAATGATGTTTCTTGCCATTTCAGGTGAATAGCAATAATTATTCCAGTCTAGTCCTAATCCACTACTAAGCACTAAAGAGTAAACTCCAATCTTGGTGACAGGCGATGTTCTTCTGTTGCCCATGATCAATTTTATCTTCCCATGATCCACATCCCTATTTCTTCTTAGGCCCTACAAATCAGAACAAAGGTGAAAACGACACCCTGTATCGAGAACCCAAGAAATAGCATGCGATGAATTATTAGATTGAATAGAATAAATACCTACGAAAGATGCTTTTATCTTTCCATCCTTGATGTCCTGCAGATACTTCGAGCAGCTTCGTTTCCAATGCCCTCTCTCATGGAAGTAGTAGCACTATGCTTCCTTCGGGTTGGAGGAGGGTGCTGTGGAACCATCCTTGGTTCCACTAGAAGAGGTGCCATCTTGGGACTTTCCCTTATGGTGGCTCTTGGAGGGAGCCTTCCTCTTTTTTCCCTTCCCCTACCCAATAGCCAAGACTGGGGCAACAGTGGTAGTAGTTGATGCAATGGATTTGTCCTATGACAAACATCGAGTCACCCTTTTCCACCTTTGCTAGACCTAAATTAGTGTGCCAGTTAACCACACACGCTCCACTAACGTCTTGGCAAGGGTACAAAGTGTAATTTCATGGAATAGCATCATTTTCACATTTTGCCTAAAGTAACTAAGATTGAGAATTTTATTAAAACATTTAGTTACTTTATTAATCATTATACATTTAATGAGGAATTAGTTGCCCTATCCTACCCGTTTGGCTAATGACCCTCCACCAATCAAGGAAGTGGTTGGTGAGAGTGGACACCCCTTAAACTGCCATTTTATAGGCAACAACCTTATACCCTCCTTATAGATTGGCTTCCTGAATGAGGCCTACTAATGGTAAGACTAGAATTTATCTCATACATATATAATTATTATTCTTATAATATTATAATAGTATAGGGTTTGACTTTTAAACTTGTAAAATTCTATGGTTTAGAATTTAAATATTTCAAAATTAAACTTTTTATGAAAAAATTAAATTCCAAAACTTGAGGGCAAGTTTTGAAACATTTCAAAACTATCCAGATCAAAATTCAAATAATATAATTAAACAATTAATTGGTGATTATCTAATTTTGACCTAATCCAAATCCATGCAAGATAGTTTAATCAAATAATTCAAATAATTAAGGTTTATCACATAAGTCAATAATTATCTAATTAATTGATAAATATATTTTATTTTGACAAGGATAATCACATGATATCAAAAATAGGATTTCATTAATCATAAACATTTTCGGTAATTATCCCAAGTTAAAATAAGCCAAAATCTCAAAAATCCTTTTGTCTGACACTCCGACTCGTCGAGTCACTTACATGACTCGCCGAGTTCATCTGACTCGTCGAGTTCATCAGGTGACTTGACGAGTCTATCAGGCAGAAGGCAAAATTTTTGATTTCAAGCAATGAATTAACACACAATGCATCAAATACAATAGAAACCAAGCCAGACTCTGATACCACTGATGGGTTTTGAGCAAAAGAACGTTCCTATGTGCACATGCAAATCCCTAAAGCTTTGGATCTAGGTTTCTCTATTGTACATGCAAGTTATCCAAAGCTTATAAACCCTAATCTAGCATACTACAAAATCGATATCTACAACTACAACAAGTTTAGATGATTACCTTTTAATAGTAGCAAGAATCTTCAACTTCAAGAGCTTAGTATCACATTTGTAATACCTCTAATAGACCATAAACACCAAGGCAAGAGAATGATCTTGAAGAGAGAGTATGGAGGCTTAATTTCGGCTCTAAGAACTCTAGGGTTGCTTGTGTAGCTGAAATATGAAGCCCTGGGGTCCTTTATATAGGTGTGCTACTAGGGTTTCAGACAAAACCCTAATTGGATAGCTTAGACCTTAAGCAGTCCAATGGAACCAAATATAGTTATGGACTTAGACACTAATCCAACAGTCTCTAGCATTGGATCTTTGGTGTTGGTTGCTATAGGTAAGAAGTCAGTTGCTGATGATTCCGAGTCTTACATTCTGGATGATGAACTCTCAAAAGAAGATAAAGTTTTGATGGTGACTAACCCAAAGAAGTTCTTTATGAAGAATTTCTCTCGTTTCAGAAAGAAGTACAAGCAAGGCAATTCCAGTTCCAAAAATCCAAGAGAGGAGAGTTACAAGAATTCTCCGAATGACGAGGAAGACTAAAGTGAATAAGGTTTGGATGCCAAAAGTACAAGTCCCTCACGCTTGTGAAAAAGTTCAGAAAGTACAATCCAAGCACATTGAAAGAAAACTCAATTCTCACTTTGGTTCAGATGGAGGTGTTAGAAGTTGGAGAAAAGAGAAATTGGTATTTGGTTGGGTCAATGAAATATTTAGAAAAATTTGCTTTCTAACTAAGAAGCTAATATCATTTTCAGAAGATGAACAACTTTCACCAAAGCAATGGGTGTGCAAAGGATTATCTCCGATTTTAAATCTTAAATGGATTCCAAAAGCTTCATAAAAGATACAAAAAAAAGAAAAACGGTTGTTCTTTAGTTGAAGAAATCAATTTCTATTGATTTAAAATGGGTGATATCGACAATATAAGCCTTGAAAAGTGTGGTTTTTTCTATCATGTTTGATTTGTATAAAGGTTGCCCAAAAGTGAAATAGTGGGCTAAAACTGTCAATTTCTGCAAAAAGGGGTAAAGTTGACACATTACTGCAAATAGAGGCATGGTAGCTATCAAAGTTTTTTTTTACAAGGGTCAAATTCAGAATGATAAACAAAATCGGATGTTTGATCAGAATTTTGGGTCAAAACTACTACTTTGATGAAGCTACAGGGTCAAGAGATGTAAAACTTATGTTGTTCACCAAATCGATCGGATAAAATATAAACGAACAGAAGAAAACTTGAAATCATTGTTTCACGATTGGAACTTCTTGTAGTTGGGGTAGTCTCATATCAGAACCGAAATCAGAAGTCGTAGTTTCGTAATTTAGAAACAAAAATTGGAATTTTGACTTTGTATTCATCTCGAACTGATGTGATCTTGGAATCAGAGTTACTATTCACTTCCAAACAACCCCGATCATCGGAATTGGAATTAATAAAACCAGGTTTCAGAATTGATAAACTGAAATTGGAATGCTTTGTGTCTTCTGTGTATCGGAATTTCAATCTTCAAAACTGAAATAGAAACTCATCGGAATCAAAACTAGATTAACTCCAGCATCTCGTTCGAATTAGAAATCTGCAATCGGAAGTCTTACAATGAAGAATGAATTCAGAAATCAGAATTTTGTGATCGGAATTGAATTTCCGAAATTGCATTCGCAACTGTTGTGGATCAGAATTTAATTTTAGTTTCATAATTAGAAACGGAAATTAGAACATCAAATTCATAGTCGAAACTTGTTCATGCAGCAACCGTCATTTTCAATCTTGTAAAAATCAAACAAAGTCAACTAAGGTCAAACATATCAAATTAAAGTCAACTTTGTTGTTTTGATTAATTTAATAAAGTTAAATTAAGGAATTTGGTTAGAATAAACCTATTGGTAAATGCGTTGTAATGTTTAGAAGTAGAATTACTCTAAACTGAGGATTCTCGCATGACCAAAAACCCTCGAACTGCCTTATCTCCTCGCATCGCAAACATGTTTTCGGTCGAGAACCTCGGACCGCAAACATGTGAAGCCGACATAGAGTTCACGGCTGAAAACCTCGCAAACCTTATCCTCTTCTGACCGCAAAACGAGGCTTCTTGGGTAGAGTTGCTAACCGAGAACCCTTTCCTCGGTTTGTGTTCTTGGCGTACATTTTTCTTTGTATATATACAACACTTTTGGAAAATATCCTCATTCTTACACTTTCAACGTAAATCATCTCAAATCCTCTCAAGAACATAACCGAAACTCATCTTTTTCTCTCAAATATTATTCGAAATACACTTGAATCTTCATAGGATCATACCGAATTCATCTAGTGTTCATCATACTATCAAGCAATCATCATTCCATCTCCTTAGGCCCAAACCGAAACACCTTGATCCTCTTGTTTTCACTAAGAACACCAAGAACACCACTTGAATCATCAAGTGACGAAAAACCCAAAGGTGAACGAAATCACCTATCACCCTCTCGGTTCCATTCTAATACCCTTAATTGTAAGTAATTCTTACTATTTAGGAAATTCCATATCATATTTACCACATTTTTCACTAATTATATACAGATATATTACATGAAATGCTATTAGGTCTCGGTTTTGTTACGGGATTTAACTTGTGGAAGTTACTCTATTACATCGTATCTTCACCCGAACACTCACATAAGGTGAGTTCATATCCCTATGTTTTCATAATTTTTAACTATTTTAGGGAGGGGGGGGGGGGGGAATACAAGTGTAACACAATAAAAATTGTGTTAATATCTAAATGTTTTTAATGTTTATAAATTGTTGTCGTTATTACAATTATATATATATATATATATATATATATATATATATATATATATATATATATATATATATATATATATATATATATATTATGATTAGGATTCGACATGCTTAGAATTGGTAATTTAACTCTATTTTTTGTTCCTTGTTTGGTTGTGGCTTAGGTAGAATTATTTATTCGAATGTCTATTTAATCACAACTATATAAATATTATATTTATATAAGTATAAAATGATATTTAAACTTATTAAACAAAAATATAAATTTTGCAAACTATTTTAGTACTATTTGGTTATAAACATTGGATTTCAAGGAACAACTGTATTACAGATTTTACAAATTTGAAAAAGGTTTTCATTACTGTAAAACATGAACATATAAACTATAATAGGTATAGTTTATGAAACTCACACATTGCTTTCAAGGTTTCGGTTTCGAAACAGAAAACAAACATATAAACTATAATGGGTATAGTTTATGAATCATATGCATTACTTTACATATTCAGAGTACAGTATAGAAAACAAATATATATATATATATATATATATATATATATATATATATATATATATATATTAAATATAGTTTATGAAACATACTTACAGTTTGTTCATTACAAAGTAACTTTTCATTATTCTATGCTAATCCTCAATATAGCATTGTGAGTCACACTTCAAGTACTTATCTAAGTACCAACCAAGTCCTGATACTATAACCAGAGTCTCCTAGAGGGAGAGAATGACACTTGTGCATAGATCTATTCGGGAGTCACAATCCCGCACCAGAGCTGCTTGCAACAGCTAGGCCGGCAGGCCTGTGGTGACAAATGTCGTACCGATTGCGACGCTTGAAGAACGTCGTGTTCGGGCCATCTTAGGTCATCAAGCATGGTTATAATAACTCACAATTTGGTATTGAACAAAATGATTAGTGTATGAATAAGCAAACAACTTCACATAGTTTTATTTTAATAATAAAACTATAATACAATATTTTACAAGTACAGTTGGTAAAACTAGACGATTACAAACACATGGTTTTCATACAAGCACAAATATAGAATACTATTCAGAACATGGAAAACATGCTTTTCTTGGTTTTATGTGAACTAAACTACATTTTTAGTACTTCAGAGTACAATAACATTCATTTGTTTTGTTTACAACATACTACAATAGAAAATATAGGATTTTCTAGGAAAACATACTTACATTATCGACGAACAGAAAATAGATTTCAGTTACAAACATACTTATGAACTCACCGACTTAATTGTTGGCACTCCTTTCAAAACTATTTGTATTCTTAGGGAATCAATAAACAGGTATCCACAGGTTTTGAGAAGACAGAGCTTTATAGACTCATGTCTTTTAACTTGTACTTTTGGGTGTCAACACAAAATGTTTTGAACACAGATGTAAAACTTATACTTTCTTAATACAATGGTTGTTGTACTTTAATTACTATTATTCATTGTTGTGATAGTGTACATGACGTCCTCCTCCCCTGAACGTTTCCGTTGTTCCGGTTTGGGGGTGTAACAGTTTACAACTGATTTCGTATGCAAAATTCGATTTACACAACTGCATGGAATGAAGAATGATTTTATTTATTGAGATCAGAGTAATCAGAATTTGATTTTGAAATTTTCACAATCAATGAATGTGTCTCATTCTGACTAAATGAAGAAGATGGTTAAAGCTTCAAGTTCAGACCCCAGAGTTTATACAACTTTGCAAATTTAACACTAGATCCCAATTTCTTTCAATTTCTTGGGGTTTTACCACTTTTACCCATTCTACCCAAAATATTTTTATTTCTAATATTTTTCTTTGGTCTAATTCTTTCCAAACCCTTCTAATATGTGTTTCTTATTCTTTTCTTTTTTGTCTAAACCTTAAACCCAAAAATCCAAAAAAAAATTATTTCATTATTTGTTCAAATCTGATGGGTTTTGAAGATCCATTTTAGCGAAATTGCTCTTTGTGGTAGAGTAGGTTGTTGGTGATTCCTCTTAACTTTTTGGATTCTCTCAATGGTATTTGTTGAAGATTCAAGGGGGATTGTTGATTATTTAAGGGAGAGTTTGCATTTGGAAGATGATATTTGATTCTCTCTCTTTAAAGACACCATGTTCTGATGAGTCTCACAATTTAGGGGGAGTAATGCCAAGAAGATTGGAAATCATGATCTTTATCAGTTTCAACATCTAGGGGAGATTGTTGAGTATTTGAGATATTGAAACTGATTTGGCATTTATGTTAATTATGGAAGACTCTTTAGAGTTTTGTATTTTTGATAGATGTTTTATTTTCCCTATATATAGTCTTTAGCGTAGCTTGTTAGGTATGCTTTTTCCTCATAACAGTTCTTTGTACATCCAATTTCCAAATCAATGATATACAAAAACTATGACATATTACTTACAAATTTATGATGATTGATTCATGATTGTTCTTTAGATTCTACATTCGTCAACTCGTTTTTTGTCCTAATAAGTAATCATATCAACAGAAACAAGTTCTTGAACAAGTTTGGTAGACAAACGTTCTTGTTTTCCGACTTCTTTCTTTTGTCGAACAGCAACATTGTTCTCCAACATGATCTGTCTAACTTCCTCGATAGGTAAGTTTCATGTTCTGCTAACTCATCTAGATCAAATATGATCTTGCTTTTCTTTTGAGGATGAGCTTAAGGATCACCAGTTGTAGAGGAACTTCTAGCTTCAGTGTTAAGAGCCCTCCCTAAGAAGGAAGCCTTCCTTTTTTGAGGATTAACCTGGAGACCATCATCAGAATCAATTTCACTATTTGTTCCTTGAGGAACCGCGTGAAAAATCTCCCCTCAAAAGAAGAACTAGGATAGACAACATTTAAGGGAACAACAGGAACAAATGCTTCTTGTGTAACATCCCAAAATTCAAGACCAAAAATTTCTTTTTAATAAAACATTACTTTAACCAAAGACATCATTCCAAAACATAATTTGAGTATAAGTTTTCAAACACATGTTTGTTATCAGAGTAAGCATTCCCAGGCTGACTAATCTATGGTGTGTGTGCCATGCGATCACCCCGAGCTCCTCCCTCCGCTACCGGAAGTACCTGAAAACAAAACTGAAAACCGTAAGCACGAAGCTTAGTGAGTTCCCCACCTTACCACATACCATGCAAAACCATATACTTCACATACTGGGCCACGCCCGCTATCCTGGGCCTCGCCCTCTACTTCGGGCCTCGCCCGCTACGACGGCCCCGCCACTCCAGGCCTCGCCTGGCTTCGAGCCCCGCTCGGATACAGATCTGTTTCACTTAGGCCTCGCCTTTCACAGGACCTCGCCCACTAACATATAATAGCACATAAGCATATCACATAACATTACATAAACTAAACATATACTAACAACTCTTGCTCTAAGGCCTCGCCTATCTCTGGGCCCCGCCCGTGTCCTGCTACTGATGAGTCATGGAACCTCGTCCATACTCCTGCTGATAGTGAGATACGGGCCCAACCCACCCTCACTCCTTTCCTAACTTGGGCCTCACCCCTGCTCTGCTGCTACTGAGATGTGGAACACCATCCACACTCTGCTATTGGTGAGATACGGGACCTCGCCCATACTCACCTCCCTACCAGGCACATACAAGTATCACGCAGACAACAAGTATAAACTATCACATAAACTGCTCCTTGGGCACCCGCCCTCTATCATTGGACCTCGTCCGAATATCATACTAGCATACTGTGCCTAGGGCTAACCCCCGGGTCTTCTACTCATAATTACATGGGCCGGCATTGTGGCCGTAGACCCATTCATACAAAGGGAAACTCACCTGATATTGCTGAACTGCTATTGCTAACCCCTTTGACCGCTACCTGACCACTGACTCCGAACTGCTGCTCCGCTAGCTCCCCGAGCTACCAATATCAACATAACACTTAGTCTAACTGACCTTCAAAGGTCAACCAAGTCAACTCTAGTCAAAGTCAACGTCCTGGTCAAAGTCAAGCTTCCATGTCAACCCTACTCGTCGAGTCACCCTACTGACTCGCCGAGTTCATAAGTCCAGAGTCCTTCCATTCGCGACTCTACTCTCCGAGTCAGCCCTTGACTCGCCGAGTCTACTGATTCCCGATTCCTGTCCTGTCCAACTCACTGAGTCCTTGCTCAACTCGCTGACTCGAGTCTTAACTCGAAGGGTTTGGGGACTACGCGACCTGACTCGCCGAGTCCAAGAACAGAATCGCCGAGCACACGGCAATCTTCATACAACTCGCCGAGTTGTTCATCCAACTCGCCGAGTTCATGCCTATTTTCATCCGACTCGACGAGCTGTTCATCCCACTCGTCGAGTTCCTCCTCATCTTCATGGTACTCGCCGAGTCCACTCAAAGGACTTGCCGTGT
Source organism: Lactuca sativa (assembly GCF_002870075.4). Classification (NCBI taxonomy): domain Eukaryota; kingdom Viridiplantae; phylum Streptophyta; class Magnoliopsida; order Asterales; family Asteraceae; genus Lactuca; species Lactuca sativa. Next base: position 134,855,260 of record NC_056629.2, read on the forward strand.
CCATTCAGATCTCCCAACATGCAGAGGGCTTTTGAGTCATGCAGAGACTCCAATCCATAGATCCATACTTCCAAAGCTCCATCCCTACGTAAAGTTGCAAACTTTACGTATAACTAAAGAGATCTAGGCTCAAAACACATTAGGGTTTGGTTTAAGGACACAAGGGCTTCACCAACTACTCATCTCCTGATGCTTTATGACATAATGGACTAACCCAACCATAGATCCGAAGTGACAACCACATATCTAAGCTCCCAACCCGATTTGGGTCACAAACAATCATAAAAACCCCCAAATCTCATGACAAAATAGATCTAGATGCAAAGAAGGGAAAATGGCAACTTAATACCTCCAAGATGAACACAAACTGAAGTAGATCTCGAACACACACCTCTCCCTTGAAGCAACCTTCTTGATTTTCAAGTTTTCTCTCCAAAGTCTCCTTCTTCCAAAGCTATTTCTCTCAATAATGGAAGCTCACCCGATATATATAAGGTTTACAGGTCTTCTTGGGGTGATATGGGGGCTGAGGGAGGGACATAACACCCTTTAAATAGGATACAGCTCCCAGAATTAGGGTTTTCCTCGCACAGACCAGACTCGCCGAGTCACCTTCGCCGACTCGCCGAGTCGGTCACTTACCCCTCGACCCGGATCCCGCTCCGACTCGCTGAGTCCCTCCTTGGACTCGCCGAGTCGACCCCTATACTTAGGGTTTTCTTCCCTTTCTTGGTCTTCAAAACTTTGGGTGTTACAACTCTGCCCCACTTAAATTAAACTTCGTCCTGGAAGTTTGCCATGGCCCACCGCCTGCGATCCGCCTTCAATACCCACCAATTATCCCAACACCAGCTGCCTACCTACGCTGGTCTTCCACCTGGTCGTTCTGACTAACATAAACCTCACGGTTAAACCTCGGGTCAAACCTGACACTGATCAACTCAGAAACACAACTTACTCAACCGATAATCCTTCCGGTACTCACCGAGTACTGCACTGAACCTATAGGGGTTCACCCCTTCTTTCCTTGCGAAATTTCTCTGCCTTCCCAAGGAAAAGCCTCATAACCGACTTTTCCTCTGACACTGTGAAGTTCCTAACCTTCACTAACTCCATCACCCCCATGCTATCCCCAGAACGGGTCATCACCGTCAGTACTCACTGACACTCCTTTCTGCCAACACTTGGTGTCGAGCACCCCTCGACTCAACTAACTGAATTCTACCATACGCTGCATACTCGCACTGCCACTGACTGGCAATTCTGCTATTCCTCGTCTGACTCTCTGATGAACTGAGACCACCCTGGTCCCTACCAACCTATCAATGACTGGATTACCGGCTCCCACCGGTAGCTAGTCCCAACACCATCACTTGTCGCTCTCAGCGACTTCCAAAGAAACCTCGACCACCTATAACTGCTCAATCACTCCTGCCATCCAGGCACTACAAACCTGGGATCCCCGATCCCCTAACTTGACACTAAGGTCCTTACCAGGTCCCATCTGCGCTGCTAAAACTCACGGGCCTCGCCCACGGGTTCCACCCGCCTCTAACCTTCTAGTCTCACTAGTCTAGTCACTCTCGCTCGGGCCTTGCCCACGGGTCTCACCCAACCATACTACTGAGCAACCCTGCTCCCAGGTCTCACCTGCACTGCTAATCACACACGGGCCTCGCCCACGGGTCTCACCCAACTATATCCTGGAGCGGCCTCTCCCAAGGTCTCACCTCTCTAGAGCTATACAGGCAACTCCCTATCATTTTCATCCACTTACCCAATCTTGATCCCTACCTGATCAGTAGGAGATAAGGCCTCGCCCCGACTCCGCTAACGAAACTACTAAGGAATGCTACGGCTTACCCATAGGCTTACATCACCATCCATTGCTGACCTCTAGTGAATGCTACAGCTGCCCTGTAGTCTTACAACACTTCCACTACTGACTGCTAATACGAAGGCACCCACGTGCCATCAGCTTCTCAAGATCCTTATTCCGACTCCCGCGAGTCCTTCAGGCGACCCACAACCTGAATTCTCAACCATGACTAACCATTACCATCACACGCGCTAGCTGATGTGGAGTTTCTCAAACTCCCAACCCTGAAATCCTCAATCCATCAAACGCTGAACTACTTCTCTTCCCTCTCGGAGGTCTCGTACTCATTCTGTGTCTGCATGCTCCTCTCTGGGCACACCCGGAGGATTCTCCCCCACTTCGATCCTGCTTACCCCTTGCTGCTCAATACTCAAAGAGATCCCGATCTTTGCTACCATTCCATAACCCATCTACTGAGGAACCCAAGCCCGCCATAGCTAGGGATTTAGCCAATCCATCACAATCACTGCACCACTCCGAACTAGCGAAACGTACCAAATCCCTCCCCAAGCATGCTACAGTTATTGCATCCTTCGAAACCTTCTTCAATAGAGCACATCCCATAACTACCATACAAATATCCAAGGTATGCATATGGTATATAAATCGATCACAATCAACCAATCAAAATAAAATACTTTTACCGCTAATGATGCAGAACCATAACAATGAAATCATGCACAAATAAAAGAACTGAAAATGGGAAATTGCATACCTGCAACGTCCGGCGTTGCTCACGTCTCCAAGGTCGTCATCTGAAAAGCCCTGCTCCCTGCTGCAGGTGTCTCTACCCGGCCCTGACGGCCATCTGTGATCCTCAAAGTTGCAGGGGCGGGTGCCATCACCCGTCCTGCCGAAGACAAACTAGGGCACTAGGCCTTCTTGTGGCCCCGCTGGTTGCAATGAAAACATATCATGTCTGATCCCTGTGCGGCGGTAACAGTACAATCCCTGCTGAAATGACCAGTCCGACCGCACTTGAAACAGCCAGACTCACCACCGCTACCACTCCTGCACGCACCCCCGTGCGCCCTGCCACACTTTCCGCACCGACTGCGGTTCTGATGATCCCTCGATCTCGAATCCGATCCCTTGGGCCTTTTGCCCAAACCCGCAGCTACCTGAACCTCATCCGGCTTCCTCTTCCAGATCTGCTCCAAATCAATTTCCCTCTCCCTAGCCCGAGAAATCATATCTTCCAGCGTCTTACAGCTGGATCTGCTCACGAACTCCCTGATGTCATCCCTCAACATCTCATGGTACCGAGCCTTCTTCATCTCCTCATCCGCGACATACTGCGGTACAAGAAGAGCCCTCTCCCTGAACTTGGCGGTGATCTCCGCCACAGTCTCAGTAGTCTGCGTCAAATCCTAAAACTCTCGTGCCAGCTGCTGCACCTCAATAATCGGCGAAAACTCCGCCCTGAACCTGGCCGAGAAATCGCTCCAAGTCATCGCGTCCAACGCGGCATCATCCCCCAAAGCATGACCAATCTCCTCCCACCAATCCCTCGCTCTGTCCTTCAGAAGACAGGAGGCGAGTCTAACCTTGTCCCCCTCGGGACACTTGCTCGTACGAAGAGCGTTGGCAACATCAGCCAACCATCTGCTGCTAGCAATGGGGTCCCTAGCCCCATGATAATCTGGTGCCCCGCAGGCTCTGAACTCTCAAAATGTCAAGGTACGTGCTCCCATCAATGCCATCATCTCAGTACGGAAGGCTCCCAGCCTCTCCTCCAAGATCTCCAGTATACCCTCCTTGACCGTGCCAAAGATCACAGGAGTCTGAGCTAGAATACTGCGCGTAACCTCAGCTGATATCAACTCTCTCATCCGCTCCTCGAGCTGCTCGGTCCCTGAACCCGAGCCTGATCCCTCTCCGGCGCCTGATCCGCCCGCTGGTCTCTCTCGCAATGTCACCATGCTGAAAATATACCACAACCACTATCAGAATACTCATCACTGATGCGAGATCCAACATGCCCTACCAGGTTCCCGGTCTTGTCTTTGCCCTTCCCGAATCGAGTACGGATCCTCTGCTTTCAGTAGTACGGGCCCATACTACCTTCCACATCTATCCGTACTTTCCTCAGGAATTGCTTTGACTCCACCAGGTCCCTCATCCACTAATACTGCTCCCAACACTATCTCATCCTAGGCTTACCCTAGGGAAACCTCCGACTCAACTCAACCAGTCCTCAGCTGCTGAAGGTCTCCTTGCGATGCCAATTAGCCATCACCTAGATACCATCACCTAGATACCATCACATGTGACGAGGCTCAGATAATCCTTCAAGTAAAAGACTCGTCCCTACAACGGTTGGACTCAGACAAGAGCTGCGCAATAGGGCCAAATCCAACACTCTGAGATTATTCAACCCTGATCACATGTGACGTAACGTATCTATCTAATGGCTAACTCCCATCACTCAAAATCCCACAATGCACAAAGCAAGCAGCATTCGGACAAGGGGAAAGTCTAACCACAACATACTCAAGCAATCATATCCACATAGCAAGAATCTGAACTAGCATGCAACACAAACTCATAAACTCAGGCATAACCTAAACAGGCTATCCTACTACTGTCTAATCAACACTATCATGCAGCTCAAAAGCACAAATAACAGGCACATAAGGCATCATCCCTAGATCCTTTGTCCTATTCTAGCATGCTGCTCTATCAACTGATAATCATAACATAAACTTGTATGGTATTTTGGGGTACTTACTTGAGCTCGGTTGATTACATGCACCAGACCTCTTTTCTCTTTTCAAAGGTCTTTTCTTTCTGAATTCTTTTTGCTTTTCTAAAACTGTTTTTCATTCTCAAAATTCTTTTTACAAAACTGTCTTTTTACTTTTCAAAAACTTTTTATCCGACCCTTCAGTTTGAGTTCAGGCACACCCGAGAGTATGCCCGAATCCCTCAAACCAAGGCTCTGATACCAACTTGTAACATCCCAAAATTCAAGACCAAAAATTTCTTTTTAATAAAACATTACTTTAACCAAAGACATCATTGCAAAACATAATTTGAGTATAAGTTTTCAAACACATGTTTGTTATCAGAGTAAGCATTCCCAGGCTGACTAATCTATGGTGTGTGTGCCATGCGATCACCCCGAGCTCCTCCCTCCGCTATCGGAAGTACCTAAAAACAAAACTGAAAACCGTAAGCACGAAGCTTAGTGAGTTCCCCACCTTACCACATACCATGCAAAACCATATACTTCACATACTGGGCCACGCCCGCTATCCTGGGCCTCGCCCGCTATCCTGGGCCTCGCCCTCTACTTCGGGCCTCGCCCGCTATGACGGCCCCGCCGCTCCAGGCCCCGCCTGGCTTCGAGCCCCGCTCGGATACATATCTGTTTCACTTAGGCCTCGCCTGTCACAGGGCCTCGCCCACTAACATATAATAGCATATAAACATATCACATAACATTACATAAACTAAACATATACTAACAACTCTTGCTCTAAGGCCTCGCCTATCTCTGGGCCCCGCCCGTGTCCTGCTACTGATGAGTCATGGAACCTCGTCCATACTCCTGCTGATAGTGAGATACTGGCCCAGCCCACCCTCACTCCTTTCCTAACTTGGGCCTCGCCCCTGCTCTGCTGCTACTGAGATGTGGAACACCATCCACACTCTGCTATTGGTGAGATACGGGACCTCGCCCATACTCACCTCCCTACCAGGCACATACAAGTAGCACGCAGACAACAAGTATAAACTATCACATAAACTGCTCCTTGGGCACCCGCCCTCTATCATTAGACCTCGTCCGAATATCATACTAGCATACTGTGCCTAGGGCTAACCCCTGGGTCTTCTACTCATAACTACATGGGCCGGCATTGTGGCCGTAGACCCATTCATACAAAGGGAAACTCACCTGATGCTGCTGAACTGCTACTGCTAACCCCTTTGACCGCTACCTGACCACTGACTCCGAACTGCTGCTCCGCTAGCTCCCCGAGCTATCAATATCAACATAACACTTAGTCTAACTGACCTTCAAAGGTCAACCAAGTCAACTCTAGTCAAAGTCAATGTCCTGGTCAAAGTCAACCTTCCATGTCAACCCTACTCGTCGAGTCACCCTACTGACTCGCTGAGTTCATAAGTCCAGAGTCCTTCCATTCGCGACTCTACTCTCCGAGTTAGCCCCTGACTCGCCGAGTCTACTGATTCCCGATTCCTGTCCTGTCCAACTCACTGAGTCCTTGCTCGACTCGCTGACTTGAGTCTTAACTCGAAGGGCTTGGGGACTACGCGACCTGACTCGCCGAGTCCAAGAACAGACTCGTCGAGCACACGACAATCTTCATACAACCCGCCGAGTTGTTCATCCAACTCGCCGAGTTCATGCCTATCTTCATCCGACTCGACGAGTTGTTCATCCCACTCGTCGAGTTCCTCCTCATCTTCATGGTACTCGCCGAGTCCACTCAAAGGACTCGCCGTGTCCATTTAGATCTCCCAACATGCAGAGGGCTTTTGAGTCATGCAGAGACTCCAATCCATAGATCCATACTTCCAAAGCTCCATCCCTACGTAAAGTTGCAAACTTTACGTATAACTAAAGAGATCTAGGCTCAAAACACATTAGGGTTTGGTTTAAGGACACAAGGGCTTCACCAACTACTCATCTCCTGATGCTTTATGACATAATGTACTAACCCAACCATAGATCCGAAGTGACAACCACATATCTAAGCTCCCAACCCGATTTGGGTCACAAACAATCATAAAAACCCCCAAATCTCATGACAAAATAGATCTAGATGCAAAGAAGGGAAAATGGCAGCTTAATACCTCCAAGATGAACACAAACTGAAGTAGATCTCGAACACACACCTCTCCCTTGAAGCAACCTTCTTGATCTTCAAGTTTTCTCTCCAAAGTCTCCTTCTTCCAAAGCTATTTCTCTCAATAATGGAAGCTCACACGATATATATATAAGGTTTACAGGTCTTCTTGGAGTGATATGGGGGCTGAGGGAGGGACATAACACCCTTTAAATAGGATACAACTCCCGGAATTAGGGTTTTCCTCGCACAGACCAGACTCGCCGAGTCACCTTGGCCGACTCCCCGAGTCGGTCACTTACTCCTCGACCCGGATCCCGCTCCGACTCGCCGAGTCCCTCCTTGGACTCGCCGAGTCGACCCCTATACTTAGGGTTTTCTTCCCTTTCTTGGTCTTCAAAACTTTGGGTGTTACATCTTGCATGAAACCAAGATCAAGAAACCCTTCATAGTCATAATTTTTTATTGGTATCCATTGTCTAAAATGGGTTGATCAGTTGTAGCATCAACATCAGCAACAACAATCAGTTTTCGAGGATCAGTTTCAGCGTCAACCCTTCCAGTCAAGGCTGAGATGCAATCACCACATGTATTTGCATTAGCTGAGGAATCTCTTGATTATTCTCCCCCTTTTAGCAACTTCTGATTGGGGATGATATTTAGGAGGAGGAGAATGATTTCTTGGAGGAGGATGAGATGGTGGAGGAAGATTTTTTGATGGAGGTGGAGGTGAAAGAGGGTTATCACCTAGAGAATTTGGTGGAGTGCCATTAACAACCATAATGTTAGATTAGGTGTATAAGCCCATAACTATAATTGGTATATAATTGAATTGATATTAACATAGTCCTTTTGGGTTGCCCTCAAAACTAGCAATTGGACAAGATGATTTTTGGAGAGAGAGAGAGAGAGAGAGAGAGAAAGAGAGATAGAGAGAGAGGTTGATTTATTATTTGATTAATAAATTGAAATAAATAATTTGGTAATATATTATTAGAATAATATATTAATTAAAAATAGTAAGATTTAATTAATATTTAACCAAAATTAATTGGAATTAATTTTGGGATTAAAATAATTACTTAAAAGTGCAGGGTCTAAAGTGCAATTGTTCAATAGTTGAACAAAAGGCTCTAGAACCTTCCTAGGGAAGGCGTGGACAGTGTTACAAGGATATTTTAGGGTTTTTAGAATATCTCATATGGATAATAAGAATGTGGATGATTATCAAATTTGAATTAATATTATTTAATTCAAATTAGGGTTATCTAAGATTTCTTGTCACACGATATAAAGATTTTGTTCGACCACGACGTGGTAATTGTTTACCACGATGTGGTGGACTGTCAAATCCGTAAAATCGGTTTTATTGCTTATCTCATGAATTGATTAGGATAATTACCTTAAATAATGTTGTAATTATGTAAAACTGAATAATTATCTAAGTAATTTGATATCCTTATATTGAATTCATGATTGGTTTAATTTTAAATTAAAAATTAATTTCTTAATTTCTGAAATTTTAAATATAAACTAGTATTTTTTTTTGAAAAGTTTTAAAAATACACCCTTATACTATATTTAACATTAAAAGAGTAATATTACTGTATGTATAAGACAAGTCAGTCGAATCGCTAGTACACCTCATTCACGAAGCCGAACTATGAGGGGGTATAAGAAACTGCCAATAAAATGGCGGTTGAATGGGTGTCCACTCTCACCCACCGCTTCCTTGATTGGTAGAGGGTCGTCAGCCGAATACGTTTGATAGGACAAATTAATTCTCATTAATAAGTACAATGAATTATAAAGTAACTAAACTTATTTTAAAAAAAAATCCCAATCTTAGTTACTTTAGAAAAAATGTGAATTTGTATGCTAACCCATGAAATTACACATTGCACTTTATAATTCATTAGTGGAGCGCGTGTGGTTAACCGACATACTAATAGAGACAAATAAAGAGTGACAATGCGTGTCTCGAAAAACTATCATTGATTAGTGGAGCGCGTGTGGTTGACCGACACATTAAAATGAGATGATAAATGACATTCAGAGTACCAAGCTAATTTGCATGGTTATTCACATCTTGTTTGTGATCCTTGGTATCCCAGTTACAAATGGAAGAGCATAATCGAGATTAAACATGCAATTGAAAAGTTCAATGAATCTCAAGAGATCTAGAAATTTCATTTAAAAACCAAATTTGTTCAAAATTTGTTTTTCAACGGTGATATTGGTAAATCATCATTTACCTACCTTTATATTTTACAATTAGATTACGACATCCTTTTTCTAATTTGTGAATTATTTAGTTGGATCCTAGCCTTGATATTTCATTTTGGGTGTTATATTGACGATTATTCTTATCTAACTAAAACTATATTTCTTCACGATCAAGATGTCTACTTTAACTGATGCATCTGGTTCCTACTTCTCCTCCTCCAACAACAATTTCTCCATGTTGAAGATCTGCTCGAAGGTGCAATTGGATGGCACCAACTATAATGATTGGATGCACAACATTAAAATGACCCATCGTTTTGAGGACATGGAATATGTCCTCATGAAAACATTGGATAAAATTGATGAAGAGAAGGTCACTCATGATGAAATGGTCGCCTACACAAAACACTATAATGATGCCACAAAAGTTGCATGCATCATGGTGGCAATAATGACTCCTGAATTGCAAAGGCACTATGAGGATTACTGGCCATATGAGATAACAAGGTCCTTATGGAGAAATACCGTAAGCAAGCTCGTTAGGAAAAGCACAAGGTGGTAAAGTCCCTCATTGCTAGCAAGATGAAGGAGGGTGAGTCTGTTAGTAGCCACGGTTAGAGAATGCGTTAATACGTGGACATGCTAATCAAGTACAATGTGAATTTTGATGAAGAGTTGGAAATCGACATATTGTTGAACTCTCTGCCAAGTTGTTATGATCTGTACATATTGACATATAATTTGAACAACAATGAAACTACTTTGTCTCAATTACACAACCTCCTACGAACAACTGAAGAAGGAATGAAGGGAAAAGGTATTGTCTCCACTCCTGCTAGTGCTCCTTTTCTGGCCATAGAACAAGGGAAAAGGAAGAAGAGGAAAGGTCCTCCTAAAAAAAACTGGAATGGAAATTCTCAAGCCGGGTTGTCAAGCACAGGGCCCAAAGGAAAATCCAGTTCTAATGCTCTCCTTGTTTCTGATACCAAAGAGGATACTTACTTCTATTCTAATGACAAGGGGTATTGGAAGCGAAGCTGCCCAAAATACTTGCAGGATATCAAGGATGGCAAGGTGAAGCCAACCTCGGCAGGTATTTACACTATCTTATCTTATAACTCATCATATTCTTGTTCTTGGATCCTTGATAAAGGATGTGGATTTCACATTTGTTCTAACTTGAAGGGGCTAAAAAGAAGTAAGGATGTGGAGTATGGAAGGATGAACTTGATCATGGGGAATAGGCGATCTTCACCTGTCACCAAGACTAGAGTTTATGGCTTAGTGCTTAGTAGTAGGTTAGGGTTAGATTTAACAAATTGTTGCTACTCATCATAGATGACATGGAACATCATTTCTTTTCATGTGTTGTTTAAACAAGGTTTTAGATATTCCTTTAATGATGAGAATGGTTATATTTAGGCTTATAAAAATGATGTTTTTTATTTTGAAGATTTAGCTTGTGATGGTGTGTATGAAGCTGTGATGATTGTAGATAATTTAGGTAATAGTGTGTTTCAAATTGAATCGTCTAATGGTATAGAAAAAAGTGTGCTTGTGGCATTATCATCATGGACATGTTGCCCAACTCCAAAGGATGGAGTGTTGGAATCATTTGACTTAAGGTCATATGATGCATGTGAGTCTTGTTTATTGGGGAAAATGAAAAAATAACCTTTCACATGGTTCTTGTGAAAGAGGTGAAGAATTTTTGGATCTCATACACACATATGTGTGTGGGCCCTTCAGATTTACCACAAGGGATGTAAATTGATTACATGCAAATTTTACTGATGATCATAGTAGATAAGGCTATATCTACTTAATCAAGTATAAGTCAGAAACCTTTGAAAAGTTCAAAGAGTTTAAACATGAAGTCGAGAATCAATTGGGCAGGAAGATAAAGATGCTTAGATCTGATAGAGGTGGTGAGTATCTTAGTATCGAGTTTTACAACTATCTCAAGAAATGTGAAATAGTTTCACAACTGACACGTCCTAGGACACCACAACTTAATGGTGTGACTGTGAGGCGTACTCGAACCTTGTTAGACATGGTTCTTTCCATGGTGATTCGAGCTTCACATCCAATCTATTTTTGGGGGTATGACTTAAAGACTGCCTCCCACATTCTTAATCTTTTCCTAACAAAGAAGGCTTCCAAAACACCTCACGAGATGTGGACAGCAAAGGTTCTCTCATTAGTGCACATCAAGGTTTAGGGTTGTGAAGCTTTTGTTAGACGAGAGACTCACGACAAGCTTGAAACTGAAAGTGAGAGAAGTACTTTCATCGGCTAACCATAGAAGTCCTTTGGATATTTGTTCTATAGACCTAGTGAGAACGTGGTCTTCGTAGCACAAAGAGGAGTCTTTCGCGAGAGAGAGCTCATATGCAAAGAGGACAGTGGGACTACCATTGATCTTGAAGAAACTCAAGATTCAAACGATGAAGAAACCTCTAAAAATGCTAGGGTTCAACCTGAGGAAGAAATTCTAGTTTAACCAATTGACGAGTCATTACCTCTTAGGAGTTCTAGTAGGTTTAGAATGCCACCTGAGTTTTATGGTTTCCATATTACTACAAATTGTGATACGTTTATCAATGATAGTAAACTGGTAAATTTGGATGAACCGGCTAACTATAAGGATGGTATGTCAGGCCCTGAGTTAGCTAAGTTGAAAGAGGAAATGGAAAGTGATATCTAGTCCATGTATGACAGTCAAGTTTGGAATTTGGTTGATAATGTACCAGGTCGCAAGACAGTTGGGTGAAAATGGATCTTTAAGAAGAAGACCGACATGGATGGAAGGTTACACATCTTCAAAGCGCGACTGGTTGCGAAGGGCTTCACTCAAATCCTAGGGGTTGACTATGATAAGACTTTCTCACTGGTTGCGAAGGGATTCACTCAAATCCCAGGGGTTGACTTTCTCACTAGTATTGTATGTTGATGACATACTTCTTATAGGAAACGACATTCCAACTTTACAAGAGGTTAAGTCTTGGCTTGGAAAGTGTTTCGTTATGAAGGATCTGGGAGAGGCTGCTTATATTCTGGGAATAAGGATTTTGAGAAATTGGAGTAAAACACTAATTAGATTTAGTCAAAGTACATACTTGAAAAGGTACTAAAGCATTTTAGTATGGAGAATTCATAGAAAGGAGAACTGCCTATACAGAGTAATACTAACTCAGTAACACTCAGAGTTTAAGTACTGATGTAGAGATAGCAGAAACGAGTAGAGTTCCATATGCTTTTGTAGTTGGATCTATCATGTAAGCTATGACATGTACTTGTCCTGATGTGGCTTTTTCTTTGAGAATAGGTAGAACTCACTGGATAGCAGTTAAGAATATTCTCAAGTATCTGCAAAGAACTAAGGACTGGGTCCTTGTTCTTGGTGGCAGTGATACATTGAGAGTGACTAGGTATAGTGACAATAATTTTCAAAATAGAGATAACTTCCATTCTCAATCTAGCTGGGTGTTTTCCCTAAATGGAGGAGCGGTAACCTAGAAAAGTTCTAAACAAGAGACGGTGGTTGATTCTACTTGTGAATCAGAGTACATAGCGGCAAAAGAATCATCAAAGGAGGATAGTTGGTTGAAGAACTTCATCAGAGATCTTGGAGTTGTTCCATCCATCAAGGAGCCAATGGAAATTTTCTATGATAATAAAGGGGAGGTTGCCTTAACGAAAGAACCAAGAGATCATGGAAGATCAAGACATATCGATTGAAAATACAATTTCATCAGACATAGAGTAGAGGAAGGTCACCTCGTCATGAAGAGGGTATTGTCAGGAGAGAATCCTATAGATCCCCTCACAAAGGGAATGAGTAGGGTCAAGCACGTTCAACATGCTAGAGGAATTGTTTTGAAAGATGATATTATTTTTAGTAGTTAGATAGTTAGTTTTGAAACTTTTAACAAAATAAATGTAATTGAATTTTAGTGATTAACTGATGGAGATTTATTTATGAGTTGGATTACTACCTTCTGTCTATTATTTTTTTTATGTTCCATTTTGCGTGTTTTACTTCCCGAATAATTAAATTGTTCAAACATCCACCGTCAATCATAATTTTAGAAGTAAGTAATGAATCAAGACTGTCATGAATTGGATTGTAGATTGTCTAAAGAGTTTTGGATATGCCAATAGTGTTGCTGCAATATTCATGAGTACTTGGAAATGGAGATTTAAGTATTCGATTAACCCATGCACAGAGAATTACTTCATGGAATTTATCATAAGTAATTCTGAGACGATAATATCTTATAATCTTTAAATAGAGATATATGAGTTGTTGTTTACATATTTGTTTGCATTAATGATACGTAAACGCATCAGTAACTTAATGTTATAAAATGTATTGTTTTGTGTGATTTGATAAGTAAATAGTGCAAGCATATAAGTCAAAGTTTATCTGCTCCTTTTGCGCTAATGGGAAAAAGCAATTTCTTTGGGCCCCTCGACGATTTGGTGTTGACTTATAGTGCTGAGCCCGACCATGACTGAATTGATGTGTTCGATTAGTAGTTCTTTGTCATTACAAATCAGAACTCGTGAAACAAAGTGTTGGACAATGATATTGATTCTAATCCATGTCTCATATCCGAATGATATCTTGTAGAACAATGGATTATATGATCACTTATCTTAGGACGCGTAACTAACTAGGTCAGAGTTCGACAATAGCTTTTGAGAGCTACAATTTGCTGATCAGGTTAGAAGTTATACTGGCAATTATGGTTATTAGACTTATCCAAGTGAGAGACTGTTGGATTAGGTGTCTAATCCCATAACTATAATTGATATATACTTGAATTGATAGTAGCATATCCCTTTTGGGTTGTCCTCAAAACTAGCAACTAGATAGAATAATTTTTGGAGAGAGAGGTTGATTTATTATTTGATAAATAAATTGAAATAAATAATTTATTAATATATTACGAGAATAATATATTAGTTGGAAATAGTAATATTTAATTAATATTTAATCTAAAATTAATTGGAATTAATTTTGTGATTAAAAGAATTAACTAAAAGTGCAGGGTCTAAAGTGCAATTGTTCAATAGTTGAACAAAAGGCGCCAAAACCTTATTAGGGAAGGCAAGGACAATTTACAAGGATATTCTAGGGTTTCTAGAATATCCCGTATGGATAATAAGAAGGTGGATAATTACCAAATTTGAATTAATATTATTTAATTTAAATTAGGGTTATCTAGGGTTTCTTGTGGCACTATATAAATACCTATAAGTCTTCAATTTTTGGTCAACTGATCCCTTTGAAGAGATAGCCGAAAATTCTAAGCTCCCCACTCCTCTCTCTATCTTCATCTTCTTGCTAGTGTTGGTGTGAACCAGTAGAGGAACGACATTTGTTGTGCTTGCTCTCAAGGCTTCAACAACACAAGGATATATGTTTCTCATAACCCTAGTTAGTTAATTTTCAAAAACATGCTATATGTCCTAGGGTTTCTTAATTTTTGTTCAACATTGTATGTTCTATTAGAGAAAACATGCTATATGTCCTAGGGTTTCTAATTTTCAAAAACATGCTATATGTCCTAGGGTTTCTAATTTTCAAAAACATGCTATATATTTTTTGCATACATGTCATCATCATCATCATCCACGGCCATAAATCTCTTCATTGTAGCCACATCCCATTCAACTTTAGTCAAACTTTTATCCATTAGATGAGTTAACTGCACAATTAAGGAGAGATGGGAAAGCACGACAGTTTCAAAGTTGGAGCTAGATTCTCCTTGATCACCTTAATAAAGAGCTGCAATGATAATGGGTGATGGCATATGGGGTATCGTTTTAGCTTGATGGGCATTATCATCTTAAGGAGAAGGAGTTAGTTTTTGGAGAAGGTTCATCATGGATCATTGGATCAATAGTATCTCCAACACGAGGGGTTCATCCATGGTGTAAAGTGTCATTAGCAGAGGAAGAGGATGAAGAAGTGGTTGAAAAATAAATGTGTTTGTTCAAACTTGGAGGAGAGTTCATTTTCTGAGTGAATTCATCTCCTATGTCAGCTGCTGAGTCTTCTTCCTCATCAGTCCCTTCTTTATTACTAGCCTTTGAATCATCATCATATCATCATTATCTTCTTCATTACAAGTATGATCATTATCATTAACCTCTTTAGAGTTTAAGGATTCAACCACATAGGGTTTTTCAATCCACTTTTGCATCCTTGGAGTAATAGGAAAATCACCCTTAGTTGCAACAACATTGATAATTTTTGAGGAGAGGGAAGGAGTTGGAATAATAATTCCATGACATTCAAAATAGCCTTGTGTTCGTGAAAAGATTAGACCAAGCTGACGAGGATAAGGAAAAGTAAATAGGTTTTTGTTCCCAGTAACTCAGTCAACCATTTGATCAAGAAAAAGTTTAGCAAAGTCTAGTTTCTTGTAGTAAACAATAGAATATAAAATTCTTTTCTCAGAGAGATTCAATTGATCTAGACTTCTAGTCTTGTGACTAAGACATTTTCCAATCACACCTGTTAAGTACTTCCATCCTACATTAAAACATTAACGAAGAGTGCTCTTATATGGATCATGAGTGAGGCCCGAAAGTTTGAAGCTATACACTAATTTTTCATGAACAGATTTGTAACTTTCTTCAGAGGGTGTTTCAGAGTAACTTTTGAATCGAGGAAGATGAAGAGCAGTTCGAAAGGATTCCACATTAATGGTAACTCTATATTGACCATCACCAATGGTTCTAGAGATGGTTCAAGAAACAGTATCAATAGAGAATGTGTAGTAAAACTCACATACTTTTTAGGCTAGAAGGGGTCCAGGAAATCACAGAATGCATATCAAAGAGGACCGCTTTTGACGTAGTCGACAAAGTCTTCGATTCGTGAGTTTGCGAATTGCTTTGGGATTTCATCCGAGAACGCTACAATGGTGGATTGAATGATCACGGTAGAGTCAGGAGCATGACAACCTTCGATGATGTTAGCGCTGGGGGCAAACTCGTATCAGGGCTTTGATATGGTGAAAGCTTTAAGGAAGATGATGATTTGGATTCTTTTTTAGAGAGAGCTTAACTTCTTGAATTGCTTGTAAAAGTGACCTAGGATGAAGAATTCCTAATTTATACCCAAAAAGTTTTCTTCCTTTTTACATAATCACGACTGAAGTGATTTTTGTCGTAAAAATTTCATATCCCAAGATAATGATAGACCTTTTAATCATCATTCAAAAAGTTATCATTTGGATAAGATAGATCTTTAGACATGTAATCAACATCAACGAAGTTGATTAATGAGTGGCTCAAGATGGTCATCTAGTAAGTTTGTGATGCCTCCTGATAGTGTGGGCTTAAAATACCATTAACTAATATAGTATTGAGAGATCTCATTAGCGTGTGATTTCATACGTTGAATCATAAATGTCTTTTATTAGAAGAAAAATGGAAAGAGCGGATATGTGTGTATAATATATCACAGACAATGATATACCCATTGACACATATTTATCAAGCTCTCATCAGTGTATGGTACATTACGTTGAATCATAAAACTTTAAAGAATAATATAAGGGTAAGAATGGATTGGTGTATGTGATATCCTACGATTCATAGACTAACCATCAACACATACTTTCGAACTTTTAACAGTGTGTGGTTTTACATAGTGAATCATCAAGCTCTATTAAGAATATAAACGAGAGAATGGATTGTTTAAGCCACGCTAAGGTGAAATCAGCGTGAATCATTAATAGTTTAACTCATCAACAAGAAGTGGTTTAAACATTCATATCACAGAGTAAGTTGCAATCCAGAATCAAAGATTCACTGTTAATTCATAATGGTACCATGTCATACCTCAAACTAGGAGGTCTGGGATATGACACAAACCTTTGTCATTTAAGGACCAGACAAGTATCTTTTACGCTAATGACTATGCCATCAGGGTAAGCCATTAGGTTATGCTCACTGTTTTAGCTAAACATGAGACTTGTTGTATACGAAAAGCATGCTTCCAGGGACAATGTAAGGTAAAGATGATTAAATTACAAAAACGCCCTATCCTTTTTATCTATATTTTTATTTGGACCAGGCGATCTCACTTTGAGAGTTTAGACAATATTAAACAATCAGCATGAGAGGGTGACTCAATGTTCTCAGTAGATGGTCTCGCTGATGAGAAACTTACAACAACATGCTTCTAGGGAAGATGATGTGTCAAAAGTTGCATATTGGTCTTAGAATTGCCACCGTCGGATTCCTTTACAAAATGGTACAAAAGAGTAAACAATATAAGAATACAAATAAAAGATTTACTCAAATGATAAAATAGTTTAAACAATAAATGTGGAGCTTTTACAGAAAGGTGATAAAGACTCGTTCCATCAAAATCTTTGGAATTAAATGTTCATTAATCCACTTCCATTTTCTGAGATATCTACCATTTGAAATTTCAGCTATAAAAGAGAGCAAACAAGATCAACCATATCACACAATAACACAAGTCATAGTAAACAAGTAGAGAAATGCCTTTAATCTTCATGTTCACCAAGAACAAACGAAGAACATGAACCAGTCTTTATAACCAATGAGTTAGAGGGATCCAATCTTTGTAACATTCGAGTTATAAGAGTCACCAAAATAAAACTCGAAGGTTCCATTCATTGAGATCCATGAAGGAAGAGAATGTGGGATCATTGTCTTGTTGAAGACGCCTTTACATCTTTGAGGTAATGGAGTGATGGTGACATCATCAATAGAAATTAGATGTGGTATGTCATATAACTTCACTTCATCTCATTTCAACCAAAGTAGGCTATTCAAGAAGGAGGAAATATGTTCCTAGAAGAACACCTGGTGGCATAGTTATCCCCCATATGGCCTCATCAGTAAAAGCAACATGTTAGTCAGCATGTGCATTAGTGTGAGTAAGAGGGCAATTTTTGATGAAGAAAACATACAAAGTCAGTTTCAACTAGCTCCAACAAGGAGAGTGATGCATTCATGAAATGACATAGTGATCCCTTCATAGTAGATCATCAGATACGGTCACTATTGATAGAGAAGATCATGTAGAAAATGTTAGGAAAAAATGTATTCACAATGTATACTTCTTTGATAAAGAATAACATAAATTTTTAATGTAAAAAACCAAAAATAATTTAAAAGTTTAGCAACTTATGTTCAAAAAGTTTTAAAAGTAGCAAAGCATAAAACAAAAATAAAGTATTAGCGTCAAAATCAACAAATCACACCATATAAATATCATTCTCCCTGAGAGCAGAAAGCACGGTTTTTTTTCCATAATAAAAAACTTTTCCCTCATGGTGACCAAAGAGAAGTTTATAACCAGTGTCACAAAGTTGACTTATGGAGATAAGATTTTTTTAAACCTTTGACAAAAGACACCTCTTTCAGCTTGAATGCTACGAACTCAAAGGTTCCAACTCTTTTGATGACTTCTTTATTGTTGTCGCCAAAAACCACCTTTGGACCATCCGTCTTTGCAAAATTTGTCAACATGGACTTGTGATCAGTAATGTGTCTAGAGCATCCACTGTCCAAGTACTAAGTATGACCTAGATTTGGACTTGATTCATTGTCAGCGTGATAACCATCAGTGTCACGAATGCCATCAAGGGAATCATTGACAAGTGCCATGAGACCCTTAACATTCAGCCCCTCATCTTCATATTTCTCCTTTTCATCCACCCATTCTTCATGTCCTCTTGCTTTGCAATCAAAACATTCAGAAGAGAGATGCTTTCTTTCTTCATATGAGCCATCAGCTTCTTGTACAAGACTTTATAGTTCTTAGGACTATGGGCTTCTTTCTTCTTCTTGTAATCCATGGCAAAATGGTCAGGGCTCCCACAATTAAAGCAATTACATGAGCTTTTCTTCTACGAAGAGGATATTTTCAATGAGCTGCTTCCTTTGAATTGAGCTCTTCTAACCCCATTTGCTCTACTTTCTTTGTAACACTTGACGATAAGTGCAGCGTTGGCGACAAGTTCATCGGTGAGATGTTCATCAATTTCTGCACCTTGATTTGAAATATTTGAGTTGCTGATGGTATTCCTTGATTCCTTTCGAGACACCAGGGCAACATAAATTTCCTTGCTTGATTCCTTCATGATTTCCTTATGAAGAGCTTTCGTCTCTTCATAAGTTCATAGATTACCGAACAAAAAATTCATATCCATGGTATCGATTTTTCACCTTTCTTAAGAAAATCAACGTGATGTTCCCCACCTTTCCCAAGAGAATTGAGGAAATTTAGAACCAAGTGTGATGAGTGCTTGATGATTCATAGCCTACATATATCATTAACCAAACAGTTAAACATATTGAAGGTTTGTGTAAGAGACTTACCTTGTTGAGCAAAGAAATGCTCGTATCTCCGATTAAGGTTGTTGATGGTCATAGCCTGGACTTCCAAGGTGCCTTCGTAAGCCACTGTTAACGTACCATCATCTCTTGGGCTGATTCATAATTCTGTATGAGATGATACACGTTGTATGGAAGAGAGTTTCTAATAGTAGCCCTGGCTTTTACATCAAGACTGAGTAGTCTCTTGTTATTGTCATCATAACTTGTTGCAGGCTTTTGCTTCAGGGGGTCAACACGAGCGTTTTTTACTATAGGTCGGTACATAGGAACATGGGGACCTTTTTCAATAATATTTCTCATCTCATAGTCAATGGTTTTAAGAACCATCATGGCCTTGGTTTTCCACATGGAGAATTTGTGTTCATCGAATGGAGGAATTTTGTTGATACCAAAGGATTGGAATTGGTGGAAGTCGACATGATTCCTTGAGTGTAACAAAGAATCTTCTTTGATACCAATTGAAGGTTTATATAGATTGGATACACTTTAAGTATGAATAACAAACATAAAACTAATCTATGAAAAATAATCAACATGGTTTCAAGAACCATCATGGCCTTGGTTTTCCACATGGAGAAGTTGTGTTCATCGAAGGGAGGAATTTTGTTGAAACCAAAGGATTTGGAATTGCTGGAAGTCGACATGATTACTTAAGTGTATCAAAAAATCTGCTTTGATACCAATTGAAGGTTTGTATCGATCGGATACACTTCAAGTATGAATAACAAACGTAAAACTAATCTAAGCAAAATAATCAAAAGAAATTAAATAACACAGAAGTTCTCCAAATTATTCTTTCACGAAGAAAGAGGTCCTGTCTTTACCAAGAAGATAAGTTTGTCAAAAAGACGAATGACACAAAGCCACAATCACAACCACCATAATATTAGGGTTTGCCCTAATGTTGTGTGTTGTGTGTGTATATATATATATATATATATATATATATATATATATACTAATCTATACATGTATATCCCTTTATTGAAGGGATTTTGTCTACTCTATACTAAGAATCGATCTTATCACAAAGCTACCAGATTTGTGATCTATTCTACAGTTATCTATATAATTACCTAATATACAAAGAATTACAATCAGATAACTAATTTGTATGTTGACACTGATATACTTGATATGTTGGTGTTGTCAATGTGTAGATGTTGATACTAATAGATCAATGTGTCATGTGTTTGAGTCATCAGATCATAAGGTGTGACCTTACATTATATATATATAAAGAAATGCAGTTCAAAGAATTTTTATTATTTTATGCAATGAATGAAATGTAATGGAATTTACCCCTCCCCAAGCTTAAAATGGTACATCATCCTCGGTGGTTGGGAAGAGATCAGGACAAACTAATGGGGAGGATCATAAGGCGAGTGATGGGGTGGATATTGTGGACGAGATTGTTATTGGTTTTGAGGAGGTTGTTGTGGAAATGGATGTGGATAGTGGGGATAATAGGGTGGTCATGAGGGTTGACTACCCAAGCAAAGGATTCGATGCATGTCAGTCATAAAGGTGTCCACATGCTAATTTTGAGTTTGTTGGATTTCTCTAAAATCATAAAACTCTTCTCTCAAGTCTACCATCTCTGTATTAGTTTTGCAAGTACTCTCATATATGTCAGAATAGTTACGATGCAAACTCCTATAATCAACATGTAACTGCTGACCTTCTTGCATGTACATGTCAATATAGGGATGAATGACAAGCTCTTGATGCACTAGCACAACAATATCATGAACAGGAGCATTGGGAATAGGCTTATTTGAATCAAGCTTAAGATTAGCTCCCGGCATGGCAACACCTAAATTAGATTCAAGACACCATATCACGTCAGTGGGTGGGTAAGTAAGGTCTAGGAGTGGGTGATTTCAACTATGAATGCAAAGATAGTCCACACCCTCACACTGCCAATAAGTATCATGCTTAACCACCCATAACTGTTGTGTTTTTTGAACACATTAGTGGTTAGACAACGTTCATATGGAATAACTTGAAGACATTCGGGAAACTGGATTCCTAGTGTAGGATGTTTTAAGAGAATAGTGATCATGCCACCACAACATAACTACATATTATTACTTCTGTTGAGTTTTAGAAGTTTGTAAATAACCCATTCTCCTAAGTCAGGAAGGAGATTGGGGCTATAAATAGAACACCACCACAATTCTAATTCCTTTTTACCAACTTTGTTGAATTCCTCTTAAGGAAATAGGATGGAAGAAAAGATGTGTTGGACAACGTTTAACATGGGATAAATAAGAATTATAGCTTTTGCAAAACTAGAATTGTACTCTAGTTTGGTAATTCTACTCCAAAAATGATTAGAGTCACAAAAGAATGCATCATTCATCCTTCTAAATAGACCATATGTGTTGGGGGTCGGAGTACCAATAATCTCACAAATTTGGCTTTTTTGAAGTTGGTAGTTGCGATTGAAAGCACGGAAGGATAAGAAATCGGTGACATGATTTTACTCAACAGAAGATAAGAATTCTAGAGCACGTTGAAAATAAATCACATCACCAATTGAGAGAATTTCTTCCCAACCAATATTCATGTAAAGCTTGCGGAATTTAGTGTCAATGTGTAAAGATCAGAGGGTAGGAATGTCCACAAAAATTTTGGGTTGCCTGAATTCTACCTCCTCGAGAATGGTAACAAGCTTCTTGCTCGGGTGAAGAGAATGATACACCAATTTTTTGTTAGACCTGTGGTTTATGCTGATTGTGAGCATTGCTTGAAGATGGGAAAACTCTATTTGGAACTAGTGCTGGAGGTGTTTCTATGGTATGTAGGCATATTGGAGTGTGAAGATAGGACTTTCAAGGACAATATACACCTAATGAACAACAACTAACAACCAAGATCACACAAAAACACAAAAAATTCAAGCTTTGATGTACAATGTAAGAAAATTAAAATCGGAAAGAGAATACCCGATTTTGGTTGATTCCACTAGAAGTTGATGGTTGAAATCACTTCCCTTATTGTAACACCCAGAATCCATAAGGCCAAGAAAGGAAAGGAAAACCCCAAGACAAGAAGGCAACTCGTCGAGTCTGGAGGATGAATCAACGAGTAGGAGCGGATTTTGGGTCGTGGGTTAAGTGACCTACTCGACGAGTTAGAGGACCAACTCAGCGAGTTGGTCTGGGCTTGGGAAACCCTAAATCCAAGGAAGGAATCGATGAGTTGAAGTGAGTTGTCCCGATTTTGATTGCGGTAAAGCTCGACGACTCAGAGGAATGACTCGACGATTTGATTCAATAAATCATGACAATAAGTAGCCAGGGAACTCAGCGAGTCAGGGGTTGATTAGACGATTTGGATCACGATTTCAGGATTTCTAGATTTAGAACTCGATAAGTTGATGGAGCAACTCGGAGAGTTGAGTCAGCTCGGAGCGTTGGCTTTGACCATTGACTTTGACTCTAACAAAGGTTGACCTAGTTTGACTTTTGAGGGCATTTAGGACTAGATGTTATTTTGGTACTGATAGCCCAAGGAGCCGAGGGAGCAGTAGTTCAGGGGATTGCAAGTTAGCAGCCAAAGTAGTATCAGCAAGACTTCAGCAGTGCAAGGTCAGTTTTCTCTAGCAGGAACAGGTCGAAGGTACCAATGCCGACCCGTTTATGTATGTTAGCGTATGCCAGACTTCGGTCCAATGCATGGGTTAGCGCAACGTAGATTATATGCTTTCGGACTACGGTCCGATGCCGGCGAGGCACGAGGAAGGTTTATATGTTAGATTATACTTGTTGTCTTCATGATACTCGTGTGAGCCTAGTAGGGAGGTGAGTGTCGGCGAGGTCCCATATCTTATCTCTGGCTGAGTATGAGCGGGGTTCCATAGCTCAATATTAGTAGAGTAAGGGCGAGGCCCATGATAGGAGAGAAGTGAGTGTGGGCGGGGGCACATATTTTACTATTAGTAGGAGCTTGGACGGGGTTCCATGACTCATCAGCAGCAGGACAGGGGTGGGGCCTAGGTTAGGCGAGGCCTTAGAACAGGATTATAGTAGAGAATATTTTTTTTATGTACTAGCACGTTATATGATTGTATGTGTTTAGCGGGCAAGGCCCAGAGACAGGCAAGGCCTAAGAAAAACAGATTTGTATACCGAGCGGGGCTCGATGCCAGGCAGGGCCTGATGTCGGGCGGGGCCCGATACGGAGCAAGTCCGATGCCGGGAAAGTCCAGTTGTAGTGGGTGGGGTTTATGTGTATGGTATGTGGTAGGTTGGGGAACTCACTAAGCTTCATGCTTACGATTTTCAGTTTTGGTTTCAGGTACTTCCGGTAGCGGAGGGAAGAGCTCGGGATGACTACATCGCACACACCAAGAAGTTTTAGCCTGGGATGTTTTACTCTGATAAAATGATCAAATGTTTTGAAAAGATTAATCTGATTTGATATAATGACTTGTGTTTTAGTTAAAAGGGGTTTTGATAATTATGATTTATTAGTGATTAAAAGCGAAAATTTTGTACCGGATTTTTGGGATGTTTCAAGTTGGTATCAGAGCCTTGGTTTGAGGGATTCGGGTACACCCTCAGGTGTGTCTGAACTCAAACTAAGGACTTGGTATGAGAATTTTCAAAAGGAAACCATTTTTATAAAAAGAGCTTTGACAAAAAGAAAAGAATTTTAAAAGGAGAAAAGGGTGTGGTACATGCAATCAGCCGAGCTCAAGTAAGTTCTCCTAAATTACCCATACATGCTTGTTTAGATATGACATGCTTACGAGGACTGCATGCTATATTAGGAATAAGGATCTAGGAGGATGCCTTATGTGCATGTTATATGTGCATGAGCTTTATGAGTTGCATGTTAGTACGGATTCATGATTAGAGGATAAAACAATTTGATTGGATTATGTGGTTAGTGTTCCTAATGACCGAATACTTTGTGCTATTAGGAGTTCTAGTTATCTCTAATTAACTTGAAAATGAATATGTTATGTTACATATTGTGAAGACTAAATAATTTCAGAAGGTTGGGTCTAGCCTTATTGCGCAGCTCTCGTTTGAGTCTAACCGTTGTAGGGCAGAACCTCTCATTCGAAGAATTATCTAGTCTTAGCGATATGTAATGGTATTCGCAAGCTAGTTAGGGAGAAATAACAGGGACTTCTTATGCAGCTGATAGCAGAGAGTGAGTTGGAGATTACCCTAGGGCAAGCCTAGGATGAGATTAGTGCTGGGAGCAATAGTAGTAGTGATAGGGACTTGGTGGAGTCAAGGCAATTCTTGAGGAAAGTACGGATAGATGTGGAAGGTAGTATGGGCCTGTACTATTGATAGTAGAGGATCCATACTCGATTCAATAAGGGCTAAGATAAAACTAGGGAACGGGTAGTGAGTGTGTGATATCCCTCAGCAGTGATGAGTATTCTGATCATAGTTATGTTATGTTGCAGAATGGTGACGTTACGTGAGAGGCCAGTGGGCGGTTCAGGCGCCGACAAGGGATCAGGCTCGGGTTCAGGAACCGAGCAGCTCGGGGAGAATATGAGAGAGTTTATATCAGCTGAGATTACGCGTAGTATTTTAGACCATGCTCCTGTGATCTTTGGTACGGTCAAAGAGGGCATATTGGAGATTTTGGATGAGAGGCTAGGAGCCTTCTGTACTGAGATGGTGGCCACGATGGGCGTGCATACACTAACAATCTGAGAGTTCAGAGCTTGTGGAGCTCCAGATTACCATGGGGCTAGGGACCCCATTGCTAGCAGCAGATGGTTGACTGACGTCACCAACGACTTTCGTTCTAGCTGGTGTCCCGAGGGGGACAAGGTTTGACTCGCCTCCTATCTTCTGAAGGATAGAGCACGTGATAGGTGGGAGGATTTTGGGCATGCTATGGGTGATGATTCCGCGTTGGACGCGATGACTTGGAGTGACTTCTCGTCCAGGTTTAGGGCGAGTTTACACCAGTTATTGAGGTGCAACAGGTAGCACAAGAGTTTCAGGATCTTCAGCAGACTACTGAGACAGTGGCAGAGATCATCGCCAAGTTCCTCAAGTTATCGAAAATGGAAAGCCTTTCTTTTAAATGTTTTTAAAGTCTTCCATAACTTGTCCTCAAGTTATGGAACTTGAAAAGTTTTTCATAAAAACCATATTGAACTCTTAAGTTATAGAAACCAAAAGTTTTTGAATAGTTCAAAAGTTGCCCTCAAGTTTTGGAATTTGTAAACTTACACTTATGAATACTTTAATTCCAAACCCTAGAATTTTAAAATTTAAACTTCAACCCTTATACTATATAATATTTGGAAAGTTACACTTTCTCCACCTCCTCCAATAATTCTCCCTAAACCACAAGATCAAAGACTTGAAAAGTTTAAGGTCACTGAAACCCTACTTGCAATGAAACATCAAGATGGAAGGTTTGTGTGTACTCAATTCTTGGAGATGAAGTCACATATTGACAGGCTGAGAGTATTGGGTGTCATTGTCTCGAGGAAGTTGGCTGTTAACTGGGTTTTTCAATCACTTCCCGAGCCATATAGTAAGTTCATTAACGACTACTATGTGACAGACCACGACATGACCCTTATTGATCTTACCTATTTGCTTGTTGCTGCTGAATCAGCAATGATTTGGCACACTGGAAAATTAAATTTGATTAGAATATATACTTCTCAAACTTCCATGGACATTGACAATGGTAACATTGGAAGTCCAGAAAATATTTCTCTTCCCAATGGAAAGGGATCGGCCATAGTCAACCCGGTTGACCAAATGGTAAAGAGAAAGGCTAAGTCTGAGAACGATGCATGTGCCAATGCAAAAGAAGTCATTTGTTTCTACTTCCATTTGAAGCAACATTGGAAGAGAAGCTGCCCTGACTACCTGAAAGATCTAAGAGAAGGTAGAATCAAAAAGTTTGACTATGCTTCAGGTAAGTCTACTGTCTAACTCTATTAAATTCCCAATTTTTGATTCTTAATACAAGATGTGACTGGGTCGCATTTTCATGTTTTGTAGAATCCAAGAAAATAAAGGAAGCTTAAAAGAAGAGTATGTCGGATCTGGTCGCGAAGATGGATTTCAATCGCATGGTTCGATGATCGGATTTTTGAGCTGCTACTTAAGAGTTATGCTAGATTGCTTAGAAATTTGTAATAACATAGTTTTCATTTGTTATTGCATTGTAAGGAAAAGTTTTTTCCGCATTTTTAAAAATAACTAAAATTTTGTTTTTATTTTATATTATATTTCCTTACAATGGCATTTGTGAAAATTGATGTTTGTATGTGTCTGTGTTAGCCATATGAATTTGATTCTTTTGTTTGTGGTAGTGTCGAGAATTTGCCAAATAAGGAAAGATTGTCATCACCCAAGTTCCAGTTGGATAGGAACTTGGGATCATGAAACTTGTAGTGTGTGATGAATGAGAACCTTTGTCTTCGGGAAATTAAGACTAATTCTATGTTCACATGAATATGTGAGTCATGTGAAGGACTAGGAGATTGGGTACACTTGGTTGTGCGATGGTCAGGTCCACCACAAATATCGATGAGACTATTCATCATGAATTACTCAAACATAGTAAATATGGTTATGCTTATAAGTTTAAGTATAATTCTGAAACATTGCAAAAGTTTCAATGTATGGCAGAACGAATGAGAAGAATCAAATTAGGAAGAAAGATAAAAGTTTCTCCAAACTGAAAAGATGGGAGTGTACTTTAGTATCTTGTTTTATGATCATCTTAATGATTATGGAAAACCATATCACAATTGATCCTCTAAGGACATCTTAGTGCATTCGTATGGCTAAGAAGAGGAATCATGAATTTTTTAAATGGTTAAATCAAGAAGATAAGTCATACTTCATTCCAAAAACAAGTCTTGGAGTCATACTCTAAGATTGTAACATTGAGAAACATAATCTTAAGAAGGTTTAAAACAATCATCAAATGTAGAGTAAAATGTTTTTGGTCTTATACATTTGAAATTGGTAAGTTATGATGTCTTGTTAAGGACAAAGACCAACTAAGACCAATTGTGTGAAGTGTTCATCTTGATAAGAATCCACGCTAACTCTTGAATATTTGTTTGTCAAGGAATGTTACTTGACAAGAGAATAATATATGTTAAGAGATTAGTGGGAGTCTTAAAGATCTTGAAAAGGTTTCAAAAACTAATCAAGAATAAAACCTATTGTTTATCACTAGCATACGACTTGAGGTTTGTAACCTATCGTGTTGACATATTCATATTTATGTGCTCATTCCAATTAAAAGTTGACTATGCATGTGAGTTTAATGAGTTCTTATTTGTTTGCATAAAGCAAACCACCTGGATCAATGAAAGTTTTATTGATTAGTATGGGTGAGCTGCTTAACAACTTAGAAGACATGGTAGGCCCTTGGGCTGCCAGGTGGCAAGAAATTAAGATTAAACGTGTTCAGTCCATAAGAGTTTGGATGTGTCATAACCTTGTCTTATGATTATGGTTTGACAAATTCACATGGATAGTAACACATACACCATAAAATCTAAGTTTCATAAGGTTTCTTTCCGCTTCATGAAAATTATTGTGAGGAAACACTTTCGCTAAATAGATTTTAAGGAGATAGAAATTGTTATATTTGCATTCTCAAATTTGATTATGATTACGGCATCCCTCTTCATATTTCGAATTGTGAGAAACGGAAAAAAGGTCTAAATATTTGAGACTTATTGTTGTAAGGTCTAAAATTGTTTAGATAGACATGTAAGTTGTCTAAGGAAAAGTGTATGATTTTGAGAAGCCTAGATAAAGTCTTATCAAAGCATCTCATATCAGAAAATTGAACTTTGGTAAGAAAGTCAATGAAGTATTGATTTCTAGAAGTCCAAATGATTTATGAATACATGTCAAAGCTAGTGGGAGCATAAGTGTTATGCTAGTAAGATAATAATTATTATGCTAGTGGGAGCATAATCAATTAAGGTGAATGTTGCAAGTTACCAATGTTAATTATAGAAAACAAAAGTCTCAATTCGCAAGTTGCAGATTTTGAAAGTTGTTTTGCTATAATTAAGGGAGAGGAATTCATATTTCATTTCAAATCTAAAAGCTTAGATTGTGAGATTTTAATCAAAATTAGTCATACTTCAAGATTGTGTTAATTGAGTTTTCAAAATTCGATTATGATTATGACATCCTTGTTCATAATTCGAATTATGAGAACACGGCAAACAAAAATATCGTAGCAAAAGACAGGTCAAGTATCATGTCTTTATGTGAGACATCATGAATCGTGTCGAATATGCTTCGGATATAGGATCGATTAGATATTCTATAATGTTTATCCGTTCTAAATTTTCCAAATGCCCATGGCATTAAGAGGGAAAACGGAATAGAACCAGATATGACTAAAGTGTTTATTCGAATATAGGTTCGCCAAGGATTAGTCGCTTGTAGTTGGATGTATAAAAATCGATGGACCATATTGATATATTCTGAAAAGAGGCAACTTTTGCTTAGAAGTGTTAGTCAAAATGAGAATATTTCCATAAGTGGAAGCTATTCTTTAAATCTGTGTAAGATTAGAAAACGTAATGCAAGAAGGATGTTCAAAGGAATGTACTTTACATTTGAGACTTCGTCTGCATGGAATTTCTCTCCATTGGTATTCTATGTAATGTCCGTTGCCAAGTCTCTATGACTTTTGTGCATAGTCATTACAAGAGGATTATTGCATATAAGTTTAGAATATAACAGATTATAGTAAATGTCAAGAAATTGATATTCTTACATTTACTGTAAGGATTTGGAATTGCGAAATGCGCATCATTGAAATGTTGTCGATTGATCTATTTCACAAAGTAAGGATCATAGATAAACATAGTGTGCATGCTTGGAGCATGAGATAACTATTGTTTTAATTCAAGTATTAAGTTGATTATTTGAGACATTATAAAATGAATAATGAGTAATCAACATGGGACTCAAAAGTTTTGCGGCTATATTGGATTAGTATTATTCTTGTGTTTCACTTTGCATGTTTTGACTTCCTGAATAAATAGGTTATTCAAACCATCCATAGTCGATCATACTTTGGAAGTAGGTATTGAGGCAAGAATGTCATGAATGGGTCTGTAGTTTGTCTAAAGACATTTAGACATGGCACAAGTTTGCTTGCAGTGTTCATGAGTACTCCTGGAATAAGATTCGAGTATTGGATTTAACCCACGCTCATCTGAATAACTTCATGGATTTTATCACGAGTGTTTGTGAGATGATAATATCTTATATTCTTGAAACCAAAACATGTGAGTCGTAGTTTACAATTCGGTTGCACATTGATGTACGTAAACGCACCGGTAACTTGGTGCTATAAAACATATTGTTATGTGTGATTTGATGAGTAAGTACAAGCGAGCATTTGAGTCAAAGTTTATTCATTCCTTTTACACTTAGAGGGATAAAAGCGATATATGTGGGCCCCTCGATGATTTAGTGATGACACCCCTAAGTGCTTGGCCAAGCCTGGACTGATTTGATTTGTTCAATTAGTTAGTTGTCATAAATTGGAAATCGGGAAAAAATAGATAGACAAATAGAATGATTATAATCCACGTCTTATGTCCATATGATGTCTAGAATGGAGGAATATACGATCCCTTATCTAATGGATGCGTCATCGACTAGGTTAGAGTTCGACAGCGGATTTTAAGACCTACGATTGCTAGTCGGGATTTTGGAGTCGTAGTTATTAGACTTATCCAAGTGGGAGACTGTTGGATTAGGTGTATAAGCCCATAACTAAAATTGGTATGTACTTGACCCGAGAGTAGCATGGTCCATTTGGGTTGCATATCACCAGGACAATTTGATAGGATGGACTTCTAAGAAGAGGATATTTATGATTTATTAATATATTATAAGTTCTAATATATTTATATGAAATCATATGATTTAATTAGTATTAATCAATAATTAATTTGGAATTAATTTAGTGATCAAAAGAGACTAATTAAATATATGAGGATTGATTTGGTAAATCAATGATTCTTATAGTGTGGGCCAATTGTTATTTAGGATGGGCTAAGCCAATATAGTAGTCCATGGATAGTCCATGGAGGTTTAACCCATGGAGCCTAAGTAATATGAAAGGTCATGAGCATTAGGGTTTTCATGGATGTAACCCTAGACCTTGACACACTATAAAAGGAACCCATTAGTCACCAAAATTGGCCTATGTATTCTAAGGAGAGTTGTAGCCGATTTTGTGTGCAAGAAGCTCTCTCAAAATTCATCCTTTGTCCAAGGTGTGTTGTGATTCCATTTGAGGATCAACATTTTGGGCACTAAGTTCTTAAAGGCCAAAACTACAAGCTACAAAAAAGAGGTAACTCTATAACTTAATTTTATGTTATTTATATCAATTGTATGTTAGTTGTTGGCTTAAAGCTTTGGAAACAATATTGCATGTATAATGAGAGAAAACATAGATCCAAAGCATTTTAGGGTTGTATGTGCACCATAGGATGTTGTATTATACCAAAACCCAACACAAATACCACAATGTCTAACTGATAATGGTTGTACACCCTTGTCCTTAGCAAGCATCATCACCACTTTAGTCAGAATAGAAAGTTGACTTTCAATTTTTGGGGTAGAAATTTATTTCACTCCTCTTGGTGCATCATTGTACCATTCTTCTTCTTTCGTTGTATGATTAGACTCTTCTGTCAAGTTCTTAATATGAGCTCTAATTTATGTAGGGGTTTTTTCGGCTATTGATTCACCACTTGATCCATTTAGCAATCTTCTCTCCTAAGGTGACATCCCTTCAGAAAAGTATTGCATCAATTATTAATCTGAAATTCTATGCTTTGGGCATCATGAACATAACTTCTTGAGCCGTGCCAAACAAGTGTTTAGAGCTTCACTTTTCTGTTGCTTGATACTAATAATTTCCCCGAGTAAAGCCGAAGCTCTCATTTCTTGAAAATACTTGTCTAAGAACATGCGTGATAACTCATTCCATGTTGTGACTGACGTCATTGACAAATAATATTACCACTCCTTGGTTGAATCTTGTAAAGAAAAGGGGAATGCCCTTATCTTGGTTTGATCTTCAGTGACCTCATGTGGTTTCATTCCCATAGAAACAACATGAAATTTTTTAAGGAATTTGCGTGTGTCTTTAATCTCAAGACCGTGGAATGAAGGTAACAAGTGAGTTTGCCCGAATTTATGTTCAAAGTTTATTGTTGCATGATAACTGATGCATAATGGTTGTTGTGTAACATCTTGGGTGGCCTATTGTCTAAAAGTTTGTTCGGGAGGTGGCTTTGAAGGACCTTGATTACTTCCATAGTTATCTCCCATGTATCTCCCATGGTAGGAGTAGGAATAGAAGTTTCAGGTTTTGTGGTATGAGTGGGTGATGATGCTGGTGGAATTTTTGGATGTTGGTCAAGATGTGGTTGAAGGATTTGATGAAGAAGCTTCAGATTGTTGTTGTTTCTTTAGAAGTATATCATGTTTCCATCTTTGCTTCGCAGATTTCTCTATCTCCAAATCAAGTGGTATTGGTGTACCTGTGTGAAAAGATATTGTCTAAAACAATTAGTACTACTGTATCCCCATCAACGACGACGATTTTTTTGGTGTGGCAGGTTAACAAATAAATGGATAAAAGTAACAATAATAAAACACAAGTCACCGCTACCAAATATACTAAATATTGTATAAAGTAAATAGGGTCGGTCCACAGGGATACGAGAATTAATGTTTAACCGTATTTTCACACAAATTCATAACCATTTAACAAAGTAAAAGGGGGCTTGTTAACATCAAATTAAACTTCATAAATAATCAAAATATAGATTAAAATTCAGGAATTAAAAGACATTTTTGGTTTCAAATCCTCTTCAAGGACTATGTTGAAAGATATAATGTGACATATGTTTATGTTTAGACTTGGCAATGGAGCGGGTTTTGACCCTGATCCGATCCAAACCCTTAAGAATTATATGGGTTTGGAGCATAGTTTTTGATCCATTTACCCGTTAACGATCCGTACCCGCTAACCCTTTTATTAAAAGGGTCAGGTATGGATCATCACTGATCCGCTTCGTTTATAACCCCCCCCCCCCTCGTATAAAATTTTGAATTATATATTTATATTTTATACTGCTTAAAGTTTACTTTTAATTCCAATTGAAAGCCCAAAGAGAAAAGGCCAAAGACTACACTATTTTTACATAGGACTCGAGGACTCGACTTCTAAACTTACAGTCTTCTACCAAGAGTCATGATGTCAATTCATTTATATTTCATCAATAAATCATAAATTTTATTTATAAATCAACAAATTCATTTATCAAGCAGAAGAAAGTTTGCAACTGATAATCTCTATCAATGCAATCAACGTTCAAAAACCAATATGAAGTTACTATAGCAATGATTTTATTTCCAGTCGAAAGTCCTCTGGTACATAGTATGTTTTCTAAATCAACATTTGTTTTATTATAAATGTTATTTTATGATTTAAGTAAAATGTGTTTGATTATTCAAAAACCTAAGGGTTATGGGGCGGGTTTGGGTATCTGCTAATTCGGTGGATAAGGGTATGGGTTTGATTATTCGTAACCCTGTGGGTTACGTAGCAGGTTTGGATCGGGTATTGAAATTTTTTTAAAGGGTTTGGATCAAGGTGGATTCTCTCCAAATCCGCCCCATTGCCAGGTCTATTGATGTTCAATATAGATAGTAATTAAGATATTAATAAGCTCTAATATCTCCAAATTGACAAAAGTGTTTTACTTAAAATATTCTCTTTAAGTAAAAGTTCAGTTAGTTGATCAAATCCAAACAAATTCTTAGATTAAATCACTAAAAGACCTTAAGTTCTTGCAATTATTACCAATAATATTCAATATTGTTCATATGATCGGTAATATGAACAATTAATCTTTGATTACACTAATTTTGATTTCATAGAAGCCAATTAAGTGTTTGTTACCAATTACAAGTCCTAAAACACATATAAATTTTATAATTTGACTAACAAAGGTGATATGAACCCTAGATTCATTGATCAAGTGAATAGAGTACAAATATAGTGTATAATAAAGACCAAATCAAAAATTACTAGAATGAAACATGTAATTAAGTTCACATAATAGTCTAACAACAAGTTTCTAAGGATCTAGAAATGAGAATAGAAGGAAAATTTAGCGACACATGGTTTAATCAAAACACAAATTGAACAAGATAGATCTTCAAGAAAACTTACACATTTGAAAACTAAATGTTTCCAAAGTGCTAATTGATTATAAAATTGATGAAAATCACCCATGGTAAGTCTTGGTCGAAGTTGTCTTCAAAATGGATAAGAAACCTCTCTAAAACGGAAGTCGAAAAATCAAATAAAATTGTCGACAACGATTCCACGCGCTCAGAATGACTCCACGCCCCCGGAATGTCAAAAAATGTTGAAATGCTGAAATACTCATTCTACGACCGTGGAATGGTAAAGGAGTAACAATTGGTAGTTCTCGGTTAATAAAAGTCAAATAAATAAATCACGAAGCATGAATTTATGCCTTACTTTAGAGTTTTCGGTTTTGGGAGTCAAAAATCCTTGTGATTTCGGTTGGCGCTGGACCGAAATCACATGTGATTTTAGTTGAGCCACGACCGAAATTGTCACACCCTAAAACCAAGAACGGCAGAAACGTTCACGGTGGAGGATGTCATGTGAAGTATCATAACAGTGCAAAGTAGTAAACAAGCAACAACATCATCCATTGCATTAAAAGTAAAGTTTTAATACATGTGTGTCCTTTCATTGTAATAAGACACCAAAATATGTAATCAAAATAAAAGCCGAGTCTTTTCTGTGCTCCGTCTTCTCAAAACCTGGTCATCGTACCTGT
Source organism: Lactuca sativa (assembly GCF_002870075.4). Taxonomy (NCBI): domain Eukaryota; kingdom Viridiplantae; phylum Streptophyta; class Magnoliopsida; order Asterales; family Asteraceae; genus Lactuca; species Lactuca sativa. The sequence goes on from NC_056629.2 coordinate 134,889,485, forward strand.
CTAGTGGTGACCTGAGAATACAAGTTATTTTGAAAGAGAGTAGATCAGCATAAGGCTGGTGAATTCATAAGTATTTAAGTGTCATTACTCTGATTTGGAAAGCTGTTACGAATGCCAAGTAAATATTTGAATGAATCATTTGATATAAGTGTGAAAACCCTAGAAAATCCCATATTTCCTACTAGTATAAAAGTAGTCTTCTACCAAGACCTAAATGCTTTGAAAGTAGTCTTCTACTAAGACCTGAATGTTTTTCTGTAACAAAGATGGTTTTTCCCTTAAATGACTACTATTAACAATAAATAGTCTACCTCATCGTTTATGTGAACATATCACAAAATAAAAGTAACAAGGAGAATATAATCATTTAAGTATTATCCTTTGGTACTAGGATAAACACGACCTAGGAAATGCCGAATAGTATTAACCGTAGGCATCCGTAGATGTGCATTGTCCTCTGTAGTTCACAGCAGGGTGTAGGAATGATGAGTCCCGTAAAGGTACCTTGTAAAAGTATTAACCGTAGGCATCCGTAGATGTGCATTTACCTCTGTTGCTAACAACTAGGTGTCGGAATGGTTAGTCGCATATAGTATCCTTTTATACTAGGATAGATAGATCTAATTTATACGTATAATATGTAATAGTATCTCATCATATAGTATCTAGGTACAAGTATCCATGTAAGTGTATCCATGTAAGAGGATCCATGTAAGTGTATCTCTTCATATAACATTTAGTATAGACTCATGAATGAACTGACTTCGGTGTAATTCCATGTAATAGGAATAATGTTTTGTATCCCCTAAACTATCCCTATAATAGTTTACTGGAATGTATTTGATGTCCAAGAAGGTTTATACACCCTTGCTACTCAAGAGTGTGGGAGCTGAATGAAGGATGAAAGCTATCATATATATACATATATTTAAGAAAGATAAGTGTATAGATATGGTTTTAACAACAAGTTAAAGAAGTTTTGTAAAACATTTAAGAGTTTTGAACAATAGATAATAATGACTTGATGTCATTTCTTAAAACATTTCAAAAGTAAATCATTTTGATAACAAAGTATATCAGGACTAAAAGTCATTTTTTGTATCACATTTTGAAGTATGTGAAATCATTTGGATGAAAACATAGTTATAAATCACATGTGATTGATGCTATAACATGTTGTTTTCTACTTGTATTCCCCCCATTAAAGCATTTAAAATCATTTAAAAGATTGATTAAGGGGTAGGAACTCACTTTTAGTTGGTGGTTTGGATGAACGGATAAGGTAGGATGCTAGGTGTCAAGTGCAGACTTGTACACACTCAAAGATCCTAGTTAACATATAATAACACATATATGTATCCAATTAGTCTTTAAACTACTAATTGACAAAGTTAAGACATCCTAACACATATAAAACACCTTATATAAGTGCTACAAGTCATAAGGATTGCATCTAAGTGATGTAGGACCTTGCTATTGTGTTTGGGGTTCAAGGGTAAACTCCCTTGGAGTTTACGGTTTTGTGAGCATAACCCCATGGGTTTACATTCGTAAACACATGATTCTACGGCCGTAAACACATGTTCTTTTGACCATTTTTTGTTATGAAGCTCTACAAGTCCCTTAGAAGCATTTCCACTTGATGGCTAAGCCTTTGGAAGAGATTAGGGCACCATTTCCCTTCTTTGAGGAGTTTATGGCCCTAAGACCATTTCCTTTTGGGTTTACTACCATAAACCCTTATGGAATATGGTATTTTGATGTTTTCAAGTATTTAACACATCAAGGAATGGATCTATGCAACTTACCAAGGCTTAGGAAAGGGCTAGGGACATTTTGGCACCATTTGTAGGGTTTACGGTCCAAGAACATCTTGGACCATAAACACCTTGATCTTGGTGTTTATTGTATGTTTTCTTGATATATGAAAGTATAAAAAGATTTAAAATACACTAGGGTAGGAGTACTTACTAGTTAGAAGCTTGAAAAGGTACCAAAAGGCCAAGAACACTAGTGTGTGTTCTTGGTGTTCTTGGTGAAACTTGAAGATTCAACCTTTTGGAAAGATTTCATGGATAGAAGTGTGTTAAATCACTATATTAAGTGATGTACTAACTTAAAAGGGCTAGAAACACTTACTAATTGATGATCTTGAAGAAAGTTTTGGATGATACTTGAGAAAGTTTGAGCTTTGTTCTTGAAAAGGTGGAAAAAATGGTATAAATGACTAAGTGTCACTTATATACCCCCTTCCTTGGGATTTACGGCCGTAAACAACATTGTTTAGGCCGTAAACTCCAATATTTTGGTGTTTTGAAAGTTTATTGTTGCACAATAAACCCTAGGGCATCCTCTCTCCTAATATCTCCTAAAGTGTTAATCCTAAAATACTCAAACTTAAACCAAAAGTTTGAAAATTAGCATTAACTGTTCTGACTTCTATTGAATTGATATATAGTACAGAATGGAAATTTCGAGTTGTTATAGAAATCACCATGGTGATCTCGATTTGTGCTAGACTAAAATCACATGTGATTTCGGTTGATGCCTTAGCCGAAAACTCCTTGATATTTATATGATTCATGCCACTTGATTGGTGGATTACTTTCCCAATATGATTAATTACAAAACCCAATGCAAAACTTCACTTCACCTTATCCTTTTTTTTATATTTAACTACAACCAAAGACTCCTTCAACATCCTTCATAGTTAACATATTTCACAACCTTTTCTCTCAAAATCAAATCCTTTTCTCTCCAAGCTCAATCTCATACTTCTCGAGGAAACTATTTCTTTAAGATTGATTATTAAGAATTGTGGTAAGTTCCCTTAATTATCTAGTATTTTTACAAAACTTTCTTGATAGATCCTCTCATTTACCCACATTATTTTGTGCTAAAAACGATTAGGATACGACTACCTTCCAGTGTTCTAACTTGAAGATCATCACCATCACTGCGTTATCTAGCCAAGAACACACTCAAGGTGAGTTCATAACCCTACATTTTTCAAGACTTTTCAAGTTTTTAGGGGGAGAATACAACTTAAACACAAGAGAACTTGTGTTAATATACAGATCGTTGCATATGTTTTTGTACATTTTATGTAAAAATACTAAATACATGAAATGACATTACTACCAAGTTTATGGACTTTCAAGTGCAAAGTTTACCACAAATACAAAGGTTTTCATTTCGACAGAACATACATTATAAACTATAATAGGTATAGTTTATGGGTCAATTATGCTATTTTCCCATTCGGGATACGATACAAAAATAATTATTTAAAGGCATAATTATTTTACACTACATAACTATTTTGGAAGGATAATACTTCTACATTCAAAATGGTTTTTCATTACACAACACGTAAACCGTTGATACAATGTTACGAGACACTATCTTCACGTATTTACCAGAGTACATACTAAAGTCTTGTATTATAACTAGAGACTCCCGTAAGAGAGTGTGATACTTGTGTATAGATCTATATGGGACTGACAACTCCACACTTGAACTGTTAGCTACAGTTATATCGACAGGTCTGGGGTGACAAATATCATACCATTCCGACGCCGGAAAAAAGTCGTACAGGCCACTAGTCGCTAGCATAGTTATAATAACTCAAATGGGGTATTAACAATATATTTGGTTTACGGGGCGAACATACCTTCAAATGGTTTTAGATAAATAAAACTATGTTACACTATTTTCCAGTATCGTACAGCTTACATTTCTGGAATCATACATTTAAATGGTTTTTATTAGATTAAAACTACAAAAATTGGTCTTAAGGTGTCTAAGACTACAATTCATATCAATGAAAATATTGGATTTTCTGGAATCACACTCTATCATTTTACAAAGAAAAATGGCAGATTTTTCTCATACAAAATGCTTATGAACTCACCATCTTAATTGTTGACACTTTTTCAAAACTACTTGTATTCTCTGGAAATCAGTAAACAGGTACTCATAAAGGGTTTTGAAGATAGGGTGTAGCAGCGTCACATCTTGTATTTTTGTCATATGTATTTGGTATCAAACAAACAACGATTCGAATACAATGTAAGAACTTATAAATGATCAACATGATGGTTGAAATGTTTTGATCTCTATTATTTAATTGTTATGATACTGTACATGAAAGTCATCCACCCCCGAACGTTTCTGCCATTCCGGTTCGGGGGTGTGAGAAATTGGTATCAGAGCATTGTTTAGTGAACTAAGTATATCAAACCATGTAAGAAATACAAGTATAAATACAATGGGGCTAAGACACTCTGACTAAAGAAATATATTTTTAAAATATAATGATACTTTTATAAAAGTATATATACATGCATACATACAAGACATAGTGTCGTAATGAGAACCATATAAAAGTATTATGATAAGTTGAACACTACAATTAAGCCTAAACAATTATGTAATCATATCTGGGATAAATATAGCCTGATCAACTATATTTATACGAGATATGACCAAAATGTGTTTGGGAATGGTCGTGGTGAACAATGAATCTAAAACTTACCAACCCCATCCAAAGAAACTCTAAGAACCAAACATAAAGCTTAAAATACTATAGGAGTATTTTAGAATACAAAAGAGTCTTACACATAAACCCTTGTTGCATTTCTTATACCCCTATTCTTGCGCAGACGTCGGCAGGATTCTATATACTTGGAGACCCCTACTTCCCTAACCAGGGAAATGGAGGTTGGATTGAAGAAGATCCTGAGGAATTAATAGAGGAAGACCCCGAAGAGGATCCAGAGGAAGAAGAAGACGAGGAGGAAGTCGAGGAAGACTCCGATATAGAACCCGAAATCTACAATCCAACCCATGTCCCCCAAAACCCTACTCCCGGGCGGAACTTTTAGGGCCCGACGCCGTGTTGGGCAGTAGATTTGCGGATATGGAGGCAGGAACAAGTCCAACGCCCTCCTTATGGTATGGATCGAGGCTTCTACAACCTCGAAAGAGGGGGTTCAACAGAAAGGGCTCTCACTGTCATGATATGTTGCATCGCTCTCCAAGGCGAACAGGCAAGGGCATTTACCGACTAGATCATGGAGATTGGCGCCACCACCGCAGTCACCGCTGTCCGTCATTGTCGCCTAGACGAAGATCATGATCAGACCAGGGATCGCACCAAGACCCTATAGGATGAGGTTACCGCGACTCGAGCCGAGATGAGGGAATTTCAGGAACGTCAAGCCATAATGGAGAGGCGTGTGATCGCGGTTGAGCGTCAGATAGAGGAGATGCAGACCTTCATAACTTCATCCTATGGACTGCATTATACCACGCACCATGAGTAGTACTTTTACTACTCGGGATTTTGTTATAGATTAGGTTTTACAAGTAAGCGTTGGTAATACTCTTTCATATATGTAGGTTCAAACCTATGAATAAGTGATTACACTATTCAAGGGGTCGATATGCTGTCAAAATGTTCCCTTACATTGATGTATTGTAGACATGCTTAAAAGGTCAAATTTTCCAAACACTATGTACTAAAATATATCAATGAAATTGGCATGTATTTTATTTCGTTGGATTGCCACTATTAAACTCATAAATTGATTGTTAATTGTTGAATTACTATTGTAGACTTCCATCATGAATCACTTACAAAATACACTAAAGTCATAACATAAAACACATAGAGCTAAAATAATCTAGTCCGATAACACCCGACTTGTAACCACTACTGAAAAATCATCATCATATTTAAACTTTATGGAAGAAGAATGCCACCACGCAAATATAATAGGCGTTACAACAACACATAAACAACTCAATCACCGCCACCTCCTCCACAGATGGACTCTGCTATTTTCCAAGCATTGTAACAGCCGTTGTGGCAGCCGTCGTTGCTCAAATTAGCACAAATGGCACCAATGGGACAGGAAACGGTACTAATAATTCTAACCAGGGAGAAAGCCAGGGACGCCCAAGGGAATGCTCCTACAAAGACTTCAAAAATTGCAAAACCAAATCCTTCAATGGAAGCGGAGGTGTCATTACGTTGACATAATGGTTCGAGAAGACAGAGTCAGTGTTTTAAACAGTGCATGCCCAGAAGAGAGCAAAGTCAAATTTGCAGCCTGCACCTTCATTGATGGGGCCCTTTCCTGGTTGAATAGCCAGGTCAAGTCACTAACTCTCCCGGTGGCTAACGCAATGAATTGGGAAGACCTGAAGATCATGATGCTGGAGGAGTATTGCCCGAGGGGCGAAGTCTAAAATTTGGAGAAAGAACTCTGGAACCTCACCATGCTGGGTTCTGACATCGCAGCCTATACTACCAGATTCAGTGATCTTGCAGTACTATGTCTCCGGATGATCACCCTGGAAAGCAAGAAGATGGAACGTTTCATCGAGGGACCATTCCCCCAGATTCAAGGGATGCTGATAGCATAAAAGACGACTACTTTTAATAGTGCCAAATGCTTGCCCCAAAGACTTATCGATCATGGAGTTCGCCAAGACATAATGTGTTGGGTTTTATACAAAAGAGCATCTTATGTGCTCATGCAAACCCTAATGCTTGGATCTAGGTTTCTCTATTGTACATGCAATTCATCCAAGGCTCAAGAACCCTAATCTAGCATATGCATTTCGAAATTATCACATAAGAGTAGATCTAGATGATTACCTTTTGATAATGGCTTGAATCTTCTTGTCTTTGGAGCTTAGAGTCACAAGTGTCACTCCTCTAATGGCTTACAAACACCACAAGCAAGAGAATGACTTATGAGAAGGAGGAGAAGCACCAAGAACGACCTAGGGTTCTTCCAAAAGCGTTCACCACGTTTTTGAGGCCATAGGGGTCTTTATATACTGAGGCTATTAGGGTTTTCAACTAGGAAACCCTATTTTGACTGCTTAGGCCCTAAGCAGCCCATGGACTCCCTTTAGAATACCCCTTGGACAAATTCCTTATGGGTCTCCCATAGAATTTGTCCAACCTATGTTCCAAGGTGATCCAGAGCCCAATTGCAACTATCTTATAATTACAGTTCCAGTCCCCTAAGTTTCAATAATGTCTTTTAGTCACAAAACTAATTCTTAATTAATTCTTGACTAATATTAATTAAAAAATATGATTTCTCCTTTAATATATTATTCATATAATATATTAATAAATCATAATTAATCCTCTTTCTCCATAAACCATCCTATCCAGTTGCTTTGGTGAAGGCAACCCAAAAGGACCATGCACAACCGGGTCAAGTACTTACCAAATATAGTTGTGGGCTTAGACACAAATCCAACAGTCTCCCACTTGGATAAGTCTAGTAATTATAATGTAAGTACAATCTGATTAGCAATCATAGCTCTCAAAGACATTGTCGAACTCTGATCTTATTAGTAACTTGTCCTTTAGATAAGGGATCATATATTCCTCCACTCTACATATCGTATAGACTAAGACATGGATTTTAATCATTCTCTCTTTCTATATGTTGTTTCTCGAATTCAAATTTATGACTACTAACAGCAGACTACCATTGAACACATCAACTCAGTCCCGGCTTGGCTAAGCGCTTAGGGTGTCATCACTAAATCATCGAGGGGCCCATAGATATCACTTTAATCCCACTTTGGGTAAAAGGAACGGATAAACTTTGACTCGAATGCTCGCTTGTACTCACTCACTGAATCACACACAACAATACATTTTATAACACCAACTTACTAGTGCATTTACATATTATCAATGTGCAACTGACTCGCAAGATACAACTCACACATCTCAGTTTCAAGAATATAACATATTACCGTCTCACCAATCACTCGTGATAAAATCCATGAAGCGATCCAAGGGAGCGTGGGTTTAATCCAATACTCTAATCTTATAGCAACACTCATGAACTCTATAGCAAACTTGTGCCATGTCTAAACATTTTAGACAATCTACAGACGGATTCATGACAGTCTTCTTTCATACCTACTTCCAAAGTATGAGCGACTATGGAGAGTTTAAATAATCTTATTATTCGGGAAGTCAAAACATGCAAAGTGAAACACAAGAATAATACTAATCCTATATGGCCCCAAACTTTTGAGTATAAATAAAACACCTTTTATTTAATCACCATATTGATTACTCATTATTTGTTGTTTCGGGTAATCAACTTCTTACTTGAATTATAACAGCAATTGTCCCATGCTCTTAGCATGCACACTATGTTTACCTATGGTCCTTACTTTGTGAAATAGTATAACTGAATAACATTTTCAGTCACACTCATTTTGCAATTTCCAATCCTTACCACAAGTGTGAGAATACCAAATTCTTGCCACTTATAGAATATGTTAGATTCTAACATTTTATGCAACGGTCCTTTCGTAATATCATAGCGCCAAAGCCACCAAGACTTTGCCAATGAAATTACAAAGTGCTCAATTGGAGATTGTTACAAGACAATTCCATAGTCATGAAGTCTCACATTCAATGTACATTCCTTTGAACATCTTTCTTGCATAGAAGTTCCTAACCTAGACATAGATTCTTAACGTCCAACTCCCAGTAAGGAAACATTTCCATATTTTCCATATGTCAACTCATTATAAATAGAGTCTTATCTATTCATAATAATGTCAATATGGTCCATCCATGACTATACTTCCAACTATCCATAAGCGACCAATCCTTGGCGAACCTTAGATTGTCCTTGACAGTCGTTTAGTTATTTTAGTCAAATTTGGTTGTATTCCCTTTTTCCCTCTAAATGCCCTAGGCATTTGGAAAATTTTAGAACGGTCGAATATTACAGCATATACAATCGATCCTATACCCGAAGCGTGTAGGATACGATTGATAATGAAAAACTTGATACTTTACCAGTTTCTTGCTATAATATTGCCATAATATTTCTATTTGCCATGTTCTCAAAATTCGAACTATGAAGAGGGATGTCGTAATCATAATCGAACTTTAAGAATGCAAATAATAAATATATCCTTGACTAAATTCAATTTAAATTTCTCGATCTAAGCTTTTAGATTGGAAATGAAGTACAACATTCTCTCCATTAATTATAGCAAAAACAACTTTTCAACCCCTGCAACTTTGCAAAGTGAAACTTTTGTTTTTCTATAATTAATATTGCCAACTTGCAATACTTAAATAATAATCATGCTCCCACTAACATGATAATTATATTTATCCCAGCATAACATTTGACACGTATTCAAAAAATAGTTGGACTTCTAAAAGACAATACTTATTGACTTCCAAAGTTCATATTTCCAATATGATGTGCTTCGATAAGCCTTTGTCTAAGCTTCTCAAACTCATACACCTTTCTTCAGACAGCTCACATGTGTGTCTAAATTAATTCAGAACTTATATAACTAAGTCCCAAATGTTCAGAATAATTTCCAAATCTCACAATTCAAACTATGAAGAGGGATGTCGTAATCATAATCGAATTTGAGAATGCAATTTACATAATCGCTATCTCCTTAACATCTCTCTTAATGAACACATTTCCTCACAATCATTTTCATGAATGAGAGAAACCTTATGACACTTAGATTTTATGGTGTATGTGTTCCTATCCATGTGAATTTGTCATAACCATAATCATAAGATAATGTTTGTGACAAATCCAAACTCTTATGGACTGAACTTGTTCATACTTGATTTCTTGCCGTCAAGGGTCCTACCATTGCTTCCAAGTTATTTAGCAGCTCACCTATGCCAGTCAATGTACTTTCGTTGAACAAGGTGCTTGCCTTATGCAGTCTATTGAGAACTCGAAGAACTCATATGCATAATCACTCAACTGGATTGGCATAGAAATAAAATTTTGTCAACACGATAGGTTACATTCCTCAAGTTGTGTGCTAGTGTTGAATAGGTTTACTTCTTGATTTGTTCTGGAAACTTTTCAAGATCTTTAGACTCCCACTGACCTCTTGACATATTAGATTCTCTTATCAAGAGACATTTCTTGACAAAACAAATATCCAAGAGTTAGTGTGTGTTTATATAAAGACAAAACCCACACGTAATTCGATACTATTTGGTCTATGTCTTATTCAAGACATCACAACTTACCAAAATATGCAAGTTAAAGAACATTCCTACTTATGATTATCTCACTCAAGTCACAATCTTGGAGTATAACTCTAAGACTTGATTTTGGAACGATGTACGATACATCTTATTGACTTAACCACCACAACAATTCCCGATTCCTCTTCTTAGCCAAACTAGTGCACTAAGGTGTCCTTAGAGGATGAATTGTAATATGGTTCCTACAATTACCAAGACGATCATAAAACACGATACAAAAGTACTCTCCCTTCTTCTTAGATTGGAGAAACTTTTTATCTTTCTGTCTTCATTGATTCTACTTATTCGTTCTGTCATTCATTGAAACTTTTCAATGATTCTGAATTATACTTAATCTTGTAAGTATAATCACATTTACTAGACCTTTAGTAAATCATGACAAATAGTGTTATTGTTATTTGTGGTGGACTTGACTAGTGCACAACATTGTGAACTCAATCTTCTAGTCCTTCACTTAACTCTTTGTCAATAGAGTTAGTCTTAAATTTTCCGAGTACCAAGATTTCCATACATCATATGACTCAAATCATATGATTCCAAGCTTCTGTCCAATTGAAACTTGGGCGATGGGAATCCTTCCTTACTTAGAGAAATTTGACACTTCCATAAATAACATAACTATGAATCACATCCATTTATAGAAATACATAAACATTAATTTTTCACAACGATTTCATTGCAAGGATATATATATAAATAAGACGAAAAAATTTATTTTATTCATAAAAGCCGCGGAAAACATGTCCTTACAATGCAAAATCAACTGAAAAACTATGTAATCAAATATTCCTAACAAATCTATCATAACTTTCTAAGCTCAAAATTTGATTTTCGAATCCATGCGATCGTGACCCATTTCTTCGTGATCAGACTCATCTTGCTCTTCCATCAAACTTCCTCTCTTTTCTCTGATCCTGCAACACATTCAAATGTAATCTTATCACATTATGTATGAAGAATCAATGAATAGAAACTTGATGGAGTTAGATAGTGGATCTTTACCTGAAGTAGAGCCAAATGTCTTAACTCTCTCATCTCTTAGATCTCTCAGGTAGACTGGGCAGCTTCGTCTCCAATGCCCCTTCTCTTGGCAATAAAAGCAAATTGACTCTGTTGGAACAGTACACTGAACTACTTCAGACTTTTCCTTTTTCTTATGATCAAATTCTTTGACCATGGCATGCCTTTCATTACCATTGCCTATGTCCATAAAGGTTTGTAAGGCAGATCCACCAATCAACTTTGCTTCTCCAGTGTGCCAAATCATCGTTAATTCAGCAGCAATAAGCAAATAGATGAGATTAATGAGGGTCACGTTGTGGTCTATCATATAGTACTCTCTTACAAACTCACTATATGAGTTAGGAAGCGACTGAAGAACCCAGTCAACAGCCAGCTCCTCATAGACAACGACTCCCAACATTCTTAACCTATCAATGTGTGACTTCATCTCTAAGACGTGTGCACACACTGACTTTCCATCTTCATGTTTCATCGCCAACAAGGCTAGAGTGAGCTTGAACTTTTCAAGCCTTTGAACTTGTGGGTTAAGGAGAACAATAGGAGGAGGTGGAGGAAGTGAAGCATGATCTCGTGTTCCTCGATCGAATCATGGAATATCATCTTCATGTGGCAAGCTTGTTCCATGGGATTTGGGAAGATAATAGTTGTCATACTTTGACATCTACAAAAAGGGAGAAAATTCAAGTTAGATGATTGATTGATTGAGTCCTTAATAAAACACCCAAATTAGATATTAAGGCTAGGACCCAACACAATACTCTACAACTTGGGAGAGGGATGCCGTAACCCAAATTGCAGAACATTTGAAGGCAAGTGAATGATGATTCACTAATTTTCCACCTTGAAAAACGAAAAAGAGATTAAGTTTTAAATGTATTGAAATCTCCTAGATCCTTTGAGATTCATTGAACTTTTCAATGACATGCTTAAATCTTGATATGCCCCTCGATTTGTGACTAGGATACCGAGGATCACAAAACAGGGTGTGAATAACCATGCAAACTTACATGGTGCCCCCAATGTGATAGTCATCTATTCGATGTGTTGGTTAACCACACACGCTCCACCGAACAATTACAAACATCGAGTCACCATTTGCTACCTTTGCTTAGAACCCATTTAGTGTGCCGCTTAACCACACACGCTCCACTAACGTCTTATCAAGGTTACAAAGTGTAATTTCATCGAGTTGCATCAATTCACTTTTGCCTAAAGTAACTAAGATTGAGAATTTTGTAAAACATTTAGTTACTTTAACATTAATTATACTTTTAATGAGGAGAGGGTTTGCCCTATCCTACCCGTTCGGCTAACGACCCTCCACCAATCAAGGAAGCGGTGGGTGAGAGTTGACACCCATTAAACAGCCATTTTATAGGCCATAACCTTATACCCCCCTAATAGATGGGCTTCGTGAATGAGGCCTACTAACGGTAAGACTAGCAGTTTAAGTTATATATATATATATATATATATATATATATATATATATATATATATATATATATATATATATATATATATAATATTAGACTTTTAATGTTATATATAGTATAGGGGTGTATTTTACACTTTTAAAATACTATGTGGTCTAATTTAAGAAATTATACTTTTAATTTAATTAGATGTAAACCATATCCTTATGGATTTATTAACTCTCATTAATTATACACTTAATTAATTTATTAAAACCATAAGGGTGCAAATTAAACTTTTTTAAAAATTAGGGTTTTAGAATTTAACATTTTGAAATTAAGCTTTTAATTAAAATTTAAATTCCAAAACTTGAGGGCAAGTTTTGAAACATTTCAAATCATTAGGGTTTACAATTTAAATATTTCAAAATTAAACCTTTTAATCAAAAATTTAAATTCCAAAACTTGAGGGCAAGTTTTGAACTTTTCAAAACACAAAGGATCAAATGAAAAATAATTTTAAATTGAACAATCAATTTAATAATTATCTAAATTTGACCTAATCAAGATTATTTACAAGATAATTCAAATCAATTTACAAATAATCAATCTTTATCTTATAAAACAAGTAATTATCTTAAATTTACAATTATCCATTAATTTGATTAAGATATCAATTATCATAATAGAAAAACCTGATTTTAATTTGAAAAAACAATTTATGGTAATTATCCAAAGAAAATTAAGGCGAAAATTTTGAAATAGTGATGTCAGACTGAATTCACGAGGTGCACACACTTTGTTCACGACATGAGTCTGGATTAATTCGAAAATTTGATGTCAGACTGAATTCACGAGGTGAGCACACTGTGTTCACGACGTGAATCAGGTCAGATTCGAAATTCGCAAATTTTCAACTTTGAAAACTTAATTTTGCATCAAATACAATAGAAGAACCATCCTAGGCTTTGATACCACTTATGGGTTTCATACAAAAGAACATATGTGCTCATGCAAACCTTAATGCTTGGATCTAGGTTTCTCTATTGTACATGCAATTCATCCAAGGCTCAAGAACCCTAATCTAGCATATGCATTTCGAAATTATCACATAAGAGTAAATCTAGATGATTACCTTTTTATAATGGCTTCTTGTCTTTGGAGCTTAGAGTCACAAGTGTCACTCCTCTAATGGCTTACAAACACCACAAGCAAGAGAATGAGTTATGAGAAGGAGCAGAAGCACCAAGAACGACCTAGGGTTCTTCCAAAAGAGTTCACCACGTTTTTGAGGCCATAGGGGTCTTTATATAGTGAGACTATTAGGGTTTTCAACTAGGAAACCCTAATTTGACTGCTTAGGCCCTAAGCAGCCCATGGACTCCATTTAGAACACCCCTTGGACGACTTCCTTATAGGTCTCCCATAGAATTTGTCCAACCTATGTTCCAAGGTGATCCAGAGCCCAATTGCAACTATCTTATAATTACAGTTCCAGTCCCCTAAGTTTCATTAATGTCTTTTAGTCACAAAACTAATTCTTAATTAATTCTTGACTAATATTAATTAAAAAAATATGATTTCTCCTTTAATATATTATTCATATAACATATTAATAAATCATAATTAATCCTCTTTCGCCATAAATCATCCTATCCAGTTGCTTTGGTGAAGGCAACCCAAAAGGACCATGCACAACCGAGTCAAGTACTTACCAAATATAGTTACGGGCTTAGACACTCATCCAACATAATGACCCCCGTCCCCGAACAAACAAACGAGAGTGGCAATAAGAGAAAGTTCTGGAACAAGAGAAAGGGCCAGCCGACCCAAGAATTCGTATAGAAACAACAAATTGTGACAGTCCACGCCGCTACTATCCTTTCAACTTCAGCACCCACCAAACAATATGTTGGGACCCTCCCAAAGTGTAAAAAATCCAACTTTCATCACCATGGAGCCTGTCGAGAGATGTACTACAATAATTGCAAGAGGAAAGGGCACACCACCTGTTTCTGTAAAGCGTTGGCACAACCAACCACACAAACCGCCAATGCCGGAGTAACCCAAGCATGCTATAGGTGTGGGGAAACTGGACATTTCAGGAGGGAGAGCCCAAAAGCCAACAACAGGAATATTGGGGGCACGAGAAGAGTTCTAATAATAGGGTATAAGGAGGCGATGAAAGACCCTATGGTGGTTACCGGTACGTTTCTCCTCAATAACACATATGCATGCATACTATTCGATAGCGGTGCATAACGGAGTTTTGTGAGTCATAAATCTGAACACTTTCTCAAACAAAAACCTCAAACACTTAATGAAACATTTACCGTATAAATGGCTAACGGAAAAACCGAAACTACAAATGACATATACATAGGATTCACTCTAACTCTAAACAACCACTCCTTACAAATCGACCTAATGCCTGTTACAATAAGGAGTTTTCATATTATCATTGGCATGGATTGGTTAAGTCCTCACCATACCGGAATTATGTGTTACGAAAATGCTATTCGCCTTCTCCTGCTGAGTAATGAGACCTAGCTCATCTTCGGTGACAAACCCGACATGAACCTCCGAATCATCTCTTGTATCAAGGCTCAAAAGTACTTAAACAAGAAATACCATGCCTTCTTAGCTCACGTAGTCGATAAGAAGAAAGAAGAAAAAGACATCAGGGACATTCCGGAGGTCTACAACTTCCCTGACATATTTCCCGAAGACCTTCTAGGAGTACCACCCAAGCTACAAGTCGAATTCAGAATCGACCTAATCCCTGGAGCTACACCCATAGCCAAGTTGCCAAACTGATTAGCTTCGGTGGAGATGCAAGAACTGTCCAGTCAGCTGAGCAAACTACTGTGTAAAAGGTTCATCAGACCAAGCTTCTTACCCTGGGGAGCATCGATCTTGTTTGTAAAGAAGAAGGGAAAATCATTCCGTATGTGCGCCGACTACTGGGAACTGAATAAACTCACCATCAAAAACTGATAACCTCTACCCAGAATCGACGACCTTTTCGACCAACTGCAAGGATCAAGTTACTTCTCAAAGATTGACCTAAGATCCAGGTACCATCAGTTGCGAGTCTAGGAGGAAGACATCCCCAAAACCGTATTCAGAACTCGCTATGGTCACTACGAATTCGTAATAATTCCCTTCAGATTGACAAATGCACCCGCAGTTTATGGACCTAATGAATCGTGTGTGTCGACCTTACTTAGACAAATTCGTGATAATATTCATCAGTGACATACTAGTCTACTCACGAAGTAAGGAAGAACATGGTCAGCACCTACGACAAGTCTTGGAAACGTTAAGGGCGGAGAAGTTATATGTAAAGTTCTCGAAATGCGAATTCTGGATTCGAAAGGGGGACTTCTTGGGACACGTGGTCAGCAAGTAAGGGATTCATGTGGATCCCTCAAAAATCAAAGCAATTGAGACCTGGAAAGCACCAAGGACACCAACAGAAATTCTCCAATTCTTAGGCATTTATGGCTACTACAGAAGGTTCACACAAAAATTTTCCAAGATCGCAAATCCACTCACTACCTTGACTCAGAAAGAAGTAACCTTCAACTTGGAAGAGAAACAAGAAGTTCTGTTCCAGACACTAAAGAAAGCCCGATGCAGTGCCCCAATCTTGTCTCTTCCAAAAGGGATGGAACATTTTGTAGTCTACTGTGATGCGTCCAAGCATGGGCTAGGCTGTGTACTCATTGAAAAAGGAAAGGTCATTACCTACGGCTCGAGACAGCTTAAGACTCACGAGGTCAACTATACCACACATGACCTCGACTGGGAGCAGTAGTATTTGCCCTAAAAATCTGGAGGCACTACCTTTACGGTACGAAGTACACAATCTTCACAGACCATAAGAGTCTCCAGCACATTCTCAATCAAAAGGAACTCAACATGAGCAACCGATGATGGGTAGAACTGCTAAACGACTACGAATGCGAGATTCATTGTCATCCAGGCCTGGCCAACATAGTAGCAGACGCCCTAAGTCAAAAGAATATTCGGACTATCGAGTAAAATATTAACCATGACCATCCATTCACACCTGTCCATGCAGACCAAAGAGGCTCAACTGGAAGCTTTGAATCCGGAGAACATCGCTGACAAAGCGTTGCGGAGAATGAATAAAAACCTTGAAGTCAAGGATGATGGAGCTCATTACCTCATGGATCGAAACTAGACAACGAGATTCGGCGGGTACAGAGACATTGTCATGAAAGAAGCTCAAAAGATGACATACTCTGTTCATCCCGGTTCAGACAAGATGTAACTGGACCTCAAGAAACTTTATTGGTGGTCAAACATGAAGGTAGAAATCGCTACCTATATGGGCGAGTGCCTGACTTGCGCCAAGGTCATGGTAGAATACCAAAAGCCCTCGGGTTTGCTACAACAACCACAGATACCCGAGTGGAAGTAGGAGTGGATAACCATGGATTTCATAACCAAGTTTCCCAAGACGACGAGTGGTCTTGACACTGTTTGGGTAATCATTGACAGGTTGACCAAATTGCGTAATTCCTTCCAATAAATGAGACTGACAAGATGGATAAGCTAAAGAGATCGTACGATTACATGGTGTGCCAATATCAATCATCATTGACAGAGATAGTAGATTCACCTCACAGTTCTGGCAGTCACTACAAAAGTCCTTGGGAACCAAACTTGACATGAGTACAACTTATCACCCTCAAAATGAAGGGCAAAGAGAGAGAACCATACAGATGCTAAAAGACATGTTGAGAGCTTGCGTGATAGACTTTGGTAAAGCTTGGGATACCCATTTACCCCTCATCGAATTCTTATACAATCATAATTATCACACTAGCATCAAAGTTACGGCGTTTGAATCCATCTATGGCCGCAAGTGCATATCAGCTCTGTGTTGGGCTGAAGTGGGTGACACGCAGCTAGCAAGGGGGTAAGTACCTAACAACACTATCAGAGGTCCCTAGATCATACGAGAAACTACATAGAAGATTATTTAAATCTCTGAACAATTAAAAGCATCGTGGGATCGGCAAAAGAGCTATGCAGATAATTGACGCAAACCCTTGGAATTCCTAGTACTGTTCAAGGTATCACCATGGAAGGGAATGATATGTTTTGGAAGATGTAGGAAATTAAATCCAAGGTACGTTGGGCCATTCGAGATGCTTGCTAGAATCGGCCCGGTAGCTGATAAACTTCGACTACCACAGGAACTCAGCAACGTAGACCCCACCTTCTACGTATCCAATCTAAAGAAGTGTATGTCCGACAAGACACTTGTAATCCCACTTAATGAAATCAAGGTAAAAGAGAGTCTACACTTTGTAGAAGAACCTATGAAAATCATGGATAGAGAGGTCAAGCGAGGGCCAGAATACACCTGGAAAAGGGAAGATCAAATGAAATAGAAGTAACCACATCTTTTCCTTGGATCATTAATACCTACTCTAGAACTATGTTCGGGACGAAATTCCCTCTAACAGGGGGGTACTGTAATAATTAGTAGTTCTGGGTTAATAGAGGTAAAATAAATAAATCATGAAGCATGAATTTATTCCTTACTTTAGAGTTTTCTGTTTTGGGAATCAAAACTCCTTGGGATTTCAGTTGGCACTGGACTGAAATCACATGTGATTTCAGTTGAGCCATGACCAAAATCACCATGGTGATCTCGGTTTGTGCTAGACCGAAATCACATGTGATTTCGGTTGATGCCTTGGCCGAAATCTCCTTGATATTTAGACGATTCATGCCACTTGATTTGTGGATTACTTTCCCAATGTGATTAATTACACAAACCTGCAAAACATCACTTCACCTTATCCTTTTTTTTTCCTATTTAACTACGACCAAAGACTCCTTCAACACCCTTCACAGTTAACATATTTTACCACCTTTTCTCTCAAAATCAAATCCTTTTCTCTCCAAGCTCAATCTCATACTTTCCGAGGAAACTATTTATGTAAGATTGATTATTAAGAATTGTGGTAAGTTCCCTTAACTATCTAGTATTTATACAACACTTTCTTGATAGATACTCTCATTTACACACATTATTATGTGTTAAGAACGATTAGGATATGACTACCTTTAAGTGTTCTAACTTGAAGATCATCACAATCACTTCGTTATCCAGCCAAGAACACACTCAAGGTGAGTTCATACCCCTACATTTTTTAAGTTTAATGCTTTTAGGAGGAGAATACAAGTTAAACACAAGAAAACTTGTGTTAATATACAAATCATTGCATATGTTTTTATACATTTTATGTAAAAATACTAAATACATGAAATGACATTACTACCAAGTTTATGAACTTTTACATGCAAAGTTTACTACAAATACAAAGGTTTTCATTTCGATGGAACATACATTATAAACTATAATAGGTATAGTTTATCGGTCAATTACGCTATTTTGCCATTCAGGATACGATACGAAAATAATTATTTAAAGGCATAATTATTTTACACTACATAACTATTTTGGAAGGATAATACTTCCACATACAAAATGGTTTTTCATTACACAACACGTAAACCGTTGATACAAGGTTGTGAGACACTATCTTCACGTATCTACCAAAGTACATACTAAAGTCTTGTATTACGACAAGAGTCTACTGTAAGAAAGCATGATACTTGTGTATAGATCTATATGGGACTGAAAATCTCACACCTAAACTGTTAGCTACAGTTAGACCGACAGGTTTGGGGTGACAAATATCGTACCATTCCGACGCCGGAAGAACGTCATACAGGTCACTAGTCGCTAACATGGTTATAATAAACTCACATAGGGATTAACGACACATTTGGTTTACGGGCAAACATACCTTCAAATGGTTTTATATAAATAAAACTACATTACACTATTTTCCAGTACGGTACAGCTTACATTTCTGGAACCATACATTCAAATGGTTTTATTAGATTAAAACTATAGAGTACTATTTTAAGTATAGCAATACTTATACATATTGGTCTTAAGGTGTCTAAGGCACCAATTCATATGAAAGAAAATATTGGATTTTCTGGAATCACGCTCTATCATTTTACAAAGAAAAATGGCAGATTTTTCACATACAAAACGCTTATGAACTCACTAACTTAATTGTTGAAACTTTTTCAAAACTACTTGTATTCTCAGGATATAAGTAAATAGGTACTCATAAAGGGTTTTGAATATGGGGCGTAACAACGTCACGTCTTGTATTTTTTCATATATATTTGGCATCAAACAAACAATGATTCGAATACAATGTAAAAACTTATAAATTATCAACATGATGGTTGAAATGCTTTGATCTCTATTATTTATTTGTTATGATATTGTACATGAAAGTCATTCACCCCCGGACGAATATGTTGGTCCAGATCAGGGTTGTGACAAAAGGCATGTTGAATAAGCATCCACTTCCATTTTTTTTCGTTTTCTTCAATCTAGCTCTGATTCTTCAGAAATTTTGCATAGAGCTTTCCTCGAACATTATAGGCATGCCCAAGTCTTCTGCCCCTAAAACACCCACAAAATGGTGAAAAGTAGATTGATCCTCGAAAATGTCCGAAAATGCAAAATGCATGCAAATTAATACTAAAATGCAATGTAATGCTATGAATCAACATGATTTAAACATAGTATAATGTCCAATTAATACACATAATTGTTATTTTTCGCTCTTTAGTCACAGCTTTCCGCCCAGAACTCTCCCTTTCGACCTAATTATTGGGATATGTATACACACACACACCCACACACACACACACACACACACACACACATATATATATATATATATATATATATATATATATATATATATATATATATGTATACATATCCCAATAATTAGGTCGAAAGGGAGAGTTCTGGGCGGAAAGCTGTGACTAAAGAGCGAAAAATAATAGTTATGTGTATTAATATATATATATATATATATATATATATATATATATATATATATATATATATATAACGTTCGGTTCCTGATATGTATTTAATTCTCAATTTATTCATTTTTGTATAGAAACTCAATGAGTTAGAGGCTCCAAACTCGTTGATTAGAGATGGATTGGGACGCGGGTTAAGAAATCTACTCAACGAGTTGAGAAGCCTCAACTCGACTAGTGAGCCTAATAGAATGAAACCCTAATGTTCAAGGTTGTGCATCGTATTTAAAGACCTTAATGCCTCATTGTGGCCTCCCTCATCGCCCCCTCAGTCCAGTAAAACCATAATTCATGAGTTTAGACCATTTGGAGAGTGTGTTAGTGTAAAGAGAGTGTTTCCTTGGTGCTTTCTTGAAGGAGTTGAAGTTGAAGGTGCTTGGTTCAAGGGAGTGACTTTGGATCCATGGATTTCTCAGTTGAGGCTGCCATGTTGAGGTATAAAGTTGATACCTTGGCAATTTATTTGATAGATCTCTTCTTTGAGAAGTTTAGGGTCTTTAGTAGCTTGTTTTGGGGTCCACTCTTGGATTTGAGCATGTCTTAAAGTTATGACTTCAGATCTAGACGTCCATGGCCTAAAGAGACTTAAAGTTGCCAGCTTTATCAAGTCTTGGCCCTTCTCCATGCCATAGACCTTTTGTGAAGCTTTGATTTGGTGTTTTTAGCTTCATGACACCATGCATGGACGTAAAGTTAGCAACTTTACATGATATATCAGCCCTAAGGGAGCAGATATATGGTTTGGAAGCATTGAACTCGATTGGAAGTGACTGAATGGATTTAGACTAAGAGAACTCGACGAATTGTTCATCCAACATGGCGAGTTGGATCGTGTCCCCGAACGTTTCTGTTTACAGAGCAAACTCAGCGAGTCTAGGAGATGACTCAGCGGTTTGGCTAAAGTTTTTGGGTTTTGTAGACTGAAGAACTCGGCGAGTTCAAGGAAGGAGTCGACCAGTTGTATTGAAAAGACCCGATTCTATTATAAGGAAGAACTTGTCGAGTTGGAGGGGAACTCGACGAGTTGAATTGCGATTCCAGGGTTTTATGGTTTATGGAACTCGGTGAGTTGATGGGCCAACTCAGCGAGTTGAGTCAACCCATAATGTTGACTTTGACCAAGGTGTTGACCTTGACTTTGACTTTGACCAAAGTTGACCCTTAAAGGGTTATGAGTATGGAAGGGCACTTAAAGAAAATTATTTATGTGTAAGAGTTTGAGTGGGGCTGATTCCATATCCGAGGACAATTCAGCTACTTTACAGCATTTGAGGTGAGTTACCTTCCAATAGGAGTGGGTCGATGGCACCAATGTCGGCCACTAGTAGTTGATTAATGTTAAGATGATTGTCTTTGTGATAATTCTCTGGTATGCCACTATCTGCTATTCTTTATTTTCTAGTATGTTATGATATTATGTGGTAGTGGTAGGAGGGGTGGATTAGACCCCATAGCCAATGGAGATACACCAGAGGGTAGGTCGGACACCTAGATATGCCTAATAGTATGTATACACCGGTGGAGAAAAAGTCCTCGTAACCAGCTGAAATATACCAGAGGGTAGGTTGGGCACCCAGATATGCCTGACAATGGGTAGGTCGGGCACCCGGTATGCCTGATAATGGTTAGGTTGAGCACCTTGGTATGATCAGCAGGGTAGGTCGGGCACCCAGATATGCCTGATAGGGATAGGTCTATACCTGATAGTATGTTATTTGTATGGTATGTGGTATGATGGGGGAACTCATTGAGCTTTATGCTTACGGTTTACAGTTTTGATTTTAGGTACTTCTTCCTCGAAGGGAAAGAAGTCGGCTTGACTTCAACACATCACACATGATTTTCCGCACTACGAGATTCTTGGGATTTTGTACTCTGACATTATTATCCTATGGCATCTTCTGAGCTATGTAAATTATGGTTTTATGAGATGATGTAACATTGATGATGTTTTTAGAAATCTGTTTTATAAACTAAAAATGAAAATTTTGGTCTTAAATTTTGGGATGTTACAATATGTATATATATATATATATATATATATATATATATATATATATATATATATATATATATATATATATATATATACAACTGTGTGGGAAATAGGTTCCACATCATGGGAGTATTGGTTATCATGTAGGCGCTAAGTAATTCGTGCTTCGCTGTAGAATATTCTAAACTAGACACGTGTTCACGACGTCAAAGGTATAGTGTCACGTCGTGTGTATGGATTAATGAAGAAATCGAGAATCTTTTGAGTGAAATTTTGTGGGATTTTTAACTCCACATTGTGGTAACATCATTCTTCATGATTGTCTCTCCCTTAAGTTCTTAGTTTCAAATCCACTCCTCCAAGTATCAAGCTTTTGTCAATTTTAGCTCCTTTTCCTTAAGAATGTTCTTTTTGGATGCAAACTACAATTCAAACATTATAAGTACCAAATATCTTTGCATTTCACCAAAATATAGCTTAATGTATTAAAATAAAGCCTAAAATGTGTATAAATACGACAATATTGGTTTTTTCCTCATTGTGGTGTTGCACCGAGGTCACAAATAACCACTAGTCATGGTGATGTGTCACCACCATGTTGTGGCAATTAGTGAACCATGCAATGGGGAGACAAAAATCTCTAAATCCGAGTTCTAAACACACGGTAACGTCAAAGAATAATACCTAGAAATATGGATGTTATACCAACTTATCCTTAGAGTTGGTTATAACCAAAATGCCCCCAAATACATTACTTCTTAGAACTAGTAGCATAGTCACATTACATTCAAAACACTTAATAACTTAAAGTTTGTTCCTATTTCCATTCAAAAGAATATACTTAGTATAGTTACATTACATATGGAGAAGAAAGACATAAGGTTTCTTCCCACATCATTCTAAAGTTACAACCTTATCTTGACTACAACCGATTCATTTTTTGGAAACAAATTTGTTACTTAGCAAGCTTGGTTATTTTTTTAGTTAAAAATCGACTAATTGGATATCAACCAAGGTTTTTGAGAGGCTATGATGTTTTGAATAATGTGAATACTGAATTGAAATAAAAATAATACGATTGGTTTACAAGGAAAGCCCTTGATCCTTGCTAGGATCTACGACATAAAACCTTGGGAAGTCATAATGATCACCTGACTTGTATGATCTTATTGATTTGATAAATTACAGAGATTGATAATATGATTACGATAGATAAGGTGAGCCGAGATGAGTAAGGTGTCAGCTAATTGTGCCCGTTGTGTGTCATTTACAAGTATATATATTGTATAGGTTAAGTAACTATAAGTCCGAGATTTCTGGGATCTTGGTGAGCTGGTATTTGCATGTGCTTTGACTTGGTATTTTTGGGTCTTAAGCCTGATTGGAGCGTTTCTTCATTGAGAATGAGTCTTATGTTGACCATTTTTGCACATGTGAGAAATAAACAAGAAATATACTTGTTGAACTTGTTAGGAAATAATAATGGTGATGTTCAAGATCCTGATGTATGTTCGGGATCCTGAAACGCCTTTAAGATCTGGAATCCTGGATAGATTTAAGCATCCTTAGATATCTTTGAGATCCAGGATCCTAGATAGGATTGATGATCTTGGCCCAAGCAATTGCCCCCAAATTATACCTGCAAAATATTTGAATTAATTTCAAGTATTTAAAGTGTAAAATTTAATTAATTAGAAATAAAGGATTTGAAATTCAAACTCTAATGGAGAGAATTGTATCCGTTCGATGTGATTATGTTGTCAAATCTCTTTTGTATCCTTTGTGATTCACATAAATAGGGGTTAATGGTTACCGATTGTAACGCCCGTAGATCAGGGCTAATCAATTTAGAGACGATGAGCGTCAAAAATGACTTTTTGATAGAAGATTATTTAGAATGAATAATCTTAACTACGTTTTAGTATATGTTACAAGGATTCCGTACATATAAAGAACGCCGAAATCCGAGTTATAACGAAGAAGTTATGACCTGTCGAAGTTTCGCGACAGAACCGGCACGACACAGCGCGCCATAAAAAGTGAATTTACGTTAGAGCGATATTTAGCCTTAGGAATCTAAAATGAAAGTCGTAGAATACGTTAAACCGTGAGCGTGCATAAAAAGAACGCCCAAATCTGACTTCGTATGAGGAAGTTATGATTTTTTTGAAGTTTAGACTTAGCGGTATGCAGCCTAAATACTCGATTTGAGACCGAGTGGTTTTTAGCCGAAACAATCTAAACAAGAATCGAAGATCTCGTTAATTGTAGTGAAACAATGAAAACATAGGCGAAAACGGACGTCGGACAAAGAAGTTATGATTTTATAACGGAGTTTTCCTGTCCCGGCCTACTAAAAATAAATAATAAAAATAAATTCAAAATTAGCTGACGAAGTCTAAACAAAAGTTGTAGAGCATAGTCTCACCTACGCGTGGATATAAAGAACGTCGAAAACGGAGTTCGTATGAAGAAGATATGAATTTTCAAAGTTTATTAAATAATTAATATTTAAATTTAATTATAAAATCCGATATTATCCGAAGGGGGGTCATCAGACTCATCCGAAGTACGCCCAGCGTACTACTGTACGCCCAGCGTACTACTGTACGCCCAGCGTATAGCGAAGCGTGACGTCCCTTGCACTCGAGTTCTTCGGATGACGCATGCCATGACGATTCGGACGCGTACGCCCCGCGTACTCCGAGGCTCCAGCCTCCTATAAATAGGATGCGAGGGCAGCCAGCTCATTTGCTCTTTTTCTCTCTTCTCACTCCCATTTTGCATCTTTTTGCATGCCAGAAGTACCCCGAAGCCCCGGTATTATTCCCGAGCCCCGAAGCAAGTTTCGAAGTCCCGAAGATCCCGAGAAGTAAGATTCCCGAGTCGAAGCTCTGCCCGCGAGGAGTCCGGTTTTTGTGAAGATCTTCCGGATCTGTCGAAGAATAATACTTTTACAAGCCGTAGTGCTGAAGGATCATCTTTTGATAAAGTGAGTGTGTGGTTACTTTCTTCTAACGCATAAATACGAAGTATTTTATACGAAATATGTGTTATGTGTATATTTTGTTGTTATATGTGTGAATGTATATTCACTTTCTTCTACCGCATAGATATGAAGTATTTGCTATGAAGTATGTGTTAGGTGTTTATACATTGTTTGTTTACTTGAGATGAATGTTGAAATAATGTGTTATACATGTTTTAAAAGATTTAAACTTTATATGTGTTTGCATCTACAAATATGTTGGGTAGAACATGGGTAGATGAAATAGTTGATGTGAGACGAAATAATAAGTATTTTTGAACTCAATATGTTCATTAGGTATTTTTGAACTCTACGTTTTCACATGGTGTTTGAACTCAATGTGTTCATTAGTTATTTCCGAACTTTATGTGTTCACTTGGTATTTTTGGACTCAATGTGTTCATTAAGTATTTTTGAACTAGATGTGTTCACTTGGTGTTGTTGAACTGAGTGTGTTCACTAAGTGTTTTAGAACTAAGTATTCACCAGATGTTTTGAATTAATTGTTCACTAGGAGTGTTAGAACTAGGTGTTTGTTAAGTATGTTGAACTAAGTGTTTACCAATCATAATTTGTGGACCTTGGCAGTGGTGGACTTTGTGTCAATTCCTTAGGTCAATCCTTAGGAATAAATGGATAAAGGATAGTTGATTCTTAGGGTAAATCCTTAAGAAATAAAGGAGATAATGGGAATGAGTATTTGGATTGATTGTTTGATAATTCAAATATAATAAATGTATTATTGTGGGTTGAAAACCCTACATGCTCACCAGGCTCCCAAGCCTGACCTACTCAGTTTTCTTTACATTACAGGTAATGGCACAAGAGTTTAAATGGGTGGACTTGACGAGAGATTTTGGATTATAGATCAGTAGTTATAAATAACTGTTGTAAGGTCTATTTTATATTGTTTATCTTTTTGGTCTGTATTGGAACATGACATCCCGAATATTGTTAATTAATGAAAACGCATCTCTTGATGAAATTCTTTGATAAACTTTATTTTATCATATTTTGTTTTGGGAACAAATTCCGCAACTCTTTTAAATCAAAAGGATTTACTCTGAAATTATTTTAAAAGCATAAATAAAACCGGTCTTTTCTGGCCGTGATTTTGGGGATGTCACAGTTGGTATCAGAGCATTAGTTTAAGTGAACTAGGAATTTGTAGGAAATTTCTAGACTTAAACTTAGAATGCTAAGTAATGATTGGGAGGAGTGTGTCACTAAATGTTATATGTTGCCATATATGATATTATTTGTTCGGATCTATGGTCTGTTGCCGACCGGATCTGGAAACCTTATGTGTTTAGGATTCTAAACGTATGTCTACGGTATTAGAACTAGCATGTAAATGTTTCGGAGTTATAAGGATGATTTAATTATCTATCGTGGATGAGGATCTAATTTCACCTTATTCGGTGTGTAGATCAAAAATGGTAAGAACCAGGAGTGGTGTTGGAAACGCGAATGAAAACAGGAATCAACCACCAATGATTGAGCAAATACCTATTGTAGCACCAACACCAGAACCAATAACGATGGCTGGGGTGCAAGCCATGATTCGGGCTATGTTAGCCGAACAAAGGGATGAGATGCGACAGATGTTACATGAAAATAGGGATGAACCTATCATACCTATTGAACCCGATCTGATTCCCGAACAATCGGAGGAAGGAAACAATAGTCGCGCTGTGAGTCATGTTAGGACTCAAGGAGAACGAAGGAACGACCCGGAAAGGGGAAACAACAAGGATGGGCGAATGTACAAGAATTTCTTGGGCGCCAAGCCGCCAAGTCTTTCTGGGAGCCCAAAGCCTATTGAGATTATGGATTGGATCTTTGAAATGGAGATGGTATTTGAAAGTTGTGAGAGTAGCAACAAACAGAAGACTGTCTTTGCAGTTAGACAACTGAAGACTGGAGTCTTGAGCTGGTGGAAGTTGTTGGCAGATACAATGCCAAGAGGAGAAGCCATGCAAATGTCTTGGGAAGCATTCGTGGAGAAAATGAAAATGCAATACTGCTCAGAGATAGATCTAATAGACCTAAACAACGAATTTCAGAACCTGGAGAAAGGAAAGATGAGTGTGGATGAGTATGTCACTGCGTTCACCGAGAGGATGAAGCTATTCCCCTACTTGGTGCCTACTGAACTCTCCAAGATCGATAGGTTTGCTAACGGATTGCCCACAGACTTTGGCCCAACAGTCAAAATGGCAACTACCTTGAAAACGGCCGTTAGAGCAGCCAGGAATGTTGAGACCCAGATAAGAGAGAAGGGTCTGGAGAGAGCTAAAGTTGGTGAGAAAAGGAAGCATGAAGGTTCTTCAAGGTCTGACGAGAAGAGAAAATTCTCAAAGTCTGGTTCGAAAAAGTTCGAAGGAGGAGGGGATGAAGCGAGATGGTGTGATAAGTGCAAGAAGAAACACTTAAGAAAATGTGGCGAGGAGGTTACATGTTTCAAGTGTGGAAAGACTGGGCACTACGCCAATGAATGTGCATCTAGTAAGAGAGTGTGTTATGAGTGTAACGAAAAAGGGCATATTTCGATCAATTACCCGAAGAAGAAAGAACCAGCAAAGCCAAGGGCATTCCACATGATCCTTGACGAAGCGAATCAAGGATGAGGATTTTATATCCAATAATCAGTTATGAAGTAGCAGTGCGAATAGTAACTTGTGGTGTAGCCTATTAGAGGCATAGTATAGGGTTAACTTGAACCTTTGTGTAATCGTTTCAAGAATTAATATAAACCCTAGTTTTGATATCTATGTGATATGTATGGTTTTGATATCTATGTGATATGTATGGTTTTGATATCTAGGTGGTATCTATAGTTTTAATATCCGATGTAGTGGATGATTGTGTGATTTTGTGTAGTGACTTGGTTGACTGATAGACAATACTTGGGACGAGTATGAGTAGGTGTGAATAGTAGTAGAGATCTATACTACTGGAAGCACAGGACTCACACTTGGATCAGGGAAAGTCACAAGGTTACCAAGAAGCTAATAATTGATTCCATTTTATTCAAGTATGTCATTACCATTGTTTCGGTAATGACTAGTAAGATGGTTGTTATTCCGACCCTAGTGGTCATATCAATTGAGTCCGACTACGATGAGAGGTCATCGGGGCACAACCCATCGGTCTATTACAATAGATAAAGGAATGTATTTATCCCAGGAAGAAGAAGGAGTCCGCAATAAGGATTTATTTTGTAACTTGAAGGTTACGATTGAAAGTACAACGTAGTACGAAAAGTAGATGCAAGATTTGGGCATCGTCTGTAGTCAAGAAAGCCATAGAGTTAAACACTCTTTCGAGGAAATATAGAACTTACGGTTATTACCTAGGATGAAGAAATTACGTGTGGAATCATTATATAAGCCCTATTTCGTTGATGATTCCGGGACGTAATCATCCTAAGGGGGAGATAATTGTAACGCCCGTAGATCAGGGCTAGTAAATTTAGAGACGATGAGCGTCAAAAATGACTTTTTGATAGAAGATTATTTAGAATGAATAATATTAACTAAGTTGCAGTATATGTTACAAGGATTCCGTACATATAAAGTACGCCGAAATCCGAGTTATAACGAAGAAGTTATGACCTGTCGAAGTTTCGCGACAAAACCGGTACGACACAACGCAACGTAAAAAGTGAATTTACGTTAAAGAGATATTTAGCCTTAGAAATCTAAATGAAAGTCATAGAATATGTTAAACCGTGAGCATGCATAAAAAGAACGCCCAAATCTGACTTCGTATGAGGAAGTTATGATTTTTTTGAAGTTTCGACTTAGCGATATGCAGCCCGAATACTCGATTTGAGACCGAGCGGTTTTTAGCCGAAACAATCTAAACGAGAATCGAAGATATCGTTAATTGTAGTGAAACGATGAAAACATAGGCAAAAACGGACGTCGGATAAAGAAGTTATCATTTTATAACGGAGTTTTCCTGTCCCGGCCTACTAAAAATAAATAATAAAAATAAATTCAAAATTAGCCGACGGAGTCTAAACGAAAGTTGTAGAGCGTAGTCTCACCTACGCGTGGATATAAAGAACGTCGAAAATGGAGTTCGTATGAAGAAGATATGAATTTTCAAAGTTTATCAAATAATTAATATTTAAATTTAATTATAAAATCCGATATTATCCGAAGGGAAGTCATCGGACTCATCCAAAGTACGCCCAGCGTACAGCGAAGCGTGACGTCCCTCGCACTCGAGTTCTTCGGATGTCGCATGCCATGACGATTCGGACGCGTACGCCCAGCGTACTCCGAGGCTCCAGCCTCCTATAAATACGATGCGAGGGCAGCCGACTCATTTGCTCTTTTCCTCTCTTCTCTCTCCCGTTTTGCATCGTTTTGCATGCCAGAAGTATCCCGAAGCCCCGGTATTATTCCCGAGCCCCGAAGCAAGTTTCGAAGTACCGAAGATCCCGAGAAGTAAGATTCCCGAGTCGAAGCTCTGCCCGCGAGGAGTCCGGTTTTTTGTGAAGATCTTCCGGATCTACCGAAGAATAATACTTTTACAAGCCGTAGTGTTGTCCGATCATCTTCTGATCAAGTGAGTGTGTGGTTACTTTCTTCTAACGCATAAATAAGAAGTATTTTATGCGAAATATGTGTTATGTTTATATTTTGTTGTTATATGTGTGAATGTATATTCACTTTCTTCTACCGCATAGATATGAAGTATTTGCTATGAATTATGTGTTAGGTGTTTATACATTGTTTGTTTACTTGAGATGAATGTTGAAATAATGTGTTATACATGTTTTAAAAGATTTAAACTTTATATGTGTTTGCATCTACAAATATGTTGGGTAGAACATGGGTAGATGAAATAGTTGATGTGAGACAAAATAATAAGTATTTTTGAACTCAATGTGTTCATTAGGTATTTTTGAACTTTACGTTTTCACTTGGTGTTTGAACTCAATGTGTTCATTAGTTATTTCCGAACTCTATGTGTTCACTTGGTATTTTTGGACTCAATGTGTTCATTAAGTATTTTTGAACTAGATGTGTTCACTTGTTGTTGTTGAACTGAGTGTGTTCACTAAGTGTTTTAGAACTAAGTATTCACCAGATGTTTTGAATTAATTGTTCACTAGGAGTGTTAGAACTAGGTGTTTGTTAAGTATGTTGAACTAAGTGTTTACCAATCGTAATTTGTGGACCTTGGCAGTGGTGGACTTTGTGTCAATTCCTTAGGTCAATCCTTAGGAATAAATGGATAAAGGATAGTTGATTCTTAGGGTAAATCCTTAAGAAATAAAGGAGATAATGGGAATAAGTATTTGGATTGATTGTTTGATAATTCAAATATAATAAATGTATTATTGTGGGTTGAAAACCCTACATGCTCACCAGGCTCCCAAGCCTGACCTACTCAGTTTTCTTTGCATTACAGGTAATGGCACAAGAGTTTAAATGGGTGGACTTGACGAGAGATTTTGGATTATAGATCAGTAGTTATAAATAACTGTTGTAAGGTCTATTTTATATTTTTTATGTTTTTGGTCTGTATTGGAACATAACATCCCGGATATTGTTAATTAATGAAAACGCATCTCTTGATGAAATGCTTTGATAAACTTTATTTTATCATATTTTGTTTTGGAAACAAATTCCGCAACTCTTTTAAATCAAAAGGATTTACTCTGAAATTATTTTAAAAGCATAAATAAAATCGGTCTTTTCTGGCCATGATTTTGGGGATGTCACACCGATTTTGTATTACTTCTTTTAGCTCTCTTTTAAGGGTTATCGGTTATCTTGAAGGTAAATTTCATGTTCCTTTCTTCTCATTTTCTTGTTTGATGTTCACGGGTAAAAAGGCACTCCATTCTCGTTCGAACATCCTTACCCTTCCTTACGAGGGGACTTGCTCTTTTGATGATAATGACACTGAGTCCTTGAAATCTATCACACCCCCGAACCAGACGGCGGAAACGTCCAAGGTCTCGCATGACTTTAATTGAATATCATCACAATGAATATACGTGAATCATAACATAAGTGTCACCATGCATCAATATATTACAACTGGAATTGTTCACATCAAGTACATTGTTTTAACACTACACATTCATAACCTAAATAGTTTGAGTACATTTAACAACATAACATCTAACATTACTTCTTATAACTCTTCCACTTACCTGTTACCTGAGAATACAAGTTATTTTGGAAAGACGTCAACATATGAAATGTTGGTGAGTTCATAAGCAATGTTGTGATAAAATGATTTGTATATTTTGTAAAACACAGAAAATCCGATATTTTCTGAAAAGACTTTTGTTTATGAAAGTGTTAAGATCCATAAGTTGATGCATGAATGATTTTATATATATATATATATATATATATATATATATATATATATATATATATATATATATATATATATGAAGGATATTTTGTAATATAGTTATAAAGTTTCGAACGAGTAGTATTGAATTCCCCGGAAAACCCGATGTTTTCTGATGTTGAAATGTATTCGTAATTATTGATTTTTGTATTCTCTTAACGAATGAATATTGATTAATCCATATTATATATCGTCCTAATTTTTTTCTACTTTGATTTCCCGTAAGCCTTAACAAACGAAGAGAAGGGGAGTATTATGTCCCACTACTATCGTAAGTACCTTAGGCTGTCGTGGATGCGAAAGACACGATGGTCCAACTCGCACTTGATTATCGTGATCTTACTAGCTTTTCTAACGGGAAACTTTGGCCCACTAGCACATAAAAGCTATTGAAAGTCCTTTTATAAAATACTAGGTCATTGAAGGCCCAATAACATATAAACGTTATCCCTTTGGGCCCAAAGATCATGCTGTTGGGCTTGCAAGGCCCAACAAGCATGATTTGAAACTCATAAGCCCAAAGTTTGTAGGTTTACTCATTGTAGTCATCACGTATCTATTGAAGTGTTTTAAATTTGATGCTTGTTGTGTTGTATTGATTCGAGACTGAATCAATTCGTTTATAACGATATTTGGTATTGAAGGTGTATTCGTTTTCCGTTTTATCGCTAGTCGGGTATCTTGTATTTTGTCTTAATGAATTAATTTATTTAAAAGTATGATTTTTACGTTTTCACTACCTTTCTTTTATAAAAATAACACTTTTAGTCCTTTATATAAAAGAATTTCATTTTTCGTCCTTAAAACATTTTTCTTGACACTTTTGTATCATAAACTTGTTGAAAAGACATTTTAACCCAAAATTTATTTTGTAAACAGCTTTAACCCTTCCAAAATGGAGTTTCTCGGTTAGAACTCCTTATTTCGCAAGTTTTACAGTTTTGGCCCAAAATATAAAAAGTTTACATTTTTTATCCTTTTTTGAAATTGAAAAGCATTTTTGACCTTTTAAATAGTTTTATTTTACTTCTTATCCCCTGTTTTGCAAAATGTTACAATTCAGCCCCTTAAAACTTCAAAATTTCGCAATTATTGGCTTATTGGGCCGAAAAGCCCACATTTAGCCCAATAAGCTAAATTCAGAAAGTTGATTATAGAAACTGTTTTGACTCTTTTGACCCTCAAGAAACCGTGAATTTACAGTTTTTAACCCAAGTTTTGTATTTTTGACAATTTAAGTCCTAAAATGGGTTTTATGTTAGAATATGTTCCTCATAACCTTATAAGCTATTTTTCTTGACTAGATTAGTGTAAAATAACTTAGATTATGCTTGTTTCCTTTCTCATGTCATAGATCTCGAGTTAATACCCCTTTTGGTTGCATTTTCATCACAAAAACACATAAAATCACACATAGCTTACATATACACATAGATCTACACATTTTCTTGTATTCTCCCCCATAAAACATATGAAAACCAAAAAAATAGGGGTATGAAGCTCACCTTGAGTTGTAGTTTCGGTTTTGAAGAAGACTAGAAGAAAAAATTTCGATCCTAGCAAGTCTTCTTGGAGGATCTCGAACTTAGATGCTTCTAAGGTGCAAGATCACAAGATTGAATCGATTTAGAAGAGATTTTTGGATGAAATGAAATAGCTAGATCATGGATTTAACATCAACTTACCTTAGATGATGTGTTTGTGGGAAAAATCTCCTTGAAAGCTTCCTAGATCTCGAAAATTTGGAGAGGAGTGTTTGAGAGTTTATTTTGAGAGAGTTTGAGTGAAGTGTGTGTGTTTGGGTTCGGACGAGAGGAAGAAAGAGAGAAGAAGAGAGATGAGAAGGTTGATGAGATAGGTGCATGGCAGTATGAGAGTATACATGGAAGTCCACTAGATAAAAATGAGTTAGCACACACAAAGTCAACTCTTTCTTTCTTTATGGGCTTGGGCCGAGGTTGGAGAGGGAAAAGAGAAGATTTGGGCTTTTGAGTGTTTAGCCCATATTATGACTCACTTAGATGATGTTTGGGTCCAAATAAATCAAAGTTTAATTTTTATGACCTAATAGGGCTAAACTAATTTGGTTGTGACCCATTAAGGCCCAAAATATTATGTTTCATGTATATGGGTCCATTTAGGGCCATTTAGAGAGTTCTAGATTCAAGATGGATAATTTGGAAGTTTATTAGTCCATTAGGCCCAATATGGAAATCCTAGTTCAAAGTGAACTCAAATTGGAATTTCAAAGGTTTCCAATTCTTTGTTGACCATTTGTAGGGCTAGAATGAAGTATTTGATGAAGTTTTGTTGTTATAGAATAAGCCTCATGCATGCTTTCATGTTATTGATTCATAGTTGTTATAAGTGTTGTAGTTACAAGGCACCAAAATTTCTAGTTGTGACATCATCCCCCCGTAAGTGGGAATTTCGTCCCGAAATTCTTTTGAAAGCTAAATTTGAGAATGCGAGAATAGATGAGGGTACTTCTGCTTCATTTGATCTTCGCGTTCCCATGTGAATTCTGGTCCGCGTCTTGCGTTCCATCGAAATTTCACAATTGGAATGCGGCTCTGCTTGGTATGCTTTACCTCTCGGTCCATGATTTCAACCGGCTCTTCAATGAACATAAGGTTCTCATTGATTTTGATTTCCTCTAATGGAATGACGAGAGTCTCGTCGGATAAGCACTTCTTCAAGTTGGAGACGTAGAACACAGGGTGTACACTACTAAGCTCGGCGGGTAGTTGCAATCTATAAGCCACTGGACCAATCCGGGCAAGAATCTCGAAGGGTCCAATGTATCGAGGGTTCAGTTTGCCCTGCTTCCCAAAACGAATCACTGCTTTCCAAGGAGAGACTTTTAGTAACACCCTATCTCTGACTTCGAATTCCAAGGGCTTTCGTCGTTTATCGGCGTAACTCTTCTGTCTGTCTCGTGACGATTGCAGCCGTGCTCTGATCTGAATTATCTTCTTGGTCGTCTCGCGTATGATTTCCGGTCCCATTAAGGCGTTGTTTGGCGTTTTCCCTCTCGCTAGCTGGGTGTCTCCTACCTCATCCCAGCACAACGGTGATCTACATTTACGCCCGTATAATGCTTCGAAAGGAGAAACTTTGATACTCGAGTGATAACTGTTGTTCTATGAGAACTTGATCAAAGGCAATTGGGTATCCCACGATTTTCCAAAGTCTATTATGCACGCGGAAAGCATATCTTCTAGCGTTTGGATGGTTCGCTCGCTTTGGCCATCCGTCTGTGGGTGGTAGGCAGTACTCATGTCGAGTTGTGTTCCCATAGCTTTCTGAAGCGACTGCCAAAAGCGTGAAGTAAATCTACTATCTCTATCTGAGATGATAGATACTGATACTCCGTGGAGTCTCACGATTTCCTTGATGTAGATTCTTGTCAGGCGCTCCATCTTGTATGATTCTTTTATTGGCAGGAAATGGGCGGATTTCGTTAGTCTATCAACTATTACCCAGATCGTGTCCAAACCGTTCGTTGAATTGGGTAGTTTGGTCACAAAATCCATGGTAATCCTTTCCCATTTCCACTCGGGAATTACTGGCTGCTGTAGTAATCCAGAGGGCTTCTGATATTCCACTTTTACTTTAGCACAAGTGAGGCACTTGCTCACATAAGTGGCAATCTCTGCCTTCATATTTGGCCACCAATAAATTTGCTTAACATCCAAGTACATTTTGTCTGAACCCGGATGGATGGAGTATCGCGTCTTGTGAGCCTCGTTCATGACTACCTCTCTGAATCCCCCAAGTTTAGGGACCCATATGCGGTTCATGAAGTAGTATGCTCCATCTTCCTTCACCTCCAAAGGTCGATACCCCAGGGGGGTGTAGGACCAGTAGGGCCTACCCACGAAGCGGGCACCCTAATCGTATAAGGGGGTTGATGACTTCGGACTCTGCGTCCGAATCACCATCTTCATCTTCGTTGGGTTCTTCCTCGAGATCTCCTTCGGCTTCCTCCTCCTCCAGATCCATCACTGGCTCGGCAGGTCCGCCTTCGGCTTCCGCCTCAGGTTCTTCCTCGGATTCCTCCTCGGGGTCTTCCTCGGGTTTCTCTTCAGACTCCTCCTCGGGGTCCTCTTCAGGTTCTTCCTCTGATTCTTCCAGCCATTCGTTATTCCCCTGATTAGGGAAATAAGGATCTCCAGGGTGATGGAAACCAGCCATGCTGTGTGCGAGGGTGTATAAACATGCTAATATCATTCCTAAGATGTATGGATTGAGTCGCTGTTCTCTTTTTGGTGCTAAAGGGGTATGCTTTTAGGTTTTTTTCTACCATCGCGATTTCCTCGGGACAGGTGATAGTTGCACCTTGGAGGAAATGTAGTTGATCAGGCTACATCCTCTCCTTGATATAACCGTGAACAGTCCCGGCTTACCCGAGATGATAGCATTATCTTGTTTGGTTTGGTAGTATATTCTGTTTCCTAATTCACATAGGCAAAGATGTTTTATAGTAGTGTTCTTATTTGTTTTGTTTTGTTTAGAGTTGGGTTAGTCCCTTTTTGGTTTATAGTTGCATATCAATGTGTGGTTATATATGTTAGTTCACTATAAACCTGGCTCTGATACCAACATGTCACACCCCCGAACCAGACGACGGAAACGTCCGAGGGCTCGCGTGACTTTAATTGAATATCATCACAATGAATATACATGAATCATAACATAAACGTCACCATGCATCAATATATTACAACTGGAATTGTTCACATCAAGTACATTGTTTTAACACTACACATTCATAACCTAAATAGTTTGAGTACATTTAACAACCTAACATCTAACATTACTTCTTAAAACTCTTCCGCTTACCTGTTACCTGAGAATACAAGCTATTTTGGAAAAACGTCAACATATGAAATGTTGGTGAGTTCATAAGCAATTTTGTGATAAAATGATTTGTGTATTTTGTAAAACCCAGAAAATCTGATATTTTCTGAAAAGACTTTTGTTTATCAAAGTGTGAAGATCCATAAGTTGATGCATGAATGATTTTAAATATATATATATATATATATATATATATATATATATATATATATATATATATATATATATATATATATGAAGGATATTTTGTAATATAGTTATAAAGTTTCGATATATATATATATATATATATATATATATATATATATATATATATATGAAGGATATTTTGTAATATAGTTATAAAGTTTCGAACGAGTAGTATTGAATTCCCCGGAAAACCCGATGTTTTCTAATGTTGAAATGTATTCGTGATTATTGATTTTTGTATTCTCTTAACGAATGAATATTGATTAATCCATATTATATATCGTCCTAACTTTTTTCTACTTTGATTTCTCGTAAGCCTTAACAAACAAAGAGAAGGGGAGTATTATGTCCCACTACTATCATAAGTACCTTAGGCTGTCGTGGATGCGAAAGACACGATGGTCCAACTCGCACTTGATTACTGTGATCTTACTAGCTTTTCTAACGGGATACTTTGGCCCACTAGCACATAAAAGCTATTGAAAGTCCTTTTATAAAATACTGGGTCATTGAAGGCCCAATAACATATAAACGTTATCCCTTTGGGCCCAAAGATCATGCTGGTGGGCTTGCAAGGCCCAACAAGCATGATTTGAAACTCATAAGCCCAAAGTTTGTAGATTTACTCATTGTAGTCATCACGTATCTATTGAA
Organism: Lactuca sativa; assembly: GCF_002870075.4. NCBI lineage: Eukaryota > Viridiplantae > Streptophyta > Magnoliopsida > Asterales > Asteraceae > Lactuca > Lactuca sativa. Next base: position 134,927,113 of record NC_056629.2, read on the forward strand.
GTGTTTTAAATTTGATGCTTGTTGTGTTGTATTGATTTGAGACCAAATCAATTTGTTTATAACGATATTTAGTATTGAAGGTGTATTCGTTTTCCGTTTTATCGCTAGTCGGGTATCTTGTATTTTGTCTTAATGAATTAATTTATTTAAAAGTATGATTTTTACCTTTTCACTACCTTTCTTTTATAAAAATAACACTTTTAGTCCTTTATATAAAAGAATTTCATTTTTCGTCCTTAAAACATTTTTCTTGACACTTTTGTATCATAAACTTGTTGAAAAGACATTTTAACCCAAAATTTATTTTGTAAACAGCTTTAGCCCTTCCAAAATGGAGTTTCTCAGTTAGAACTCCATTTTTTGCAAGTTTTACAGTTTTGGCCCAAGATATAAAAAGTTTACATTTTTGATCCTTTTTGAAATTGAAAAGCATTTTTGACCTTTGAAATAGTTTTATTTCACTTCTTATCCCCTGTTTTGCAAAATGTTACAATTCAGCCCCTTGAAACTTCAAAATTTCGCAATTATGGGCTTATTGGGCCGAAAAGCCCAAATTTAGCCCAATAAGCTAAATGTTTGCATTTCAAGTCCTTTGAAAATTCCAATATTCAGAAAATTGATTATAGAAACTGTTTTGACTCTTTTGACCTTCAAGAAACCGTGAATTTACAGTTTTTAACCCAAGTTTTGTATTTTTGACAATTTAAGTCCTAAAATGGGTTTTATGTTAGAATATGTTCCTCATAACCTTATAAGCTATTTTTCTTGACTAGATTAGTGTAAAATAACTTAGATTATGTTTGTTTCCTTTCTCATATCATAGATCTCGAGTTAATTTGGTTGCATTTTCATCACAAAAACACATAAAATCACACACATACATGCATAAAATCACACATAGCATACATATACACATAGATCTACACATTTTCTTGTCTTCTCCCCCATAAAACATATGAAAACCAAAAAATAGGGGTATGAAGCTCACCTTGAGTTGTAGTTTCGGTTTTGAAGAAGACTAGAAGAAAAAATTTCGATCCTAGCAAGTCTTCTTGGAGGATCTCGAACTTAGATGCTTCTAAGGTGCAAGATCACAAGATTGAATGGATTTAGAAGAGATTTTTGGATGAAATGAAGTAGCTAGATCATGGATTTAACATCAACTTACCTTAGATGATGTGTTTGTGGGAAAAATCTCCTTGAAAGCTTCCTAGATCTCGAAAATTTAGAGAGGAGTGGGGAGAGTTTATTTTGAGAGAGTTTGAGTGAAGTGTGTGTGCGTGTGTGTTTGGGTTCGGCCGAGAGGAAGAAAGAGAGAAGAAGAAAGAGAGAAGAAGAGAGATAAGAAGGTTGATGAGATAGGTGCATGGAAGTATGAGAGTATGCATGGAAGTCCACTAGATAAAAATGAGTTGGCACACACAAAGTCAACTCTTTCTTTCTTTGTGGGCTTGGGCCAAGGTTGGAGAGGGAAAAGAGAAGATTTGGGCTTTTGAGGCTTAGCCCATGTTATGACTCGCTTAGATGATGTTTGGGCCCAAATAAATCAAAGTGTAATTTTTATGACCTAATAGGGCTAAATTAATTTGGTTGTGACCCATTAAGGCCCAAAATATTATGTTTCATGTATATGGGTCCATTTAGGGCCCATTAGAGAGTTCTAGATTCAAGATGGATAATTTGGAAGTTTATTAGTCCATTAGGCCCAATAAGGAAATCCTTGTTTAAAGTGAACTCAAATTGGAATTTCAAAGGTTTCCAATTCTTTGTTGACCATTTGTAGGGCTAGAATGAAGTATTTGATGAAGTTTTGTGGTTATAGAATAAGCATCATGCATGCTTTCATGTTATTGATTCATAGTTGTTATAAGTGTTGTAGTTACAAGGCACCAAAATTTCTAGTTGTGACAAAATCAATCGGAGATTTTCTTGTTAACGTCATTCTCAAGCCTTTTGATGCTAAGGGAAAACCTAGCTTCGTCTTTTGTACTTAGTTTTACTTCCGTCCCAACTGTGTCTGTGATCTGGAGGATCCTATTTTATGTTGATCAATTGAATCAATCTAAGTATCTATGCACAGGATTAATTAGGTTGGCCCATACTTATGATCTCCAAATGTGTGGGTCTTCTCTTTTCCTACTCAAAGTAAAAATAAATAAATCACATCTTATTTTGATATTGAAACAAAACAATGGTTCTTCGAAAGAGAAATTTTTTTTTGTGAAATGTGAATCCATCCACAACGGTGATCTCCTATCGAGAAATTAGGATAGAATTTTTATTTTATTTGGTTGAGGATTCGAGATTCACACTACCTTGTTTTATGCACCTTTTAAGTTCAAGGATCACATCCTTGCTGCTAAAGATACCGAGGAGAAGATTGGGAGTTCCTTTCCTTTGACTGAGACTGAAAGATCCTTCAGATTTAAACAACTTAGCTTTCAAGAGAGTACATCTGCTACTGCCCCCATGTTGACAGGTAAAGATCCTTTGTAAGTCTATTTTTTATTTTTCATGGAGGATCCTGAACTTATTGAGTTCCTTTGTTACATTTAGGATCTAAGGCTACACACTTTAGTGCTTGGTTCACCTTTGTTGATCTCGACTTCGCCATGTCTGGTGGCCAACTTGTGGTCAAGAAGGAGAAGACATCATCTTCTCTTCCTCCGAAGAGAACCTCGATAGATCTGACCATCAAGCCTCCAGGATCCCAAAAGAGGAAGTTGGACGAGACCTTGGATTTGGAGATCCTTGGGGTGGAAGAGGAGTTAAGGAAGTCGATCTCTTTCTTGTAAACTATAAGGATCTTTGAGATTTTTTCTATTTGATTTCAATTCACTTACCATGGTCCTTTATAGGTTGCTAATCATCTTTCTTGATCCATCGAAGATCTAAACGTTAAGCTTGACCGGGTGGAGCATGCCTTGAAGGAGCAAGAATGGATCAACAAGGAGCTTCTAAAGAAGGTGGAGAGACTAAGGAGAAAGTTGAGAAATAGGAGGAGCATGTGCTGGAGATCCAGGATGTGATTGTGGAGGTTAAGATCAATGTTGTTGAGGCTACCTAAGAGGCAAAGATCAAGCTAACGGTGTTGGCACCAGGATCCTTACTATATCTAGGATCCTCAAATATTCAGGATCCTCAACAACATCAGGATCCTGGCTAATTACTGTTATTATTTTTATTATTATTAATATTTATAACGGTCATATTTGTCTATAACTAACACGTGTGTAGAAGTAGTCAAGGGAAGACTAATTCTCAATGAAGAATTACCTCAACAATGATGGGTTATGAGCATAACATCATTCTTATGGTGTTTATGCAACCCTAATTGCTTTGATCTAGGTTTTTCTAATTGATGATACAACATTGAATACCAAAGCAATAAGCCCTAATTGACCAGCATACAAATCTGGAAAAACACATATGATTAGGGTTAGAAAGTTTACCTTGATTGTTATATAGCAATAACAATCACAATCCTTCTTGATCTTGACTTCTGAAAGCCTAGTGCCTCAAATGTTGCACCTCTAATGGAATCGCAAACACTCAATGCAACAAGATGACTTGGAGAGAGAAGGATTTCGGCTAGGGTTTCTCATAGAACTCATGGGGGCTGAAAATCCTATATAAAGGGTTCCTTATATAGTTGTGTAGGCTGCTAGGGTTTCTGAAGGAAACCCTAATTCCTGCTTAAGGCCTAAGCAGCCCATGGATTCCTTCCTTAGAGCCCTTGGACGAAATCTTATGGGCTTCCCCATAAATTTCGTCCACTCCACTCTATGGAGTCCATCAGCCCAACTAGCAACTAACGTTTAATTGCAATATCAGTCCCCTTTACTTAATCAGTCTCTTTTGATCACCAAATTAATACCAAATTAATTTCTGATCAATACTAATTAAATAATATGATTTCCAAATAATATATTAAACTTGTAATATATTAGTAAAACCATTTTCGAGTACCAATTTATTATTCATATAATAAGTTCTACTCTCTCTCCTCTTAACATCCTATCAAGTTGCATGAGTGAAGGCAACCCAAAAGGACCATGCTCATAATCGGGTCAAGTACATACCAAAATAGTTATGGGCTTAGACACCTAATCAAACAGTCTCCCACTTGGATAAGTCTAATAACTTTTGCAAATACGACTTCAGAACCTAATCAGCAATCGTAGCTTTTAAAATCCGCTGTCAACTCTGATCTTATCAATAACGCGTCTTCAGATAAGAGATCATATATTCCTCCATTCTGGATATCATATGAGCTGAGGCATGGATTTTAATCATACTCTCTGTTTGGAGGTATTCCATACTAAGTTGGATCTAGGATCTTGAATTTGGTTTAGGTTGAATGCTTTGAATTTGGATACTAAATTTTTGAAGATATGGAGATATAGTGCTAATATTTCTCCTTTTACTGCATATGATCCATTACAATGGTTAGTAAATAATAAATAATTGACGAATATCTAAAGATCCTTGGCTAACTGCAATCCCATGATTAGTGCCTCGTATTCCGCCATATTGTTAATTACATTGAACTCACAACTGATTACTTAGGGTAGGATTCCCCCCTCTGGCGATTTTAGTATGATTCGTAGGCCAATTCCTCTTTGGTTTGATGCTCCATCTGTGAATAGTGTCCGTCTTCCCATGTTTTCTTCTTCTAGAAGTTGTTTGGCTTAAATTTCTACTTCATTTTGCAGATCATCACTAAAGTAAGCCACAAAATCTGCCAATGCTTGAGAATTTATAGCAGATCTTGGCTCATACTTTATGTCATATGTGCTTAGTTTTAGGACCACTTTTCCATCCTTCCTAACATTTAAATCTTTTTCATAACATTCTTAATGGGATAAATAGTTCTTACATTTATAGGATGTGTTTCAAAATAGTGTCTTAATTTAGTAGAAGTAGGTACTAATGCAAGTATAAGTTTTTCAAGGTGGGAGTATCTGGTATCAGGATCCAAGAGACTTTTACTTACATAGTAGATGGGATGTTGGTCCCCGTTAAGATCCTTAGCTAAGACTGTACTCATCGCATTTGAGGGTACTGAAAGGTAGAGAAGAAGTGGTTCCCCATCTAATGGTTTTACCAATAGGGTGCTAAACTTAAATATTTTTTAAGTTCCTGGAAAGCATCTTAATGTTCCTTGGTCCACTCAAACCTTTTGTTCTTCTTCAAGATGTCATAGAAAGGCTTTCATATTTTTGAGGATCTTGAGATGAACCTGTTTAGGGCCGCCAATCTTTCTATAGTCTTTGAATACCTTTTATCGAGGATGATGCTATTATATTGAGGATGGCCTTGATTTGCTCCAGGCTCACTTCGATTCCTCTTTTGGTCACCATGTATCCAAGGAATTTTCCTGATATCATTCCAAAGTCACACTTGGAGGGATTCAACTTCATGTTATATTCCTCCAGTATGTCGAAGGCTTCTTCAAGATCCTTGAGATGATCTTCATCTTTATTTGAATTGACCACCATGTCATCCTGTTTTGTACCATGGGCACATTAGCTGGCCACCTTTGGAATTTCACCTCCCTGATCATTCCTGTTTTAAGAAGTTTTTCCACTTCTTCTTGTATATCATACCTGAAATATCCACAAAAAAGCAATAGTCAGTAATCCTAGGAAAGTCTTCTTCTTCTCCTTCATCTTCAAGGGCATTAACCCTATGATCAGGTTTGGAATATGGTTTTGACTTACATGATCTTTGAGCCGAGGATTCGGCCTTCTTATTGGGGTGGTCGTATTAAATTGGTGGGTTGATCATCTTTTGAATCGCTTTATCTTCTTCGAGCCTTATGAACCTTAGTGCTCTACTCCTAACTTCGTCCATCCGTTTGCATGGAGTCGTTACGAGGTCTTCGTAGAAAGGAGATTCCTTCTTTAATCCCATTTTAAAGGCTTCAACTGCAGTCGCCATATCAACGTTGGGGATACTCAGAGCTTCCCTACCAAACATGTTCACAAAACTCCTAAGGGATTCCTTTGGATCTTGAACCACTCGATAAAGATCACTAGTGATCTTTTCGAATGTGTTGCTAAAAGAAAATTGATTGTTAAATAAATTAACTAACTGAACAAACGAAGTAATAGACTAAGGAGTAACATTAAGAAGCTATTTTAAAGTTGATTCTGTGAGGGTTGAACCAAAACCCTTGCACATAGAACGCTTCCTTTAGGTGTGCGGGAATAGGGACTATCTCTATTCGTTCCCTGTACTGTTCCACGTGCTCCTCAAGATCTATATTCCCATCATAAGGCTTTATGCTTGGGGTTTGGAAGCGCTTTGGGACTTTGGTATCAGCTATTTCTGGAATGAATCTTGAGATATTGTGGCTTGTGGGGGATACTTCTGGTCTAGCTTGTACCACTCCGAGCACGCTCGAGATCATTCACCTTAATTGCTGAAGTTCCTTAGCCATGATCGGGCTTAAACCTGTGTCAAGGTCCATAGAGCCCGTATTAAAATCATTATTATTTACGAAGTTACCAGGATCCTTGATATTAGGCGTACGGAAGGTTTCATTAGGATCCTGGGTCACATGAACTTGCTCGTCAAGAATTGTATCCCGGACAGGAGCGGATGTTGGTACTGAAGATCCTATCTCCCGACGATTTCCAGAGGATCCCGCACTGTGACATCCTCAAATTCACTTTTATTTTAAAATTTTTATTTATGCTTATTTGAAAATCAGAGTATTCATTTTTAAAGAATAATATGACGGAATTAGTTCCTAGAAAAATATGATAAACATATTATCAAAGTATTTCTAAAGAAATGTATTTTGTTTATATTAAAACTTTGGGATTTCAACGTCAATACAGAAACATAATCATAAACAGACCTCACATTCATTTACACTAGTGATTTACATCTCCTTTAATCTCTCAATGTAATGTGGCTTCGTATCGACACATGTGATACAAATAACCTGACTGGGTCAGTTTGGGATACTTGGTGAGTATATAGGGATTCCAATCCCATAATATTATATCGTACATATATATTTTTGAACTCATAAAATATACAATTTCATCTTATATAATAAATTCTTATCCCACCCCCTCGATCCTTCCATCGACATGATCCGTACTCTGGGATCTAAAATTAACCTCTTAACTTAATCCATTCTCCCGGATCAAGTATGTCTAATCCATACTTTCGGATCAATAACTCTACCCATTCCATACTCTCAGACGAGGGACAATTGACTATGTCTCAATCCATGCTCCTGGATTAATGACAAATAACTACGTCCTCTCCATGCTCTTGGACTAAGGACAAATGAATAATTCTAATCCATGCTCTCAGATCAATGACAAGTTTTAAAGTTCTACCCTCCGTGTTTATCTCACTCGTACTCATAAGGAGATACTATCAAATATTCCTCTTAATTAATTTAGGTTTACTCTGTATCCTAAATCATCTTATATTATCATATATGCACTTACCGTGTATTTCAAGCAATATCAAATATTTCACACACAACATATATTTAATACTTGTATTAAAATCATGTTCATGAAAGAGACTGTGTACTCACTTCTTAAATTGATGATTCGAAACTCGGGCAGCGCTTCGCTTCTAACGATTCTATTTTCCTTCGACAAAACCTAGTATTATTACTACTAGATTTTAGTCTAATATTTATTGAAACTATTTATGAGCGATATTGTTTTATAAGTGTTAAACAATACTTTTCAACCACTATGTACAAACAAGGGCCAGCCATGAAACACCGGAGGGCAGGACCATTTGGCATTATAGCACTTCTGAAATCCAACAACCCTATGCGGCACTTCAAACCAGATTCCCCGTACCGTGAGTAGTTAAAAGATATTATAATAACACTTTATATATATATATATATATATATATATATATAATATTTTATAATATATATTGTTTATTAGTTCATAATAACGATAATAAATTTATAAGCTATACTTAAAGTAGGGTAAGCATAACCTATGATCCAAAAAGATCTTTTTCTCAGAGCCTTCTAGCGCTCCGGGGGCTTTCCTCTAGCACTTAGAAGTTATTAGAGGTTGGGGAGGTTTAGAGAAAAGTTAGAGAGAGAAAAGGGTTAAGGTGTGAGGAAAATAAGTGAGCCTCACATGGTATTTATAGGCTAAAAATTGGCTCAACTCGGCGAGTTCTGTGCCTCCAACTCGTCAAGTTGGGTGTCAGGTTTCACCATCTGGTGGCAAGGCGTGGGGAGGAAGCAATGACTCAGATCGCGCCACGTCACCCACTTTGCATCAGCCCATCCCAACTTCTAAATCCCATAGCTTTCACACACAAACTTCATTGTCAACGTTATTTATATCCACACGTAGGTATTGACAAGATCTACAACTCTACTTTTGATTCATTGGCTAATTCTCGACCGATTTAAATTTAATAGTATGAGAAGATTACACTGTTACCGACCGTGTAAAATTCATAAACTTCTACATATGGACTCTGTTTTCGACTGTCTTTTTATCTTTGAGCTCCTATTAATGAGATTTTCAATTCTCATTTAGGTTGTGTCGTCTAAAACTCGATCGATCTAAAATTTGAATTTCGGGTTGCATACTGCTATGCCAAATCTTAGAAAAATAATAACTTCCTCATACGAAGTCAGATTTGGACGTTCTTTTTATGCACGCGCTCGGTTTAACGTATAGTAAGATTTCATTTAGATCCCTATGGGAAAAAGTAATTTATCCAAAACTCAATTTTTACGTTACACGGTGTCATGCCGGTTTAGTTGTAAAACTTCGACGGGCCATAACTTCTTCGTTATAACTCGGATTTCAGCGTTCTTTATATGTACGGAACCATTGTGACATACAATATAACTTGGTTAAGATTAGTAATTCTAAATAATCTTCCATAAAAAAGTCATTTTTGATACTTATTGTCTTTGAATTGACTAGCTCGAATCTGCGGGCGTTTCACGTGTGGTCGAAGTTTAGGATCCTGGGTTGCAGGAGCGATGGTGCAGCTTCCTAGGGTTTGTGGATCTCTGACCTCATTCTTTCCAATTCGTTGAGCACAGTCTTGTTATCCTCTTGTTGTAGAGTCACCTATTGTTCCAGCCTCCTCATCGTGGCAAAAAGCTCATTGTTGGAGACTATTACCGGTGGATCCTGGGGTCCTTGAGTAGTGACTGGAGGAGTGTTTTTCTTCGGCATACCAGAAGTCTTTTTGGAACCTCCAGCTGGATGTGGTGGAAGGTTTTTGGAGGAAATGGGAGGAATTGAGGAAGAAGATAGGGTCGATTGGGTAAACATAATTTTCTGAAAGGTTTTGAACACCACAGCCCTACGGTGGGCGCCAATTTGTTTTGGTCAAAATCAACTAAGTGGATATCAACCAAGGTGTATGAGAGGTCGTGGTGTTGTGAATAATGTGAGTATTGAATTGAAATAAAAATAAAACGAGTGGTTTACAAGAAAAGCCTTTGATCCTTGCTAAGATCTCTAGCATAAAACCTTGGGAGATGATAATGATCACCTGCCTTGTATGATCTTATTGATTTGAACGTAAATTACAGAGATGAGCTTGATAATACAATTACAATGATAAGGTGACTCTAGATGCGTAAGGTGTCAACTAATTGTGCCTGTTGTGTGTCATTTACAAGTGTGTTTATAGTCTAGGTTAAGTAACTATAAGTCCGAGATTTTCGGGATCCTACTGAGCTGGTATTTTCATGTGCTTTGACTTGGTATTTCTGAGTCTTAATCCTGATTGGAACATTTCTTCATTAAGAATGAGTCTTATGTTGAGCATTTCTGCACATTTGAGAAATAAACAAGAAATATACCCGTTAAACTTGTTAGTAAATAATAATGGCACTATTCAGGATCCTGATGTATGTTCAGGATCCTGAGACTCCTTTAAGATCTGGGATCCTGGATAGGTTTAAGTATCCTTAGATATCTTTGAGATTCGGGATCCTAGATAGGATTGAGGATCATAGCCCTAACAGTTATATGTTGTTAAACTTTCCTCTAGAAGGTTCTCTTCCTCTTTAATCGAATCATCGTCATCAGGGTTTTCCTTTTCAATCAATCAAATATGATTCTTTTGTCTGGCTTCCATTACCATACTCAATGAACTCTCTAAAATCTCCTTTATTTTGAATTAACGATAAGCCTTCACTCAACCTTTCATCTAGAATATAGTAGAAAATGACCTATCATTTCGTCTTCATAAGCTTTTCAAGGAAAGTTATAAAATTTACGAACAACATCCCATTAAACTTGACATCTCTTACCAAAGCTCTATATGGGTTGAAATACATAAGTGGATTCGGTTCGAATGCACCATTATAGTGGACTTCCACTTTCAGTGAAGAACCCTAAATTTTTAGAAATGATTTACTCGGAGGTGGATGTCGATTTCTTGTGAAGAACCCAAGAACCCTTTGCGATTTTAGAGTGTATGGGAGTGGATCCTTAATTCATCATAATGAAGGAATCGACAATTGAGCCCTATATGTAATATAATGTCTCTTAAATTCCACCTAATATCTATTTAATGCCACATAACATAATCTAATGCAACATAATATAAATTAACGCCATGTAATTCATTTCGATTATTAAACCTACGATTGCTGATGATATTATCTTAATGTGAAAATTGTTGGATTAAGGTGTCTAAGCTTATAACTAAAGTGATATATTCTTGTAATTAGAAGCAAAGTCCTTTTTGGATTGCCCTCATAACTAGAACTTGGTTAGAGTGACATTTATAGAGAGATTATAACTTATTAGATTATTATATGACTAATAAACTCATTGGAAATTATGAGAAAATGATTTGTTATTATATTATATGATTAATATATTACTTGGAAATCGATAATTGATTTGTTAATTTATTATGTGAAATTAATAATTTATTATGTGATTAATAAATTAATATGAGATCAATTGTTAAATAATTGATTTAAGTTTATATGATTAATAAATTAATGTGAAATCAATTAGAATTGATTAATTATTAATCAGGATTAATATGGAGGAATTCAAGATTAATTGAATTCATTAAAGGTACAATAAATGAATTGTAATTATTCGTAGTTGGGCAATGAAAGAAAAATTCTAGAACCTACCATCATATGGACGGTTTTGGGAGCTCTTTTAGGGATTCCAGAAGTCTCCTGGTAGTAGATAAGAAAATGATTTGAAGTGACCCTTAGGGCACTTAAACTATAAATATGACCATTAGAGCACTTCTATTATTTAATCAATCAAATATTGTTTTGTCCAAAAGTTACTTAAACTATAAATATAACTCTTAGGGGCACTTCATTTCGTGGTTCTTACTTCCTAAAAGGTTGTGAACGAAGATTATACATTCACTCTCTTTCTTCTATATCCTTCTAGTTATAGGGTTTGGGTGTGAGTCATTAAGGGTATCATTCTTTTTATGCTAAGCTTTCCAAGACCAACAATTATAAGGGATTGAAGTGATTTTTTTACTACAACAAATCAAATTTATGTAACCCTGACTTAATGATTTCGATTATATTATGGTTTATCTAGACTTGTTATTCATATATGTTGCTTTCAAAGTGTAAGATATAGATCATTATAGATTGTATGTGTCTTTCTTAATTGTTAAATGATTTTCCGTATTATACATGTGTGTTATAATCTACAAAAGTCATCAAAAATATAAAACAAGTTCACTGACAAAACGTGTATGAAAGAAAACATGGTTATCTAAATATAAATAAAACCCAAAATTCATTAACGTCTTAGATCATTAACCCTTTGATAATTTAACATTTAAAAGCTTTTTTTTGTTTTTATTATAATTCACTTTATTAAATCATAGATTTATATTAATTTAATAAATTATAAAATTAAAATGTGAAAAGTTACATTAAATAAAGATGATGTTATATTATACATCAAGAAAGTAGTTTTGAACAAGTTAAAATTTAATTTTATTATTATTATATATATTGTATATTATTATCATGTGATACGTGAATATAAGCAAAAAGTATAACTTTTAAAACTAAAAAGGTATAATTTAAAACTTGCATATAACTACAAGGGTGTAATTTGAAAAATTACATCTAAGTTTAAGAAAAATCCAGGTTTACTGTACTATCGCAGGACAAAAATTAAATAAATTTTTTTTTCTTGAACTCCTAAATTGCTAAATTGGTTGGTGTATCCTTATAAGCGAAATACTGTCTCTATACTATCTTATTTTAAAATGTATACTAATGATGGGTACATATAATAGTATCAAAAAATTGTAAAGAAAATTTAGAGTGAATCAAACACATCGTTTTTGCTATTTGTTAGTGGTTTAAGAAAAAAAAAAAACTTTTTTAGTGGTTACTTTTTGATTTTTGATATATTGATGTTAAAAAGAGTATACTATAATAGTACACTAACTAGAGGTATCCAAATTTGATCTTGTCTAATTAAACTTGTTAATATGATTTTATTTTATATTTTTGATTCCGGCCCCATTGGTTATAGTGTTTGTTTTCCGCTTATGTTATGGAGTTGATACATTATAGATCCTCGGCTCTATATTGGTTCTACATGATAATACTACCTTGAATCTATATGACTATATGTTTAAAATGTGTATCACATTACATCTTGTTTGCTTTATAACTAACTTTTGTTGGAGCCTAAGATTTCAAGTAAAGGAAAGATGTCTCCCTTCATCCAACAAAAACAACGTTAACAACATGTAAATATTGATGAACACCAAAAGAGAGTATGAACAGACGCTCAAAGTCAAATTCATATTGGCTAAATTTTTGGATAAAGGGAATATATATATATATATATATATATATATATATATATATATATATATATATATATATATATATATATATATATATATATATATATATATATATATATATATATATATATATATATATATATATATATATATATATATATATATATATATATGGTGAGGTTCAATAGAGAACTATAATTAACCAAGGAACTAATCTTTTTTTCAATTTTTAGAACTTATTTTTTATCAGAAAAAAAAAAATTAAAAATACAGAAATTCATAACTTTTTATCCTTTTTCGAATGATATCAAATTCGATTTTTTTTACGTCAAATTCACAATGTGAAATTTTGAATTTCACAATGTGAATATATGAATATAGATATTTTTCGAGTTTTTTTTCCGATAAAGAGTAAACTCTACAAATTGAAAAAAAAGATTTGGTTTCTTGAAAAATCAATAATTATGGTTCTCTATCGAACTTTTCGATATATATATATATATATATATATATATATATATATATATATATATATATATATATATATATATATATATATGTGTGTGTGTGTTCAGGTTCATTTGAGATCATGCTAATTTTGTGAGACCGTGAGACCAAATCTAAAAATAATTTTAAAATATAAAATAAAAGGAAAAATCCAAAACTTCTTTTTTTAATTATTATTTTCGGAACTTTATTTACCTAAATAAATAAATAAATAATAAAAAAATTACCGTTTTTTTAAATACATGAAATATTCTAATAAAATATTACACTGTACATTTCTAATATGATTTTTAGAATGTTTAGAATATTCTACTAGATTTGTCAGATATGTAGAATATTCTAAATATTCTATTAAAATATGTAAAAACTGTATTATTTTGTATTGTTTTTTTATTTTTTTTAGTTTTTTTATTTTTTTAGAAAATATATAATCCGAAAGTAATATTGGAAAAAAATTTCGAAAATTTTCAATTATTTTACATTTTAAAAATGTTTTTGTTTTATCTACTAAATGAGTGGCTAGGATTGCGTCTCACGGTTTACAAAAATTAGGCTGTATATATATATATATATATATATATATATATATATATATATATATATATATATATATATATATATATATATATATATATATATATATATATATATATATATATATATATATATATATATATATTGAAGAAGAAAAATGCCTACCTAGAAAGAGAATCAGAGAATCATTGTTTCTGTATCACACTTCCATCAATTAGAAAAATCTCATTTATTTTTTCATAAATTTTTTTTTGAAGTGGTACGATAATGTGTATAGAGATAATAAATCTTATGCAAACATGATTTTACATCTTTGATGAATGAAAGCTAACACATTGTAATATGGAAACATAACAAGGTTGTTAAAATCGGGATCTTACCCAACATTGTTTTAAGCTTTGTAAGATCGTAATCGTAAGATCAGATCGAAATCGGAAGATTCTACCAAAATAAACTTATATTCAAATTTGTTTATAAGGTCTTGAATATGCAGTATATATTATAACTTGACGTCATTTAAGACGTCAATATGGAGTCAACTTTAAATTTTTAAATATGAATTATAACTTTTGCTGTTGTAAACCATAACAATTATGAACAAAACATCTTAATTACAAAAGAAATATGATCATTATGATCTACAACTAAATGTTTAAGATCACAAATAAAATATCATAAGTGTAACGTGTCTAATTCGAGACGAAATTATAAAGTGGGATTGTGTATGAGGATTTTGCAAGTTGTTTGATTTCAAATTGAATAGAATAATTTTTTTAGCCTAGACTATATAATAAAACTATAGAGGTGGGGTTGGATCGTATTAAGATTTTAAGATCCTAGGCGGATGCTAAGACCCTACTATAGATCTTGCTTCAAATAGGTCTAGTGAAATCATTATCATTTTTAGCTTGCAGAATCATAAAATCTTAAAATTAAGATCGAGATTTTAACGACGACGAAACATAAACACCGATACAGTTTGCTATCTTAAATTGATGCATGCACTACTACAATCAAATTAGATTTAGGCATTGAGCGATCACAATATAAGACAATCACACAATATTGCAAAGCTTCACAGTATCTTACTTAGTGGAAATAATAAAACATTTTGCTAAAGTATTCTTTACGTTAATATATACTTAAAATAATGAACTACGATATGGTGTCTGAGTAGCGAATAAACATACAACTCTTCGAAATAAAATATATATAACAACATACTAACATCTTTTTCTAATTAACATGCCACAGGAAACTATTTCTAGTCTTCCGCGGGTGTTCTTTTCTTTACTACATTTCATCTAAAGAGTATGGTATATGCATAAATATCACATGGATTTAGCTGAACTTTATTTTTATATCTTAACAAACACGAAACGAAATAATGCTTTACATGCATGTAACAAGCTTTCAATGCTTAACAAAAGTTATGTGAAAAACTTGTTTTGCAGGTAACTAAGCTTGGGGTGTCGGTGACCATCTTTGATTCAACACACTATAGGGCGTGATCGGCACGAAGCGTTTGAGAGCTTCTAGCTTCTAGCGTTTAACAAAATTCTTCGTTTTGAACAGAGAGCCTTGTTTGACACTACAAGCTTTTAGCATTTAGTTTAAACAAAATGCTCCAAATCCAAATGTTATTTCATGTAGTGTTTAACAAAACGCTACAAGCTAAGCTACCCGCTGCTCGCTACAAGCTAACCGCTACCAGCTAATTTTGCCAAACATGTATATATCTATATCTTGCCTGTCATTGATCTAAGAAGAGTGAGGTAGTCAATTTTAATTATGGTTGAGACAAATATCAGATATTTCAACAAACTAATGCATTTTAAAAGAATCGGTTTACTAGTCGAATAATTTTCAGGAGGGTTTAGGTCATTTTTGATTACTTAACTTTCGTCTTTGTGTTCATTTGGTCGCTTAACTCATTTTATGTTTTAAAAGGTTATTGAACTTTTGCCTTTGTGCTAATTTAGTCACCTAACTTTTAGTTTGGTAACTTAACTTTTGGCTTTGTGCTCATTTAGTCATCTAACTTTAAAATATGTGCTCATTTAGTCACCTAACTTTTAAAATTGTGGTCACTTTTATAACTTTATTTTAAAAGTTTAGTGACTATATAAATGAACACAATTTTAAAAGTTAGGTAACTAAATGAGCACAAAGAGAACAGTTAAGTGACCAAACCAAAAGTTAGGTGGCTAAATGAGCACACGACCAAAAGTTTGGTTACCTTTTAAAACTTAGAATGAGTTAAGCGACCAAATGAACATAAATACAAAAGTTAAGTGGTCAAAAATGACTTAAACCATTTTCAGGATTAACCACTAAGCCTTTGACTTCTTATTAGAAAAAAACACTGCACAAAACTCTGAATCCTATAAAATTTTAAATTCTATAAAAATCATTTTAGATATGTTTCGAATTTAATTGCCCATGAATTTTGTTATGGTTTAACTATTATATAGTTTTGTTGAGTTGTGAAGTATGATATGCCATTTGACCTCAGTAACACTACTGAAACTTAGCAGGTGGAGAAGGTTTGGTGTTAGGACTATAATTGTGGTGCTTGGTTTTGTAGTCTTCGGTGATGAGTAGTAAAACTGTGGTGCTCGAGCAGACTAGAAGGTGAGATCTTGGGCTTGTGGGCCCTAGGTTACAAGCAATCCTAGATCAAAACTTGTCACTATTAATAGAATTTCATATACCTTTGTAACTCTAATTAGAAACCATGTGTGATAGTTGTATATTCTCCAAAGTTAATAAAATTTCTCTCTGGTTCTCCATGGATAAGCATAGTTACTCTAATCGTATGAATCACGCAAATCCTTATGCTTCTTTATTTGGGTTTTTGTAACATCCCAAAATTCAGGACCAAAAATTTCATTTTTAGTTAAGTTATTATAAAAACATATAGTATAAAAACATCCATAATAACATCTCATGTCAAAACCAAAGTGTCAATAATAAAAAATGTTATCATAAAACAATATCAGAGTGTAGCCCCAAAGATCTCATGTGCGGAAAACATAGTGTAATGCACTGCGATCGAGCCGACTCCTTTCCTTTGAAAACGAAGTACCTGAAACCAAAACTGAAAACTGTAAGCACGAAGCTTAGTGAGTTCCCCCATCATACCACGTACCATACAATAAACATACTGTCAGGCATATCCGGGTTCCCGACCTACCCTGCTAAGCATATCTGGGTGCTCAACCTACCCTTGTGAGGCATATCGGGGTGCCCGACCTACCCCTGTCAAGCATATATATGGGTGCTCGACTTACCTTGCCAGGTATATGTAGGTGCTCGGCCTACCCTCCAGTATATTTTAACTGGTTACACGGACTATTTTACCCATACCACTACCATATAATAACATAGCATAATATACTATCAGACATATCTGCGTGCCCGACCTACCCTTCGGTTTATCTCAACCGGCTACGGGGTCTAACCTACCCCTACCACTATCACATAATATCATAGCATACTAGCACATAAAGCATAGCAGATAGTGGCATACCAGACAATTATCACAAAGACAATCGTCTCAACTCTAATCAACTACTAGTGGGCCGACATTGGTTCCTTCGACCCACTCCTACTAGAAGATAACTTACCTCACATTGCTGAAGTCCCGTGGACAAAACTTTAGCTACTGGATGATAGATTCCCGAATTGTCAACATCAAAAAAACACCTAATTAATAATTGGGTTCCAACACGTAACCATAAGTCCATGCTTGGGGTAAAAGACTACTTTACCCCTAACTTATGTTTACTTAAGCCCAAGGCCCAATCCAAAGGCCCAAAAGTCAAACTATGAACCAAAGCCCAACATATGCCCCAATTTTCCAAATTGGGCCCAAACCTTTACATGGTCTTACCCTAAGGCCCAACCATTTATTCCAATCCAAAACATTTGGCATTCCAATGGTCCAATATCTCATAATCATCAAGGCCCAATTATGGACCATCCTTATGCGGGGATTACCCTAAAGCCCATCTACATATTCTAGACCATATGATTGTTCTTGAATGGCCCATCAATAGCCCAATCACCAAAGCCTCAATAGAAAGACCCAACTCAAGCCCCAAGCAAAATTAGGGTTTTTACATAAAATGACGATTAGGGTTAAGTGTTTCTTACTTAACCCATTAAGGACTTAATCCATTAAGTCCATCACTCTACTAGATAAATCATACGATATAGTTGGACATAATTAAAAATCCCAATCTAACAGTCCAAATGCGGGTCCCGGCAAGTCCATATTAAAATCTCCAAGATTAGGGTTTTCTAAACCCTAATTAGGGTTTCCAACCCAAAACATGCCAATTAGGCCCAAAAGATAAGTCTTTAGATAAGTTAGGGTTTCATTAGGTCGGTCACCACCCACTACCACCTCGGGTAGTGGTGGTAAACGGCGGCTCACGGCGACAGTCACCATCTCGTGGTGGTGGTTATGGTTCTATTCCAATAATGTCCAAGCATCCCAAAAGCAATCTAAACACAACAAAAAGAACACCGCCATCCAACACGACGACTGGTGGTGGCAAAATGCGGCACCCACCAGCTCACGATGATGGTTATGAATTTGTTGAGTATTCCGTCACTAATTACAATTATACAACACAACATCCCAAAATAAACACACACATACTAAGATACACACACACAACCATTCTTATGGTGGCCGGCGGTGGTATAAGGTGGCAGCCACCACCTCACGGTGGTGGTGGCGGTTTTTCTCGTGAATTCCGGCCAAGCAACACCACCCACGACACACGCTAAAAGCAGAAATACACTAACACGATTCTGTTTGCAAAATGCAACCCTCCACCCAGCTGGTGGCGTTTGGCGACGGCAGCAGCAACACTGGCGGCACAGCAGCGGCTGACGACATTTAACAGCAACAACAAAAGCCTAGTGTCCGACGACAACTTTTTCTTCAACGGGAACGGGCACCAACGGCGGCGCCAACGGAGTTGAGACGTAGTACTAACGAAGCGAAAACGACCAGAAGGAGGAGGAGGAGTGATTACGCCGGGGGAGGTGGCGGTGACAGCGGTGTATTGGCAGCAAGAGATGCAGACGAGGAAGGCGCACAGTCTCCGATGGAAACAACGGCAACGACGTCGTGGTTCTTCTTTTAACCTCTTCTGCCCTGACAGGCACGATGATTACCTTCGTCGGCAGTGAAGCAGCATCGATGGGTGATTTCACCGGCAGCAGGTTCGTGGTGGTGGCTTCGGTGGTTGGCGACCTCAACAATGGTGGTGGTGCGGCGTCGGAAGTCGAAGAAGTGAAGGTGGCGGCTGATGAACCGGATGTGGTGGTGGCTAGGGTTAGGGTTTGGATGGGGGTGACGGGTTATATACCCCGTCTCCATGAACACCTTCCCTATATTTACATTACCAGCCCCCCATCCTAATTCTTTTCAAATGAAGTCCATAATTTACCCTTTTAGCCCTCAACATTTCAGATTCATTTCAATTTAGGTCTGATACTTACCAAATAGCCCTCCGCTTTGAGAATCTTTTGCAAAACTAATCCAGAAATTATCTTTTGAACCCCCAAACTCTTAATTATGACATATTCAGCCCTTCCTTCTCTATTTTCTTTCAAAATAAATCCAAATTTACCCAAATAGCCCCTCATTTACGAAATATTTTCAATATAAGTCCACAAACTACAAAACGGTCCCAATTGATTATCTTTTAACCATATGATCAAATATTCTTTCCACTATGAATCCCAAAAGCATTCTTTAGACCTCCAAAACAAATTATAATGCCAATTACACACTTTTTCACTAAGCTCTTTATTTAAATATATTCATATATTGGAATAAAAATACTTAAAATGCATCTATAGATTTTAGGGGTTGTCTTGGAAATAGGATGTTACAACTCTCACCCACTTAAATTAGATTTCATCCTCAAAATTGTTCCTTACCACTCCTGACATGCCAAACAACTTGTACAACACGACCACAACCACAAGCATACCCTAGCCTTTCAAAGGCAATCTAAATCATCCCTCGCAGGGTTCTAAAACCCGAAAATGAACGAATTCCTTGCAGCATGATACATCTACTCCGTCTGAAATCTGTAGTTTTGAGATGGTCTGACTCCCTTATAGACTGCCCATATAGACTCATTATTGTTAAATCCCATATATTTATCTCTCAACTAACTATTCAACTTCTGATAACTAAAGGTTCCCACTAGAAAACAGAATCACAGATCTAATTATCCTTGCAGGTCACTTATACTTCGCCAAGGCTCAGATAATCCCGTTGTGAGTGGCTTAGCATAACCTAAGCAATCTGTTACCCATCCATACCTGAAATTCCAAAACACTAATACTAATACTGCCAAAACACTGAAACTGCCCGAAACAGCATGTTGCTACATGGATGCTTTCTAAAATCTACCAAGACCTCCATGGTCTCAATTCGTTCACCAGTTATCTGAATACCAGGTTCCAGCCCGATTGCGGCGCCAAAAGACTCACATGTACTCGCTCCAAACGACTTCCGAACGAAATCCTTGTTTGTCAATAGTTGCCATTAGTTATCTTACCACTATTTCTCTAACAACCTCCTGATCCAACCGATCGGGTCCATGCGTCGAATCCTAATGTCACCAAATCTAAGGCTAAAAGTGATTGCTACATGACCAATGGTAGCCTTATATCACAAACGACCTTAAGCAATCCATTTCTTCCTTGATATTATAACAGTAGTGGCGTTCCTACGATCTTATCACTGGCTCAACCAGGTCTAATTAATCTGGGGAAATCCATAGACCAATCTATAGATTTGCCACACCCTCACCGTTGCACCCAAACTAATGGGTACTATCATTCCTTCCGTGGTCTAACAACACTCCCATGCTATCTACCATCCTAGTGAATACTACGGCTACTCCCGCAACCTTACGACACTCTAGCACTATCCACTAATATTGTGAATGCTACGACAACATCCTCAGGCTTACAACACTCCAGCATTATCTATCTTCCAACCTGGTGAATCCTACGGCTACACCCGAAAACTTACAACACTCTAGCACTATCTACCAACCTCGTGAACGTTACGGCTACACCCGTAGACTTACAACACTCTAGCACTATCTGCAAACCTCATAAATGCTACGGCTACACCCGCAGACTTACAACACTCTAGCACTATCTGCCAACCTCGTGAATGATACAGCTACACCCGCATACTTACAACACTCTAGAACTATTTTCCAACTTCATGAATGCTACGGCTACACCCGCAAACTTACAACACTTCCCATACTACCTGACCGTTAGTGAATACTACGCGTACCCCCGCATTCTTACATCACTTTCCATACTGGATCGAACACGCACTCGAACTAACACTCAAATGAACTTGAATACTAACTGGATCTCTAACCTGTTCCCCGAAACCTGTTATCCAATGCTAAGGAAAAAGCGTGAACCAAAGATTAGAACGTGTTCCGAACTTCCAATTCACACTCCTCAACCTAGACGACCGCTCAACCGCCTTTCTCCCTATCGGGGATGGAAAACTCATCCTAGTTTCACACCTATTTCTGCTCCTAGATACCTGATCGATTCTCCCCTACTTAGATTCTACTAAGTCTTCACGACACATGAGAATTGAAGGATTCCCAATCCTTCTTACTTCCTAATAGTCCACTATCGACAACCTATGCTTACCAATGCTAACATTCCACTACCAGTCAAACCCTAAGTTCGTCCATCCTTTGAAATCTTGAAGGGTACTCTTGAAATCTGGTCCAATATGATACGTCAATCCACCTCCCATGCTGACAACTGGAGGCCTTAATCTTCGCTCTGGCTGACGAATCCTTGCTCCCACTTCCAATTTTGCAGCACCACTAGAATCTAACCGAACACAGCCCTAGCAAAAATACAATTCTCTTGAACATCGAATAACCAAACACATATGCGCCTAACACCTGTATCTTCCTACTACCGCTCCTCTCAAAGTGCTAGTAGTGCTAGACCGCAAAAGTTCTCCCATAGGCCACCGCTGATCATACCGAAACAGATTATAAAACCACTATATCCCATCGATACGGGTGGACTAGCTTGATGAAACTAACCACATGCCTTCCACATACTACCCCTGACTGATCTCCACTATGAATCGAGAGAAAACTGAACACCCCGATCCAACAGAAGGGGAACGACCTTTTACTAACTACTTAGTAATTCACGGTATGCAATTGGCATATGACGATATTTGATGATCTAACCCAACAGGAGCAAAGAAATAAACCAGGGATACAATTACCCAATCCGCTACAATATTCCAGACTAAAGCAAAATTCTCACAACAATGTGCCAATAAAACTGAAAGAAGGCAAGGTTACATACTCACAACATTGCCTACTGAAGTTCTGACTTCTCCAGTCTGACACTGTAGGGCTTGACTCCTGGCTGCGGGGTCTTGCCCCACCCTCTCAACCATCAGAGATTTTCAAAATAGCCAGAGCAAGCGCCTTCATTGCTCCTCCCCTCCTCCTCGGATAATCAGCCTTCTTGTGGCCCACTTGTTCGCAGTGAAAACATAATGGGCTTACCCCTTGAGAACAATCTCTACTGACATGATCAACCCTGCCATACTTATAGCAACCTAAACCCTTGGAGCAACAAAATCCCTTATGCACTTTCCCACACGTGCTGCACTGACTCCGGCCCTGCTGGCCTTTCACCCGATGATCAGAAGTCTTGGGTCTCTTCCCAGGACCCTCTACTATATGCACCTGGCACGACCCTCACTTCCCAATGTGCTCCAAATCGATCACGCGTCTGCAAACTCTTGGAAGTCATATCCTTTAGAGTCTAACACCCTGTCACTCTTACTAGCTCACTTGCCAATGGTTGAGCTACAATAGCTGGAACATCCTCTGCCCCCAAACCGGGTCACAAAATCCTCCCCGAAGCTTCTCAGATTCTCCAAGACTCTGATCGATTCGAGTATGAATCATGTACTTTTAGTAGTATGGGCCCAGTACTACCTTCCACATCTATCCATACTTTCCTCAGCAATCCTCCTAAATCCTCCAAGTCACTTCCTATGACAACCCGATATTTCAACTCTATGTAATGACCTAAAAAGTCAATTATTGTAACCACTTTTGTGATAATGAAATTAACTTCGAAAATAAAATGTCCAAAAAGTTTCTATTTAATTACCTACTGTGATAGATGTCTTTAAACCGTGATCGTACGTAAAAAGAACGCCCAAATCCGACTTCGTATATCGAAGTTATGGTTTTTCCAAGTTCGGCTTAGCAGCAGACAGCTAAAAACTCGAATCGAGATCGAGCGACTTTTGGCCGGAATGACCTAAACGAGAATCGAAGGTCTCGAAAACGGTAATTCAGCGGTAAAAGTCTGGCAAAAACCGACGCCAGATAAAGAAGTTACGAATTTCTAAAGAAATTCCTTAAACACGACCTTTTAAAAATAAATAATAAAAATAATTTCAAAATTTGCCGACGGAGTCTAAACGAAAGTTGTAAAGCGTAGTCTCACCTACGCGTGGAAATAAAGACCATCGAAAACGGAATTCGTATGAAGAAGATATGAATTTTAGAAGTTTATTAATTAAATTAAATATAAATTTAATTATAAATGTTTGCTATTATCCGAAGGGAGTCAGCAGATAGGGCCGAAGTACGCCCTGCGTACCCTCGTACGCCCCGCGTACTAAAGGCCTAGGCCTCGGATCGTCCACGTCCCGGTCTATGCGAAGTAGCCTTGTCCCATCCGAAGTTCGAGGCAGTCGAGGACTCGGTCATGCATGACGTACGCGTACGCCCTGCGTACCGAGGCGGTTCCAGCCCCTATAAAAGGGATGCGAGGGTTCCGAAGAAAGGGCTCCATTTCTCTCCTCTCTTGTGCGTTCTTGCCTCGTTTTCCGTGCCCGTTCTAACCCGAAGCCCCGGTCATTTTGCTCAAGTCCCGAAGGTCGCTTTTACTCCCGAGATTCCCGAGAATCCCGAGGAAATCCGTTTCCCGAGACGAAATTCTGCCCGGTTTCCATCTCGCTTTCTTCAAACCTTCAGGTGAGTTCATACCCCTACAACCACACTTTAAATGCTTTTTTTTAAATGCTTTTTAAACACTTTTAAGGGGGGGAATACAAGTAAACACACGACAAAAATCGTGTGAAACATCGATCTCTTGCTATACTTTTCATACTGTTGTTTTAACTATCTTATGAAGTCATCATCATGCAAAACACCTCACAACACAGCTTTACCCTCTTGGGATACAATATGTTTTATAAATAGAAATAATGTTTTATTTATACGTTTACATATAAATACATCATATCAAGGGTAACATTCTTTAATAAATCATTTTATGCATTCAAAGAACTTATGATTTATGCTTTGTCAAACATTGTGAAAAAGGATAAACTTTGCATACAAAACTACTACTTTAATACAGACTTAGTTGAGAATCCGTGAGGCGTGTACATCTTCAAATAATACCTTTTTGCTAAAAGGTACCGCTACAAGTCCTGTCTATAACCAAAGTCTCCCGTTCGGAGAACGTGTCAAATGTGTATAGATCTATACGGGAAGTCATGATCCCGCGCCCTGACTGTTAGCTACAGTCCGTCCTTTGGGGTGACAGTTTGTCATAACGCTACGATGCCTGAAGAACGTCGCTACAGGCATATTATGTTTAGTATGGTTATAAAACTCATCGGATATACAGTTATTGTAGTACTTTTGGTTGATGAATGAGTACCTATTAAAACTATTCTTCATCTAACAAACTGCAATCTTCTAATAGGTTTTATTATATAAATCTATGCTTCAACCTTCTAAAGCATGTCATTTGCTTTCGGTTTTTAGTCTGGGACATTAGGCTAACTATTACTTTAGGAAAATATGGGATTTTCCTGTATACAAAATAAACAACTAATAGGAAAATAAGGGATTTTCATGATTTAACTATCTACATTATTCAATGCAAATATTCTCATGCATTTCACACTTTTATAAGAAAATAAGGGATTTTCTTGGAAAACATACACTCAATTTGGGAATGGCATACAAATTTTCTAAACCACTGATGAACTCACCAACTTAATTGTTGACACTTTCTCTTTGAAATAACTTGTATTCTCAGGGAACCGCTAAGCAGGTTTGGAAATCAACTTTTGGGGATTAACGCGCTGGCGTTAATTACTTCTTTTGAAAGATGTTTATGTATTTATCTTTTGAACATGTAATGAATACAATTATGTTAACATATTTAAAACCTTTATATATGTATGGTGGTGTGTACTTTCCTTTCTATGAACTGTTATGATACTAAATATGACGTCCTCCGCCCTCGAACGTTTCCGCCGTTCCGGTTTGGGGGTGTGACAGATTGGTATCAGAGCTTCGTTTATAGTGAATTAAGTGTATCAAAACCATTTTTGGTATACAACTATAAACACAATTGGGCAAAAACACTCTGAGAAGAGTCAAACTTTTGAAATTAAATTTATTTAGTTTTTGTAAAGTAAGCATGCACTCATTTCATACTAATAACAGTTTCATATCGGATCATTTTAGAAGTATTATAAATAAGTTGTGCAGTGCAGGTACGCCTTGGGACATGTAATCGGAACTAAGAAGAATACAGCCTGATCAACTATATTTGTCCGAGAGCCGACTAACGTGTGCCAAGGAGTGTCTGCAGTGGACAACAAATTTAAAACTTATCAAAAGCATATCGTTTAATAATACTAAGGGAGTATTTGAGTATCAACAACCATTAAACTTATGGGTAAATTTCATGTGCTCTAGCTTATAGTAAATTCTTAACCCTATTCTCGTACAGACTCAATGGCTGGATTCCATCACCCCAATGACCCTTACTACCCCAACCAAGGTAATGGAGGATGGATCGAAGAAGATCCCGAAGAAGACGAAGAACCTATAGAGTTGGATGAAGGAGATGACTCTGGTACAGATTCAGAGCCAGAGGTTATCAATCCACCGGCCCCACAACCTCCCGGCTATGTGAGGAACTTCCAAGGACCCACTCCTGTATGGGGGAGTCACCTCCACCATTGGAGCCAACAACAAAACCTACGCCCTCCCTACGGCATGTGCTGAGACTTCTACGATGTCCGCGGCGGAGGTTCGGCTGATCGGGCACTACCAGTAATGGTGGGGAAGCTAGCCAATCAGTCCTACCAATCCAGAGTTCAAGCTAGCCGGATTCGGGATGTCAACGTAGAAGTACAGGTTCACACTTCTGACATCCGTAGGCTGGATAGAATTCAGGACAATGCCCAACTCTAAACCGAGGCATTCCAAGCACAAATGATTGCAGCCCTAGCCGAATTAAGGGAACAACAAGCCGCTTTTGATAGGCGTCTAATGGAATCGAAGCAATCGGATGCGGAGTCAAGCTCCAAGCGCAACCTACGTCGCAAGTAGTGCTTGCCAAAATTTCAAATTTTGTTGTAAATTAGGACTTCGGATAAGAGTATTATTTTCTTTAAACTTTCTGTAATCGGAGACCTTTAGAAGGGTCAAAAATTGTTGTCTAAACTCGGATGTAACACAACTATATGTTTAATATATATAGGGCATATCCCTTTCGTATGTTAATTATGTGCAGTTCATTCAATTCATAAGTATATCTATTCAAACACCAATTGTAAATCAAGCTCCAGACCCTGTGTTGGTCAAACCAAATTCTTGAACTATTAAAGAAAGTTAACTCAATATCATTCAACTCTCAACCACCAAAACTTATAATCTCTCATTTTCTTTTGGCAGCGCGATGCCTCCTCGCCCAAACCTAAGGCCCAGACCGGGCACGACGCCACCACCACCTCCACCACCAACGTATGATCCGGCCATGGTCCAGGCTGCTATCACAGCAGCAGTAACAGCAGCTCTCTCGCAAATAAACTCCAATGGGAATGGAGGTACAGGGAGCAGCATAAATCATTCCAATCGTGGCACTGGTCATGGTCAAGTAAGAGAATGTACTTACAAGGAATTCTCCAACTCAAAGCCAAAAAGTTTTAATGGCATTGGGGGAGTCATTACACTAATGCAATGGTTCGAAAAGACCGAAACAGTCTTCGAGATCTGCTTATGCCAAGAAACAAGCAAGGTTAAGTTCGCTGCTTGCACCTTCATAGATCGAGCCCTCACTTAGTGGAAAAGCCATGTGAATTCTGTGACTCTCACTGTCGCCAATGCCATGAGTTGGGAGGATCTGAAGGTTCTACTACTAGAAGAATACTGACCAAGGGGCGAAGTGCAAAAGCTTGAACAAGAGCTCTGGAATCTGAAGATGACTGGGTCTGATCTAGTCGCCTACACAGCTAGGTTCAACGACCTAGCTGCATTGTGCCCTACCATGGTCAACCCAGAATCAAAGAAAGTTGAAAGGTACATTTGGGGGTTGTCACCCCAGATTCAAGGGCATGTCCTAGCTTCCAACCATATTACCTACAACAGCGCTAAACGCCTGGCTCAGCGACTCATCGACCACGGGGTAAAACAGGGTACCAGTGTAGCTACCGCTAATCCATCTAAGGAGGCACAAGGCCAGAGTAGGCCTTGGAACAAGAGAAGGGGGCAAACCCTACAGGAGAACCCCAAGAAACAACAAGTAGTAGCGATCCATGCTATTATTGTACCTACCAACACTGCCCCCACAAGCTCGTACAATGGGAAACTTCTGAAATGAAACCAATGCAACTTCCACCACCACGGTCTCTGCCGTGACCTCCAATGCACTAGGTGCAATAAAAAGGGGCATACAGCACGCTACTGCAAAGAGCCAACACAACAATCCGCCCCCGCTGCTAATACCGGAGTAAGTAGCGCCTGCTTTGAGTGCGGAGACACGGGGCACTACCGCAGGGACTAACCGAAGGCAAACAACAGGAATACCGACGGAAGGGGCCGAGTATTCGCAATGGGACAAGACGAAGCCGTTGCGGACCCCACTATTGTTACGGGTACGTTTCTTCTCGATAACTCGTATGCATGCATTTTGTTTGATAGTGGAGCGGAGAGAAGTTTTGTGAGTCATGATTTTAAAGGCCTGCTAAAGCCATTACCACAATCATTAAGTGAACCGTTTATAGTAGAAATGGCCAACGATAAAACCGAAGGCACTAAGGAGATATACTTAAACTGTACCCTAACTCTAAACGATAATCCCTTTCCAATCGAACTCATGCCAGTCTAGATTAAGAGTTTCGATGTCATCATTGGCATGGATTGGCTGAGTTCTCATCATGTTGACATTTTATGTTACGATAAGGCCGTTTGCCTTAATCTGCCAACCGGCGAAACTTTCCTTGTCTTGGGCGACAAACCTAGTACCACTCTTCGTATCATCTCAAACATCCAAGCTCAGAAGTGCCTACGCAAGGAGTATCACGCGTTTCTGGCACATGTTGTGGATGTGAAACGCGAAGTCCAGGACGTCAAGAATGTGCCTGACGTATGAGATTTTCCTGACGTTTTTTCCCGAGGACCTTCCAGGAATACCACCCGCAAGACAAGTCGAGTTCAGAATCGATCTGGTTCCCGGAGCTACCCCAGTAGCCAAAGCGCCCTATCGGTTAGCCCCGGCGGAGATGCAGGAACTATCCAGCCAACTGAATGAGCTACTCGGAAAAGGATTCATCAGGCCGAGCTTCTCGCCTTGGGGAGCACCCGTATTATTTGTGAAAAAGAAGGATGGATCATTCTGGATGTGCATCGACTACTGAGGACTCAACAAACTCACCATCAAGAACCGTTATCCCTTACCCCGAATCGACGACTTATTCGACCAACTCCAAGGAGCCAACTACTTCTCCAAGATCGATCTGCGGTCAGGATATCACCAGCTGCGAGTCCTAGAGAGTGATGTTCCCAAGACGGCCTTCCGAACGAGATACGGACATTACGAGTTCGTAGTGATGCTGTTCGGACTAACCAATGCCCCGACCGTATTCATGGACCTAATGAATCAGGTATTTCGTCCATTCTTGGATAAATTTGTAATAGTATTCATAGACGACATACTCATTTATTCAAAGAATAAAGAAGAGCATAGTCAACATCTGAGACAAGTCTTAGAGACGTTACGAACTAAGAGACTCTATGCAAAGTTCTCGAAATGAGAGTTTTGGATTAGAAGGGTGGACTTCCTCGGTCACGTGGTCAGCAAGGAAGGAATCCATGTGGACCCATAAAAAATCAAGGCTATCAAAAATTGGTCTGCACCAACTACACCAACAGAGATTCACCAATTTCTAGGTCTTGCTGATTATTATTGAAGGTTCATTCAGAACTTCTCCAGCATCGCAAAGCCTCTTACCGCCTTAACTCAGAAAGGGGTGACCTACAACTGGGGAGAAAAACAAGATGCTGCATTTCAAACTTTCAAACATGCCCTTTGCAGTGCGCCCATTCTTTCTCTTCCAGAGGGGACCGAAGATTTTGTGGTGTATTGCGATGCTTCGAAGCAAGGGCTGGGCTGTGTACTAATGCAGAGAGGAAAGGTTATTGCATATGCCTCGCGACAACTGAAAACGCATGAAGTCAACTACACCACTCATGACCTAGAACTTGGAGCAGTGGTCTTCGCTCTAAAAATCTGGAGGCACTACCTATACGGGACCAAGTGCACCATCTTTACAGACCACAAGAGCCTTCAACACATCTTCGACCAGAAGGAGTTAAACATGAGACATCGACGTTAGGTTGAATTGCTCAACGACTACGAATGTGAGATTCACTATCATCCCAGAAAGGCAAACGTCGTGACCGATGCCCTTAGTCGTAAGGAGTACTCTGGTCGAAGAGTGAAGTCATTAACCATGTCGATCCATTCGCACCTGTCAGCACAAGTTAAGGAGGTTCAAATAGAGGCCTTGAAACCCGAAAACATGACAGGTGAGACCCTTAGGGGGATGGACAAGAACCTAGAAATCAAGAGTGACGGAGTACGCTACTTCATGGACCGAATCTGGACACCCAAGTTTGGTGGGTTTAGAGAGGTAGTTATGAGCGAAGCACACAAGACTCCATACTCCGTGCACCCAGGGTCAGATAAGATGTATCTAGATCTCAAGCAACTCTACTGGTGGCCAAACATGAAAGCAGAGATTGCTACCTATGTGAGCAAGTGTTTGACTTGCGCCAAGATAAAAATAGAACACCAAAAACCCTGAGGTCTACTCCATCAACCTAAAATACCTGAGTGGAAATGGGAACAGATTTTCATGGACTTCATAATGAAACTGCCCAAAACTCAGGGTGGCCAAGATACTATTTGGGTGATCGTCGACAGACTAACAAAGTCCGCTCATTTCTTACCGATCAAGGAAACTGATAAGATGGAAAAACTATCGAGAACCTACATCCGGGAGATCGTACGACTTCATGGAGTTCCGATGTCTATCATCTCAGATAGGGACAGCAGATTCACTTCCAGATTCTGGAAATCATTGCAAAAATCCATGGGAACAAGGTTGGATATGAGTACAGCATACCAACCACAAACTGATGGACAGAGTGAGAGGACGATCCAAACCTTGGAAGACATGTTGCGAGCATGTGTAATCGACTTTGGTAAAGCGTGGGATGTTCACTTACCTTCAGTCGAGTTCTCTTATAACAATAGTTATCATACTAGTATCAAGACTGCTCCATTTGAAGCCCTTTACGGCCGTAAGTGCAGGTCACCTCTGTGTTGGACGGAAGTAGGCGACACGCAGTTGGCAACAGGTCTAGTCCCTGATAGCACCCTCACTAGCCCGGAGATCATCAGAGAAACGAATGAAAAGATCGTTCAAATACGAGAACGACTGAAATCCTCAAGGGATAGGCAAAAGAGTTATGCCGACAAAAGACGAAAACCCTTGGAATTTTAGATTGGAGACCGTGTACTACTAAAGGTCTCACCCTGGAAGGGCATGATACGCTTTGGAAAGCATGGGAAACTAAATCCTCGGTACATTGGACCCTTCGAAATCATTTCAAGAATTGGTCCAGTGGCTTACAAACTCCAACTTCCAATCGAGCTTAACAAAGTACATCCAGTATTCCACGTATCGAACTTGAAAAAGTGTTTTTCCGACGAAACACTAGTAATTCCACTCGATGAAATCGAACTTAACGAAAACCTTAACTTTGTGGAAGAACCCGTCGAGATCATGGATAGGGAAATTAAACAAACTAAGCAGAGTCGAATACCAATAGTAAATGTAACATCCCGAAATATCAAGGGTAGAGTGTTGTGAAGCATGAGCTAATGGGGTCAGAGAGTGTTGTGATACTGAGGGGAGCCGTAGTACTCACTAGTCAGATGGTGTTGTGATACTGCGGGGAGCCGTAGTACTCACTAGTCAGAGGGTGTTGTGATACTGCGGGGAGCCGTAGTACTCACTAGTCAGAGGGTGTTGTGATACTGCGGGGACCCGTAGTACTCACTAGTCAGAGGGTGTTGTGATGCTGCGGGGAGCCGTAGTACTCACTAGTCAGAGGGTGTTGTGATATTGCGGGGAGCCGTAGTACTCACTAGAAGGCAAGAGAATGTGATGATGGAATGTTCTCCGATCAGTGTATGATGTGGAAGAGTTTTGGACTTGAGTAGCCCTAGTATTGAGTTTTGGAGCCTGGGTGTTGAACCGGGGGCGAGACTGGGGTCTCCGTCTCTGTCGGGAGATGCGGCGAGATGCGCAAGGGATATGCGCAACAGAAACCAGAGATCAGAGTTGAGACAATCCTCGGTTGGATTGTAATTTTCTCGCATGAGGAAAAGAGAATTTTGTGACTTGCGTGTCCCTGGGCCGGGATAGTGGTCACGGGGGAAGAAGTTAGTGGGATATTTGGATCATGATATGGGTGACCTTTGGAGGCTCAGCTGTGGAGTCAAAAGCTGACCTGGTGCTCAGTCTCGAAGAGGGATATGAGAAGTGAGCTAGAGCTTATCATGATGATGTCTGAGGACACTTCAGAGTGAACGAACGATTCAGACCCTCGAAGACATGCTTCGGGCATGTGTGTTAGATTTCGGAGGGAGTTGCGGCACGTATTTATCCTTGGTTGAGTTATCCTATATCAACAGCCATCATTAGTGCATTGGTATGCCACCCTTTGAGCTGTTGTATGGGAGGAGGTGTCGGACCCTCTTTTGCTGGGGAGAGGTAGCGCATGGACCCGAGAGCCCTTGCGAGCAGATCCAGAGCATGTGCGATACATGGAGTAGTGGCAAGGTTGGCAAGTGGATTTCCCTAGGTAAGGGAAAAGAAAGGTATGTAACCCCCGGGGGGGGGGGAAGTGTTGGTTCACGGAAGTGAAAGTAGTAGTGAGAGTGGATGATTTGGAGTATGGTGGTTGAACACTGTGTCTGTGACAGTGGTATGGAATGACATCATGATGGGATGTCTGCTGAGGATGCGGAAGGGATTCCGCGGGTGTAGAGCCAAGAGTCTCAGGATGAGTGCAGGGATGGATTCTGGGACTCCCAGCTTGATTCCGATCAAGGGTTGTGTGCGTAGTGGTGGCTCCTCCTGGGGATGTTAGAGATGTCGTCAGTGTGGCGGGTTTTTCTAACTCGAGGGTACGAAGGTTGGTGCAGCATGTGTGTGTGATTGCAAGAAGAGAACTCGTGGGAGTTGCTCTGAGATTGAAGAGTGGGTCCTTCTGTCAGCATGGAATGGATAGAGTGGGATTCGGATCGTGGATCCGGTGGTTCGTGATTATTTCTAGCTCGTAGGGGGGGTCGGGCGATTGATGAGATTTGGAGCAGTGATGCATCTCGGGTAATTCTCAATTGTTGAGTGTGATTATCAGAGGGTACAGTCGGTGCCCGGTTTGAGACGGTGGTCAGGAAACCGCAAGGAAAGAGGAAGTGAGTTCGAGTTCGATGGTTATGCTTTGAGGAACCTGGTCCAGCTAGGGCCAGGTGGCGCGTCGTGGGAGTATTTTGGAGTTGGGTTGCCATAGGCTTCGAGGACGAAGCCTAATTTAAGTGGGGGAGAATTGTAACATCCCGAAATATCAAGGGTAGAGTTGAAGGGCTAAAAGAGTAAATTAAGAAAGAGCGACTCGGCGAGTCCATGTGCGGACTTGGCGAGTAGAGTCGCGACTTGGTCGCGTGTTAAGTGGCCGACTCGGCGAGTCAGAGTAATGGACTCGGCGAGTGGGCGCTGAGTGGAGAAAACCCTAATTCTCGGGGTTGAGCCCTATATAAAGAACATAACACCCATTCCCCCAGCCTCCTTACTAATCCTCAAGTCCAGAAACCCTAACCCTTGTGTGTGAGTGGATCAAGTGCATTTAGAAGCTTGGAGAAGCAATTGTTGAGGAAATCATGAAGGGTAAGAGGCTTGGAGCAAAAGGGCTTTGCTTGGATTCGAGTTTCATTGCAGTTGGGGAGTTCCTTTGAGGTAATATCTCGTTTTTGAGCTGCTATTTCTTAGATGCGTCATTTTGGGGGTGTTAGAGACCATATCCTTGGATGTATTGGAGTTTAGAGGTCAGATCTGAGGTTGCTACCTCAGATCTGGAATGGAGAAGGGTTGGAATGCATGAAAGTCCCTGTTTGTGAGTGGTTGATGAAGCTATTTTGTCCCAAACCCAAACCCTAGAGTGAAAATGCAAAGATCTCTTTAGATTCACGTAAAGTTTTCCACTTTACGTGATGGATGAGTTGTAGGAGGCTAGATCTATGTTTTGGATCAATTGCATGGCCTGGAGTGCTTTTGTTTGGATTCAGATCGGTGGTACTCGGCGAGTTACATGG
Organism: Lactuca sativa; assembly: GCF_002870075.4. Taxonomy (NCBI): domain Eukaryota; kingdom Viridiplantae; phylum Streptophyta; class Magnoliopsida; order Asterales; family Asteraceae; genus Lactuca; species Lactuca sativa. The sequence goes on from NC_056629.2 coordinate 134,960,785, forward strand.
GTGGACTCGACGAGTTGCTTGAAGATGAGCTGGAACTCGACAAGTTGGAAGAACAACTCGGCGAGTTGGATGAAGATGGCCTGGAACTCGGCGAGTTGTATGAACAACTCGGCAAGTAGGTTGATGGTAGCCTTAGACTCGGCGAGTCTGCTGTTGGACTCAGCGAGTCTTGTCGAAGAGTCCCAATATTTTCTGGTTGAGTCGAGAATCGGCGAGTCAAGGGGTGACTCGGTGAGTTGAGTCGCGGATTGGGGAAGTTCTGAGCATGGGGACTCGACGAGTCGACGGGTTGACTCGGCGAGCAGGGTCAACCAGGAGGGTTGACTTTGACTGAGGACTTTGACTTTGACCAAGAGTTGACTGTTGACTTTTACGGCTTGGTCAGCGATGTGGCCTTTGGGCCAAGAGAGGGGTAAAATAGTCTTTTACCCTTCAGAGGGTGCCATGAGAGGGTTGATTCTAGTCTCGAGAGTTATATTCATGAGAGTATATGCCTTACGTGTTAGGCGGCGGCGAGTTCGAGATTCAAGTGTGGAGATATCTGCTTTCTGCTTTCCAGGTGAGTCTTCTCACTATACTTTACCATGAGTAGGTAATCAGAGTTATGAGTCAGAGTATGTGTATGTTATGTTTATGCTATGTGTTGTACTGCATGATGTCTATGTGATTTATGCTGTGCATGTTTATAGAGATGGAACCGTAAGGTTCCCAGAGTTAGAACCTGAGGGTTCACAGAGTTTGGGTGCACGGACCCATAGAGTTATAGCCTCGAGTGGCTAGTATGTGTTTATGTGGTATTTTGGGGAACTCACTAAGCTTCGTGCTTACAGTGTTTTGTGTTATGTGTTTCAGGTTTCTCTCAGGATCATGGGACGGCACCGGTTCGATTGTACACACCAGAGAAAGAGTCCTGTTTTGAGGATCTTGGTCTATTATGCAAGTGAAAATGGAGTTATGATTGTAATTCGATTATGAATGAGATTTTCAGCAAAGTGTTTTTAAGAATTAAACGATTATTTTTAAATGAAAAATTGTTTTGAAATTTTGGGTGTTATAAGTTGGTATCAGAGCCTTGGTTTGAGGGATTCAGATGCGCCTTCGGGTAATTCTGGACTCAAACTGAGGAAGTAAGAAAAGTTTTCAAAGAAATAATTTTCTAAAGCGAATAAGAGTTCAAAGAAAAAGCGAGAAAGAGCAGTGTGTACAATCAGCCAGAGCCCGAATGGTGATTTCCCAAAATACCCTTACTTTTGTGTTATGAGATATTTATGATGCACTTTGTAAGATATTATTGCATTCTAGAGATAGGCTAGGTATTCCATATCTTAGGACTAGAGTGGCCTGATTTGTGATGCCTTAGCCTAGGAATTGCTGTTATATGCGATGTGCTTCTGAGTATGTGATGAGTGAGAATATTTAGCAGCAGACAGCTAAAAACTCGAATCGGAGATCGAGCGACTTTTGGCCGGAATGACCTAAACGAGAATCGAAGGTCTCGACAACGGTAATTCAGCGGTAAAAGTCTGGAAAAAACCGACGTCAGATAAAGAAGTTATGAATTTCTAAAGAAATTCCTTAAACACGACCTTTTAAAAATAAATAATAAAAATAATTTCAAAATTTGCCGACAGAGTCTAAACGAAAATTGTAGAACGTAGTCTTACCTACGCGTGGATATAAAGACCATCGAAAACGGAATTCGTATGAAGAAGATATGAATTTTAGAAGTTTATTAATTAAATTAATTATAAATTTAATTATAAATGTTTGGTATTATCCGAAGGGAGTCAGCAGATAGGGCCGAAGTACGCCCTGCGTACCCTCGTACGTGCTGCGTACTCAAGGCCTAGGCCTCGGATCGTCCACGTCCCGGTCTATGCGAAGTAGCCTTATCCCATCCGAAGTCCGAGGCAGTCGAGGACTCGGTCATGCATGACGTACGCGTACGCCCCGCGTACCCTCGTACACCCTGCGTACCGAGGCGGTTCCAACCCCTATAAAAGGGATGCGAGGGTTCCGAAGAAAGGGCTCCATTTCTCTCCTCTCTTGTGCGTTCTTGCCTCGTTTTCCGTACCCGTTCTAACCCGAAGCCCCGGTCATTTTGCTCAAGTCCCGAAGGTTGTTTTTACTCCCGAGATTCCCGAGAATCCCGAGGAAATCCGTTTCCTGAGGCGAAATTCTGCCCGGTTTCCATCTCGCTTTCTTCAAACCTTCAGGTGAGTTCATACCCCTACAACCACACTTTAAATGCTTTTTTTTAAATGCTTTTTAAACACTTTTAAGGGGGGGGGGGGAATACAAGTAAACACACGACAAAAATCGTGTGAAACATCGATCTCTTGCTATACTTTTCATACTGTTGTTTTAACTATCTTATGAAGTCATCATCATGCAAAACACCTCACAACACAGCTTTACCCTCTTGGGATACAATATGTTTTATAAATAGAAATAATGTTTTATTTATACGTTTACATATAAATACATCATATCAAGGGTAACATTCTTTAATAAATCATTTTATGCATTCAAAGAACTTATGATTTATGCTTTGTCAAACATTGTGAAAAAGGATAAACTTTGCATACAAAACTACTACTTTAATACAGACTTAGTTGAGAATCCGTGAGGCGTGTACATCTTCAAATAATACCTTTTTGCTAAAAGGTACCGCTACAAGTCCTGTCTATAACCAAAGTCTCCCGTTCGGAGAACGTGTCAAATGTGTATAGATCTATACGGGAAGTCATGATCCCGCGCCCTGACTGTTAGCTACAGTCCGTCCTTTGGGGTGACAGTTTGTCATAACGCTACGACGCCTGAAGAACGTCGCTACAGGCATATTATGTTTAGTATGGTTATAAAACTCATCGGATATACAGTTATTGTAGTACTTTTGGTTGATGAATGAGTACCTATTAAAACTATTCTTCATCTAACAAACTGCAATCTTCTAATAGGTTTTATTATATAAATCTATGCTTCAACCTTCTAAAGCATGCCATTTGCTTTCGGTTTTTAGTCTGGGACATTAGGCTAACTATTACTTTAGGAAAATATGGGATTTTCCTGTATACAAAACAAACAACTAATAGGAAAATAAGGGATTTTCATGATTTAACTATCTACATTATTCAATGCAAATATTCTCATGCATTTCAAACTTTTATAAGAAAATAAGGGATTTTCTTGGAAAACATACACTCAATTTGGGAATGGCATACAAATTTTCTAAACCACTGATGATCTCACCAACTTAATTGTTGACACTTTCTCTTTGAAATAACTTGTATTCTCAGGGAACCGCTAAGCAGGTTTGGAAATCAACTTTTGGGGATTAACGCGCTGGCGTTAATTACTTCTTTTGAAAGATGTTTATGTATTTATCTTTTGAACATGTAATGAATACAATTATGTAAACATATTTAAAACATTTATATATGTATGGTGGTGTGTACGTTCCTTTCTATGAACTGTTATGATACTGAATATGACGTCCTCCACCCCCGAACGTTTCCGCCGTTCCGGTTTGGGGGTGTGACACTTCCTCAAACTAATGCACCCAAGTCACACTAAACCTCACTACTAACCCACTGAAGCATATCCTAGGCTTTGCTAGGTTCCCGAACCCACCCAGTCCTCAATTGTTGAAGAATTCCCAGTAATGTCAACTAGCTACCTCATGAATATAGCCACATGTAACAAAGATCATATAATCCTTCGAGTAAAAAACTCAACCCTAGAACGGTTGGACTCAGACAAGAGCTGCGCAATAGGGTCAAATCTATCACTCTGAGATTAACTAGCATGTGCCACATGTGACTTAGCATATTTACTTAGTAGCTAGCTCACGTTGCTAAGAGTCCCGCAAAGCACAAAGCAAGCAACATTCAGACATTGGAAAATCTAACCAACATGATCCAATCAAACCATTCTATCCTCTTATCAGGAATCTATAATGGCATGAGATTCTAAAGCTCATACAATCAGGCATAACCTAAATAGGTCATCCTATCACTGACTAATCAGTACTACCATGTAGGTCTACAAGCACATATAATAGACATATAAGGCATCCTTCCTAGATCCTTAGCCCTAATCTATCATGCAGTTCACATATTCTCAATTCATATCATAACATAAAATAACATGTATGGGTATCGTGGGGAGAACTTACTTGAGCTTGGCTGATTGTATGCATCACACTCCTTGTTCTTAATCAAAAACTCTTTATTTTTAAATCTTAGAAAAGTTATTTTTCTAGTAAAAATCTTTCAAACACCATATTTGAGTCCGAGCATACACGAGAGTGTGTTCGAGTCCCTCAAACCAGGGCTCTGATACAAACTTGCAACATCCCAAAATTCAGGATCAAAAATTTCATTTGTAATTAAGTTGTTATAAAACCTATAGTATAAAAACATCCATAATAACATCCCATGTCAAAACCAAGGTGTCAGTAATCAAAACATGTTATCATAAAACAATATCAGAGTGTAGTCCCAAAGATCTCATGTGTGGAAAACATAGTGTGATGCGCTGCGATCGAGTTGGCTCCTTTCCATTGAAAATGAAGTACCTTAAACCATAACTGAAAACCATAAGCATGAACCTTAGTGAGTTCCCCCATTATACCATAAACCATACAATAAACATACTGCCAGGCATATTTGGGTGCCCGCCCTACCATGCTGAGCATATCTGGGTGCTCAACCAACCCTTGTCAGGCATACCGAGGTGCCCGACCTACCCCTGTCAGGCATATATGGGTGCTCGACCTACCCTACCAGGCATATCTAGGCCGACCTACTTTCTGATTTATCTCAACCGGCTACGGGGTCTAACCTACCCCTACCATTTTCACATAATATCATAGCATACTAGCACATAAAGCATAACAGATAGTGGCATACCAGACAATTATCACAAAGACAATCATCTCAACTATAATCAACTACTAGTGGGACGGTATTGGTGCCTTCGACCCACTCCTACTGGAAGGTAACTTACCTCACACTGTTGAAGTCCTGCGGACAAAACTATAGCTGTTGGATGACAGATTCCCGAAACGTCAACATCAAAATAACACCCAATTAATAATTGGGTTCCAACACATAACCATAAGTCCATGCTTGGGGTAAAAGACTACTTTGCCCCTAACTTAGCTCTATTCAAGCCCAAGGCCCAATCCAAAGGCCCAAAATTCAAACTATGAACCGAAGCCCAACATATGGCCCAACTTTTCAAATTGGGCCCAAACCTTTACATGGTCCTACCATAAGGCCAAACCATTTATTCCAATCCAAACATTTGGCATTCTAATGGTCCAACATCTCATAATCATCAAGGCCCATTTATGGCATAATTTTCCAATTGGGCCCAAACCTTCATATAGGACTTACCCTAAAGCTCATCTAAATATCTAGTCCAAATTATTGTTCTTGGATGGCCCATCAATAGCCCAATCACCAAAGCCTAATTCAAAGGCCCAACTCAAGGCACTAGAAAAATTAGGGTTTTCACATAAAATGACGATTAAGGTTAACTGTTTCTTACTTAAACCATTAAGGAATTAACTCTATTAGATAAATCATACAATATAGTCGGTCATAATTAAAAATCCTAATCTAACAGTCCAAATGCGGGTCCCGGCAAGTCCAAATTAAAATCTCCAAGATTAGGGTTTTCTAAACCCTAATTAGGGTTTCTAACCTAAAACACACCAATTAGGCCCAAAATCTATGTCTTTAGATTAATTAGGGTTTCATTAGGTCAACTAGGGTTTTATTAGGTCGAGCACCACCCACTACCACCTCGGGTAGTGGTGGTCAATGATGGCTCACGGCGGTAGCCACCACCTTGTGGTGGTGGTTATGGCTTTAGTCCAATCATGTCCAAGCATCCCAAAAGCAATTAAAACACAAGAAAAAGCACACCGCCATCCAGCACGGCGACTGGTGATGGCAGAAGGCGGCAGCTAGGGTGAGCAAAACCGAACCCGAAAACCAAAAAATCGATAAAAACCGACAAAACCGAAACCGAGAAACCGAAACCGAAACATAAACCGACGGTTTGGGTTTAGATTTTTAGAAAACCGAAAATTTCAGTTTGGGTTCGGTTTTTGGGTTTGGAAAAACCGATAGAAACCGAACCGAACCGATTGTATATATTATTTATAAAAATATAATTTATATACAAATATAAATATGTTTAGCGAAGTAATGTCAAAAGCATGAGTTGGTTCAGGTGGGTAAGGCTCTCATGTGTTTTCTGGAGGTTTTAAGTTCGAAACCTGTGTGGCAATATTTCACTTCTTTTATTTTCGCAGGTAGATAATCCCATCCCATATCGGCACTTGATTGAAACGTAGCTAGATATGCTCGTGTACATAAGCCCAACATATATCCTCTTGAGTTTTATTAAGCTATTACCTTTGTCCCACATCGCTTGAGGGATCAAAGTTGAAGCCATCTTCACTTCTATATAAGTGAGGATATGGGAAGATAGAAAAACAGTTTCAAGTTTGGTTTAGCTCATAAACCGAAACCGAACCTGAAAACCCGATTTAGAAACCGTCATAAAACCGAACCCATGGGTTTAGGGTCGGTTTGGGTTCAAATTTTCAGAAACCGATGTTCATCGGCTTGGGTTCGGTTTTGGGGCAAAACCGACCCAAACCGATACATGCTCAGCCCTAGCGGCAGCCACCACCTCACGGTGGTGGTTATGAATTTCTTGATTATTTTGTCACCAATTACAATCAAACAACACAACATCCCAAAATAAACACACACATATACAATAAGATACACACACACCCTTGTGGTGGCCAACGGTGGTACAAGGTGGCAGCCACCACCTAACAGTGGTGGTGGTGGCTTTTCTCATGAATTCTGGCAAAGCAACACCACCCACGACACTAAAAGCAGAAATACACACACACGATTATGTTTGCAAAATGTACCCAGCCACCCACCTGGTGGCGTTTGGCGACGACAGTAGCAACACTAGCGGCACAACGATGGCCGACGACGTTTCACAGCAGCAACAAAAGCCTAGCGTCTGGTGACAACTTTGTCTTCAATGGGAACGGGCAGCGGCGATGCCAACGGAGCTAAGACCTAGTACTAACGAAGCGAAGACAACTAGAAGAAGGAGGATGAGTGATTAGGGCAAGGGAAGTGACGGTGACAGCGGTGCATCGACAACAAGAGATGGAGACGAGGAAGGCGCACAGTCTCCGACGGAAACAACGGCAGCGATGTCGTGGTTCTTCTTTCAACCCCTTTTGCCCCAACAAGCACGGTGATTTCCTTCGTCGATAGTGAATCAGCATCGATGGGTGATTTTGCCGACAACAGGTTCGTGGTGGTGGCTTCGGTGGTTGGCGACCTCAATAGTGGTGGTGGTGCGGCGCCAGAAGTCGAAGAAGTGAAGGTGGCGGGTGATGAATCCGCATGTGGTGGCAATTGAAACATGGCTGGGGTTAGGGTTTGGATGGGGGTGACAGGTTATATACCCCGTCTCCATGAACAACTTCCCCATATTTACATTACCTATCCCTCCCTCCTAATTCTTTTCAAATGAAGTGCATATTTTACCCTTTTAGCCCTCAGCATTTCGGATTCATTTCAATTTAGGTCTGATACTTACCAAACAACCCTCTGCTTTGAGAATATTTTGCAAAACTAATCCAAAATTTACCTTTTTAACCCCCAAACTCTCAATCATGACATATTCAACCCATCCTTCTCTTTTTCTTTCAAATTAAATCCAAATTTACCCAAATAGCTCGTCCTCAATATTTTGAATATAAGTCCACAAACTACAAAACGAGCCCAATTGATTATCTTTTAGCCATATGATCAAATATTCTTTCCACTACAAATTCCGAAAGCATTCTTTTGACCTCCAAAACAAATTATAATGTCAATTACACACTTTTTCACTAAACTCTTTATTTAAATATATTTATATTAGAATAAAATAATACTTAAAACGCATCTTCAAATTTTAGGGTTTGTCTTGGAAACAGGGTGTTACATATTTATTGCATCTTTTAGCCAAACAAATTACAACAAAGCAGTAGATGGAAACGATAATGTAAAGGTTGATAAATTTGAAGGTGACGATTTTGTCTTTTGGAATATGCACATTGAAGATTATCATTATCAGAAAAAGGTACATGAAACTTTGTTAGAGAAGAAACCTAAAGTAATGAAACAAAAAAGATTTGGACGTATTTGACGAGTGTGATTAGGGTTTCATTGACGAATAATGTTTCATATAAAATTGGCAACATGAAGAAAACATGTGACACCTAATTTTTTTTTTTCAAAAATTTTAAACTTTTAAAACCCATCTTAAATTAAATTAAAACAACTGAAATAGTCATAACATAATCCATCAACTTAATAATCATATAAAATAAGTGCGGAAGTAATAATAATAATAAGGTCCCAACAAAATAACTAGTAGCGATGTCCCGATGCTCCATGTCAAGCCTTAGCCTCTTTAATCTTAACACCTGAAAAGTTATAAGGGAAAAACGTAAGCACGAAGCTTAGTGAATTCAAACACAGACATTGTACTAACATTCATATTTACTAGCCCTAATCCATTTTCCAATTATAATGATAAAGGCAAAGAACGAATCAATGTCTATATTACGAGAAGGACTTGTAGGTTTGAACCGCACCAGGAAGATCCCGTATCATTTGGCCCTAATCACCGCACCTCACGAAGAGTATTACGTTGGTGATCTTACCTACCCACCGCACCGGTAAATCCGTATCCTTTGGTGGTGTCCCCATATCCATAATTAGTTACATACAGTGCACATGTACAAATTAAAACAGTACTTATATAGTATAAATTCAAATAATCACACACGAGCTAACTAGCAAACACAATCATCAATACAAAGGTGTGAGAGAACTCACCTTGAGTGAGTATTAAGGATGGCTAACAATCAAATAATGCTACCAAGCTTGAGCAAACTTCAAAACCTCAGCTAAGAAGGACTAAAGGTTAGAAAGGAGAAGTAACGAAGCTATGAGTTGAGAAAAGAGTAATCACAGCAAGGTCTCTAAAACAGACCTGCTGTTCAAAACGGATTTACTCCAAAATCTAAAACAGAAACATAGCTTTAAATAAATTTTATAGGAAACTATGATTGCTCTGGATTCCACAACTATAAAGAACTCATTCTAACTCCAAAAGATGAATTAAATATGAATTTTACAAAATGGTGTATGACTTCTGTCTCCAACAATACAGTCAAGTGATGTTGGCCAATTCTACCCAACTTGTGAGTAGAATTAGTCCAAAAGAAAATTAAGAGAAGTAAAGGACATACAAGTGAAAGTCTCAGAGTTGGAATTGAATGAAAAGCATCTCTCAAACTCCATATATAAAATTCACATTGTGGACAATCACAGCACTAGCAAAAGCTGGTGACTGCCCACTGACATGGAGTGTGGATCCATTATACCCAATTTATAATTGGAAATAACACCCCATATTCTCCAGATCTTAAATTCATAATATAAGCAACATATTGAAACTTGGAATCACTCTGGATCCTTTTCCAAGCCTTAGAAATGATGAAAACAAAATGACATATCAGAACAGACCCGGATCAGACCTAACAGAAAAGATGCCACTCTTTCACATAGATAAAGCCCTTATCAGTGAGGTTGGCCTTCTTAAGAAAGTTAGTCAACTCAATTTGTGAACGTTTGGAACTAGTTTGGGGTCCGTTTGAGTTCTAGATCTCCAGATATGATTTTTACAAAATGACTACATATCTGATGGAAAACATAATCGTAGCCACCCGTGATTCCTTTTTGGCTTATCCATCCTTCTCCTTTTGAAACACATTTTAAGATGTGTTCATCATCCCAATTCAGTCCCCATGATAATGGTGGTACTAAAAAGGGTTAGGGATCATTAGGAATTCATTTAGCCACAAGGATGTAATAATAATCAACATGAAAATAAACATAAGCACATAAAATCATCATTCTCCCTTTTAGGGTTTCCATGATCTTTTGCCACATGTAATCCCCTAGATCCATCATCCACCACATATGGGGTGAAGATAGGATCTTGAGATGATGTATAACATACAATTACAATAAAATAAGAAGGAGAAGAGGTGAATATGAAATCATAAAACTAGAACAAGGTTATGAATCAAGTCGTAAGAAAGGATAAGGAGGTTCATACCAATACGAATCAAGGCTGGAAATGAACAAGAATTAAGCTCCAAACAGCCCCTTGGCTGCTCTTGATCCCAAAGAGAGAGAGGGACGATTTTTGAGAGAGAGGGAGGGTTTAGAGTGTTTTCCTTGTGTGTGTTCCAAATGATTCAATTTACATATTAAGTACTATTAACTAGATGGACTTTGCAAATAGGCCCATAGCCCATGGACTTCAATAAAAGGAGTTTACAAGATGATCAAAAGAGTCCAATAACATAAGAAATCAGACATTGGTTAAATAAATTAACCCAAGGTTACAAGGATAATTAAATTAAAATAACCAAACGTACCGAGAAAACACGGGGCGTTACAAAACATTTGGATTAATCAAGGATCTATTTAACATATACAAGAAATCCTCCATTGTGAATAAGCTTTTCTTAATTTTAGCACAAAAGGAATAGATAAGAATGTTACAATAGATCGTTGAATATAGAGCGGGGACAGAAAATCCAATAGAATGGTAATGATTGAGGAAGATTAAATTCAATAAAGAAAGATCAGTCTAAGAATATGAAAGACATTACTTGTTAGAACTGAAAATAGAATGACTAATCAGTCACCCAAAACCTTCGACAAATAAAAACGAGAAGGAAATGAATGTAGCAAAAATGTAATTTTCGCCGTAAATTATTTTGTAGAATGACCAATTAAATCCTAGATTATTAATCTCGATGTCTTCATTCATGATAGCAATTGAAGAAAGGTGATGCAGAATTTCAATCATTATTGTGAGTGTAACGTCTCTTTTTCACAACCAAAATTTTAATTTCTAATTAAGGTAAAACACCGTTTTCATAAAAACCCAAGTTAAGAAAACTTAATTCATTCAAAATACAATTATATCAAAATCAGGATAATATAATAAATGCGGAGCTCCAATGTCGTTCCAAATAAAATGTAGTTCGCCTTGCGCCTTGTACATGACGAGCTAAAAAATCGACAAGGATAATATAATAAATGCGGAACTCCAATGCCATTACATGAAGGGAATACCATGGGAGTACATTGTGCAAGTACGTCAGGAATCTACTCTTAAGTCTGCCATCTGGATTGCCAAATCTGTCGAATACATGATCAAGGAAAGAGTCATCGACAAGGCTAAATTTAGCGAGAAGATGAAGGGTGAAGGGTTCTCAAAATCTAACAAGAAGAGTAATTCTCGAAGTTTGGCCCCAACAACACAAAGTATGGGTTTAAAAATGAAGCCATGCGGTGTGAGAAGTGTAAGAAAAAAACACTTTCTGAGATGCGACGAATAAGCGACTTGCTACAAATGTGGGAGGACTGCTCAATATTCCAAAGATTTTGACATTCAATGACAGGATATGTTATGGATGTGGGGATAAGGTTTTGGATTGGTTGTCTAAGCCCATAACTATAATTGGTATAAACTTGAATTGATAGTAGCACAATTCTTTTGGGTTGCCCTCAAACCTAGCAATTGAATAGGATAACTTTAGAGAGAGAGACTGATTGATTAATTATATGGTTAATAAATTAATTAGAAATCAAAATAAATAATTTGTTAATATACTATGAGAGTAATATATTAGTTAGAAATAGTATTATTTAATTACGAATTAATTGGAATTATTTTTGGGATTAACTGAATTAATTTAAAATGTTGGGATTAAAGTGTAATTGTTCAATAATTGAGCAAAATGCCTTCTGGAACCATCCTATGCCTTGGACGGTTTTAAGGAGGTTCTAGAGGATCTAGAATTATCCTTGGAGGATAATTAGGAAGCTAGATAAATACCAAAAATGAGATGATGTTATTTTATTGTTTTGGGACTTATCTAGGGTTTCCTTGTTGCACTATATAAAGACACCTAGCTTCATAATTTCGACCACTTCATCTTAAAGATAGTATGGCCAAAATTTTGACTCTCTCTCTCCTCTCTCTTCAAGTTCGTTGGTTGCTAGGGTTTGAGTGTGAACTATTAAAGGCACGACACTTGTGGTTCTTGCTTCCAAGAGTTTTCAAAAAGGTTTTTTGATTAGTTATTTACTACAATAACTAAAAGGTATATAAACCCTACTTTTTTTTTGATTTTGACATAGGGTTTAGAGTTTTGTTTTTCAATAGAATATTACTTCACAAGAGTTATGAAACAAATCCTTAGGTTGCATGTACCCTTAAGAGTTTAGGAATTATGCGCGTTAGTGCGTGTAAAACCCATCATAAGGGTGATGAGATTATTGTGCTATTAGATCGATAGATTCTAAACAGGTAAACAAGAATGAAGCAATAAAAGAACACAAGAATGGATCAAAAGATGTCGAATGATTAATATCTCACACCTCAGAAGAGCTCGATGAAGAATTTCGACTATAGGGGTATGCTTAGGGTTACAATACGAAAGCTATTAATGAGAACATTAACCTTAAAGCTATACATGCATGCATAATATATAAGCTAACCCTAATGCTTAAACCATGGTTGGACAGGCCCAAACCGGGTAATCAAAATATTTACATTAAGCCCATATGACGCAACACTCTAGACCCAAAAATCTCCCCCTTTGCATCAATAGAGGCGAGAGATTAGTTCGGTTGAGAAAGAGCAGACTTCTTCACTGTCTTGAATACCTTCGGTATAATGGCCAAAAGAGTGTGACGAAAAGATATATGCCACCGAAGCATGTCAGTGAAGTTCTGCTTATCCGAATCACTGTTCTGTTTACACCTATGAGTTATATAAAGTACGTGCTCCAAACATGAAGTGGAGAACAGGTGTTTGTCAGCAAGAGCGAAAAGAAATTTTTCACCTTCGCCTCTAGTGAACTTAGCAGTGTGATGTGCCGGATCGATCTTGCCCATCTTCATTTTATTAAGATCACTCGGCTTCCTAATGGGCTTCACAGTCGGTTTCTTCCTTAAAACATTTGCAACCTCCTGATCCATCGTAGCCACTTCATGGATGTAGGAAGCCAACATTCTCTTAATGTGATCGAGGATCGGCACATACTGCTCTTGGTTAGTAAGCATAATGTTGAACAGTAGAATCCAATCGTGTGGATTCAGGTTTGGAAGATCCGCTAACGAAATAATATGAACCGAGTTATCAGAACCTCGGGTCACCCTGAACTTCATGTTGATAAATTTCCCAACAATAGACAGTTTCAATACCTTGACAGATGTTATTTTTCTGAGCACTCCATGTCAAGTATTGGGGTTGAGCAAATTCAAGATAATAACCGATTAGATCTTGATCAACCTGTGGGTGAGGAGAAGGGACTTCAACCATTGGATCGAAACAATGGAAAACGAATGACCTATAGGTGATGGGCATGTCAAATTGAGAATCCCTCGTGTTTTCACAATCAAAAGAGGCAACAGGTTCCAGCCAGTGAATGCTAGGAGACTCAATCGCTTCTTTGATTAATCTTTCTCGGGTCCAAGTGGGAAAGAGAGTCTGCTTGCAAATCAGGGCATCTTGAGCTTCTTTCTGATTTTGCTCTTTCTCTTCTTCCTCTTTGGCTATTCTCAAATTTTCATCAGTCTCTTTATCCCTTTTCGTCATCTTTAAAGCCTCAACAATCGTTTCTTCTTCTGCATCATCACTATCTTCCACAACACCATTTAGGTTTTCCTTTCCACCAGAACCCGAAGCTACATTAACCTTCGGTTTGGTTTTGATAATGACTTTGGGTGGAATTAGAGGATTTTGAGTAGCTTCTCCCCCTTGTTGCGGAGGGACCACGGGCTCCATAACACCCTGAATCTGACTCAATATCTGAATAGCAGGAAGAAGTTTAGCAGTCAAGTGATTCCGGATAGTTTAGGGTGAGAACATGATCATGAGCATTAACATGATTACTGAGAACCGAGAAAACATACCCAACACTAATTTTAAGAACTGCCCGCTTAGTCTTGAGTGATGCAATCTCCATCTGGGATTGAGCAAGATGAGCAGACTGGACTTCAACTTGTGTAGTCTTTCGAGCAAGTTCTTCCATAATCTTTTTTCCATGCCCAGGTCAGCCTGAAGCTTATCAAGGCGAGAGTTAACCGAAGTGAGAAGAGAAGTGTAACAACTTGGAGCGTAGTTCGAACAGAATCAAACTTTTCTTTCTTTTGTTGAAGGGACTTGGAGAGAGAATCAACAGAAGCATTAACCTTTGTAGCATTGGAATCTGCATGGCCTTTGAATGATTCCAAGAAGATCTTTGAATCACGAACAAGATCTGTCAGTTCAGTTGTTTCTTTCTTGCAGGAAGATGTAGAAGCATCCACAACCTTTGTAGATTTGTCAATTGAATATGTATATTGTTGAAGAGTTGTGTCCAGAAAAGCTTTTAAAACCACATCTGAATAAGGTGCCAAAGAAGCAAGCAATTTGTCAAGCTTATCATTAAGATCTTTTAAATGGTGTTTTGTCATCGGAGCATCATCATCATGTTCACTTGGAAGCCGGTGAACCTTGGTGAACCTTCATGTTGAACCTCCTCTTCTTCTTTGTCTGATTTCTCATCTTCATCGGAAGGAGTATGCGTCGGTGCCTTCGGTCGATTTTCCATCTTCTTGATCTTTTTCTTTTTGGGAGCCGAAGGTGCGGCTTTATCAACCTTACGCTTTTTAGGAGATGAGTGACCTTCGGTCTCGGCTTTCTTAGACTTCGGTTTCTTCCCCCTTTTGGCAGGTTTGTCAGCAACCTCCAAAGCACTCTGCATCTCAGGAGTGAGTTGGGGTGGACCCGAAGATGTCAATTTCCTGTAATCGGTCATGACTTTACTTTCACTAGAGACATATCGGCTCATTGATTCGGGAATAGAACCGACATGCATGAACTTTGTTCGGTCATAAACAATAGTTTTTTTCGTGTGAAACGTAGCAACAGAAGACAATAGAGCATCCACCATGACAGGAATCTGAAAAGTCTCAATAGCTCTGTGAGTGACTAATGTCTAGAAACGACCGCATGAAATCTCAGAATGTTTGGATGAGGAGTTGAGGCTCTGCACCAGTTGTGACCAGATCAATGAACCATAATCCAAATGGATTCCATTGTAGAGACCATAAATAATGGTCATGAAACCCTTACTCCCCCATCTGACCCTGGAACCCTTTCTGCTAACCCCTTGTAGATAAGTGTGAACAGACCATTCCATTGAGGTGGTAAACATGACTTCTTGAATTTCGTCACCATAGTAAGAACGTCTGCGTATCCCATGTCATAGAACATTGAAAACAACTGAGTTGTTGTGATGAAATCCGGAGAGATGATAGAAGCATCTGCAGCAAGCCCTAGTAGTGAACAGAAGCGTGCTTTGGATACAAATGTCTTGTGATTAAAGATTTCGAAGAAGATCCATTCCTTGCATTTGTCATAGGAAGCAGTGGAATAGACCTATGATAGAGGGGACATGGGAACTGATTCGACTTGCATGAGAGCAATCATTAATGGAGAATACTTAAGACACTCTACAACGTGAAGGATGTATAAATCATAAAGGAAAGGATTTAGTTGAATGATCAGATTTTGATTGGGTTTTATTGGAAGCAAAAATTATGAAGCTGTTTGATCTTGAAGAGAGGATGATTCCGCCATTATTGTAGTGAAGAAGAAGATGAACAGTTGTAAATCGCCTGTTATATTCAAGAGAGAGGTTGAAGAAGGTAAGGAGGTATAGTAGGTGTGAGAACCCCCTTTTATACCATTGCTAGGAGAGAGAAAGTATATGTTGTGATGATGATACGATCTCTGAAACAGCGCCTGAAAACGCGCGATTTGATAGCTTAGTTTCCCCAGATATACGTCAGCTGGCGTGGGTTTAGGAACCGTTTCAAATTCACGCGTCCAATACATATTCTTATCCTATGAGTCATGTGGAATTCTTATCCAATTACCGTCTCTTCAATTTTGAAAATGCTTCAAAGTCAAGTACAAGCGGCTACAAACGAGATTCATCCGTTCGCTTCATGTTAAGCAACCTTCGCTCCCCATAAGAAAGTGAACCACCATATCTGTTAGAGCCGAAAGCACAAATCTGAAAAGTGCTATTATTACCACAAACCAGAGTTTGGAAAATCATAAAGATCTTTGTGCAAGAGTGTGCCAAAGAAAAAGAAATAAAGCAAGATGTGTGTGGGATATAAGTGATGTCTTAGAAGACATGAAACGAATGATCCCAGGCACGCATCTCTTCCTTCAAAGTCAAGAGATACTGAGAAGTGTCTGTGTGGTTTCCCGTGAAATACGATCAAATGTTTGTTAAGAAGCATTGAAAGGATTCTTTTCAAGTATAGGCTTTAGTGGGTGGTTTATCTTCAACTGAACTTCGATATTTAAAATAAGACCGAAAGTAGGATGAAGTACTTGCGAGACTGATGTGGTCTGTTGAACAAGTAGGTTGAATAATATTTTTGGTGGCTGGATAATAATAAGAAATCTCAGAAACAAAACCGAAACCGGATCTTATGGGAAGACACGTCTTGGTGATAGACAATGTCATAAAGATCACGCAAAAATTAAAAGGAGATTTCCTTGAGGTACAAGATATAGCTTGAACATTTTAGCGTTCACTGTCAATTCATTCAAGGTGTTGGATTTTGGGTCTTACTCAGCACGTGGTGAGCGTATCTAAGATCATCAACACAGATGTTGTGTAACCATAAACCTCAGTGGTAATTACTGAGAGTCTCAAGGGTTACGATTGTGGAGCGAAATGTGATGGAGAAAAATGAGGTGGTTAAGGAGCTGAAAGTACCTCTGCTAATTAAGAATGACAAAGCAGAAAACTCTTAACTCACTATGAGAAGAGTAAGGTAGCTCGTGACTTGAGTGAATTTTGCAGCCTAATTGGGAAGAAACGATAGGTGTCGATCGAATAATTAAGGCTTCACTTAGAGTCTAGGAGGCTTCGGTCTACATACAGCAGCATGCTTCTAGGGACACTTAATTAGTACAAAGATAAGAATGTTATACCTGCCACGGCTCCAAATGGAATTCAGATAGCATCTGTGATCGTCAAACCAAAAAAACGAAAAGAAACACAAAAGAAAATATTTTTGAAGTTTTGAATTTTTCTGAAAAAGAATAAGAACAGGAAAAAATATTTTTGGAGTTTTGGAATTTCTGAAAAAAAATAATAATAACATAAAATAAATTATTTTTGGAGTTTTCGGAATTTCTGAAAAAAAATTATAAAAACAGAAAATAAACTATTTTTGGAGTTTTTGGAATTTCTAAAAAAAATAATAAACACAGAAAATACACTATCTTTGGAGTTTTGGAATGAAAATAAAAAGAAATAAAAGGTAAGCGAAAAGATAGACAATATATACAATACATACAATCGAAACCAAACTTCATAAAGATGAAGCGAAATGGGCCGAGCGTTCGGTTCATTTCGGTCCCCGAAAATTCCGGAACCGAAATAGACTGAGCGTTCGCTCTACTTCGCTTCTCCAATTTTTAGTCAAATGGAAGGGGTTTCGGTACCGACTCAGCTTCCATCATTCCCAGGCCTTGTAGAATTTTACTAAAGCTTGCTTCTGGTAGGGCCTTAGTGAAGATGTCAGCCAGTTGATCTGAGGACCGAACGAAAAGAACTTCAACATTACCATCTTCCACATGGTCCTTTATGAAATGGTATCTTAGTGCAATATGTTTAGTCTTTGAGTGTTGCACTGGATTGTGACATATTCGAATCGCACTTTCTGAGTCAGAGTAGACAGGAATCTTCTTCATGCTTAAGCCATAGTCTCTAAGTTGGCTTTGTATCCATATGACTTGTGATGTACAGGATGCTACAGTGATCTACTCAGCTTCGACAGTAGAAAGAGACACACAAGTTTGTTTCTTTGATTGTCAAATGACTAGTTTACCATCGAGAAACTGGCACCCTCTAGTTTTGCTCTTTCATTCTAATCCACACCCACCAAGATCAGCGTCAGAATAGGCTTGAACAAAGAAACCAGATTTAGCAGGATACCAGAGACCGAGAGACGAGGTTCTCTTCAAATACCGAAAGATGTTTTTCACTGCAACCATATGAGATTCTCTTGGGTTATCTTGAAACCTGGCACAATAACAGACAGAGAACATTATGTCCGGTCTACTAGCCATTAGATACATTAGTGACCCTATCATTTGACGATAGAGAGTCACTTCTACAGCCTGTTTCTCAAGAGATGGAGTCAGCTTCGTGCCAAATGTCATTGGAACCTTACTTTGGAATCTCCCGTCATGCCAAACTTTGCCAACAGAGTCTTCATGTAAGCTTCCTGATTAATGAAGATGCCTTCTGGCCCCTGTCTTATATTCAATCCAAGGAAAAAGTTAATCGGACCCATTGCGCTCATCTCAAATGTAGTCTCCATCAACTTCCTGAATTCAGCTGTTAAGCTAGGATTCGTGGAGCCGAAGATGATTTCATCGACATAAATCTGAACTATCATTAAGTGTTTTCCCTCTTTCTTGCAAAAGAAGGTTAGGTCAACTGAACCTTTTTTGAATTTTGACATTTTGAGAAAATGTGTTAGAGTTTCATACCAGGCTCTCGGGGCTTGCTTCAAACCGTAGACTGCTTTATCCAGTATGTAGCAATGATCAGGATACTTCTCGTTCACAAATTCGGGTGGTTTTTCAACATATACCATTTCTTCTAGTTCTCCATTCAAGAAAACACATTTTACATCCATTTGGAAAACTTTGAAGTTTTTATGTGCAGCATATGCCAGAAAGATTGTCACTGATTCCAACCTTGCTATAGGAGCGAAGGTCTCTTCATAATCTATTCCTTCTTCCTGACAATATCATTTCATGAGCCTCTCTTTGTTGCGAATTACGTTACCTGCTTTATCTATCTTATTTCTAAAAACCCATTTTAAACTGACTACAGATGCATCCTTTGGTGTGGGAATCAGCCTCCAAACACGATTTCTTTCAAACTCATGGAGTTCGTCTTGCATTGCTTGCACCTAATCAGAGTGATCAAGAGCAACATTTACCATTTTCGGTTCAATTTTGGAGACAAACAAATTAAACATGAAGAATTCTACTTGAGAGAATAAAGCAGCTTGCTTCGCCTTTAGTTGAGATCGTGTGAGAACCCCCTCAGATGATTCACCAATGATTTGAGTTTTAGGATGATCCTTTGTCCATTTTATGAGAGGAGGGTAATTTGGATCATAGGTAGGATCCAGCTCAGCACTTACTTCTACTTTAAGTTCTGACTGATCTCTTTCATCATTTGTATTATCATTCTCCCCCTCAAATAGCAAATTGTATCCTATGTCAGAGTTTGGATTCTCCCCCTCGAATGGACCTTCATGGGTTGGGTTTTGTGATGGATTCACCCCCTGGTAAGGCAATTTGGTTGTTTTTGGTGTACACAAACCCTCCCCTGGAGTATAGAGCTTTCTCTTGGAGGGTCATTGGAAGCTGGATGATCACCAAATGCAGGAGGTTCATTTGGAGTCTGCTTCTCGGTTGGATGTTGAGGTTCGCTTTCCATGTCTTTAGTAGCTTCGTCGGTGATCTTCTTCAAAGTATCGATATTGTTATATGTTGCTTTCGCTTCTGAGTGGATCGCCTTCTCTAGTTCATCGAAGAGCAGCATGTGTTCTTCAAACAGATTGGAAATGGGAATAGAGACTTGAACTGATTCCGGAAAGATTTCCTCCATTGGACCTTCGCTTGCTTGAATCTTCTTCATGTAATTATCATCAAAAGTTACATAGTATGTTTCTTCAATTTTCCTTGAGCGTTTATTTAGAACCCTATATGCCTTTGCAGTAAGCAAATAGCCAAGAAATATCCCTTCATCTGCCTTTACATCAAACTTGTTTCGGTTCTATTTGGAGTTGAAAATAAAGCATCTTGAACCGAACACATGGAAAAAGTTTACATTGGGCTTGCGATTATTCAAAATCTCATATGGAGTGATGGAAAACCGCTTGTTGAGGAAGGAGCGGTTCTGTGTGTAACAAGCAGCAACTATAGCATCAGCCCAAAAGTATAGTGGAAGAGAAGCGAAACTCAGCATGGTTCGGGCGACTTCACACAATGAACGGTTTCGCCTTCCAATGACCCCATTCTATTGTAGAGTGTAAGGATCATAGAAGTTGTGAGTTACTCCCTTTTCAGCTAGAAACTCTTCAAAGTCTTTATTTTTGAACTCTAGACCATTATCGCTTCTTATGTTTCTTACCACGTTTTGCAGTTGTAATTCCACTTGCTTGATAAAAACCTTCAGCTTAGGAGTCGCCTCTGATTTCTGTTTAAGAAAGAAAACCCAGGTGAAGCGTGAAAAATCATCTACAATTACAAGTATAAACTTACTACCACCGATGCTTTCGATAGCTGAAGGTCCACATAGGTCGATGTGTAGTAGTTCAAGAGGTTTGATTATCTTTGTATTGATACGAGAAGGGTGACTCTTTCAGCTTTGCTTGACCATATCGCCTGCTACGCACATATGTTCCTTGTCAAATTTGAGAATAGGAAGTCCACGCACTTGATCCCCAAGCACCAGTTTATTAATATCTTTGAAGTTCAGGTGTGAGAGTCTTCGGTGCCATAACCAACTTTCATCTTAGTTCGCCTTTGTCAGTAGGCATACAACTGACTTTCCTCTTATTGGGTTGAGATTCAGAGGATACATCTCACCTTTGCACATGGATTTTAATAGAACTTTCTTAGTTTTCTTCTCAATGATCTCTGAACCCTCGTCATCAAACGAAACCTTTAATCTAGTTCCCACAACTAGTTGAGAGACTTTGATTAGATTATGTTGCAATCCTTCCACGTAAGCTACTTTACGAATCGAAAATTCGCCGTTTATAATCATCCCATATCCTTTGATCGTGCCATACGAGTTATTTCCATATTTTACACATCCACCATCCTTAAGGGATCGAAACTCCCTAAGCTCTTCCCTCCTTCCTGTCATGTGACGAGAGCAGCCACTGTCAATATACCATTCATCGTCAAACTGCTCGTCACTGATAACCTGCAAAATTAAGCAGATTTAGGAACCCAAAGTCTCTTGGGCCCTGGTGAGTCTTTTACACAATAGGGAACTGCAACAGAAAGATCAACCAAATATGTTCTTTTTACTAATGTGGTTCCATCTTTTCGTTTGATAGTGTAAACTTTGATTTTATGTTTATCTTGCTTCAATTGGGGTGTGTTATTGTAACGACCCGTTTCCGGTATGTTAATTAATTTGTTTTGGGCTAAATTTTCAAGAGGGACTCGGCGAGTTCTAGCCTGACTCGCCGAGTCGGGTCGCGCATCTTGGGCACGCGGGAGCCGGCGACTCGACGAGTCCATATCCTGGACTCGGCGAGTCCATCCGTCTGGGTGAAACCCTAACTCCCCGGGTTTGCTCACTATTTAAACCCCATTATAGCCTCCATCTCGTCACTTTCCCCTGTGAGCACTGTGAGAAACCCTAAACCTTCCTCTTGTGAGCTTATAAGTGATCTTATTCCATTTTGGTGAAGGAGTGAAGAAGGAGAAGAAGAAGGAAGCAAGGAAACGAGTTCTAGTGCCAAGATCCAAGGTCAAGTGTGAACTTATTCAGGTATTTTCGGAGTCCTCTTCTGGTTTCATGCTTAAACTTCCATTAGAGCTCTTTTAAGGGCTATTTGATGCTTGTTCCAAGCTTTATGCTTGCTTGATTGTACTATTAAGCCGAAACACCTATGGATCTGAGTGTTGGTGTGTTGAAGAGTCCAGATCCACTGTCTTTTTGGGGTTACATTGCTTATTAGCCATGGATCTACCCTTATTGTGCATATTTTAGCCTTATTTCCCTCATTCATGTAGTTGTGCACGTAAAGTTGGAAACTTTACGTGGTAAAATAGCTTAATGGACCTAGATCTATCATTTACATGTGTTGGATTCAAGGGAAATCGAGTAAAAATATGTTGCATGGCGGCGACTCGGCGAGTCGGAAGAACGACTCGACGAGTCACGTCGCGGGTCTCGAGTTCTCCAGTTTCTTCAGTGTCGAGTGGACTAGGTGAGTTAGGGAGTGGACTCAGCGAGTTAAGAGTAGACTCAGTAATGGAGGGACTCGGCGAGTTGTTCATACAACTCGGCGAGTCCAAGGCAATCTCCTTAAGGATTAAGAACAACTCGTCGAGTCTGTTCATCTGACTCGGCGAGTCGGATGAAGATCATCTGAGTTCTTGGATCCAGAGGGTACCCGTCGAGTCGATGCCACACTCGACGAGTAACAACATGTAAGAGTTGAGCGGAGAATCTAGGACTCGGCGAGTCGGGTATCCCGACTCGGCGAGTCAGCCCTGAGTAAGCCAACTTTGACCAAGGGTAAAAGGGTCATTTTACCCTGAGTATAGTGCTAGTGATTGATTGAGTGTGTTTATGGATTTGTAGCCGAGGAGATTCAGGAGCAACAGCCGTTAGCTTTCCGAGCCGCACACTCATCCGCTAGCTTACGAGGTGAGTCTCCTTTCCGTAGGGACGGGTCTAAGGCCACAATGCCGGCCCGTCCAGTTAATAGTAGTTTCCGGACTTCGGTCCGATGTAGTAGTTCGTATGTTTGATGCCTTCGTGGTTCAGACATGTTTTGTGTGCTATGTGTATGTGTTTATGTTCCGGGACACGGCCCGATGCAGTATGCAATATAAATGGTTATGATATGCTATGCTATGTGCAGTCAGTCCCGGACCTCGGTCTGATGCAGGGGACACGGTCCCAGTCAGTTCCGGACTCGGTCCGATGCAGTCAGTTCCGGACTTCGGTCCGATGCAGTTAGTTCCGGACTTCGGTCCGATGCAGGGGACAAGGTCCCAGCCAGTTCCGGACTTTGGTCCGATGCAGTTTCCGGGTTTCGGCCCGATGCAGTGGGCAAGGCCCAATATGTGTTTATGTGTTATTGTATGGTATGTGGTAGTTTGGGGGAGCTCACTAAGCTTCGTGCTTACAGTTTCAGTTTTGGTTTCAGGTACTTCCGCAAGCAAAGGGAAGAGCTCTGGATGACGGCATCGCACACACCACCGCCTCAGCTTTAGCCTGGGATTGATTTAGATGTTTGATCTGATGTAGCATGATACAGTTTTTCCGCACAGTATTTTACTATGTTTTGGAATACATCACGTATGGTTTTATTATATGATGCTCTGATTGCAGTTTTGATTATATTAAAAACAAAATTTTTTTTGGGTCGTATTTTGGGTTGTTTCAAGTTGGTATCAGAGCCCTGGTTTGAGGGATTCGGATACACTCTCGGGTGTATCTGAACTCAAACTAAGGGGAAATAAAAGATTTTTTTAAAAATGTTTTTACAAAAGAATTTTGAAAACACTTAGGAGGAAAAAGAATTGTTTTAAGATAGAGGTGTGTGCATGCGGTCAACCGAGCTCAAGTAAGTACTCCCAAATTACCCATACAAGTTATTTGTTCAATTTCAGTTTAGTAGAACAGCATGCTAGAATAGGACTAAGGGTGTAGGAGGATGCCTTATGTGCCTGCTTATGTGTTACAGCTCTATGAATATTGCATGCTAGAATTGAGTAGACAGCAGTAGGATGGCCTGTTTAGGTTATGCCTGATAGCATGAGCTTAGCATCCTATGATAGTGCAATTTCTTGTTATAAGAATAGCTTGCGTGAGTCTGTTTCCCTTGTCCGAATGCTGCTTGCTTTGTGCTTAGTGGGATTCGAGTAATGGGAGTTAGCCATTAGGTGGACACGTCACACCACATGTAATCAGGTTTGAATAATCCCAGAGTGCTGGAACTGGCCCTACTGCGCAGCTCTTGTTTGAGTCCAACCGTTGTAGGGACGGATCTTTTACTTGAAGGATTATCCGATTCTCATCACATGTGATGGTGTTCAGGTGATGGCTAACTGGCAGTGCAAGGAGACCTACAGCAGCTGAGGACCAGTCGTATTGAGCTCGAGTTTTCTCTAGGGCAAGCCTAGGGTGAGGGTAGCAGAAAATAGCAGCGGTAGAAGTGACTTGGGGAAGTCGAGGCAGTTCTTGAGGAAAGTACGGATAGATGTGGAAGGTAGTAGGGGCCCATACTACTGGAAACAGAGGATCCGTACTCGAATCAAGGAAGGCCAAGATTAGACCAGGAAGCTAGTAGTCGTATTATGATCCCTTGAAATATTTCAATGTTCTGATGTTGTTATGATATGTTTCAGAATGGTAGTTTTGCGTCCGAGGCCAGCAGCCGGCAGTTCAGATGCCGAAGGAGGATCAGGATCGGGATCCGACCCGGAGGTCGGACGGATGGATGAGCAGACCAAAGAGTTCCTTTCTTCTGAGATTACTCGCATCATACTTGAGCAGACTCCTGTGATCTTCGGTTCGATCAAGGAGGGCATTTTGGAGATGATGGATGAGAGACTGAGTACCTTCCGTACTGAGATGGCGGCCATGATGGGGTCGCGCACACTCACTTTCAGGGAGTTCAGGGCGTGCGGGGCTCCTGACTACCACGGGGCACGGGACCCCATAGCGAGTACCAGGTGGTTGGCGGATGTGGCCAACGCATTCCGCACTAGCAGATGTCCCGAGGGGGACAAGGTCAGATTGGCGTCCTGTCTCCTGAAGGACAGGGCACGTGACTGGT
Source organism: Lactuca sativa (assembly GCF_002870075.4). NCBI lineage: Eukaryota > Viridiplantae > Streptophyta > Magnoliopsida > Asterales > Asteraceae > Lactuca > Lactuca sativa. Next base: position 134,985,615 of record NC_056629.2, read on the forward strand.
GGGAGGAGGTAGGACATACCATCGGGGATGATGCGGCATTGGATGCCATGACCTGGGCTGATTTTTCTACCAGGTTCAGAGCGGAGTTCGCACCAGTCATTGAGGTGCAACAGTTAGCCAGGGAGTTCCAGGATCTTACCCAGACTACCGAGACAGTGGCGGAGATCACCGCCAAGTTCAGGGAGCGGGCCCTTCTTGTTCCTCAGTATGCAGCAGACGAGGAGATGAAGAAGGCCCGTTATCACGAGATGTTGCGGAGCGACATTCGTATGTTTGTGAGCCGGTCCAGTTGCAAAACACTGGACGACATGATTGCTAGAGCGAGAGAGAGGGAGATTGATCTCGAGATGGAGAGGAAGAGGAAACCGGAGGCGGTTTCGGGTGCAGGCAGTGTGGGCAAAAAGCCCAAGGTTTCAGATCACAGACCTAGGAGTCAGCAGAGCCACGGTCGATGTGGCAAGTGTGGGAGATTGCACGAGGGAGCGTGCAAGGCAGGGAGTTCCGGCTGCTACAAGTGCGGTCGGATTGGGCATTTGAGTAGGGATTGTACGGCCCCTGCCACTACGGTTACAGCATCGGATCTGATTTGCTTTCAGTGCAATCAGAGGGGACACAAAAGGTCCCAGTGTCCCAGTTTAGCTGCAGCAGGGAAGGTGCATGCACCCGCCCCTGCTACCTTGAGGATCACGGATGGCCGTCAGGGCCGAGCTGATGCGCCGGTGGCGAAGAGCAGGGCATTTCAGATGACAGCAGAGGAGGCGCGAGCGACTCCTGATGTGGTGACGGGTATGTATCTTCCCTTTTATCTCTTTATTATTGTTGATTAAATGTTGTTTATGGTTGTATGTTTTATTCAGGGTCGTTCTCTGTGAACGGCATTTCTGCTTTGGTATTATTCGATTCGGGGGCTACCCGATCATTCGTATCTCTTGCGCTTAGCAAGAGGTTCAGTAGAGCTCCAGGGAAACTGGATTGTCCGTTAGAGGTGGAGATAGCAGATGATAGGACCGTGAGGGTCGACAAAGTATATAGAGGGTGTTCCCTTCAGATATTTGAGGAGCAGTTTTCAGTGGATTTGGTCCCGATTCCCCTGCGCGGGAATAAAGTTATTGTGGGAATGGATTGGCTAAGCCCCAACGGGGCGGTGATTGACTGTGAGCTTCAGCTAGTGAGGGTTCGCACTCCCAGTGGGGGAGAGATAGTGGTTCAGGGCGAGAGGCCCCAGCGAGGATTGACCTTCTGCTCGGCCGCTAGGGCGAGGCGCTACGTTCAGCAGGGTTGCGCCGGTTATGTAGCCTACGTCTTGGATGCCCGGGATAAGGGCAAGACGACGATCGATGATGTTCCTATTGTTCGAGATTACCCGGATGTGTTTCCCGAGGATTTGCCGGGGATACCTCCTGAGAGGCAGGTTGAGTTCAGGATCGACCTGGTTCCTGGTGCGGCTCCGATAGCCAAAGCACCATATCGACTTGCTCCCCCTGAGATGCAGGAGTTGTCTACACAGCTTCAGGAGCTGTTAGACAAGGGTTTCATTCGACCGAGCAGTTCGCCTTGGGGAGCGCCGATCTTATTTGTGAGGAAGAAAGACGGGTCGCATCAGATGTGTATTGACTACCGGGAGTTGAACAAGGTAACGGTGAAGAACCGTTACCCACTTCCGAGGATAGATGACTTGTTCGATCAGCTCCAGGGAGCGTCTTGGTTCTCCAAGATCGACCTACGCTCCGGTTACCACCAGATGAGGGTCAGGGATGAGGATGTGCAGAAGACTGCTTTCAGGACCCGGTATGGTCATTATGAGTTTGTGGTGATGCCATTTGGGCTCACCAATGCCCCAGCCGCGTTCATGGATCTCATGAACCGCGTGTGTAGACCGATGCTGGATCGGTCAGTGATAGTGTTCATCGATGACATCTTGGTGTATTCCAAGACGCAGGAACAGCACGAGGAGCACCTGCGGGAGGTGTTGGAGACTTTGAGGAGGGAGAGACTGTTCGCTAAGTTCTCCAAGTGCGAGTTCTGGTTACGCGAGGTGCAGTTTCTTGGGCATCTCGTTAATCAGAAGGGTATTTTGGTTGACCCGGCCAAGATTGAGGCCGTGATGCAGTGGGAGGTCCCGAGGTCTCCATCTGAGATTCGGAGCTTCCTAGGATTGGCAGGGTATTATCGGAGGTTTATTCAGGATTTCTCCAAGATAGCAGTGCCGCTCACCCGACTAACCAAGAAGTCGGTAGTTTTTCGTTGGGGGCCTGAGCAGCAGGCGGCGTTCGAGACTCTCAGGCAGAGATTGTGCGAGGCTCCGATCCTTACCTTGCCAGAGGGTGTTGAGGATTTCGTGGTCTATTGTGATGCTTCGATCACCGGTATGGGAGCAGTGTTGATGCAGCGAGGCCATGTGGTGGCTTATGCTTCGAGACAGTTGAAGCCTCACGAGGCTAATTATCCTACCCATGATTTGGAGCTGGGGGCAGTTGTATTTGCTCTCAAGATATGGAGGCATTACCTGTATGGGGTCCGCTGTACTATCTACACGGACCACAAGAGTTTGCGATACCTTATGGATCAGCCGAGTTTGAATATGAGACAGAGGAGATGGTTGGACGTGCTGAAGGACTATGACTGTGAGATCCTGTATCATCCAGGGAAGGCCAACGTGGTGGCCGATGCCCTAAGCCGCAAGGTGTCGGCGGCCCCTATCAGGGATTTGTGTATGAGGATGACGGTAATCACTCCTCTATTGGAGCGGATCAAGGAGGCTCAGATGGAGGGTCTCAAGGAGGAAAGGCAGAAGTGCGAGAGGATAGTGGGTCGAGTAGCTTCGTTCGACTACGACAGCCGGGGTTTGATGACGCTTCATGGTAGGGTGTGGGTACCGTACTGGGGTGGGGTACGGCAGATATTGATGGACGAGGCTCATAAGTCTCGATTTTCTATCCATCCAGGGGCGACGAAGATGTATCGAGATCTTCGACCTGATTATTGGTGGCCCTGCATGAAGCGGGACGTCGCTTGGTACGTTGAGAGGTGCTTGACCTGCCGGAAGGTCAAGGCGGAGCACCAGAGACCTCACGGCAAGATGCAGCCGTTGGATATTCCCGTGTGGAAGTGGGAGGACATCACCATGGATTTTATCACCAAACTTCCCAGGACCGCACGTGGAGTAGATTCGATATGGGTAGTGGTGGATCGATTGACGAAGAGTGCCCATTTTATTCCGATCCAGGAGAGTATATCGGCGGAAAGGTTAGCCGATATCTATGTGCGAGAGATTGTGGCACGTCATGGAGTGCCGGTATCGGTGGTGTCAGACCGAGATGTTCGCTTCACGTCCAGATTTTGGAAGCGGTTTCACGACGAGATGGGTACTCGTCTCCATTTCAGCACCGCTTTCCATCCTCAGACTGACGGGCAGAGTGAGAGGACGATTCAGACTCTCGAGGACATGCTTAGGGCATGTGTTCTGGACTTTGGGGGCTGTTGGGATACGTATCTTCCCTTAGCGGAATTCTCGTATAACAACAGCTATCATGCGAGCATTGATCGACCTCCTTTTGAGATGTTATATGGCAGGAAGTGCAGGACCCCGATTTGTTGGGGCGAGGTCGGTCAGCGGGTCATGGGGAGCACTGAAGTGGTGCTCAAGACGACGGAGCTGATCCAGCAGGTCCGTAGTAGACTGCAGACTGCGCAGAGTCGGCAGAAGAGCTACGCCGACAGGAGGCGTTCAGACTTGGAGTTCCAGGTGGGAGATATGGTTCTCCTGAAAGTCTCACCTTGGAAAGGTGTCATCAGATTCCGGAAGGGGGGCAAATTGGGCCCCAGATTTATTGGTCCTTTCAGGGTTTCGGCCCGGGTGGGTCGGGTTGCTTATCGGTTAGATCTTCCGGAGGAGCTCAGTTTGATACACAACACCTTCCACGTGTCGCAGTTGAGGAAGTGTTTAGTGGACGAGACAGCGGTCGTTCCCTTGGAGGATATCCAGGTCGATAGCGGCTTGAATTATATCGAGAAACCGATAGCAATTTTGGAGCGAAAGACCAAGACCTTGAGGAACAAGGTAATTCAGCTGGTAAAGGTGCAGTGGCAGCATCGGAAGGGGTCTGAATGGACATGGGAGGCTGAAGAAGAAATGAGAACGCACTACCCGGAGTTATTCGCAGATCCAGCCGTAGCAGACTTCGAGGACGAAGTCTGAAACAAGTGGGGGAGAATTGTAACGACCCGTTTCCGGTATGTTAATTAATTTGTTTTGGGCTAAATTTTCAAGAGGGACTCGGCGAGTTCTAGCCTGACTCGCCGAGTCGGGTCGCGCATCTTGGGCACGCGGGAGCCGGCGACTCGACGAGTCCATATCCTGGACTCGGCGAGTCCATCCGTCTGGGTGAAACCCTAACTCCCCGGGTTTGCTCACTATTTAAACCCCATTATAGCCTCCATCTCGTCACTTTCCCCTGTGAGCACTGTGAGAAACCCTAAACCTTCCTCTTGTGAGCTTATAAGTGATCTTATTCCATTTTGGTGAAGGAGTGAAGAAGGAGAAGAAGAAGGAAGCAAGGAAACGAGTTCTAGTGCCAAGATCCAAGGTCAAGCGTGAACTTATTCAGGTATTTTCGGAGTCCTCTTCTGGTTTCATGCTTAAACTTCCATTAGAGCTCTTTTAAGGGCTATTTGATGCTTGTTCCAAGCTTTATGCTTGCTTGATTGTACTATTAAGCCGAAACACCTATGGATCTGAGTGTTGGGGTGTTGAAGAGTCCAGATCCACTGTCTTTTTGGGGTTACATTGCTTATTAGCCATGGATCTACCCTTATTGTGCATATTTTAGCCTTATTTCCCTCATTCATGTAGTTGTGCACGTAAAGTTGGAAACTTTACGTGGTAAAACAGCTTAATGGACCTAGATCTATCATTTGCATGTGTTGGATTCAAGGGAAATCGAGTAAAAATATGTTGCATGGCGGCGACTCGGCGAGTCGGAAGAACGACTCGACGAGTCACGTCGCGGGTCTCGAGTTCTCCAGTTTCTTCAGTGTCGAGTGGACTAGGTGAGTTAGGGAGTGGACTCAGCGAGTTAAGAGTAGACTCAGTAATGGAGGGACTCGGCGAGTTGTTCATACAACTCGGCGAGTCCAAGGCAATCTCCTTAAGGATTAAGAACAACTCGTCGAGTCTGTTCATCTGACTCGGCGAGTCGGATGAAGATCATCTGAGTTCTTGGATCCAGAGGGTACCCGTCGAGTCGATGCCACACTCGACGAGTAACAGCATGTAAGAGTTGAGCGGAGAATCTAGGACTCGGCGAGTCGGGTATCCCGACTCGGCGAGTCAGCCCTGAGTAAGCCAACTTTGACCAAGGGTAAAAGGGTCATTTTACCCTGAGTATAGTGCTAGTGATTGATTGAGTGTGTTTATGGATTTGTAGCCGAGGAGATTCAGGAGCAACAGCCGTTAGCTTTCCGAGCCGCACACTCATCCGCTAGCTTACGAGGTAAGTCTCCTTTCCGTAGGGACGGGTCTAAGGCCACAATGCCGGCCCGTCCAGTTAATAGTAGTTTCCGGACTTCGGTCCGATGTAGTAGTTCGTATGTTTGATGCCTTCGTGGTTCAGACATGTTTTGTGTGCTATGTGTATGTGTTTATGTTCCGGGCCACGGCCCGATGCAGTATGCAATATAAATGGTTATGATATGCTATGCTATGTGCAGTCAGTCCCGGACCTCGGTCCGATGCAGGGGACACGGTCCCAGTCAGTTCCGGACTCGGTCCGATGCAGTCAGTTCCGGACTTCGGTCCGATGCAGTTAGTTCCGGACTTCGGTCCGATGCAGGGGACAAGGTCCCAGCCAGTTCCGGACTTTGGTCCGATGCAGTTTCCGGGTTTCGGCCCGATGCAGTGGGCAAGGCCCAATATGTGTTTATGTGTTATTGTATGGTATGTGGTAGTTTGGGGGAGCTCACTAAGCTTCGTGCTTACAGTTTCAGTTTTGGTTTCAGGTACTTCCGCAAGCAAAGGGAAGAGCTCTGGATGACGGCATCGCACACACCACCGCCTCAGCTTTAGCCTGGGATTGATTTAGATGTTTGATCTGATGTAGCATGATACAGTTTTTCCGCACAGTATTTTACTATGTTTTGGAATACATCACGTATGGTTTTATTATATGATGCTCTGATTGCAGTTTTGATTATATTAAAAACAAAATTTTTTTTGGGTCGTATTTTGGGTTGTTTCAGTTATTGTTAGTTGGGTTTTTAGTTGAGTTTTTCTTTGGATCCCTAAGGTTAGCTGACTTTTTCTTAACTTGAGCTTCATTATTAGAGACGAGCTTTCCCTTTCCTTTGATATCCTTCACCGGGTTTGGTTTTGGTTGCGAGTGAGGAGAATGGGACTTAGGACCGAAACTTGACTTTCGGTTCTTGGTGTAGTTAGAGTTGGAACCGCAACTTCCTTTTCAGTTTGCCTGACTACATGTGTGGCAATGATTGCATGAAGGAGATTTGTCCCTTGATTTGTCATTTGCTTTGGGATTGGACGCCTTTTTAGAGTGAACATAATTAGGGTTTTAGGACTTCGAAAACTATTTTCTCTCATTGAGGTTCTTCATGTATCTTTTGTTCCACTGGCGTTTCCGTTCAGCAAGTTGCTCTTGAGATTTATGAATATTCACTCTTGGTTTTGATTTCTCCTTATTTTCTTCGGTTGTTGTTGAAGATATGTTGGACACTTTCATTGGTTCGTTTGGTATCTCTTTTGTGCCGCTTGAACTTGGCTTATCAAAACTTGAAGGTTTGTTGATGGGTTCAACCATGTATCTACACTTGACTCTCCATGAGGTTCGATCTGGTAGGCCAACCGTTTCGTCTGCATTGTCTATGGGTGCAGACTAGAAGTAGTTGTCACAACCTTCAGCGTTACCTTTATCAACCAAGGAGGTCAACTCTGCTGTTTGTTTCTTAGTTATTCCTTTAACAGCATATAGTTGGTTCAGCACTGTTTGCACCTTTTAATAAACTACCTCCTTTTCTTTGAGGACCTTGGACTTATCCTTGGAAATGCAAGCGAACTCAATGGAATTTTCAGATACAAGCGATTTTGGTGTTTCGGATTCGCTCTTGAGAAATTATGAACAGTCAATCTCGTCCTCTACTGAAATTTCAATCATTTCACTTTCCTCATCAAATTAAGAAGTGGTTTCTAAATTCATTTTATTTTCTAAACTTAATTTGGCATTGGATGAGTCAAACTTCTGTATGGTCTCGGTTTTGATTTTTAATTTATCATTCTCGTCCAACAAATTCTTTAACATACATTTATGTTCTTTGGACTCAATAAAAGCCTCAATTTTGTCCAGTCCATATTTGTAGGTCACTGAAATCTCATCTGACGACATTATAGATTCACATTCAGCGATGACTTCGTCTTCCTTAAATTCAAGGAAAGGCAAAATCATTTTATGAATCTTTTTACCTATCTAACAATCTAGATGCAAGTGGGTGATATTAGTATATAAGTGTTTAGCAATCAAACAGAAAACATTTCTTTTTTTTTTTTAAAACTTCAAATTGTCTTGTTGCACATAAATAAGTTCATCCCTAGCCCTAACTAACTCTGAATCCTTGTGTTGTATCCATATCCTTCTCTCCTCACTCTTGGAAGACTCCCTGCTGAGTTGGTCAGTTAGGTTAGAATTTGCTAAGCGAGTTTGCATAAGACTGCCACTTAAGTTAGAAAACTTAAATTTTAATTCATTTAATTCTTTTTCGTAGTTTGTTACTGGTATTTTAAGTGATTCTACGATAGATTGTACCTTCTTGATCAACTGATCGCAATCGCTGATCTTTTCACTCACAGGCTTGGCAGCAAAACATTTGTCTTCCTTAAGCTTTGCTTCCTCACACTCACCTTCGGTTGTATATCGTCTCATTTGTGACACTCCAGCTATCACCATCAAGCATTTCCCAGAAGACTCAGTAACTCCTTCTTTAGCCATATAAGCTATTCCATGCGAGGGTCTGTGTACCTCTTCATCTTCAAAGTCTGTAGACCGGACTTCTACTCCACCAAACTCATCATCAATAACATGTTCTTGCACAATTAAAACATTCATAGAAATGTTAGTTGCTTTCTTCTTCTTTATCTCCTCTAACTTTCGCATGTGGTAAGCTTCGTCATCTTCTTCATCCTTTTTCTTAGACATCTTTCTCAGCATGCAATCCTTAGCAAAGTGGTTCTTGACGTGACAGTAGTTGCAGTCATATCCTGAATCTCCCACAAGCTTGATCTCCTTCTTCTCATCATCCTTCTGAGTTGTGTTCTTGCTCTCCTCTTTTGTCTTTTCAGAGCTATAGCTTCCCTGCCAGTTTTGGTTCTTGTTGACAGGGAACTTCTTATGAGCAAACTTCTTTGGGTTTGTAACCATCATTGCATATTCTTCATTAGTCAGATCGTACTCTGACATATCAGATTCTTCCTCTTCGTCTGCCACACTCTTGCTCTTAGAAACAATGGCCAGAGAACCCACACTCGAAACTACCTTCGCTTCCTTAGTCACCACGCCTTCATGAGATTTGAGTATACCTATTAGTTTTGCCAGCGAGTAGGACTTAAATTGCTCATGTGCCTTCACAGCCGAGACCACTGCCATCCATTCTGGTCTTAATCCATTCATGAATGTGACCTTTTGTTCGATCACCTTCCTTTCAATACCACGCTTCATCATCTTGCTAAGCAGATGGTTGAAACGATTGAATGTCAGAATGAGTTTCTCTTCAGGTTTTTGTTCGAAAGCACCGAACTCAAAGAGAAATAGGGTTTGGATCGAGTGCTCTAGATCCTCATCAGTTGAATATAATTAGTTCAACCTATCCCATATTTCTTTAGTTGTAGTACATGAACTTACTAAACGGAAAGTATCGGCTTGCAAAGCGAATCTGATCATTCTCATGGCTTTAACGTTACATAACACCTTGTATTTTTCTCTCGAGGGATCTTCTCTACATCCACCAAGAGTTGGTTATACTCTTTTTGATTTTTGATCGTTTCGTTCGTTCCAGAGTGAACAAACGGACCCAATGTTACTGCTTCCCAGATAAGATAGCCATTGTCTTCAGATCCAACGGGATAATCTTCGAAGTGATGCACCCATACTTCATAATCTTAGGTATAGAGAATAGGAACCCTCATAGTGGATCCTATATTGTTGGAGATGTTGATTGGATTGACTTGAGAATCGTCATGATATATGATGAACAACTTCTTCTTTTAATTTGCTTGAATCAGACTTGTAAAGTTAAAACTAGGGTTTTATCGAATACTAGATACACCATCGACAAGAAGAAGACGGCTTCTATATATTCGATAAAAGCAGAAACCCTAATGGATTCTTCAAACATAAGAGATGTGTATATATTACACAGTCTCCTGCTCTGATACCAATTGATGAGATTATTACGCTATTAGATCGATAGATTCTAAAAAGTTAAACAAGAATGAAGCAATCAAAGAACACACGAATGGATCAAAATATGTCGAATGATTAATATCTCACACCTCAGAAGACCTCGATGAAGAAGTTCGACTATAGAGGTGTGCTTAGGGTTACAATATGAAAGCTATTAATGAGAATGTTAACCTTAAAGCTATACATGCATGTATAATATATAAGCTAACCCTAATGCTTAAACCACGGTTAGACAGGCCCAAACCGGGTAATCAAAATATTTACATTAAGCCCATATGACGCAACACTCTAGACCCAACAAAGAGACATATTTCGAAGGATTTTGTAACATCTGGACTTCCAGGTATATTACTTATTATTTATTTATTTGTTATCTATTGAGTTACTCGACGAGTCGGTGCTCCAACTCATCGAGTAGAGTCGCGATGTGCCACATGGGATTAATGACCTACTCGATGAGTCCGAGAGCCGACTCGCCGAGTAGACGATGGGATAAGAAACCCTAAATCCACGGGTTTGGGGTCTATTTAAAGGTACTTATAGCCTCATTTGTGGCTACACTTCCCAGAGAAAAAACCATAATCTCCCTTTGAGCTTTTAGAGAGAGAGAGAGAGAGTGTGTGTGTGTGTGTGTGTGTGTGTGTGTGTGAGCTGACTTTGAGCACTTTGGTGTATCTTTGGAAGAGAGGAGGAGGTTTTCAAGCAAGGACCAAGATGAGACTGTTAGATATATTTTTATTCAGCCAAGAGCTCCTATTAAAGGTATAAAGTTCGAACCTTTCTCATTCGTTTGGGTAGATCTCAAGTTTTTGGAAAATAGGGCTTCTTTTCTATATATTATTAGGACTTTGAGGATTGTAAGTTCATGTGGAGTTTTGGACTTCAGATCTGGACCTTGTGAGGTCCCTAGCATCCAAAGGTCTCTGCTTTATTCAGCCTTAGTGGAACTCTTGTGTGAAAACCCTTATTAGAGCATGTTCTTGGCGTTTCATGCTCAAAGTGCAATGCATGAACGTAAAGCCTGTGACTTTACGTGATAAATGAGCCCTGAGAGTGTAGATCTAGAGTTTAGGGATGTCTTCTGCCTTAAAATCGTCTGATTAAGGAAAGAGTCTGAATCGACTCGCTGAGTGCAGGAGTCGACTCGACGAGTCGATTAGGGTTTGTCTCGATGAGCTGTCAATACTGTTACTCGGCGAGTTAGGGGTTAACTCGACGAGCTGGACCATCTCAAGGACCTATGGGTAGCGACTGGACTCGACGAGTCACATGAGTGCACTCGACGAGTCAGGTCAAACTGGGACTGTTGACTTAAGTTGACTTCTGTTGACTTTAGGGTTTGGCCAACAGAAGTAATAGAGACCGTGGAGGGGTAAAATGGTCTTTTACCCATTCCAAGAGTTAGAGAGAGAGTAAGATAAACTTTTGGAGTATTTTAGTTGGAGTGGGGTATTGATTATAGATGCTTATCTAGTGTGTTAGGCGGAGGCTAGTTCGGGATTTCCGTGTACGTGACTGTTACTTGCTAGTTTTCGAGGTGAGTCTTCCCACTATATTTTACCTAGAGTGGTATTTATGTGTGACCAGAGGGTCGTATATGCTTACTTGAGTTATGCATTTGTCTGTGTGGTATATATATATATATATATATATATATATATATATATATATATATATATATATACATACATATATATATACATATATATATATATATATATATATATATATATATATATATATATATATTCTATGTTTTACTGAGATCGGACCGGAGGGTCCTCACTAGGACCAGGCCTGAGGGTCCAACGAGTCATGGGACTGGAAGGTCTTACTGAGTTATAGCCTCGAGTGGCTTGGTATTTTGGGGAACTCACTAAGCTTCGTGCTTATCGTGTTATGTTTTATGTGTTTCAGGTACTTCCGAGGATTGCGGGAAGGCACCGACTTGATTGTACACACACACACACCAGAGCTGGAGTTATATTTTTGGTGGATCTTGGATTAGTGATAAATAATTTTTGAAATATGTATTGATATTTGATACTTGAGTTTTTTAGAAAATGTGACATATGTTTTGTGGTGTTTGAAAAAGAAAATTTTGGTTTGAAAATTTACGTTGTTATAGATTTCCCAAAGAAGAAGAAAGATAGAAATCCAAAGTTGAGAGCATTTCAGATGACCTTGGAGGCAACAAAGTATGGAGCAGATTAAGATAAGGAAGTTGCTTATCCGAAGTTTATGATATGGAGTGGTCGTCTTATATAGATAGTATTATGTTATGTAGCCTGGTATAAGAGGCATGGATTTTGATGAACTTTGAATAACATTCTAACCATTTTTAAGAAGTTATACAATCCCTATTATGTAATACAAATTGATATGTTAAGATGCTATGTGACTTTCTTATATGGTAGCTTAGAGAATCGTGAGGCAATACTTAGGAAAAGTATGAATATGTGTGAAATGTAGTAGATGCCTATACTACCGGAAACACATGACTCACACTTGGATTACGAAAAGTCACAAGGTTACTAAGGCACTAGTTGTTGAATTCATTTTTCTAATTTATGTTGTTACTTTCATTTTAGTGATGACTAAGAGAATGAATGGTATTCCGACCTTAGTGATCATAAATAATCGATTCCGATTAAATTGTGAAGTGAGTCGATTGATTCAAAGAACCATGCTCATTGTAGTCCAACATTAGTTAAAAAATTGGAGAAAGAGATAATTAAGCGATCCACATAAATATCATAGCCATCGTTAGAGACTAAGTAGTCGGTAGCTAGAAATGCTACCTGCTATGATGTGGTTGTACCATATTAGGACATAAAGGTATTTATCTTACGTACTAGAGTTTCACTCATAGAGGCATGAGTCTAGCCATTGCATCATATGATGGAAGGTCTAAGTATGACCCTTTGCTCTGTTATGGTTGGCGAAATAAAGACCTTATCTTGGATTGATTCTATTTAAGAAAGGTGCATGAGCCTCCGATGAAGGTCGAGTGTGTAACTCAAAAATTAGGATTGAAGGTCCAACAAAGAATGAAGAGTGGATGCAAGGTTGAGCACCATCAACAGTTAAGAAGTACAAGAGTTAGATATTCGTGGTTGTCGAGGCCAACAAAATTAATAACCTTCAATTGTTTACACTAAAATATTGTATAGTGGTTAAGAGGTCGAATCCATGGAGATTGGTTCAATTTGTTACTCAACGAAAAATCTCTTTGTAAAAATACTTGTAATTAACAACAAAAGTAAAAATAGGGATTTTGATATTTTGAAATACTTGAAATAAATCTAGAATTAAACTAAGATTTAAATGATCAATTCAATAAAAATAAGAGTTTGATGTAAAATCAATAAGGGAATGACGGTTGACTTAAGGTTTCCTCACTTTGACTTTTGATGAACATATCATCAGAATCTAATGATGCAATACTTGTTTTAAATCCTCCGCTTGGCTATAGTAATCCAAGAAGCTTGAGATTACCTAGACTTTTCTTAGTTATTAAAATGGTAAGAGAAGCTCATAACAATTTCCTTAGTCAAATTCACAATTTCCATTAAGCACATAATTCGTGAAAGTCAACTAGCATTAAGAACCAAAAAGTCACCAAATCCAAGAGGAGTCAAATGTTTTCACTTTCGTATTGGATAAAATGTTTTTATAATTGGGTGAAGCAAAACTACCACAAAAATGACTTGTTGTTTGCTAATTTGAGAATACTTTACTTAATCAAGAAATTAGCCAACTAATCACTACAAACACATTTAAACTCATGAATAAAAACATACAAGTAGTGATAAGATCTTAAAACACAAAACATTATCATAAAGATTCTAGAACAAGTTCATGGAGTCTTTAACATTCAACAAAAATTCAAAGGATTCCACCGAAGTCAACCAAGTTTAGTTTAGCCTAGAATAGCTAAACTCAAGAAAACAAAGTAAGGAAGGATTGTACCAAATATTTAACAAGATTTAGATATGAAAAGATGATGTTCTTCAAGTGTTCTTGGCCTTCCAAACCTCCAAAAACTCCAGAGAAAGTGCTCAAAAGTCGGATGTGCAAGTGTCTGAAAAGAGTCCCACCAAACTTCCTCAAATAGAAGCCAAAAGTAAAATCACGAATTTGCCCTTACAGGAACTCATGCCAGCCGCGTAATGATTCTATACGGGCCACATGAACTGATGGAGAATGAGACTTCTTTGAGTATTAGGCCTCCACAGCTTAGTCCATTGTCCCAGTTTGAGTCCGATCAGCTTCTAGCCCGTTTTTCTTCAAGCTCTCTTTATTATAAGCCCAAGATGGGTTCTCCAAATGATCCATAGCTCCCGTAATTACCTGATTAATAATCTACGCACACTCGAAAATTCTCCTGCATCTTTCAAATTTAAAGTTTATTTCCTCCAAGCCTTCACCTCCCAAAGAACCCGCTCTACTAGTCTCCGAAAAACCTGCAATTATGCTCACGAAACTAGAGAGTACCCGAAATAGTCATAAAATAACAAAAATGAAAATATGCATGGACATTAACTAACATATGAATGAAAGATACTAAAATAAACTATAAAAAGAAGTAAATAAAATAAAACTATCAAATACATGTTTGGAAAAACATAGGAGTTACGATTATTACGTAGGATGGAAATGTGACATGCAAGATCATTATCCAGCGCTATTTTTCTGATGGTTCTGGGACATAATCATACTAAGGGGAAGATAATTATAACACCCGAAAATTCGAGCTAGACATTTAAGATATAATTATATAATCCTAGATAAACATGTAGTAGTCGCAATGACTATCTCGTAGATATAAGGAGTGCTTGAATCCGACCTCTTATGAATAAGTTATGCTTCGTTGAACTTTCGCATTCAACCCTATATGTTAAAGTATATCGTAAGATACAAATAAGAGATAGGTTGTTAATTAGCCTAAGTAATCTAAATGAAAGTCATAGTAGTCATTAAAGCAAGAGCGTGTATATAAAGAATGCCTAAATTTCACTTCGTATGAGGGAGTTATAATTTTTCGAAGTTTTATCGTAGCAGTGTCAAAACAGAAACTAAAACTAAAATCGGATAAGTGTTAGCCGAAACAATCTAAAAGAGAGTTGAAGATCTCGTGAATAGGATTTTGTCGATATAAACATAGTCGAGAACGAATGTTTTATGAAAGAGTTACGACTTTTATATGGAATTTAACAGTCTAAGTTTGTTAAAAATATAACTTTAGAAATAAATTTAGGATTCCGATAGAGTCTAAACGAAAGTTGTAGTACTCGTCGATAACTATGCATGGATACAAAGAACATCGAAAACAGATCTTGTATGAGAAAGATACGTTTTTCTAAAGTGTTTTGAGAAATGCCTAGCACAGGTAGGTTGTGACATGTGCACTTCTAGACGGTGGGGTCGTGGACAAGTTGTTTGACATGTGCCAGCATTTCGGAGGAACAACGTCAATGAAAGGGCGTGGTACGCACCTTGATAGGCATTGTGCGCCTACTAAACCCCCTATAAATAAGCCTTGAAATCATCCTCATTTCCCATATTTCTCTCTGAAATCTCTCTGGTCCTTAAAGTCTGACTTTTCTAGACGCCTGAGTATTTTTAGCTAAATTCTGAAGTATCTAGGAGCTCGAAAAAATAGAGCTTTTAGATCGGGATTTTGCCTACGCAACTTCATGATTTTCGCTAAAGTTGTTGTAAGTTAAACTGCACTTATTATACTTCAAGTGTAACTTATATTTATATTCATATTTGCTATTATGAATCTGTAAATAAGATTTATCAGTGATTCCAACTCAAAATAATAATCGATCTACTTATAAGAATGATATCTTTGCTAGATTTAGTGAGGTGTTTAAAATGGGATTTCCAAACAGTATACTCTTTATACAAAACGGACCCTACCTCGATATGATCTTATGTTGTTATTCCTTACTTGATAGATCTTGATGTAGACATTGGGATTGTTGAGGAATCTAGACTATCATTAGTCCTAAGGAATATAAGACTAAGACTTAATGATGTGAATACCTAGGTCATATTAAAGAAAAAGTTGAGGTGTTAGAGAAGCTCTTCCCAAATCACAAGTCGTCCATTTTAATAAGTGAGTGCATAGTTACTTTCATTTTACATATAGATATGAAGTATTTAGATAATTAAATGCTATATCTGTTTATTATCAGTGATTAAGATGTTGTGTGTTATATTAAATAATATAAGATGCTTTTTACCATATATGCAGTTTTATACTTATAAGATATTAGGTAGTGACGAGTGATGAGAGTTGATAGAAGATGATGGTGTTGGGTGATGAGAGATGAAAATGATGATAATCGATGACGACTTTAATAGTACTATAGTAATAACGATGTAGTCATCTAACATAATATAGGTGACGACCATAGACTAAGGTTCGCAACCTTTAGGCGATGAATTACAAGTTCATCTAATGCACTCTATTCCTTACTAACATGTATTATGGTGGAATCCCTAAAGCAGCACTGTCTACTCGATGTTCTCGATGATCCTTAGAGAAGGTCCTTGTAGATGAATATATAAGAAAAAGAGGATAGGTAACCGAGTTAATTGTTTGATGTGAAATAGATAATTAAACAAATTAATTATAATATTGTGGGTTGAAACCCCTATGTACTCACCAGACTTCCTAGTATAATAAGGTACATGGATAATGTTGTTTGGATCTGATTAAAGATTTGAGGAGATGTAGGCCATTAGTATAATAAGATGTTGTAAGGTCTGTTAAAACAAGTTTATGCTTATGTTTTGTATCAATTATGACATCCTAGGTTTTTATATGAAAACGTTTCTTCGTATATGTTTTGGTTAAAACAATGTTTTGGGAAAATATTATGTAATAAAAGAATACTCTGAATTAAAATAAGCATAAAGAAAAATTTTAATTGGCCGATAAATTAGGGATGTTACATGATACTTCATTCTTGAAGAAGATCCATGGTACGATAAATCCAACAAATATATCTACCGAGGTTGTTACAACAAAGAACTTGAAGTTATATGTGCTTTAGTTGGCCTTCCAGACTGGATGTGAATGTGGGAGTTAAAGAGAGATATGAGGTTTATAAGTTTGATGTTCAAATGACAAATGATTAGTTGATCTACCTCCAAGTAGGAAATTGTTGAGTTGTGGAGTATGATATGTCTTTTCACCTTATTACTCTACTACCAAGACTTGTCAATGGATGCTTGGTCTTGACCTCATTACTCTATTACTAGGACTTGGCAATGGATGCTTGGTCTTGACGTCTACAATGCTTGGTTCTGTGATTTGCACTGTTGAGTAGCAAAATTATAGCGCTCGACCAAAACATATGTTCTAGGTTAACTTTTGTCATTATAAAGAGATCTTCATGTATCTTTGTAACCCTAAGCAACCCAAAGCAGAAAGGACGCATGATGAATCTATATTCTACTGATCTAAGTCATCTAACAAGATATTTATTTAGTTTGTCATTCCATTAGCACAGTTACTCTAATCATGTGAACCACATAAGTCCTAGTGTTCTTATTTTTCTTCACAACTTTATTTTATATGTTAATCACATTTTTTCATCGTACAAGTTTGGAATTTAACAAAAACAACTCTACACAAAAAAAGTCCACATTTTTTTTTTGTAATTCATTAACCAGAAAATGAGAAAATACTTATAATCGTATTTTTTACATTAAAAATAAATTATCACGTTGATTTGTTTTTGAAACGGCAAGCTAACATACTCCTAAAATCACATATGTTTGCTAATGAGCCTTGAACTCATGACCTCTCATTTGAGAGTGTCACTCTTTACCGTTAAGCCAACTTCCCTTTAAGGAATTTTACTTGATTTAAAGTTACAACTAAGTTAAAAAATTTAACTAACGTCCTTCAAAACACCCATGCGTTGTACTTATACGGTAGTTAATAGTTATAGACATGAACAATGATGCGGCGGATTTCAATACAAAAAATTTACGTCAATATTTTTAGTAAAATCATGTTATTGATTGTTAATATGGTACAAAAATAAACAGTAAAATATTTTAAATGGTGAAAAACGTGATAAGGAAAAGAAGCACATGAAACTAATGTAATACTCCGACATAACTAAAGTAAGTATTGTAGTTGATGGGTAACTCAAATCTTTCGTTTACATACAATCCGCGTTAGCCCCATGTGCTTTCTATAAACCGTTGCTATCATTAAGTTGGATAATTTTTTTCACCTAAAAAACATTTCATTTCGATTTAATTATATAGAACGAAAATTTTAATTTATAGTTAATAAGGAAAAATATACATTCCAACAAAAAGAACCCAATTAGCTTGGACACATTTAAACTGTTTTATGTGAAACGAATCAAACTTGACATCCGTCTTTTTTTTTTTCTTTTTTCTTTTTTTTTCTTTTTTGATATTAGTATTATCATTATTATATAATATTAAGATTTTTTACATATGCTTTACACTAAATTACTTAAAATAGTCTATTTCAATTACTAAAAGTCACATTCAACACTTTATTTTTTTTGTTAGCTAGGACGGTTTAAAACTTCCATAAAGTTCTTATCATCTATGAACACTTCCAACACTTGAAAACCGGCTGTCTCAGTTTCAATTTCTATGCGCACCCTAGAAAAGTTGATCATACTTATTTCTTTAGTTGCTTGGTCAGCATAAAATGACTTACCCACCCCACTAGCTACATAAAAGATCATATCCGCGGAGCAGCTGAAGCTCTTGATGGCACATTCAAGCAAGTTCATGAATGAATGAAATCAGTTGAATGAGCGGCCAATGACGAAAGCTTTTATTGCGTTCTGCTATGGTTGACTTTTTCCCTTGCCTAAAACAACTATCTTCTCTTCACGAACGGTTAAGAATCCTCTTTGTATGCGCGTTCTCTCTTGTTTATTCTTCTAGTTGTTAAATTATAAAGGTCGATCTATTTGATATGATCCAAATAACTGAATCCAAATAGATTTTGATTTTTCAGTATATTGACTTGTTAGGAAGTAAAGTAGATATATGTGTCAACCGCAAACTGAGACGGCGGAAACGTTCGGGGGCTCTAACAGCTCCGTCTTCTCAAAACCTGCGAGTGTACCTGTCTGCCGATTCCCTGAGAATACAAGTGATTTTGAAAGTATATCAACATTTAGGTTGGTGAGTTCATAAGTATGTTTTTTGTAATGAAAACCTGTCTTTGAATCTGTGAAAATGTTTGAATGTTTCTCAACAAAATCCAATATTTTCTTTAGAAAGTGTAAAGTAGTCTTAAACCCTAAGACCAAACTGTACGTCCGTTATTGTATTCTGTAGTTGTATATGAAATTAATAGTTTGTATGCCTGGTTACCACCAACTATGTTGTATTGTATTCTTTTATATGAAAAACTCTTGTATGAAATCCCAGGATGCCACCAGTAATGTAAAGTAAAATATTGTATGAAAACTCTAGCTACCACCAGTACGTATAGTGTTGTTATTTTTGAAAACCGTGGCTACCACCAGTATGTATAGTGTTGTTCTGTTTAAAAACCCTGGCTACCACTGGTATGTATAGTGTTGTTATGTTTGAAAACTCTGGCTACCACCCGTACGTATAGTATGTTCTTGTATGAAAACCATGGCTGCCACCAGTGATGTATAGTAGTTTTATTACTTAAAATAAAACCATGTGTTTGTATCCATGGAATCCTCCAGTGTAATGTATAGTAGTTTTATTGATTAAAATAAAACTATTTGAAGAATTGAAATCCCGTAAACAAATGGTTAGTTTATACTATTGTGATTTTGGTATAACCATGCTTGATTTGACCTAGTGACCTCTACGACGTTCTTCAGGCATCGGATGTTATGACATTTGTTACCCCAGGCATGTCTGCCTAACTGTAGCTAACAGTTCAGGTGTGGGATTGTCAGTCCCGTATAGATCCATACACAAATCTCACGCTCTCCCTCCAGGAGACTCTAGTTATACTATGGTAGGATTTAGTTCCGTACCCTCGGAGGGTACAATTGAAGTAGTGCCTCACAACCCTGTATTAACTAGTTTACGTGTAGTGTTGTAGTGTTGTCTTGTACTTGAATTAGTATGTATAACTTGTAGAGTAAAAATAATTATACTTAAATAATTATTTAGTATTGTACTCTTGTATTTGGAAATTAGTATTGCATACCATAAACTTTATCTACCATAGTTTATATGTTTGTTACTGTATAAGACCCTTGAATTGGTAAAATGGTGTATTGTATCCCAAAGTACACCCATTATAGTTTTGTATGTATGTACTCGTTGCATGTATTGAGTTTTGTAAAAGTTTTGTATTGTTCCCAACTGTATCGATCATAGTTTGATTGTATGTCATGTATTGCACTGAAAACTTTGCAATTTTCTTTGTGAGTTGAAAACTGCCCTTATGCTTAGCATGTTAATAAAGGGATAAAAATATTTGAATATTTTTATAAAATGCAGTGTTTTCTCGGTTTGTATCAATTGAAAAAGTTTTTAATCTTTTTGAAATTGTTTGTATATAAACACAAAATCCTTGTGTTTTACTTGTATTCCCCCTGAAAACATTAAAAACAGTGAAATGTAGGGGGTATGAACTTATAGTTAGTGTGTGTTTGTAGCTAGATAGGGGACGAAAAATATGACCCTCGAGTTGATGTATGCAGAATTAACGGATTCCTAATAATGATTAAACACATAATTGTATTTAAAATTAGCGATACCATTAATTAGAAGTGTTAGAAAACACTTGTTTTTATGTTAGGAATAGTTACCAAGAGTGTTGGAAGTGAAAAGAGGGTTTTCGATTCCAAGGGGTTCTCGGCCGAAAACGGGTTTTCGGCCGAACACTGGTTTACGACCGAAAACTGTTCTTGGTTCTGCTGGTGTTTTTGGTCCTTGAAGATATGAAGGTTTATCTTGGTGTTCTTGAGGAAAAATATGAAGATTTGAAGGATTCTTCTTGAAGTTATGAACATTCTTGGGAGGTTCTTGGAAGCGGTTTGTGGGAGTTTTCGAGTGAGTATTGTGAGAAATGAGTAAGTTTCTGGGGAAAAACCTTTATATCAGTTGATTTTCGGCCAGAGATGGGTTCTCGGCCGAAAATTGGTTTTCGGCCCGAGGGTTTTCTGCCGAAAACTAGGTGTTGAATGAGACCAGCTGATTTTTGAGTAAAATCTTAGTTTTTCGAGCGTTTTTGGTTCCGAAAACTTATATAAACTTTATTTATATATTTTAAATCATTTACTAACCTTCACGAGCTTAACGGAATAAACAAAATTAAAATTTAATTTATCGGAATTGACTTTTGTTGACAGGAAAGGTATCGGGTTGTTACATCATCCCCCCGTTAGAGGGAATTTCGTCCCGAAATTCTTTCTATGAATTACAATCATGGACTAGGAAAAAGATGTGGGTACTTCTGTTGCGTCTGGTCTTCTCGCTCCCAAGTGAATTCAGGTCGCCGCTTGGCATTCCAACGAACCTTCACTATTGGGATGCGACTTTGTTTCGTTCGCTTGAATTCCCTATCTATGATTTCGACTGGTTATTTCATGAAGTTAAGACTCTCATTGATTTCGATTTCCTCGAGTGGAATCACAAGAGTCTCATCGGATACACTTCTTAAGATTTGACACGTGGAAGACGGGATGAATGTTGCTAAGATCTTGGGGTAACCTGAGTTTGTAAGCTACGGGGCCGATCCTTGCAAGGATCTCGAATGGCCCAATGTATCTTGGATTCAGTTTTCCACGCTTTCCGAAGCGGATCATTCCCTTCCAGGGTGAGACCTTCAATAAAACGCGGTCACCAACCTGGAACTCCAAGGGTTTTCATCTCTTGTCGGTGTAGCTCTTTTGTCTATCCCTCGAAGTTTTTAATCGTTTTTAGATTTGTACGGTCTTTTCTGTAGTTTCTCGAATGATGCGTGTCGCCCACCTCAGCCCAACACAAAGGGGATCTGCACTTACAGCCATAGAGGGCTTCAAATGGGGAAATCTTAATGATAGTGTGATAGATGTTGTTGTAAAAGAACTCGACCAGTGGCAAATGGGTATCCCATGACATGCCAAAGTCAATAACACATGCTCTCAGGATGTCTTCGAGCATTTGAATGGTTCTCTCACTCTGCCCGTCAGTTTGTGGATGATAAGTTGTGTTCATGTCTAGCTTAGTTCCAAGAGCATCCTGGAGTGACTACCAGAATCGCGAGGTGAATCTGCTATCTCTTTCCAAGATAATGGATACTGGCACACCATGCAGTCGTACTATATCTTGGATGTAGGTTCTAGCTAGTCTCTACATTTTGTATGTTTCCTTGATTGACAGGAAGTAGGCGGACTTGGTCAGTCTGTCAACGATTACCCAAATAGTGTCATGGCCACTCGGGGTTTTGGGCAATTTGGTGATGAAGACTATTGTAATTTATTCCCACTTCCATTCAGGCATCTCTGGCTATTGGAGTAAACCTGAGGGCTTCTGATATTCTACATTCACCTTGGCGCAAGTTAGGCACTTGCCCATGTAGGTAGCAATTTCAGCTTTCATGTTTGGCCACCAATAGAGTTTCTTGAGATCCAGATACATCTTATCTGAACCTAGGTGCATGGAGTATCGAGTTTTGTGTGCTTCATTCATGACAACCTCCCCGTGACCACCGAACTTTGGAGTCCATATCCGGTTCATGAAATAACAAACCCTGTCACCCTTGATTTCGAAGTTCTTCTCCATTCCCCTTAAGGCATCACCTGCCATATTTTCTGATTTTAAGGCTTATAGCTGGGCCTATTTTATTTGTGTGGACAGATAGGAATGGATGGTCATTGTTAGTGCCTTCACTCTACGACCTGAGTACTCTTTTCGGCTGAGGGCGTCTGCTACATTGTCCTTGCCAGGATGATAGCGTATTTCACACTCGTAACCATTGAGTAGCTCTACCCATCATCGTTGCCTCATGCTAAGCTCCTTCTAATTGAAAATATGTTGAAGGCTTTTGTGGTCGGTGAAGATTATGTACTTGGTACCATAAAGGTAATGTCTCCAGATTTTTAGGGCAAAGACCACTGCTCCCAACTCCAGATTGTGAGTTGTGTAGTTGAATTTGTGTGCTTTAAGCTGTCTCGCGGCATAAGCAACAAATTTTCTCCGTTGCATAAGCACATAACCTAGCCCCTGATTGGATGCATCACAATAGACAACGAAGTCTTCCGTCCCTTCTGGAAGAGACAAGATAGGTGCGCTGCACAGGGCCTGCTTCAGTGTATGGAACGTAGTGTCTTGCTTTTCTCCCCAACTAAAAGTCACACCCTTTTTGTGTTAGGGTGGTAAGCGGTTTAGCAATTCTGGAGAAGTTCTGAATGAATCTGTGATAGTAGCCAACAAGACCCAAGAATTGACGAATTTCTGTGGGCGTTCTCGGTGCTGACCAATTCTCAGTTTCCTTTATCTTGGAAGGGTCCACGTGTATGCCTTCTTTGCTGACCACGTGACCTAGGAAAGTTACCTTCCTGATCCAAAAATCGCACATAGATAATTTCGCGTATAGTTTCTTTGTCCTCAATGTTCCCAACACTTGTCTCAAGTGCTATATGTGGTCTTCCTCACTTTGTGAATGGACGAGTATATCATCTATGAACACTATCAATAATTTGTCTAGGAAAGGACGGCATACCCGATTCATTTAGTCCATGAATACGATGGGTGTGTTGGTTAGACCAAAGGGCATCACTACAAACTCGTAGTGACCATACCGAGTCTGAAATGTTGTCTTGGAAACATCGATCTCCTGGACTCGTAGTTGATGGTAACCTGATCTCAGGTCTATCTTTGAAAAGTAACTCGCCCCCTGTAGTTGGTCGAAGAGGTCGTCGATTCTGGGTAGTGGGTAGTGATTCTTGATAGTGAGTTTATTGAGTTTGCGATAGTCTATACACATCCAGAAAGATCCATCCTTCTTCTTCACGAAAAAGACCGGTGCTCCCCAGGGTGAGAAGCCCGGTATAATGAATCCCTAGTTGAGCAGTTCGTTCAGCTGGCTGGATAATTCCTGCATTTCTGTCGGTGCTAGATGGTAAGGGGATTTGGCTACCGGGGTAGCAACTGGAATCAAGTCGATTTGGAACATGACTTGGCGTTCAGGGGGACTCCTGGAAGATCTTCGGGGAAGATATCAGGAAAGTTGCAGACTTTGGGAATGCTCTCGAGGTTTTTAAATTCTTGTTTTTCGTTGACTACATGTGCCAGGAATGCATGACACTCCTTTCGCAAGTATTTTTTAGCCTTGACGCACGAAACGATACGAAGGTTTGTGCTGAGTTTATTGCCATAGATAACGAGGGTTTCGCCAGATGGCAGATTGAGGTGAATGGCTTCTTTGTAACAAAGAATATCAGCACAATTGGGGCACAACCAATCCATGGCATTGTTGACATCGAAGCTTTTTATGGAGATCGACATAAGGTCAATTGGAAAGGAATAATTGTTTAGAGTGAGGGAGCATCCTATGAATACGCCGTTAGTGCTCTCTTTCATTCTGTTAGCCATCTCGATGGTGAATGTTTCGGTTAGAGGTTGGGGTTTGTGTTTTAGTAAGTGTTTAAATGCATGACTGACAAAACTTCTTTTCGCACCACTATCAAAGAGAATGCATGCATAAGAGTTGTCGAGGAGGAATGTACCCGTAACTACGGTGGGATCAATGACTGCCTCCTCCTGGCCCATGGCTAGTACTTTCCCGGTATTGCCAGTAGTCGTTGCTTTTGGGCAATTTCTCTTGTAGTGCTCGGTTTCACCACACCCATAGCAGACATTACCTATTCCAGCTCCAGCAGCCTGATTGGCTGGTTGGACTGGTGCTTTGCAAAAACAGGTTGTGTGCCCCTTTTTGCCATAGTTGGTGCATTACATGTCATAGCAAGGTCCGTGATGATGGAAGTTACATTTACCACACCTTGGGAGAGTTCCAGCATATCTACTGGCAGGTGCTTAAGCAATGGGAACAGCAACAGGAATGGTAGCAGCATGGATTGCCACTATCTGTTGCTTCTTGGAGGGCTCTTGTGATGATTGGCCCTTCCGTTTGTTCTAGAACTTCTTCTTCCCACCACTTTCCTTGAGTGGTTCATGAGCGGCTGGCACGGGTTCTTGACGATCCATTTGGTCTATCAATGTCTAAGCCAGTCGTTTAGCACTATAAAACGTAAGAGGGTTGGCGGCTAAGACATTTCCTTGTGTAGGGGGAGTTAGTCCCCATATGAATCTCTCCACTCTCTTGCTCTCCAGGGTAACCATCCCGGGACATAGAAGAGAAACGTCAATGAATCTGGTAATATAATAAGTAATGTCGGAGCCCTTCATCTTTAGGCCCTAGAGCTCTTGTTCTATCTTTTGCATTTCACCCCGCAGGTAGTATTCAGTGAGCATCAGTTCCTTCAAATCCTCCTAACTCATAGCATTGGCAATCGGAAGAGTCAGGGATTTAACTTGGCTGTTCCACCAAGTTAGTGCGCTGTCAATGAAGGTGCATGCCGTAAACTTCACTTTGTTGGTTTTGGGGCACGTACAAATCTCGAAGATTGATTTGGTCTTCTCGAACCAACAAGTTAGTGCAATAACTCCTCCAGTGCCATCGAAAGACCGAGTTTTCGCGTCGATGAAATCCTTGTATGAACACTCCTTCGGGTGTCCGTGACTTTCACCAAGGATGGGTGGGTTAGATCCACTACCTGACCTGCTAGTTCCACTTTCATGGATTTGTGACATAACGGCAGCCACAACGGTCGTCATTGCTGCTTGGAAGACAGCAAGATCGTACTGAGGAGGTGGCGGAGGTGGATCTGTTGGAGGATTGTTGTTCTTTCGGGTGGACTTCCTCTTTGGGGGCATCTTTCTCTAAACAAATTTAAGAGAAAATGAAGATAAGTCCTCGATAGTAGTCAGGAATCAGGTGATATTGAACAACGTATATCTTATCCTAATAGTTATAGTGTTCTATCAAGTGATTTATAGTGGAAATCTACTTAATACAAGTAAACAATCGCCATGAAATTATAGAAACACTTGGAATGAAATCTGTACAATGTGTTTGGCTCTAGTATCGAAGTGCTACCAAATACTCCTATAGTATTTTAGTTCATATGCTTTGTTTTATTATTTCCCTTTCGTATAGAGTTTGGTAAGTTTTAGACTTGCTGCAACACCACTATCACTCCCAAACACATGTTGTTCGTATCTCAAATAAATAGAGTTGATCAGGCTATCTTTATCATAGATATGATTATATAACTACCTAGTTTTGACCGCAGTGTCCAACATCTAAATACTTTTGTTTTGTTCTTCTTGTGATGCTGCTTCTGGTATGTATGTAGTGTTCGTATACTTCTTATAAAATACTTAGATTTTAAAAGTATACTTCTAGTTTAGAGCGCTTCGGCCCCTTAGTGTTTATAGTTGTATACCATGAAAGGTTTGATATACTTAGTTAACTATAAACAACGCTCTGGTACCAATCTTCACACCCCCAAACCGAGACGACGAAAACGTTCGTAGGCAGAGGACGTCATGTATAGTATCACAAAATTTGCATCATAGTAATCAAAGAAACCGCAACCATTACATTGAATAAGTAAAGTATTTACATATGTTCAATACATAATTTGTATAACAACCAAAAACGTATAACAAAACTATAAAAGATGCGACTCTAAAAACTCCATCTTCTCAAAACCTGCGGGTGTACCTGTCTATCAGTTCCTTGAGAATACAAGTGATTTTGAAAGTGTATCAACATTTAAGTTGGTGAGTTCATAAGTATGTTTTTGTAATGAAAACCTATCTTTGAATCTGTTAAAATGTTTGAATGTTTCTCAAGAAAATCCAATATTTTCTTTAGAAAGTGTAAAATAGTCTTAAACCCTAAGACCAAACTGTACGTCCGTTATTGTATTCTATAGTTGTATATGAAATTATTAGTTTGTATGACTGGTTACCACCAGCTATATTGTATTGTAATGTTTTGTATGAGAAACTCTTGTATAAAATCCCTGGATGCCACCAGTAATGTAAAGTAAAGTATTGTATGAAAACCCATGCTACCACCAGTATGTATAGTGTTGTTCTGTTTGAAAATGCTGGCTACCACCAGTATGTATAGTTTTGTTTTGTTTGAAAACTCTGGATACCACCAGTATGTATAGTGTTGTTCTGTCAGAAAACTCTAGCTACCACTAGTATGTATAGTATGTTCTTGTATGAAAACCCTGGCTGCCACCAGTGATGTATAGTAGTTTTATTACTTAAAATAAAACCATGTGTTAGTATCCCTGGAATCCTCCAATGTAATGTATAGTAGTTCTACTAATTAAAATAAAACTCTTTGAAGAATGGAAATCTTGTAAACAAATGGTTAGTTTATATTGTTGTGAGTTTGGTATAACCATGCTTGATGTGACCTAGTGACCTGTAGGACGTTCTTCCGGTGTCGGATGTTATAACATTTGTCACCCCAGGCATGCCTGCCTTACTATAGGTAGCAGTTCAGGTGTGGTATTGTCAGTCCCGTTTAGATCTATACACAAATCTCATGCTCTCCTTCCAAGAGACTCTGGTTATACTGTGGTAGGATATAGTTACGTACCCCCGGAGGGTACAATTGAAGTAATGCCTCACAACCCTGTATTAACTAGTTTACGTGTTGTATTGTAGTGTTCTCTTGTACTTGAATTAGTATGTATAGGCTGTAGAGTAAAAATAATTAAACTTAAATAATTATTTAGTATTGTACTATTGTATTTCGAATGTAGTATTATATACCATAAACTATATCTACCATAGCTTATATGTTTGTTACTGTATACGACCCTTGAATTGGTGAAACAGTGTATTGTATCCCAAACTATACCCATTATAGTTTTGTATGTATGTAGTCCTTGCATGTATTGAGTTCAATAAAAGTTCTGTATTGTTCCCAACTATATGGATCATAGTTTGATTGTATGTCATGTATTGCACTGAAAACTTTGAAATTTTGTTTGTGAGTTGAAAACTGCCCTTATGCTCAGCATGTTAATAAAAGGATAAAAATATTTTAATATTTTTATAAAATACAGTGTTTTCTCAGTTTGTATCAATTGAAAAAGTTTTTAATCTGTTTGAAATTGTTTTTATATAAACACAAAATCCTTGTGTTTTACTTATATTCTCCCCAGAAAACATTAAAAACTGTGAAATGTAGGGGTATGAACTCACAGTTATTGTTTTCTTGCAGCTGGATAGTGGACTGAAAAGATGACCCTCAAGTTGATGTATGTCGAATTAACGGAATCCTAATAATGATTAAACACATAATTGTATTTAAAATTAGCAATACCATTAACTACAAGTGTTATAAAACAATTGTTTTTGTGTTAGGAATAGTTACCAAGAGTGGTGGAAGTGACTATTATAATTTCAGTAATACACCTGAATTGACAGAAGTACTAGCGTACTTTAGGACTAGATGCCTAATTATCTTATTTTGCTAAATGATGTTTGCATGCTATATCTATAAGATGCCTTGATATGCCTTAGGTTGCCTATCTAAATTGTTATTATTAGGTTTAAGTTCTGTTGCCAAACCAGAATTGGAAATTTTTCATGTTCAGGTTTCTAAATGTTTAATTACGTTACTAGAACTGGCATATGACTTTTCAGATAATAAGGAGAATTACACGTCTAAACCTTCTCTATCTATATTTTCCTCTCGACACACAAAAGCTTGTTTCGGTGTAATGAACATCATGATAAGGACTCGTAGCAGACTGGGAAAATAAAGGAAATGAGAAGACTTATGATAATGAAGGATACTATTGGAAGATGTCGTAAGTAATACATTTAGAGTGGTATCTTCCCTTTAGAATATGTCTGATAAAATAATGGTACATCTAGAGGAGTATGGTACGTCTGAAGTACACCATCATTTGGCTGGATGATAGAACTTTTGGTGTAACTCAAGAAGTCATCCCATCGTGTAGTATTTCCACCACCAACCAAGTCGAAGAAGAATCGTGGTTGAAGATACATGGGGAAGAAACCCTAGAAGAGTCTATTAGGACATGTGTTTATTTGGACACATTAGTATATGTTAAAATGTATGGTGAGTTTAGGAATAGAACTTAGTGGAATGTGAGACAATACTTGGGACGGATATTAGTATGTGTGAAAGGTAGGAGACGCATATACTACCAGAAGCACAGGGCTCGCACTTGGATAAAGGAAAGTCATAAGGTCAATAAGATGTTAGTATTTGAGCTATTTTGTTCATTTTCATCATTACCTTTGTTTTGGTAATGATTTCTATTTTGACCCTAGTAATCAAAGTGAATCCAGCCTAACTAATCTATGAAGTAAGTTTGACGTAGTGTCTAAATTTAGATTAAAGGAAAAGATATTCAAAACGATCAATAGAGGTATCGTGTTCACCGTTAAGATTAAGCAGACTATAACTTGAAGTAATACATGATAGAATGTGATTATAGCACATTAGGACATGAAGGAAGGTATCTTTCATGCTAGAGTCTGACCCAAAGAGACCAAAGTCTAACTGTTGCATCCTACGGTGAAAGGTCATTAGAACATGACCATCGGTATGCTATGATAGTCAAAGTAAGGACCTTAGATTTAGGTTAAGTCTAGCAGTAGTCTCTAATGAAGATCAAAATTAGAAGGGAGAAAAACTGCAAGAATTTAGCACCCTCAACAATCAAGAAGTTTAAGAGTCGGAAACATACTAAAAAAAGACATAAGAGTTACGATTACCACCTAGGATGTAAAGGTAACGTGCGGAGTCATATACAAACCCTATTTTCTTGATGATTCCTAGAAATAATCATCCTGAGGGGATATAATTGTAACGCATGTCAAATCGGGCTATGCATTTAAGATATAATATATGTTCCGTATTAAGCAAAATAAGAAAAATCAACCTAATCGTCCGTAAATCATAAAACTAAGTGCGCCAATATATATATATATATATATATATATATATATATATATATATATATATACACACACACACACACATCATCATCATCTCGATCCCGAAAATATAAATTTCGTAGAAATCTGACTCCGTATGAATTAAGTATGATTTTTATAAAATATAAAAGTCAACCACACACAAGGAATGTGTGACGTTAAAAGAAAGGAAGAGAATGGTTTACTTTTAGATAAAGCCACCAAAAGGCGAATCATAGTACTCTTTAACATAGGAATTTTGAGAAAAAGAATGAAAAACATGGAGTTTGTGTGAGAGAGTTATGATTTTAGCAAATGTGATCTTATAAAAATAAGGACGAAAAACAAAGTCAGAATTAGCTGATGGATTCTAAAGGAAAGTTGTAGATCTCACTGAGAGCTTTCTGGGAATATAAAGAAGGTAAAAATAGAGTTTGTATGAAGAAGTCATGGAATTTACAAAATCTGCGATTTGTGCCCCGCGTAGTATACAGTAGGTGCGCGGCGTGCACTTCTAGAAGGTGAAAACGCAGACCACGGAGAGGCCAACATGTAGCAAAAAGTAGTTAGGGAGACATAGCTTTAAATGTGCAACGCGCACTCGTTTTGCATGGTGCACCCCAAAAACAGCTATAAATAGGAGGCCATGCATTATTCCCTTCCCACACCTCCCAAGATCTTCTATCTCGAGTTGCTTCCAAATTTAGCATGTTTTCCCTTAGTGGGTAGTTAAGGGTTGTGTGTAATAATAAATGAGAGGTTGTGCTAGGGTCGTGTAAGTTAGTGCTTGTGATACGTTAAGTAAGACTCGTGCAAATTAGTAAGTCGTGACCTATAATGCCTATCCAAAGTATTATTATATTTTCATTCCTATCGTGCCTAGCCAAGTACTTTTGTACTGTCATGCTTATCTAAGTACTATTGTACTATCGTGCCTATCCAAGTAATTTTGTACTATCGTGCCTATCCAAGTACTATTGTAGTACTATTGTGCCTATCCAAGTACTTTTTTACTACCATACTTATACAAATACTATTGTACTAACATGCATATCTAAATACTTTTGTACTGTCGTGCTTACCCAAAATGTTATCATACTGCCGACAGAGATCCTTTAGGAAACATCTCTCAAGATCACCATACTAGGATTAGAAAGTGAGGAGAAAGGGAATGGTGTAATGGATTTACTGTTGGGTTTTGGTATACTACAACATCCTATGGTGCACATACAACCCTAAATACCTTGGATCTATGTTCTCACTAATTATACATGCAAATGGTTTCCAAGGTATTAATCTTACAACTAGCATGCATTTAACATAAAAATATAATATACTAGTTAGCATGACATACCTTTTGATGGAGCTTGAATTCTTGGTGTATTTGGCCTTAAAGAGCTTAGCCCCAAAAGTTTGGAAGCCTTAAATGGAATCACAACACACCATGGACAAAGGATGAGATTGAGAGAGAATTCCATGCACACAAAAAACACCATGAACTCTAAAAAGATACAAGTGGCGATTTTGGGCAATGAAGTATCTATTTATATGTGGGATTTCTAGGGTCATGGATATAACCCAAATCCATACCCATGGGCTTTTATGATCCATGGTTCACGTGGCCCAACTCTTTATGTATCCATACATAAACTTGGTCCAACATGGATCCTAAGCCCAACACATATAAATATAACAAATTATCTTTTAGTCCCCATAGATTTAATTAGTCTCTTTCGACCACTAAATTAATTTGAAATTAATTCCTGATCAATACTAATTAAAACATATGATTTGATATTAATATATTATTACTTATAACATATTAATAAACCATAAATAACCTTCTTTCAAAAGTCCATCCTAACAAATTGTCCCGATGATATGCAACCCAAATGGACCATACTACTCTCGGGTCGAATACATACCAATAATAGTTATGGGCTTAGACACCCAATACAACAATCTCCCACTTGGATAAGTCTAAAACTATTATTCAAGTATGACTCCAAGATCCCGACTAGCAATCGTAGCTCTTAAAAGCCGCTGTCAAACTCTGAACAAATCAATGACATGTCCATTAGATAAGGGATCATATATTCCTCCATTATAGATATCATATGGACTGAGATATGGATTGTAATCATTCACTCTGTCCATTTGTTGTTTCTTGATTTCCGATTTATGATGACTGACTAATTGAACAAATCAAATGCGTCCAGGCTCGGCTAAGCACTTACGTTTGTCATCACCAAATCATCGAGGGGCCCACATATATCGCTTTTATCCCGAAGGTAAAAGGAATGGATAAAATTCGATTCATATGGCTTGTTCTACTACTTGTTGAATCATACACAAAGGTACGTTTTATAACATCGAGTTACCAAATGCATTTTCGTGCAATCAATATACAACCAACTCATAGTAACAACTCATATCTCTAGGTTTGAAGAATATAAGATATTATCATCTCATGATCACTCGTGATAAAATCCATGAAGTGATTCAAATGAGCATGGGTTGAATCCAATACTCGAATCCCTATTCCAGGAGTACTCATGAATGTTGTAGTAACTCTTACTATGTCCACTAGCTTGAACATCTACAAACCCATTTCATGACAGTCTTGCCTTAATACCTACTTCCAACGTATTATCGACTATGGGTGGTTTGAATAACTTAGTCATTCGGAAAGAATAACCTAGTTATTCTGGAAGTCAAAACATGCAAAGTGAAACACAAGAATAATACTAATCCTCTATGGTCCCAAGCACCTTTGAGAGTAAATAAAACACCTTTTATTTTAACACCATATTGATTACTCATTATTCATTGTATAATGTTTCAAATAATCAAATTTATACTTAAATTTAAAACAATAGTTGTCCCATGGTTCAAGCATGTAAACTATGTTTTCTAAACACTAGTCGTGTCATACATCAAGTATGCACACTATGTTTATCTATGATCTTTACTTTGTGAAATAGATCAATTGAACATGATTCCAATGATGCTCATTTCACAATCCCAAATCTTTATCGTAAATATAAGAATTCCAAATTCCTACCATTTAACGAAATTTTTTAGATTGTAAACTTATATGCATTGATCCTCTCGTAATGACTATGCACAAAGTCACAAAGACTTGACAACAGACATTACATAGTATTCCAATGGAGATCAATTCCATGGAAATGAAGTTTCAAATTCAAAGTACATTACTTTGAACATCCTTCTTGCATTAAGCTTTCTAATCTTACACAGATTTGAAAGAACAAATTCCACCTACGGAAACCTTTCCAGATTCCCATTTTGACTATCACTTCTGAAAAAGACTTACCTCTTTTCAGAATATGTCAACATGGTCCTTCCAAAATTAGCACTATACTTCCAACTATCCCTGAGCAACCAATCTTTGGTAAACCTTAGATTGTCCTCGATAATTGTTTAATCATTTTAGTCATATCCAATTCTAGATCTTAATGTCTTAGGCACTCAGAAAATTTAGAAAGGATAAATATTATAGCACATGCAATCGATCCTATATCCGAAACATATAGGACACGATTCATGATGTCTCACATAAAGACATGATACTAGACCAATCTTTTGCTACAATATTTTTTATTTGCCATGTTCTCAAAATTTGACTATGAAGAGGGATGACGTAATCATAATCGAATTTTGAAAACGCAATATATATAGAATTTCCTTATGTTGAACCATTCCAATACAAAATTCATATATATATATATATATATATATATATATATATATATATATATATATATATATATATATATATATATATCCCTGACTAAAGATGATCAAAATCTCAATCTAACCTTTTAGAATTGAAATGAAGTATAATTTCCTCTCCCTTAATTATAGCAAAACAACGCTTCCCAATTGAAACCCTTTTGTTTTCTATAATTAACACTTAACATAATAATCATGCTCCCAATAACATGATGATTATTAGCATAACACTTATGCTTCCACTAGCTTTGACATGTACTGAGAAAACAACTGGACTTCTAGAAATCAATACTTTATTGACTTTCTTACCAAAGTTCAGATTTTTGATACAAGATGCTTTGATAAAACTTTATCCAAATCATACACATTTCCTTAGATAGCTTACATGTGTGTCTAAACAATTTTATAGAACTATGAAAAGGGATATCGTAATCATAGTCTCAATTTTTTAGACCTTTGCCATTTCTCACAAGTCTATGTTAGTGTGCCGGTTACCCACACACACTCCACTAACAACTTTGAGAATGCAAATGTCACAATTGCTATCTACTAAAAATCTACTTAGTGAAAGCGTTTCCTCACCATCATTTTCATGAATCGGAGAGAAACCTTATGACACTTAGATTTTATGGTGTATGAGTTCCTATCCATCTGAATTTTGTCAAAACCATAATCACAAGACAAGGTTAGTGACACTTCCAAATTCATATGGATTGAACTTGTGCAGTCTTAACTTCTTGCCACCTGGCAGCCCAAGGGCCTGCCATTGCTTCAAAGTAGTTATAGGCATAGAAATGTCAACACGATAGGTTATAAACCTCAATTCGTGTGCTAGTGAAGAACTATAGGTTTTATCCTTGATTAGTTCTTGAAACTTTCAAGACCTTTAAGACTCCCACTGTCCTCTTGACATATAAAACTCTCTTGTCAAGAACCATTCCTTGACAAAACAAATATTCAAGGGATAGTGCGGATTCTTATCAAGACTAACACTTCACGCAATTGGCCTAAGTTGGTCTTTGTTTTATCCAAAACATCACAACTTACCAATTTCAAATGTACAAGAGTAGAAAACATTTTACGCTTACACTTGACTAGTGTTAATAAACCTTTTTTAAGATGTGTCACTCAAGTTACAATCTTGGAGTATGACTCTAAGACTTTGCTTTTGGAATGAAGTATGACTCATGTTCTTGATTTAACCATTCCAACAATTCATAGCTCCTCTTCTTAGCCATAAGAAAGTACTAAGATGTCCTTAGAGCATAATTTGTGATATGGTAATCATTAAGATGATCATGAACCATGATACTAAAGTACTCTCCCATCTTTTCAGATTTGAGAAACTTTTATCTTTCTGCCTAATTTGATTCTTCTCATTCGTTATGCCATACATCGAATATTTTCCAATGTTTTAGAATTATACTTAAACTTGTAAGTATAATCGTATTTACTAAACTTTAGTAAATCATGACAAATAGTCTTATCGATCTTTGTGGTGGATTTGACCAATGCACACGAATGTGTACTCAATCCCTTAGTCCTTTCACTTGACTTAATTTTCCAATGATGAAAATTCTCATTCATCATACAACATGTATGATTCCAAGTTTCGGTCCAATTGAAACTTGGGTGATGAGAATATTTCCTTATTTGGTAAATTATGACACTACCACATTCGAAAGAATCAAATCCATTTTCCAATATTGCTATCAATGCAATCATATAAACAACCATTTTTCACAAATGCCACTGTAAGGATATTTAAAATAAATAAAATAAAACCTTATCTTTTATTTAAAACTTGCGGAAAAACTTATCCTTACAATGCAAATGCATATGAAAAATTTGTTGTTATCTTTTCCTAAGCAATATATCACAACTCTTAAGCAACAACTCACAATTCTGATCACCGAACCATGCGATCGAAATCCATCTTCGCGATCAGAATCAGCATATACTTCCTTTAAGTTTCCTCTCTTCGATTCTACAAAACATCAATATGTGAACTGGTCACGCCATGTATAAGAATCTCAAATAGGAACTTAATAGAGTTAGATAGTGCACTTTACCCGAAGTAGAGTCAAACTCTTTGACTTTACCAACCTTGTGATTGTTCAGGTAAATTAGGCAGCTTCGCAACCAATGCCCTATCCTTTGGCAATAGAAGGTTTGGTAAGTTGATCTTCTAATCAAATTCGCTTTACTAGTCCTCAAATTATTTCTGATTCAACAACACCAAGCAAATAGGTAAGATCATTAAGGTTCAAGTCATGGTCTGTCACATAGTAGTCCCAAAAGAACTCACTATGTGACTTAGAAAGTGATTGAACATCCAACTTTCTCAAGAATTTGACACCCAACTCTCCCGGGTTGTCAATATGTGACTTCATCTCCAAGATGTGATCACACATAGATCTTGCTTGCCAATAGGGCTTGAGTGACCTTGAACTTGTGGGTTAGGGAGAATAACTGGAGGGGGTAGAGGAAGTGAAATTCCAAGAGATTTGGGTAGATCATAGATGTCTAAACTAGACATCTAAAATGGGAGATATTCAAGTTAGTTGATTTTTAAGTCCTTAATATAACACCCAATATGAAATATTAAGGCTAGGACCCAACACAATATTTTATAACTTGGAAGAAGGATGCCGTAATCCAAGCTATAAGATATTTGAAGGTAGGTGAATGACGATTCACCAATTTCCATCATGAAAAACGAAATAGTTTATTAGGTTTTAATTGGATTTGAAACTCCTAGATCTTTTGTGATTCATTGAACTTTTCAATGACATGTTTCAATCTCGATTGTGTCCTCTCAAATTTTGTGACTGGGATGCTGAGGATCACAAAACAAGGTGTGAATAACCATGAAAATTCACTTGGTACCCTTAATATTATCACCTAATCGATGTGTCGGTTAACCACACGCGCTCCACCGATTTATGATAAACATTAAGTCACCCTTTGTTATCCTTACTAGTCCAAGTTAGTGTGCCAGTTACCCACACACGCTCTACCAACGACTTGGTAAGGTACAAAGTGTGAATTTCATGGGTTAGCACCAAATTCACATTTAAGTAACTAAGATTGGGTACTTAAAAAAGGTTTAGTTACTTAGTATTTATCATTAATACTTTTAATGAAGGGAGAATTACAGTCCTGTCAAACCCGTTCGGCTAATGACCCTCCACCAGTCAAGGAAGCGGTGGGTGAGAGTGGACTCCCATTAAACTGCCATTTTATTGGCAGTAACCTTATACCCCCCTTATAAACCGGCTTTGTGAATGAGGCCTACTAACGGTAAGACTAACATTGTTCTTATACATATATATATATATATATATATATATATATATATATATATATATATATATATATATAAGTATTAACTATTAATATTATAATAGTATAAGGGTGTATTTGAAACATTTAAAATACTTGGTGGTTTAATCTATTAATTAAACTATACTCTTAATTTAATTAAACTTAAACCATGTCTTTATGGAATTATTAACTCTTTTAATTAGACACTTTAATTAATTTAATGAAGTCCATAAAGTTTGAACTTTAACTTTTAAAATTCTTGGGTTTGGAATTAAAGTGTATATGGGGTTTGACTTTACAAATTCCAAAACTTGAGGACAAGTTTTGAACAATTCAAAAACTTATGGTTTCCATAACTTATGAATTTTAAAGTGGTTTAATAGAAAAAACTCTTCAAGTTCCATAACTTGTAGACAAGTTATGGAAGACTTTAAAAACATTAAATAAATGTGACTCTTCATTTTTTCATAACTTATGGAAATTTTATGAGTTTTAAAATTCATAAATGTGAATTTTCATGTAACTTGAGGACAAGTTACAAAAACACATATTATGAAAAACTTCTAGATTAATTTGAATTGAAAACAACTATCTCATAATTTTCCTATTAATCTAAACAAACTCATAAACATGAACATTCATAATCAACATTTTTCAAGCACCATATAAACATGTATAAAACTTGAAACTTTGATTATTATCCTTTATTTGGATGAGAATAAACACTACAATAGTATCAAAAAAACAAATTTTATGAACAAAAACACTTTGCGGTAATGATTCTAATCCAAAACTGGCCAAAAAACTCGAAGATAAGCTATCCGGGGGTCCAACTCGTCGAGTGCATGAACCAACTCGACGAGTTGGATGAATTTGTTCATGGACTCGTCGAGTCCATAACTGGATTCGTCGAGTCTCCTGTTTAGACAAAAAAAAAATTCGATTTTTTTTTAGTTTTTTCCAGCAACTTGCATCAAGTATAATTGAAAACAACCCATAGCTCTGATACCACTGTTGGGTTTTGGTATACTACAACATCCTATGGTGCACATACAACCCTAAATACCTTGGATCTATGTTTTCACTAATTATACACGAAAATGGTTTCCAAGGTATTAATCTTACAACTAGCATGCATTTAAC
Source organism: Lactuca sativa (assembly GCF_002870075.4). Classification (NCBI taxonomy): domain Eukaryota; kingdom Viridiplantae; phylum Streptophyta; class Magnoliopsida; order Asterales; family Asteraceae; genus Lactuca; species Lactuca sativa. Next base: position 135,023,351 of record NC_056629.2, read on the forward strand.
ATAAAAATATAATATACTAGTTAGCATGACCTACCTTTTGGTGGAGCTTGAATTTTTAGTGTATTTGGCCTTAAAGAGCTTAGCCCCAATAGTGTGGAAGCCTCAAATGGAATCACAACACACCATGGACAAAGGATGAGCTTGGAGAGAATTCCATGCACACAAAAAAACACCATGAACTCTAAAAAGATACAAGTGGCGATTTTGGGCAATGAAGTATCTATTTATATGTGAGATTTCTAGGGTCATGGATATAACCCAAATCCATACCCATGGGTTTTTATGGTCCATGGTTCATGTGGCCCACCTCTTTATGTATCCATACATAAACTTGGTCCAACATGGATCCTAAGCCCAACACATATAAGTATAACTAATTATCATAATTAGTCCCCATAGATTTAATTAGTCTCTTTCGACCACTAAATTAATTCCAAATTAATTCTTGATCAATACTAATTAAAACATATGATTTGATATTAATATATTATTACTTATAATATATTAATAAACCATAAATAACCTTCTCTCAAAAGTCCATCCTAACAAATTTTCCCGATGATATGCAACCCAAATGGACCATACTACTCTCGGGTCGAATACATACCAATAATAGTTATGGGCTTAGACACCTAATCCAACATTTACTTGAATGTTGAAGAATATATAATTAAAGATTATATATGATGGGTTAAAACCCCTATGTATCTCACCAGGTTTTCGAACCTAACCCACTCAGTTAATTTGTATCACAGGTATCGATGCAAAGATACATTACACTGAGAGACTAAAGGACATGTAAATCATTATTATAAATTAATGTAAGGTCTATTTATGCTTATGTTTTATATCAGTAATGACATCCCAAGTTTTCAATGAATACCAATATCACAACCATTTTCGCAACAAAAGAATACTCGATTTTAAAATAAGCATAAATAAAAATTTTAAAATAACCTTAAATTTGGGGATGTCACGGCCATTTTATGGAAAGTATAAATATCGACTTTTACGAATAACCTAACTTACGCGACATGTTTCTTCTGACTTTGGACCACTAGAGATAACTCTTTGATCCTTTGGAGATTAGAAATCGATTGTAGAGATGGATTTGAAGAGAGTTAGAGCATAAGCATGTCTAATTACTCAGTTTGCTTTGTTCTAATCACGTGGTTCAAAGTCTACACTTTTTAACTGTTTTTATGGTGTAGTTACAGGCTAAAAACCATTTCTTTCATTTAGAATAGAAAATCCTTGAACATGTGTTGATTTGAAGATTTTGGATTCAATCTAGTTGCTTATTTATTATGTTTGCTTGATAAAGATCATCATGTGTTAAAGTTTTGATATTTTCTGTTTATTTTTTAGTATCGTTAGGATTAGATGATCCATCTATCTTGATGTGCTTGAATCTAATGATTTTATGAAGTATAAAATTGTAGGACTAGATTTTTGATTAAAAACCTAGGATTAAATAGAAAAGTTGGTAACTTAAATGTGTAACATAATATATTATGAAGATTCATATATAAAATTAGATATTTATTATCATTAATATCAATTTAGATTTTAAGTCTTGCATTATTCGAACTAAACACTGGTTTATTTTATTATTTCTCCATTTAATCACCAAATAGATAGTCTTAATAAATAAAATGATTGGTACTTTCAACATTATACCAGTCATTATTGGAATCGGTAAACAACAAAAATTGAATCCATTGCACCATCCTAAAATCAACAATATGGAATAGGTGAATGAAATCTAAATGGAAGTACTCTTTAAATTTTGTTTTCAAAACCATTTTCTACTTTGTCTTTAGTTTGAGTACTTGTTTGTTTTATAGTATTTCAAAAGTTGATTGTTATTAAGTTTTCTAAACTTGCAAAATCAGAACAACCCCACTTTTTCTTATTTGCTTAATTAGTTAACTTTTAGTAGATCTTTTTCATCTGAAATCATTCTCTCATTCTTGTTCCCTAAGTGTGTAACAAACCTTTCTTACCTAAACCTATATTATTTCATGACTAGGTACACTTCTTAATTGTGTTTTAAAATTGGTTTGGATTGGATACAATATATATAAATTAGAAACAAGTATATAAAATACATATCACCATCCGAGTTATTGGATCCACATTGTTTGTCATATCTTTTTTTAGTCTGAAATAACCCACCCAACCTTTTTCTTTTTATTTTCAGATGCCACCATTTAACCCTATTTGGATTCAACATTTTTTATTTTAGACTCTTCCAATTCGAGAAACATCCAAACTGAATCATTTCAATTTTAATTCTTTCTACTCGGACTCATAGGATTCGACTTTTTGCTTTGGAGTCAATATTTTTTGCTTGGATTCACTTTCCAAACTAACCCATTTGCTCCAAATTAATTCTTTGTTCAGACTCAACCTTGAATCTAGCATGATCCAGTCTATTTGTATTTGGATTAAATTGGTTGCTCGAAACGTCAGTCCGTACTAATTTATTATTTAAAAAAACATTTACTTTTTATTTTACCCAAAAAAAAATGAGAAACATTTATAGCCTAAATCCAAAACCTTTTACCCTCGGATAACATCACTTTTTTATAACCATTTTTTTTATTGAAACCATTTAACTGTTTCTTATTTAAAACCAATTATATTTTCACACCAATTTTAACCATAATTTATGGTTTAAGACTTCATTTTTCTTGTTGATTTGAAGTGAAGACACAAATGCTTCAAAGATTATTATTTTTGTGTTCTTCCTTGTACCGAGGAACTCGGATTTGCGGCCTCCAACTTATGTTCTTCAAAGATTCGAATCCACAGATTTATTTGGAAATTTGTTTGACCAACAACTTTTTCTAAAATTTGTATCTTTTCGAGGTTTTCATTTTATTTCCATAAGACTGGTTAAATAAAGTCTCAAACCACCTTCGGACCAATGATTTTTGGATCAGAGATCTAGACCGGTATCTTTCGACCTTCATTGACAAATCAACGGTCGTTCTTCAAAATCCGGGTTTGCATTTTAGTTATATCATTACTTCTATTCAACATTATGAATCTTCAGCAATGATTTATTCGATTTATCTTCAGTGTTTGTACTATTTAGCAATACATCACCAAGTCTACTTATAACCTGAAAATAATATCCTTGATTTTACCAGTAGGTGTTCACATCAAAGGGGGGCGTGTGATGCTATATCATATCGAACTTATTCTCTAGTTAGGTTTCATTATTATTTTTTTATATTTATTGCATTGTCAATCATGAGCATCCATTGTGACTTTATTATTGGATTTTGGATTTTAGAGACATTTCAAGACGAAGATTGATTCTGTAATTTGACGTGGCACTGAGTTTTGGTCTTTATAGATCAAATTTTTGGCATTGCTATATGTTATTTGGATTATAATTAATTATCTTTAGACTCACTATTTTGGATGTCTCATTTGTTTTAGCCTCCATATCATATTTTATGATTTTTTAAGTTTGCCTTTGCAATATTTTGAAGACGAAGATTCTTTTGGCGATGCGACGTTACATTGCTTTTTGATCATTTATAATCAATTTTTTGGCATTGCAAGACCTTTCTTTGGATCCATATTATTTATTTTTCGGACTTCACTTTGGGATGCTTCACATTTTTAGCATGTTATTCTTCAGACATTATTTGCAGCATTATGATTCTGTTTCAGAATGTTGAAGCCTTTGTGTGATCTGATATTGAGCTCTTCAGTTCAACAATCGAGGGGGGACTATAAACATAATTAGTTTTAGGGACTGATCAGATTCAAAGATTAGGATTTCTTATTTATACTCAGAGTTTGTTCCTTTTTTCGTTCTTCGATGTTAGATATTCCATTGCTAGATTTTGAGATCACAGCAGCTTCAGTTCTTCCGATATATCTCAGCATTAGACCTGTCTGTCAAATGTTATGCCTTTTATCACTACTTATTACCCTCATCATTTATGAGAATTTAAAGGAGATTGTTAAAGCAAGAAATGCTTTACAATGTTGAGTGATTTATTAGGTTAGGATATTCCCTTTTATGAAAATCATATTCCCTCCACTAGTATTTAAATTGGAGGTATGTGGTCATTTGTATGTGTGTACCATGTAGACTTTAGTTAGAGAGAGTGTGGTTGGGAACTCTCCCAAGTCATGAATGTTGTTTATATAAATTTGATATCTCTCTATCTATCCATTATCAGCTTACTTAATTGTTATTTTTATACAATTATCTTATTGATTGTTATTACTTTGCACCAAACCAATCGATAAATGGGTTCAACACTCTACATCTTTCTATTTCTTGTCCTCTCCTTATAAGTGATTAAAGATTCATCCACTAATAATATATTTATGGGTCGTGTTTACCTCAGACATCCTTTATGAATTATGCAATTAATCCTCCATTTTGAATACACAACCATCTTTTTATATCCAATGATTTTTTCATCCTTTAGTCAAATCAAGTGACCTATAACGTTTTGAGTTAAAGTTATATCTTCTAAATGAACTCATCACATGTTATCATGTAGCTACTTTTAGAACCTTCATCCTTAAGAGATGTGCATGGGACACCTAGTGCATTCTCATCTAGGTACTACCTAGATGACATTGTTGAATATGTAAGGGACGCCTTCACTATGCTAGATTCATCTTCTCACAAAGAGTACATTCAGAACCAAGTAACACCTTTACTCCAAGTGAGCACCTTGGAACCAACATAGCACATTTAAATAAGTAAGAGCACCTTCACACCAACATAGCAATCCAAAGCTTCCAAGGAGCAACACATTTCCTTCACCATGACAAGGAGCTCATTCAGGAGGTACCATTATTTTCTCCATATCACTTTCACATGTATATTGTGCTCACATATTAGCTAGAGCACATTTGAGCAAGACAACACCTTTCACCAAATGCCCTAGTGTATTCATGGACCCAGGACCGCTCCTAGTGCATTCTCATCTAGGTAGTACCTTCATAAAAGACCCTTGCACATTTAACAATGTCTGGAGTGCATTCTAATGCTTACGGTGTACTTGACACTTCAAAATGCTCCACCCTTTGTTCAAACGCTACATCTTACATTAGAATGCTTCTGTGATTCCAAATGCTCGAGTCACATTTAACAATTAACCATTAATAAGTTCATTTATTATTTATTAAATTGAAAACAAATAATTCAAAATCACTTAGTGGGATTAAATAATTATACTAAGGAATTATACTAATTATTTATAAGTAATCGATAATTCTTACATATAATTATATAATAGAATTATATTAATTATATACTTAATGGATAATTATCGAATTCAAAATAAGAAGTCTTTTGAATTTCCATGTTCTATATAAAGGAGGTAGTGTTAAAAAAATCATAAGCCTTTGGAAGCTTGAAACTCATCCTACCATCTCCCTCCTCCTCGAATCAACATTAAAGAAAGCAGCAAAGAATGTTAGTTGATTTTACTAGGGTTTTCAAAGAGAAATGTATTTCATGTTTACTTGTTAAGGGGTGTGATGCTGTTAGAAGGGTTCTACTAAAGCATCGAAACCAGAATCAAAATCGAAAACTACACCATTGATGGAATTCCAGTAAATTTGATTGTATTCATGCATCAATGAGAACACTTTATTGAAGTTATTTAAACATCGTGCTTCGACATAAAAGTCGATAAGAGAATTCGAAACTAAAAAATTGATATCAAGTCCAAATTTAACCCATGACAATCTTATTGTTGTCCTACTGTTAACAAACATGAACCAAAACATGAATTCAAAGAACTAATCAATGTAAAATCAACGACGTCATATGATTTCCTCTTATTAAACAAAACATTATAACAACATCTTTAAAGTAACCATTCTGATCAAAACCAGTAATAATTGAATTCTATGAAACCTGGTCTTTGTGTGTCATAAGTTGAAAAGTAGAAATAACTTCTATAACATGGAGCACATATTTATTGGAATCTTTCCAATCGCAATATTTGAATCATTGATTCAATTCTAGGTATCATAAGTATGAACTTCTCTGCCCTTTCTCTTACCTTCTTCTAATCTAGAGAGTTCACCAAGGGTACTCAAAATAATTACATAAGAATTAGATGCTAACTTAACTAAATCTTTCATTTTGACAAAAACTTCAACAACTTCTTCTCCATGTTGTTGTCTTTTCATGCCAACCATAAGTTTATGCATAAGCACCACATTCTTTACATCCACTGATTCAAATATCTTTCTAACTATGGTGGTTTGACCAGATCTAGCAAACCCTTTCACCATAGCACTACTCACATATAATTCATGTAAGAATTCAGACTTTTGTATTGTGCACATCATTTGGTGTGACACCCACAAATTTGGGTTAGGCAATCAAGTTATTCTAAGCCATAATACTGAATTTTAAAGTGGGATTATTTAGGACAAATAATCTTAACCAAATTATAGTATATGTGACAAGGATTTTTTATATATAAAGAATGCCCAAATCCGACTTTGAGTAAAGAAGTTACAACCTTCCAAAGTTTCGCATTCAAACAGTATGTCGTAAATAGTGTGTTGGAGTTAGCTTGATTATTAGCCTTAGTAATCTAAACAAAAGTCATAAATATCATAAAAATGAATTTGTGCATATAGATATCATCTAAATTTGACTTCATAAGAGGAAGTTAGGATTTTTAAAAGTTTCAACGTAGAAATATATAGCTCAGAAACCGAAGTAGAAATCGGTTGATTGCTAGGAAAATCAATCTAAAACAAGGGTTGAAGATCGCGTCCATATGGTTCTGTCGATATAAATAAAAACGAAAACGGATATTATATGTGGAAGTTATGAATTTTTAGCGAACTTTAACGGTCTAAGTCTATTCAAAATAAAGCTTTAAAAATAAAATCAAAATTATCTGACGGAGTCTAAACGAAAGTTGTAGATCTTGTCGAAATCTTTCTACGAATAAAAAGAATGTCAAAAATGGAGCTCGTATGAAGTATATACGATTTTCTGAATTTTTCCGAAAATCCCCACACACAGGTGGGTTGCACGGCACACACCTTCTATAAGGTGGGGCGTGTACCGCCATATTAGCGACATGTGGTGGAAAATGAGAGAAGCGACGTCTCAGGTGGGCGCAGCATGCACACTAGGCACGACACATAGTTGTGCTATAAATAGACTTTGGCTGCTCATTTCTTTCCTCACTCCTCACCCTCCTCTCTCTCAAAATTCTCTCGATTTTAACCCATTTCCCTTAGTTTTAGCCTTCGGCGAAGCCCTTCGATCCCTGAATAAATAGTAGCTAGCGAGTAAAAGCTCTACTAGTTCAGTTTTCTAACTTTTTGTCAGGAAGAACCTCTACAAGTTAAGCTACACTCTATTCTTTTCTATGTAACTTATATTTATAGTTATAAGTAGTCATTATGAACCTATAAATAAGATTTATTAGTAACTCCATATCATTATACTGATTGATATACTTATAGGAGAGGTGTCTAGAATAGTCATGTTGTCTTGGTTGTTGGATTTCAGAAAAGCTATTATGCCGAAATGTTCATGCCTCCCAACTCTTATGTCTGGTAGATCCTTACTTAGACTATCAGTTTTCATTTGAAAGATTGATAGGTCTAGACTATCTATAGCCACATAGAACGTTAGACTAAAACTTAGTGATAATAATAATAGGTCGTGTCAAAGGAAAAGTCGATTTCTAGAAGCAAAGCTCTACCTAAGTTTCGATTCATCACTTTTAACAAGTGAGTGCATAGTCCATTTCATCTTACACACAGATATGGAGTATCTAGATAATTACATGCTTATGTGCTTATTATTTTTGTTGAAGGTGATATGTGTTAGATAAAATAATATGAGATGATATTTAATTGATTTAATTATATAAGTATTTTACACATATAACATGAATTGGGTACTGACAAGTGATGAGAAATGGGTGATGTTAGATTGGTGCTAAATAGGTGATGACTACAGGACTAATTGATGACAGTCCCGTAGAACACTAAAAACGATGGACTTCATTCCTATAAACATTGGCAGTTATGGACTTAGTGTCTATTAGTTAAACATTGGTAGCTATGGACTTAGTGCCTGTTAGTTAAACGTTGGCAGCTACGACCTAGTGCCTATTAGTTAAACATTGGTAGCTATGGAATTAGTTCCTATTAGATAAATACAAGCAGTGATGGACTTCATTCCCATTTGATATAGGATAAGATAAGCCAATACGATGTACGTGATGACCTTTAGGATATAACCCTAGGGAAGAATGGATAAGAAAACAGGGATGGGTAATTGAGTTAATGGTTTGATAATTAAACATATTAACTTTATTATTGTGGGTTGAAAACCCCATGTACTCACTAGGTTTCCCAACGTATGTTAGCTAGAATCGAGTAAAAAATACATAATCAATCAAAGAAAACAGGAAGAACACATCGTGTAAATAAGATCTGATTAGTTCATATTAGTCTATCAAAGAGTACAAGAAGTTGAGAGTGTTTACAAAATTGAAGAGCACAAAAGTTAGTCTCAAATCTAATACTTAACCTATTTATAGGGTATTACAGACTCAACAAAAAATACAAGGACTATACATTCTAGATTCGAATTCTAAATGTGCCTTGCAAATACATATAGAGTCAAAACCACTTGGATTTCAAACCCTTACAGACGCAATGTATTTCAACTCCCCACTATCTTCATTTCTACCCTTACAATATTCCCCTTAGTCAAAGTAGCAGAAATTATTCCATAAGCTTCAAAGTCTGTAGAAGTACATTGCGAACCTCCATATACCATAAAATTGTCTTTCAAATCCCTGCCTTTTCTTCAAATTTATTTCTCTTACAGTTGTTGACGCGAACAAGGAGATTGGTATATTGAGCATTCGTATACCTCTCTAAATCACTAACTTGAAACAAGAATTTTGTTAACCTCCCATTCTTGTTCTACCCAAGAAATATAACCTAAATAGGTTGATGTATAATCCCCCATCTTCATACTTTTCAATATTGATCTTCCCCTTCAGTAGAGATTTAGGAACTTTCGAAGGCTTGTTGACAGCTAAAGCAAGCTCAATATCAGTAATTGCAAGGAAATCATAATAGTTGTCAATGAAAACCTTGATATGAGCAAAACCAATGATGAAATCATCTTTTTTGGTTTCAGTAAGCTTCAAAACATGCACATCACTTAAAATCCTTGTCACACTGACCAAGTCATTTAAGTTCATCAGTGAGAAATCTGCAATCGAGAATTCACATACAACATTGTTTGCTCTTAAGACCACATATCAAAAATTATGTAGAAGACCTTCAAAAAAATTGCTCACATAATAGTCATCACTTTCACAATCTTCACTGATGACCATACTTCTTCTTCGTTTTTTCCCAAGACTACATGGAAACGTATCTTCACTCTTTGGAACTCTTCTTTATCATTGAATTTGTCAACAATCTAGAACTAGGAAGATGTGAAAAAAATGTATTTTCTTGAGAAGTCAAGATGATTGAAAAAAGTATTCTCAATATCATAGCTCTTCTTAGGCACCTTGCGAAAAATAGGCATTCAGTCCAATGGAAACAATCTCCTCTACTGAAACAGCCTCCTCTATAGTCATTTAGTCCAATCGAAACAATCTCCTCTATTTCTCATAACACCATTGCTTGTAGGGTCACCCTTTTCCACCTCATTATGTTGTTAATTCGTGTTTTCTTTTCGATTTCTAGATCTTGTTTCTTTTTATTCTCTTCTTCTAAAGGAACCACTGAGATAGATTTCCTTTTATCACTTTGATCATCTTTCGAAGTTGGTGGAACATAACTCAAACTTGAACCTCCAACTCCTTCGTTTATTATGATCCCTTTGTCATTGGTCTTCTTGTTGTTGTAGAATTTATTGTCAGCGAAATAGGAAGTGAAGTCGGTATTTGAGTCGAAATCACTTTTCCAACAATAGCTCCGTTCTCAGAATCTTTCAAAGAACCAACACCTCCACATCCTTTATATCCCTCTTGTGATATTTGCACAACATATAGAACATTCGTTGGTAATAGAAGAACCAAATCAAGGACGGGAGCAAGCTCTGCTTTAATATTAGTCTTAATGGTCAAAATCAAATGACAAATTGACTCCTGAGAAACTGATGATTGATTTGAAAGATCAGCTTTCGAAATTGACTCCTTAATACTGGATAAAAATTCTTCCTGCTTTGTGAACACTTGAAAATCTTTCTTCGACTTGGCATCAAGCTTGTTCGAATGGTTAGTTTTAAAATCAACCAACTTTGTGATAACAGTAGCAACAAAATCAACTTTGTTATGTGAAAAAGTGTAATTCTTCTCCATCTTTTCAACCTATTTGGCCATCTTCGACTTGAGTTCAACCACCTTAGGATCTTTTCAACCTCTTTTAGAAACCTCCGCCACCATAGTTGATGGTTTCTCAATTTGTTTCTTCTTCTTTGGTACTTTAGCAGCTTTCGAAGAACCCTAGCCCCTTTTAATGGAAGAAAACTAATAGAAACAGTAGAATCAATTAACGCCAAGCACTGAACAAGAAGTGGATTATACGGATCAACATGCCTAAGCATCGCATCTGGAATATGAGCAACTGTAGGAAATATAGTCGAGTCATCAACAACAATTTGTGGAGAAGCCATCATCGAAAACTCAGCAGTTTCGACACTAGAAGGAACCAAAACCCCTTCTTATTAATAAACCTCCTTTAGGATCAAACTCCAGAAACGAGCACACAAATCACCATTTGTCAGATTGGTGTAAGTAATTCTTGTGCAAAATTCTTCCCAAAGATATGTGTTATAATCCACATATCGGCTATAGTAAAGCCCAAAAAGAACCGAATATATTTCCAATTTGGCTTTGTCAAACCCTAAACTTCGACCTGTCAAGCATCTTAATACGATTCTAAATAGAAAACTCCATATGCAGGGTAGACTCGACTTTTTAAGTGACTGGTTCCAATCAGATCGGTTAATGCCCCGTCTTATTGAGCATGTGAAGAACTTGATCATTAGTAACTTCATAAAAAGTACCTGAGATAGGCAACTTCATGATTTGGGCAAATTGTTTCCTCGTGAGCTTTCTCATTTTTGAATTCGTCAGTTGAAACGTGACGACCTTTGTGATTTTTTTGAACACCTCTGTGGAGCCAATAAGAGAAATCTAAGTCATTGGAACGACAAATGAAGAAGATAACGTTGTGGAGAGAACAAAGTTATTTAGGGTTTGAATCAGCATTCATAATTTCTCATGATATAGATCAACCGTTTGAAGCAATCGAAGATTCGTATTCTGAATCTTCATTAGAGGTTGTGAGATTTCTTCTTCATTAGTAGTGTTTGTGGGATCAACATTGGCTTGAGGAGTAGCGATTGTTGTGATTGCAAGGATTCTTGAAGACGATGAACAGTTGGTTACTTTGGGAAATTTGTTGCGAGAGAATAAAGTCTGAGAATGATACCACCAATTTCCTTTTTATAATCGATGATATTTTTGATTTTGAACTGGTAACAAATAATACACCGCCACATATCGTGTTGGTTACTTAACCGGCATCGTAAAAAGCTCCATGTCATAAAAAATGATCATCATGTTTTCCTTGAATCTCGTGAAAATCTTGAGTCATCATGTCCACCTGATCTTTCATTGTTCCCAACTGGATATGAACCGCCACTTAATTTAAACTATAATTAAGTACATATTGTTGTTTCAATACCAAGAGAACATCATTCCCTCGCACTGAGGCTCATTCACTTTTAAGATTTGAAAGCGAAATCATATGCCAGACTTTGCAAAATCTTGGTTTCGAGTTGGTATTACCCAAAACCTCAATGATTCTAGTGCAATTGTGTACCAAAAAATAAGTGAGAAGCAAATTAAAAAAATGTGGCTTTTCTGATATCGAACTGCATTTGATACAAAAGTAGTTGGATCCCAGACAAAGAATCTCTTCATTCGACATTAAGAGAGATTGCAAATTTCTTGTGTGGTTTCCTGTAAATTACAATCAAATACTCATTAATGAGCATCGAAGGGCTTCATTTCCATTGGTTTCACAAGGTAGGCTCAATTTTGCTCAACACCACAAGTTAACATAAGTGTGATTCAATTAAACAAAATTACTTGGATGACCAGTGTAGTCAAGAACAAGTATGGTTGGATATAATTTGCAATAACAAGAAGTGTATATGATATTTAGACGAAAATCACATTCAAAAAAAAAATAAGTACTAGATCTTCTTGGGCAAAAATTTCTTGGTTTTAGAAAATTTCATCAAGATCACGAATATCAAATTGAATGAGATTTTGAATATCGAAAAATGTACTAAAACAAGTGTTTCGTTTCTTGAACATAAATGTTCACCGTCAATTCCTTAATAGTTGGGATTTTTGGGTTTCACCATCATCACGGAAGAATGATTCAGGATCAAAAACATAGAGTGTTGTCATATCTACATTATGGTAGGTTTCGACCAGAGATGTCGAGGATAGGCTGTGAAGTGTGTGATCATGAAAGAAATTTAGGTGTAAAAGAATCTGTTTAATAACTTATCGTACCTTTGTGAAATATATGGACATTGCAGAAATCTCTTTACTCAATATGAGAAGAGAAAGCTAGCTCTTCGACTAATGTGAATATAGCCTGATTAGGAAGAAACTTTCATAGTGAGGGTTTCATTAAGGCTTCGAACACATAAAGTCTATGAGGCTTGAGGTCAACATACAGCCACATGCATCTAGCGAAGCTTAGCTAGTACATTAGTTCGAATGAATACCTATCCCCTTGATAGATATGATCGTTGAGCATGCACCTCAGCAACACGATCTTAAAATAAGACGCGAGTTGTTAAAAAAATATGAAATAAAAAACAAGAATTTTTTTTTTGGATTTTTGTTTTTGAAAATCACATACAAAAAATAAGAAAATATTTTTGGACTTTTGTTTTGGAAATCAAATACAAAAGTAAGAAAATCTTTTTAGATTTTTGTTTTGGAAATCAAATAAAAAAACTAAGAAAATATTTTTAGATTTTTGATATTTTTTGATATTTTTGTTTTGGAAATCAAATACAAACAAAACAAACTTTTAAAATGTTACCAAGAGACATTCGACATAGCAGGTAGCAACCCCCAATTGTGTTGCTCATCAAACAAATTTGTCCCCCAAAAAGCGAATTGAGGTCGGAATGGTTTACAATAAAGTTGAATGCGACACACTAAACTGAAACAGTAACCTCTTAACAGTTCGGAGAAACACCCACAAATAGACACCAATTTGATATAGAAGAACCTAGAACAAAACTTGCTTCTATCATTCCTAATCCATTCAGAATCCTTAAGAATGACTTCTAATCTAAAGGTTTTGTAAAAATATCTGCAAGTTGATCCGTTGTTTTTACAAAATGGACCTCAATCTTCCCGTCTTCTACATGGTCGTTTATGAAGTGATATCGAAGAGCAATGTGTTTAGTTTTTGAATGTTGGACTGGATTATAGCAGATGAAAATGGCACTTTTCGAGTAACAATACAAAGGAATTTTCTTCATGTTGATTGCATAATCGCGCAGTTCGCTTTGTATCCAAATGACTTGTGATGTGCATGCTACAACAGCCACATACTCTGCTTCTACAGTCGAAATCAAAACACACGTTTTCTTTTTCCATTGCCAGCTCACAAGATTTCCATCAAATAATTGGCAGCCGCTACTTGTGCTTTTTCGATCAAGCTAGCGAAACTTTTCCTTTGAGGTAGCGAAAAATATTCTTAATAGCATTGAGATGGTGTTCTCTTGAATTCAATTGACACCAGTCACAATTACATACAACAAACATAATATCAAGTCGATTTGCAATTAAATTCAAAAGTGAACCTATCATGCTTCTATATGTCGTTAAGTCCACATCAGGCATATCCAATGAAGGATTCAAGCGAGTGCCAACAGCCATAGGTACTTTCACTTTAGTGTTATTCATCATTCCAAATCTTTCAAGTAGGTTGCACATATATTTTTCCTGATTAATAAATATGCCTTCCCTGCTTTGACAAATATGCAAACCCAGAAAATTATTAATTTTCCCCATCATACTCATTTCGAACTGTCTTTTCGTAAGCTCCTCGGATTCCTTAAATAACAAAGGATCAGTCGAACCAAAATTATGTCATCGACATAAATTTGAACAAGCATCGTGTGATTCCGACATTTCTTTCGAAATAAAGTGGGATCAACTGATCCTTAAAATTGGCCAGAGTTGTATACCAAGCACGAAGTGCTTGTTTCAACCTAGAGACTGCCTTATCTAGAATATAACAATGATCAGGATACTTATCATTGACGAAACCAGGTGGTTGTTCGACATATACCGTTTCCTCCAATACTCCATTGAGGAAAGCACATTTGACATCCATTTGATAAAAATCAAAATCTTTATGCACTTCATAAGCAAGAAAAATTCGAATGCAAACCCATAAAATTATAATATTCCCCATCATACCCATTTCGAACTTGCTTTTCATTTGCTCATAAAATTCCTTAGATAACAAAGGATTAGTCGAACCAAAAATTATGTCATCGACATAAATTAGAACAAGCATCGGGTGATTACCAACTTTCTTTCGAAATATAGTGGGATCAACTGGTCATTAAAATTGGTTAGAGTTGTATACTAGGCACGGAGTGCTTGTTTCAACCAATAGACTGTCTTATCTAGAATATAACAGTGATCAAGATACTTATCATTGACGAAACCAGGTGGTTGTTCGACATATATCGTTTCCTCCAATACTCCATTGAGGAAAGCACATTTGACATCCATTTGATAAAAAATTGAAATCTTTATGCACTGCATAAGCAAGAAAAATTCAAACTATTTCGAGTCTTGCAACATGGGCAATGGTTTCTTCATAATTATTATCTTTTACGACTAATCTTGCTTTATATCGAATCAGATTGCCTTCTTTATAAGTTTTATTTTTAAAAATCCATTTTAAATTAATTAACGAAACATCCTTTGGTTAAGGAATTAACCTCCGAACTTTTTTTTGTTTGAATTCAGCCAGTTCATATTGCATTGCAACAACCCAATGAAAGTGTTCTAATGTAACCTTTATTGTTTTTGGTTCTAGTTTCAAAATGAACACGTTAAACATACAATATTCTTGATGAAAATTTAGCACTTCGTTTTTGGCTCGAATTTGGGCTCGTGACAAAACTCAAGAATTTAGATCACCAAGAACCTATTCCTTTGGATGATTTTGTGTTCACTTATCCATCATTGGATATGCAGGGTCAAAATCTAAAGGCGCGTCTTAAAAAATATCATCCGCTTCTGAACCTTCTCCTACATTCGAAATATTTTCAGTAACGTCATGAAAATCATTATTTTGATAATTGATATTAACAGGATTCGATCCACTTGGCTCCCCCTCGACCAATGGATTTGAGTTCAGATACTCCCCCTCGACATCAACATGGTCCAGTACATGCTCCCCTCAACTTGAGCTGTAATTTGTATATGCTCCCTCTCAATAGGCGAATCATAATTGTAATCATGTGATGTTGAACTCAAGTTCTCCCTCTCCACTTGATCGTTAGTCGAAATCGATACTCTTTCGACATTCACTCTTGAAGTTGATGTAGAATATGTGTCATTTTCTCCCCTTGTAACAGTCAAATCATCAAAATGTTTCAATTCTTCAAGAACATGATTGTTATCAACATGGTTTTCAGCATCAATCGCCCTATCTGAGATTCCTAAAATCAAATCATAATCAATATCATAAGAATTCATGATTTCAGATCTTCATTTGTTTCAGTAATTATCAGCTTCTGAACAAAAGACTGTTTGACTCTCTAGACATAATAGTCATCAAATGTAAGATTGAACGTTTATTTGATCTTTCTCGTTTATTTGTTCAACACCCTATAGGCTACAGAGTTGTTTAAATATCCCAAGAAGATTCCTTCATCAGCTTTCAATTGAAATTTGGAAAGATTGGCTATGAGATTCATGATGAAACATCTGCATCCAAAAACATGAAAGAATTTAACATTAGGGTTTCTTTTGTTTATTATCTCATAACGTGTAATGTTGAAACAACGATAATAAAAGAATGATTTTGTGTGAAACAAGTAGTCGAAATAGATTTTGCCCAAAAATATTAAGGAAAATTCGCATATGTAAGCATGGTTCGTGCATCTTCAGATAGTGAAAGATTCCTCCTTTCGACAACACCATTTTAGTGTGCTGTGTAAGGAGACGAAAAGTTATGTGAAATTCCCAACTCAGTCAAGAATGAATCAAGAATTCAATTTTTGAATTCTAAACCATTGTCACTCTTAATCATTCAAACTTTCTTCTTCAAACATAACTCGATGTTTTTGATGAAGTCAATCATCACTTGAGCGGTTTCAGACATTTGTCGAAGAAAGAAAACCCAAGAAAACACTTAAAAATTGTCAACAGTGACTAATATGTACTTCTTCTTATTGAGAGTCTCAACAGTCAAAGGTCTACATAGGTCAATGTGAAGAAGTTCCAAATGTTCAATGATTTTGGAATCGATGACAATAGGATGACATTGTCATTATTGCTTTCCTTGTTCACAAGCAGCACACAACGAATCATTATCAAATATTAAGACATGTAAGCCTTGAATAAGATCATTTAAAACCAGTGTGTTAAGATTTTTGAAATTAAGATGGGATAGACGTCAATGCTATGACTATCTGAGGTCTGAGGAAGCTTTCAACAACAAACATATAGAGGGAACTCCAACAATAGGTTTCACGAAGAGAGTGAATATGTCTCCTTTTTGTTTCTACATAAGAATAATCTCATTTGTTTCCATGTTAGAGATAATGCTTCGTTCTTCATCGAAAAGAACCCGATTACCAATGCCCACAAGAAGTTGCAAAACACTAATCAGATTATGCTTTAAGCCTTCGACGTATGCCACTCTATTCACTGTGAATATTCCATTTGTTAATTTGTCGTATCCCTTGACTTTACATTTGTTATTATTGCCAAATTTTACTAATCCTTCATTGTCTAGCTTTCAAAAATCCCTCAAATTCTCCTTTCTCCCAGTCATGTGATACGAGCATCCACTATCAATGTGCCAATTCTCATCATATTGCTCGTCACATAATACATGTGATCAATCAGAAGAATTTAGGTCGTTAATACCTTTTGGGTCCTTTGAAATTAGCTTGGAATGCATTATGAAATGATGAACCTATAACCCAACTACGAACATTCGACTTGAAACTATCAACTAAGTCAATTTCATTGGCTTTAGGCATCTAAACGTAATCATTTAATGGGAAATGTTCAACATTAATTTTCACTTTTTCGTCCTTTTTCTTAAATCCATCCTCTTTTTTCTTAGGAATTTCTTTCCACTTTTTCACATCCGGATTAGACTCATGTGACAAGGAACTTCCACACATCGAATCATTCAAGTAAGTCTCATAAGCAGATCGAATTTGCACTTGAGAGTACTTTCCCGATAGATATAGTTTTCATTTTCCTTCTAGTCAATGACTGATGTTTTTTACATCACTTCTCCCTTTCGCAAATGATGTTTTCACCTTTTTCTTCGAATCAAGGTTTGGAAAGTGTGGATATCTGGGTTTAAAAGGTTCATTTTTCTTTCCTTAAACGTCCAATTTCTCAAATTTCCAATTGGGAAATAACCTTTTTGGTAAATTTTGAAAACGATTTTAGTATTGATTTTGATAACCAACAACATTTTGATGAAAAGCTTGTTGATTTTGTTGAAAAACTTCTTTGATCATGAGTTGGAGTAACAAAATTCCTTTGATTCTTGTTTTGAACAAAACTTCCATTTCCATGATTTTGATCAAAATTTATTTGATGTTGATTTTGAACGAAGTTTCCATTTCCATAATTTTGAGCATTATGAGGTCGAAATTTATTTTGAACATTAGTTCAACTTTTTGTTAAACCATTTTTCTTTTGAGATGATTTGTTTTGAAATGACGTCATATTTTAGAAAATATCTGAACTTGTTCAGTTGATTTTTGCTTAAAAACCATTTATTTTGAAAAACTTTTACATTTTTCCAATAAGCTATGTTTCGTGCTTTTGTATTCGAAACACCTTCCTCACAAACCAATTTTTCAACATTTTCCTTGAAAATTTGTGCTTTTGTCTTTTGATGCTTTGAAACATTGGGTTAAGAATTACCACCTTTTCTTTATTTTTATGATCAACACTTGATTTTTCATTTTTAACCTCCTAAACATGTCTTGGTTTTTTTTGTTTAAAATTAGTTGAGTTTTTGTTCAAACCATTTTTGACTTTTTTTGATTCGCATAAAAACCTTCTTATATCACTTCTTTATTGTCTTCCTCAACCAGTTTGTTCAATTTTGGGTTCACCTTATCCCCATTTCCTGAGGTGACAAATACTTGATTTGGAAGTATAACATCATCTGTACCCTTGAGTCTTGGATAGACTACTGAGTTTGATTCCAGATAATGTTGTCCTTTATCTTTCAACACCTTTATGTACTTCTTTGATTCTTCATAAACCTGTTCGACTACAACTCCAGGAATAGGTGTTTCATTCGAAATATCACCCTCATCAGTCACATAGTCTTCTACCACAACATGATCTAAAAGATCCCAGACTTTGGATGTAGAAGGTTGATCACTGTTAACATTCGCCATTGACTCATTACATATTTCTTTGCCTTTAGCCATCAAATTGACATTAATAACAGATAATTGAGAACAACCGACACTTTACTCAGCCTAAATTACACTAATATTGTCAGAATCATCTTGGATATCAACAAAATTTTGTTGAGACTCAAAATTTCGACTTCTCAATCTTGTTCAAAATTTTAACTTGTTTGTTTTTAGTTAGAATTCCATTAATAATATGCACAAGATTGTCACACCCCCGAACCAAACGGCGGAAACGCCCGAGGGCTATTGTGACTCAATTGAATACCATCACAGTGAATATACATGAAACATAACATCATTCATCACCATGCATTAAAATATTACAACTGGTAGTGTTTACATTTAGTACATTGTTTCAAAACATTAGATTCCCAAAAAGTAAATTGTTCGATACTAATTAAACAAACAACGAGACATCACTGAGTACATTTTTCCCTTCAATTTACCTGTTACCTGAGAATACAAGTATTTTGAAAAACGTCAACATATGAAATGTTGGTGAGTTCATAAGCAATGTTTGAAACATAATGTTTTGTATGATTTTGAAAAACCACCAGAAAATCCGATATTTTCTGAAAAGATTATTGTAAGTAAGAAAAAGCGTGAAGATCTGTAAGTATGCTTGTTTATTTCTATAAGTGTGAAAAAATGTTATACTTGGTATGCATCACATAGGTGTAAGAGTTGAAATCCCTAGGAAAACCCGATGTTTTCCTAATACTTTAAAATACGCGTTTTATATTTGGTTATACCGTTGTGACGTGTGTATTTGATAATTCCAGGTGACATTGGATTAATTAAGGGCGGTGAGTTGGTGTAATCACGCATTAATGAAAATGGCTAGCTTACGACTATACAAACGAACCCTTAGGCGTCGTCTGTACTACTCACCTAATCCAACCACCCTGACTTCCCATAGCCCCACAACCTAAGAAGAAAAGAGGGTGCGAAGCCCCCGTTAATTCCACGAGTCGTTAAAGGCTATCGTGAATGCGAAAGGCCCTTGGCCCGACTCGCATTTGTGAATTCTCGACTTTGCTAGCAGTGCTAAAGGACCCTTGGGGCCCAACAGCACATGAGCTATTGAAAGTCCTTTTACAGGGTATTAGGTCGTATAAGATCCAATATCATGTAATCGCGTTTCCTTCGGGCCTAAAGATCATGTCATTGGGCTAGCTAGGCCCAACAAGCACGATTTGAAACTTTCGGGCCCAAAGATGGTGTATCGACGTCTTGTGAATTCCCACGTGTGTATTGACTTCCCGTAATTTCTGCGTGTGTATTGGAGTATCGTCGTGTTTAGATTTTTGATGCGTTATTGATTCGAGACCGAATCAATTCGTTTGGTAACGATTTTGGTGTTCAAGGTGTATTATATTTCGTCGGTAATCATGGTACTAGAATTTTGTCATAAAGGATCTGTTGTTTAAAACCTTAGAATTTTTCTCTTTTGAAGCCCTTTGCTTGTATAAATTTACATTTTTCACCCTTTATATAAAAGAATTTCCATTTTAGTCCTTAAGCCATTTTTCTTGACACTTTAGTATCAAAACTTGTTGAAAAGGGTAACTTTCAGCTCAAATTTACTTGAAAAACAGTTTTAGTCCCTCAAAGTGTAGCTTTCTCGGCTGAAACCTCCAATTTCGTAATTTTTACAATTTTGACCCAAAATGGAAAATTTTTGCATTTTTGGTCCCTCTTAAATTTGAAAAGTATTTTTAACCCTTAAAATGAACTTGGTACACTAGTAGTCCCCTGTTTTACAGAAAAGTGCAGTTTCAGCCCCTCTAGTTTGAAAATCTCGCAATTTGGGCTTTATTGGGCCGAAAAGTTCATTTTTGGCCCATTATGTTTAAAAATTCACATTTTAATCCTTTCAAAGGGTAAATTTCCAGGAAATACATTTTTGAAACTGTTTTGACTCATCTCATCCCTCAGAATTTGTATTTTGACATTTTGGGCCCTTTAGTTTCATATTTTTAACATTTTGAGTCCAAAAATGGGTTTTAAGCCCAAAGATATTCATATTAACCAACTTGGTTATTTTTCTAGAAATGATTTGTGTGAAATAATATAATTTATACTTATTTCATACAACTTAATGTAGATCTCGGTTTTAAGGTCTTTTTGACTAGATCCAACACCACAATCACATAAGAACATATATACAAGCATTGAAATCACACAAAGCATACATATACTCATAGATCTACACATTTTGTTCTATTCTCCCCCCACAAAACTTATAAAAACCGCAAAATAGGGGGTATGAAGCTCACCTTTGGGTGTGGTTTCGGCCTTTAGAAGAAGTGAGAAGAGAGTTTGGCCTTAGTACCTCTCTTTGGAAGATCTCGAACTTAGAGAGTTTCTAGGAGAGTGATCAAGGTTTTTACATGGATTAGAAGAAGATTTTGATAAAACAAAGTACCAAAATCATAGATCCTAACTTGATCTTACCTTAGGTGAAGAATTTGTGGAGATATGTCCTTGAAAGCTCCTTAGATCTCGAAATTTTGGAGGAGAAATGAGAGAGTTTCTTGAGAGAAAGGATGAGTGAAATGTGTGTGTGTGTGTGTGCTTGAAATTGGCCGAGAGCAACAGAGAGAGAGAAAGAGATAGATCTTGAAGTGATATGTGCATGGAAATATGAGATAAGATGCATGGAAACCCAATATGTAAAAATGAGGTGGCCATGAAAGTCAACTCTCCCTTTTTACATGGGCTTGGGCCGAGAATTAGAGAAAGAGAAGTGAGTTTTGGGCCTTAAAGGCTTAACCTAATTACTTGATTATGTTGAGTGATTTTTGGTCCTAACAAATATAAGTGTGATTTTTATGACCTATTAGGGCTAAATTAGGCTAGTTATGGCCTAATGAGGTTCATTTAAACATTTTGTTTCCTTCTAGGCCCAATATGGCCCAAAATATTAAAATAAATGAAAGTGGGTCCAATTAGAGCCCATTTAAGAGTTCTAAGCCCAAGATAGTCAAATTGGAAGCGTATTGGTCCATTGGGCCCAATAAGGAAGTCCTAGTCCAAAATGGACCTAAACAAGAACTTCTAGGGTTTCCAATTGCTTGTTGACTATTTGTAATGCTTGTATGGTGTATTGGATTGAAATTTTGTTGTCATAGAGTAAGCATCATACATGCTCTTATGTTTTTGGATTCATAATTTGATTTAAGTATTGTAGTTACAAGGCACAAAAATTCCTGATTGTGACATCATCCCCCCGTTAGAGGGAATTTCGTCCCGAAATTCTTTTGAAAGCTAGATTTGAGAATGCTAGTATAGGTGAGGGTAATTTTGCTTCGTTTGATCTTCGCGTTCCCACGTGAATTCTGGCCCACGCTTCGCATTCCACCGTACTTTCACGATCGGGATGTGACTTTGCTTAGTACGCTTCACCTCCCTGTCCATAATTTCGACCGGTTCTTCAACGAACAGGATATTGTCGTTGATTTCAATCTCGTCAAGGGGAATGACGAGGGTTTCATCCGATAGACACTTCTTTAAATTAGAGACATGGAACACGGGGTGTACACTGTTTAGCTCTGCGGGTAGTTGCAATTTATACACCATTGGACCTATTCGGGCGACGATCTCGAAAGGTCCGATGTATCATGGGTTTAGTTTTCCCCGTTTACCGAAATGAATGACTCCTTTCCAAGGTGAGACTTTTAACAGTACTCGATTCCCGACCTGAAATTCTAAAGGCTTTCGCCGTTTATCGGCGTAGCTCTTTTGTTGGCCGCGCGATGCTTGTAATCGAGCTCTGATTTGAACGATCTTTTTCGGGGTTTCACGAATGATCTCCGGTCCCGTCAGCGCCTTGTCCGATGTGAGTGCTTTTGCTAGCTGGGTGTCGCCCACCTCAGCCCAACATAACGGTGACCTACACTTACGCCCGTATAGTGCTTCGAAAGGAGTGACCTTGATGCTCGAATGGTAACTGTTGTTATACGAGAATTCGACTAAAGGTAAGTAGGTATCCCAAGACTTCCCAAAGTCTATCACACATGAGCGAAGCATGTCTTCGAGCGTTTGAATGGTTCGTTCGCTTTGACCGTCTGTTTGTGGGTGGTAAGCGGTGCTCATTTCGAGATGGGTTCCAAGTGCTTTCTGGAGTGATTGCCAAAAGCGTGAAGTGAACCTACTGTCTCTATCCGAGATAATAAACACTGGTACTCCGTGGAGTCTCACGATTTCTCGAATGTATAATCGCGTCAGTTTCTCCATCTTGTAGGATTCCGTTATTGGCAGAAAATGAGCGGATTTCGTCAGTCGGTCGACTATTACCCATATGGTGTCTAATCCGTCTGATGTCTTGGGCAGCTTGGTCACAAAATCCATAGAAATCCCTTCCCATTTCCACTTGGGAATCACTGGTTGCTGTAATAACCCCGAGGGCTTCTGGTACTCCACCTTTACCTTGGCACAAGTAAGGCACCTACCGACGTAGGTGGCAATCTCTGCCTTCATGTTAGGCCACCAATAGTATTGTTTAACATCTAAATACATCTTGTCCGAATCGGGATGGATGGAGTATCGCGTCTTGTGAGCTTCCTTTATGACTACCTCCCTAAATCCTCCGAGTTTAGGGACCCAAATACGGTTCATGAAATAGTGTACTCCGTTCTCTCTCACCTCTAGATTCTTTTCCATTCCGCGTAGAGCTTCGCTTGCTCTTTTTTCCATCTTCATGGCATCTGACTGGGCTACTCCGATCTTGGTGGTTAGGTGAGATTGGATGGTTATCGAGAGAGTTTTCGCACGACGATTAGAGTACTCCTTCCGGCTCAATGCGTCAGTTACCACGTTGGCCTTGCCCGGGTGGTACTTGATTTCACACTCGTAATCGTTTAATAATTCGACCCATCTTCGTTGCCTCATATTCAGCTCTTTTTGATTCAAGATATGCTGGAGACTTTTGTGGTCCGTGAAGATGGTGCACTTCGTACCATAAAGGTAATGCCTCCAAATCATCAGAGCAAAGACCACGGCTCCCACTTCCAGATCATGGGTTGTATAATTCACTTCGTGTGTCTTTAGTTGGCGGGATGCGTAAGCTATCACTCTTCCACGCTGCATGAGAACGCAACCTAAGCCTTGATTTGATGCGTCACAGTAGACCATGAAATCTTCCGTTCCCTCCGGTAGAGATAGTACCGGGGCACTACAGAGGGCTTGCTTCAGGGTTCGGAATGCAACCTCTTGTTTGTCCGTCCATTTGAATGGTACAACCTTTTGTGTAAGTGAGGTAAGTGGCTTGGCGATCTTAGAGAAGTTTTGAATGAACCTCCTATAGTAGCCTGCTAGACCTAAGAATTGACGAATTTTTGTGGGTGTTGTCGGGACTGCCCATCCTTCAACAGCTTTGACCTTAGAGGGATCCACATGAATTCCATCTTGGCTAACAACATGACCTAGGAAGTTCACACTACAGAGCCAGAACTCACACTTGGAGAGTTTTGCGTATAGCTTTTCCGATTGCAGAGTTTCTAGAATTTGTCGGAGATGTTGACCATGCTCTTCCTCGCTTCAGGAATAGACGATAATGTCATCAATGAAGACAATGACAAAGTTGTCGACGAATGGTCGACAGATTCGGTTCATCAGATCCATAAATGCGGCAGGGGCATTTGTTAGACCAAAGGGCATTACGACAAATTCATAATGTCCGTAAAGAGTTCGGAAAGCGGTTTTAGGAATATCCTCTTCCCGGAATTTGACTTGATGGTATCCGGACCTTAGATCTATCTTAGAGAAGTAACTAGATCCTAGGAGCTGGTCAAATAGATCGTTGATTCGTGGGAGTGGATAGCGATTTTTGAAAGTGAGTTTATTTAACTCTCTGTAATCGATGCACATCCTAAAAGATCCGTCCTTCTTTTTGACAAACAGGACCGGAGCTCCCCATGGCAAGTAACTAGGTCGGATGAATCCCTTGTCCAGGAGTTCGCTGAGTTGACTGGACAATTCCTGCATTTCAGCAGGAGCTAGCCGGTAGGGTGATTTAGCGAGAGGGGTTGCTCTTGGAACGAGGTCAATTCGGAATTCAACTTGCCTCCCTAGGGGTACTCCAGGAAGATCTTCAGGAAATACGTCTGGAAATTTACGTGCTACTGGAGTATCTTGAATGTTAGTCTCTTCCTTGGTTTTATCCACTATGTGAGCCAGGAATGTCAAATCTTTCTTTCGTAGATGCTTTTGTGCCTGGATGCACGAGATGAGGCGAAGGTTCGTGCTAGGTTTGTCTCCGTAAATAACTAGGGTTTCATGATTAGGAAGGCGAAGGCGAACGACCTTCTCGTGACACATAATTTCAGCATGGTAGAGGCTTAACCAGTCCATGCCAATAATCACATCGAAACTCCTAATGGACACAGGCATTAAGTCTATTCGAAAGACGTGTTGGTTCAGGGTTAGGGTACATCCGATGTAGATTTCCCCCGTGGATTTTGTTTTCCCATTGGCCATTTCCACTGTAAAGGTTTCATTGAGCTTATGGGGTCGTTGTTCTAGATAGTGTTTTAAACTTATTGCTCACAAAGCTTCGCTCCGCTCCGGTATCAAATATGATGCATGCATAAGTGTGGTTTAGGGGAAACGTACTGGTAACAACTGCGGGATCCTGAATTGCCTCCCCCTGACCCATGGCCAGCACCCTTCTCGTTCCTCCATTTCCGGGATTGTTGTTTTTAGGGCAATCGCGAAGAAAATGCCCAGTCCTTCCATATCTATAGCAGGCATGGCTGGGTCCTACATTGTTGCCGCCATTATTGGTGTTGTTGTTGTTGCGGTTATTGTTGTTGCTGTTTCCTTGTTGTTGATTCCGAGAGGGATAGGCTCTGCAATATTCTGTTGTATGACCCTGTCTATTGCAACCGGTACAATGCATCTCCCTGCATTCGCCATGATGTTGGAAACTGCATTTGTTGCATCTTGGAAGACTTCTAGCATATGTTCTCCCTTGTGCTGGTGTAGTAACTATCATGGGAGCATCGTCAGCAATAACATGTTGTTTCTTCAAGGATCCTTGAGTTGGCTGTCCTTTCCTCTTATTCCCCGACGCTCGCTTACTGCTCTTACGCTTGGGGTTCGGAGTGTCTTGATCTACGACCACTTGTTGGTTTCTGTGGTTATTACTCCGACTGGTGTTATCGACGTTATTTCCTCCTCTGTTGGTGTTGTTGGCGTTGAGTTGTGCCATAGCAGCAGTTACTGCAGCGGTGACAACAACTTGGAATGTAGTAAGGTCCACTTGTAAGAGTGGTGCTTCACAGGTGTGCTCGTTATTTCTATGGAACGGCATCTTCTACTACATGTTGATAAGCGGGACCATGAGTAACGACGGCTATTTCTGATGGTGCTCTGTAATTTTTTGTGTTTTATCGTATGGTTCACAATGTTTCGATCTATATCCTTATGGTGTGTTTATGTTCGTTTGAGCACATAAGTGAATCCTCATATTAAAACACATAGCATTTCTACTAGAAATAGCCATTTTTCTTTTATGCAGGAAAATTTGCCTAAATTACAAACATTCCGTAAGAAAATGTACGATCCGGCAGTATTACGACATAACATCTATAGAAACATAATACTACTAGGAAGTACGGTTGGTTCTACATATTGTAGAATCTATAATAGAAAGTAGTGGGGCTAGTCCTATCGGTAAAGATGACGACGACGCTCAAACATCGAGCTGACGTACCAAAAGTTCAGCCAGTTCATCCGCCATTTGGGTGATTTCCTCCACTTTTTGCTCGGCTCGCGTAGCCCTTGCCTTGGCCATGATGAGTTGAAGCTTCATGCTGATAACTGTCTCCTCGAGAGCGCGTAGGTAGTCCGTATCCACCCCTTGAAACATGCGGAATTTTGGCGGGACTTCCAACTGGTGAGGTCCACTACATGCCTCCTCTACGCCCTTTTCCTCGCTTGCCTCCTGGTCTAACTCATCATAGTCGAAATCAACCATCACGTATTCGTCATGTTCCTCTTCAGGTCCATTGGCGTGCACCTTTCCTTGATCTACCTCTAGCTCATCCTTGATCTTCTCGTGGGCTACTAGGACCTAACGTAACTGAATACCCTGCTGTTCTCCCTCCATGAAGACTGGGAGAAGGTATAAACTATCATTACTCCTATGACTCTACAACTATGATATAGACTAAACATACGTTCTCTCTTTGGTGATAAAGGGGTTTGTTTTTAGGTTCCCTAGCTATCGCGATCTCATCAGAACGTGTGTTAGTTATACCTTGGAGAGAATGTAGTTGATCAGGCTACATCCACTCCTTGATACCACTAAGAACAGTCTTGAATTAACCGGGATACTAGCGTTATCTTGGTTGGTTCGGCGTTATGTTCTTATTCCTAATGCAAGCAAGGGTGTTTTATTGTTGTGTTTTACTTGTTTTGTTTAAAGTTGTGTTAGTCCCTCTTTTGGTTTATAGTAGCATATCAATGTGTGGCTAGATATGCTAGTTCACTATAAACCTTGCTCTGATACCAACCTGTCACACCCCCGAACCAGACGGCAGAAACATCCGAGGGCTGTTGTGACTCAATTGAATACCATCACAGTGAATATACATGAAACATAACATCATTCATCACCATGCATTGAAATATTACAACTGGTAGTGTTTACATTTAGTACAATGTTTCAAAACATTACATTCCCAAAAAGTAAATTGTTCGATACTAATTAAACAAACAATGAGACATCACTGAGTACATTTTTCCCTTCAATTTACCTGTTACCTGAGAATACAAGTATTTTGAAAAACGTCAACATATGAAATGTTGGTGAGTTCATAAGCAATGTTTGAAACATAATGTTTTGTATGATTTTGAAAAACCACCAGAAAATCCGATATTTTCTGAAAAGATTATTGTAAGTAAGAAAAAGCGTGAAGATCCGTAAGTATGCTTGTTTATTTCTATAAGTGTGAAAAATTGTTATACTTGGTATGCATCACATAGGTGTAAGAGTTGAAATCCCTAGGAAAACCCGATGTTTTCCTAATACTTTAAAATACGCGTTTTATATTTGGTTATACCGTTGTGACGTGTGTATTTGATAATTCCAGGTGACATTGGATTAATTAAGGGCGGTGAGTTGGTGTAATCACGCATTAATGAAAATGGCTAGCTTACGACTATACAAACGAACCCTTAGGCGTCGTCTGTACTACTCACCTAATCCAACCACCCTGACTTCCCATAGCCCCACAACCTAAGAAGAAAAGAGGGTGCGAAGCCCCCGTTAATTCCACGAGTCGTTAAAGGCTATCGTGAATGCGAAAGGCCCTTGGCCCGACTCGCATTTGTGAATTCTCGACTTTGCTAGCAGTGCCAAAGGACCCTTGGGGCACAACAGCACATGAGCTATTGAAAGTCCTTTTACAGGGTATTAGGTCGTATAAGATCCAATATCATGTAAGCGCGTTTCCTTCGGGCCTAAAGATCATGTCATTGGGCTAGCTAGGCCCAACAAGCACGATTTGAAACTTTCGGGCCCAAAGATGGTGTATCGACGTCTGGTGAATTCCCACGTGTGTATTGACTTCCCGTAATTTCTGCGTGTGTATTGGAGTATCGTCGTGTTTAGATTTTTGATGCGTTATTGATTCGAGACCGAATCAATTCGTTTGGTAACGATTTTGGTGTTGAAGGTGTATTATATTTCGTCGGTAATCGTGGTACTAGTATTTTGTCATAAAGGATCTGTTGTTTAAAACCTTAGAATTTTTCTCTTTTGAAGCCCTTTGCTTGTATAAATTTACATTTTTCACCCTTTATATAAAAGAATTTCCATTTTAGTCCTTAAGCCATTTTTCTTGACACTTTAGTATCAAAACTTGTTGAAAAGGGTAACTTTCAGCTCAAATTTAGTTGAAAAACGGTTTTAGTCCCTCAAAGTGTAGTTTTCTCGGCTGAAACCTCTAATTTCGTAATTTTTACAATTTTGACCCAAAATGGAAAATTTTTGCATTTTTGGTCCCTCTTAAATTTGAAAAGTATTTTTAACCCTTAAAATGAACTCGGTACACTAGCAGTCCCCTGTTTTATAGAAAAGTGCAGTTTCAGCCCCTCTAGTTTGAAAATCTCGCAATTTGGGCTTTATTGGGCCGAAAAGTTCATTTTTGGCCCATTATGTTTAAAAATTCACATTTTAATCCTTTCAAAGGGTAAATTTCCAGGAAATACATTTTTGAAACTGTTTTGACTCATCTCATCCCTCAGAATTTGTATTTTGACATTTTGGGCCCTTTAGTTTCATATTTTTAGCATTTTGAGTCCAAAAATGGGTTTTAAGCCCAAAGATGTTCATATTAACCAACTTGGTTATTTTTCTAGAAATGATTTGTGTGAAATAATATAATTTATACTTATTTCATACAACTGAATGTAGATCTCGGTTTTAAGGTCTTTTTGACTAGATCCAACACCACAATCACATAAGAACATATATACAAGCATTGAAATCACACAAAGCATACATATACTCATAGATCTACACATTTTGTTCTATTCTCCCCCCACAAAACTTATAAAAACCGCAAAATAGGGGGTATGAAGCTCACCTTTGGGTGTGGTTTCGGCCTTTAGAAGAAGTGAGAAGAAAGTTTGGCCTTAGTACCTCTCCTTGGAAGATCTCGAACTTAGAGAGTTTCTAGGAGAGTGATCAAGGTTTTTACATGGATTAGAAGAAGATTTTGATAAAATAAAGTACCAAAATCATAGATCCTAACTTGATCTTACCTTAGGTGAAGAATTTGTGGAGATATCTCCTTGAAAGCTCCTTAGATCTCGAAATTTTGGAGGAGAAATGAGAGAGTTTCTTGAGAGAAAGGATGAGTGAAATGTGTGTGTGTGTGTGTGTGCTTGAAATCGGCCGAGAGTAAGAGAGAGAGAAAGAGATAGATCTTGAAGTGATATGTGCATGGAAATATGAGATAAGATGCATGGAAACCCAATATGTAAAAATGAGGTGGCCATGAAAGTCAACTCTCCCTTTTTACATGGGCTTGGGCCGAGAATTAGAGAAAGAGAAGTGAGTTTTGGGCCTTAAAGGCTTAAGCCCAATTACTTGATTATGTTGAGTGATTTTTGGTCCTAACAAATATAAGTGTGATTTTTATGACCTATTAGGGCTAAATTAGGCTAGTTATGGCCTAATGAGGTTCATTTAAATATTTTGTTTCCTTCTAGACCCAATATGGCCCAAAATATTAAAATAAATGAAAGTGGGTCCAATTAGAGCCCATTTAAGAGTTCTAAGCCCAAGATAGTCAAATTGGAAGCTTATTGGTCCATTGGGCCCAATAAGGAAGTCCTAGTCCAAAATGGACCTAAACAAGAACTTCTAGGGTTTCCAATTGCTTGTTGACTATTTGTAATGCTTGTATGGTGTATTGGATTGAAATTTTGTTGTCATAGAGTAAGCATCATACATGCTCTTATGTTTTTGGATTCATAATTTGACTTAAGTATTGTAGTTACAAGGCACAAATATTCCTGATTGTGACAAAGATCATCAACATTTAAGCATTCGTCAATCTTAACTATTCCATATGCATATGAATCATTAGGCACTTTGTCATACTCATATATTTTCTTTTCACAACTGTAAGAAGTTTCATATACCTTTTCTCTCTTATAAGCTAAGAAAGGAAGCAACTTTCAATGTTGTTCTTTTGCTATGTCGAATGAATGATGCAAATCAGTCAAGTTAGCATACAAACGTTACATAGAATTATAGTAAATATTCCTCTGTTTAACTGACAACATGTTATCAATTATAACTGAATCTCTGTTTACAGTAACATTCCTTAATTGAAGCTGTAAACTCTCAATAACACTCTTCTTAACTTCCAATTTGTTTCGAACATCATATAGTAATGATTTCGATTTTTCAGCTTCTCTACTCATGGAAATCAACATATCATTAAGATAATAAAGAGTATCATCAAAATCTATTGAAACAGCACTATATGTATTTGAAGGAATATTAAGAGATTCAAGAAGATTATGTACCTTCGACGTCGTTGGAGATTTGCCAACACCTGTTGAGACAAAGCATCTTCCTGAGATCTTCTCATCATTAGAATCGCCTTCTTCAAACTGAGCATACATAGCTCCATGTGTAGGATTTCCCATCTCTTCATCATCAGACCCCAAAGAGTAGATCTGATATGTACCTTCATCCTCATCTCCTCCTTTTTCAAAGATTTATTGGGTTCAAGCTTTTATCTCCTCAATCTTTGTTGCATAGTATGCTTCGTCCTTCACTCTCTCCTTCTTCTCCTCCTTCTTTCTTAACATATAGTCCTTAACTAAGTGGTTTGATCCATTGCAGTAATTGTGATCATAACCCAAATCCCCTTTGAGCTTCATCTGTTTCTTCTCAACCACACTTTTTACTTCCTTCTCCTCCTCTTTCGACTCGACCTTTACATTCTTTCCAGTTGAGCTATTCCCCTTGAACTCGTTGGTGTTATTATACTTCAGATTGAATGACTTTTTGAAGAACTTTTTTAATTTTTTTATTTGAATAGTAAGCCACCGCTAAATCTTCAGAGTTAACCAGAAAACCTTTTTCTTCAAGTTTATCTTCTTCAACATATTCGACTTCAGAGACCTTGGCAGTTACTTTCGACATTAGTGCCAATGGCCCTCCTAATCTTAACTTTCCTTCTTCAGAAATTTCATTTATCTTACTTTCATGGGCTTTAAGAGCATTATATAGATCAGCCAATGAATAACCATCGAATTCTCTTGAGTTTTGATCATCAGGCTAATGTTTTTCCATTCTTTTCTAAATTCCATCAGAAAAGTTAGATTGTATTCCAAAGTCAAATGGGTAACACCATATCAAGTACATTTGAAGATCAATTTGTTCAAACAATCATAGTACGACTCTACTGATTCATTATCTTTCTGCTTGAATAAAGCCATTTCCAACAAACATTGCTTCACAAAGATTTTCTTTGTCTTTTCATTTCCTTGATATTTTTCTTTCAATGTGTCCTAAATCTCTTTTGTTGTTTTCGAACTTCGAACGTAGTTGTAAACTACTGGTGGAAGAGCATAACATATTTCACGAAGGCATTTCTTATCATTTGCTTTCTGTTTATCCCTTCGCACAACCACATCAACAGAAGAATCGGCAGTTCTAACTTCTTCAATCATACCAGGACGATAATTCCCACTTTTGATTCATCTCCAAAGATATTCATCTATTTCATTTAGATAATCCTCCATTATGTCGGCCCACTGCTCGTAGTATTCAACATTGAGCATCGGAATCTTCGTTTATGATCCAAGCAGTTGCGAGAAATTCGACATAGTGTTCATGTTAAAGTTTGCTACTGTGTACTGACAAATGAGATTTTACATTCAGAAAGAGATCTGAAAGGATAACCAAATAGAAATTGACTAGTAATCACTCGATCTAACAAACAGAGTGCATAATCGATACAAAATAATCAATTGAAACAAGTTTTATGATTCAATATTGCGGAAAACTTTGAATCGGTAAGAGCGATTCAAAAAAATATGAAAAACACGAGAAAAATGAAATTGATTGGATGAATTATGCTCTGGTACCAATTGATGTGAGTTAGAGTCGAGTAACAAATATTTAATCAATCAAATAAAATAGGAAGAACACACCATGTATATAAGATCTAATTGGCTTGTATTGGTCTATAAAAGAGTACAAGAAGTTGAGAGCGTTTACAAACTTGAAGAGCACAAAAGTTACTCTCGACTCTAATACTTACCCTATTTATAGGGTATTACAAACTCAACAAAAAATACAAGGACTATACATTCTTGATTTGAATTTGAAATGTGCCTTGTAAATACATATAGATTCAAAACCACTTGGATTTCGAACCCTTACAGACTCAATGTATTTCAACTCCTCACTATCTTCATTTCAACCCTTACACTAACCTGACCCACTCAGTTTATTGTTTCATAGGAAATTATATATGATGATATATGTAGTTGTTGAGAGATTCAAGGAGATGTAGACTATTATGTTGGATTAGTGTCTAAGTCCATAACTATTTTGGTATGTACTTGACCCGATGGTGCATGGTCCTTTTGGGTTGCCTTCACCAAAGCAACTTGATAGGATGAATTATGGAGAGAAAGGATTAAATATGATTTATTAATATATTATGAGAATAATATATTAAAGGAGAAAATCATATTGTTTAATTAATATTAGTCAATAATTAATTGGTAATTAGTTTTGTGACTAAAAGAGATTAATTAAACTTAAGGGACTGGAATTGTAATTATAAGATAATTGCAATTTGGGCCATGGATTGCCTTTTATTATAAGGTGGATGAATTTTATGTGGGAAGCCCATATGAAATCGTCCAAGGCCTTATGGAAAGGGCTCCATGGGTTGCTTAGGGCTTAAGCATCCAAATTAGGGTTTCCATGTTAGATAACCCTAATTGCCTCACTATATATAGATCCCTTAAGGACCAAAAACGTGGCTAAGCTTCTTGCTAGGGTTTTCACACGGTTTTGGAAGCCTCCATCCTCTCTCCTCTTCATCCTCTTGCTTATGGTGTTTGTGAGCCATTAGAGGAGTGACACTTGTGACTCTAAGCCTTCCAAAGTCAATTCAAGGAGGAATTGGGATTGTTATTACTACATAACAATCAAGGTAACATCTTAAACCTAATTATATGTTAATATTGATTCCCATATGCTAGAATTAGGGTTTATAGCCTTGGATAACTTGCATATACAATAGAGAAACCTAGATCCAAGCATTAGGGTTTGTATGAGCACATAGGATGTCTTATGACCAAAACCCATCAGTGGTATCAGAGACTAGACTGGTTTCAATTGTATTGATGCATTACATGTTCAAAAAATTCGATTTTTGGGTTTCTGGAGGCTGGACTCGCCGAGTCCATGCAGACTCGACGAGTCCAAGCCTGACTCGACGAGTCAACTCGTCAGATGGAGTATATCTCGGGATTTCTTGCTGTTTTTGCTTTGGGATAGTTACCTTATCACATTAGATCAATATTAATCCGATTTTATGATATATTTGACTATATTTTTGATCTAATTGAAGATATTTATCAATTAATAAGATAATTGTTTCCTTATGTGATAATTGATTAATTATTTTGACTAAATTGATAAATTGTTTTGCAAGAAATCATTAAATAAATCAAATATGGATAATTGTGTGATTAAATGTTAATTTTAGATTATTTGTTATTTGATCCTTGTTGTTATGAAAAGTTTCATATTTTCCCCTTAGGTTTTATAGTTTAAATTTGAACCCAATAGTTTTGTTGTTTTGAAATTTAAATAGTTAAAATCCTAATGTTTTGAAAAAGGTTTCAAAACTTGCCCTTAAGTTTTGGAATTTCAATTTTGATTAATTGTTTAATTTTTATGTATATTTAAATTCTAAACCCTAATGTTTTGAAATGTTTCAAAACTTGCCCTCAAGTTTTGGAATTTAAAAGTTGATTAAAAGTTTAATTATGAATGTTAAATTCTAAAACCCTTGTATTGTTTTGAAAAAGTTCAAATCACACCCTTATGGTTTTATTAATTAATTAAGGTGTATAATTAAAAGAGGTTTAATAAATCCATAAAAGTTTAGGTTTACAATTTAACTGAATTAAAAGTATAATTGTTAAATTAGACCACCTAGTATATTGAAAGTATTAAATACACCCTATACTAACATTAAAAGTCTAACATTATATATATGTATAAGTAAAAGTCAGTCTTACCATTAGTAGGCCTCATTCACGAAGCTGGTCTATAAGGGGTGTTTAAGGAAATTGCCTATAAAATGGCGATTGAATGGGTATCCACCCTTACCCACCGCACTCTTGACTAGTGGAGGGTCGTTAGCCGAACGGGTAGGATAGGACGAAACCTTCCATTATAAGTATAATGAATTATTAAAGTAACTAAATGTTTTCATAAAATTCCCAATCTTAGTCACTTAGGCAAAAGTGAATTGATGCAATTCCATGAAATTACACTTTGTGCCCTTGCGAAGACGTTAGTGGAGTGTGTGTGGTTTACCGGCACACTAAATGGTTCTAAGCAAAGGTAGCACAGGGTGACTCAATGTTTGTCATAGTTTGGTGGAGCGTGTATGGTTTACCGACACATCGAATAGGTGACTGTAACATGTGAGGGCACCATGTAAGTTTGCATGGTTATTCACACCCGCTTTGTGATCCTCGGCATCCCAGTCACAAACAAGAGGGGCATATCGAGATTTAAACATGCTATTGAAAGTTCAATGAATCTCAAAGGATCTAGGAGTTTTCATAGATTTAAAACTTAAATTTCTTTTTCGTTTTTCATGGTGGAAATTAGTGAATCGTCATTCACTTACCTTCAAATGTTTTGCAATTTGGGTTACGACATCCCTCTCCCGAGTTGTAGAATATTGTGTTGGGTCCTATCCTTAGTATCTCATTTGGGTGATTTACTAAGGACTCAATCAATCAACTAACTTGAATTTGTTTCTCCCGTTTTGTAGATGTCAAAGTTCGACAACTATGGTCTTCCCAAATCCCGTGGAACAAGCTTTCCACATGAAGATGATATTCCACGATTCGATCGAGGAACAAGATATCATACTTCACTTCCTCCTCCTCCTCCAATTATTCTCCCTAACCCACAAGTTCGAAGGCTTGAAAAGTTCAAGATCACTCAAGCCCTTTTGGCAAGTAAACATAAAGAAGGAAAGCCGGTGTGTGCACACGTCCTAGGGATGAAGTCACACATTGATAGGTTAAGAATGTTGGGATCTGTTGTCTGTGAGGAAATATCTGTTGATTGGGTTCTTCAGTCACTTCCTAACTCATATAGTGAGTTCGTAAGAGAGTACTATATGATGAACCGTGACGTGACCCTTATAGATCTCACCTATATGCTTATTGCTGCTGAATCAGAAATGTTTTGGCGCAATGGAAAAGCAAAGTTGATTGGTGAATCTGCCTTTAAGACCTCTATGGATATAGAAAATGGAAACGAAAGACATGCTATGATCGAAAAGTTTGATCATAAGAGAAAGGCAATGTCTGAAGTAGTTCCATGTCATGTTCCAAAAGAGTCAATTTGCTTTTATTGCCAAGAAAAAGGGCATTGGAGACGAAGCTGCCCCATTTACCTAAGAGATCTAAGAGATGGGAGAGTCGAAACGTATGGCTCTAATATAGGTAAAATCCATTAACTAACTCTTTTAAGCTTCTATTCTAGATTCTTAATACATAATGTGATAAGATTACAATTGATGTTTTGTAAGATCGAAGAAAAGAAAGGAAGCTTAAGGGAAGAAGTGAGCAGAATCTAACCATGAAGGAATGGATTTCGATCGCATTTCTCGAAGATTAGATTATTGAGCTACTACTTGGAGTTAGAATAAGATTGCTAAGAAAGGTGTATTAGCATAATTTTTCAATGAATTGCATTGTAAGGACAAATTTTTCCGCAATAAATAAATTTTGATTTTATGTTTTCCTTACAATGGCGTGTATGAAAAATTGATGTTTGAATGTTTCTATTATAAGCAATAATGGATTTGGTTCTTATTATGTTATTTATGGAAAGTCGAGAGTTTACCAAATAGGGAGAGTTTCTCATCGCCCAAGTTTCAATTGGACAGAAACTTGGAATCATGCAACTTGGTTGCACGATGAATGAGAAATTTCATATTTGGAAATTAGACTAATTCGTTGACAAAATGTCGAGTGAAGGACTAGGAGATCAAGCACACAAAGTTGCGTGTTGATCAAGTCCACCATAAGAGTAACAATGATCTCGTCATGATTTACTAAAGGTTTAGTAAATATGATTATACTTACAAGATTAAGTGTAATAGCAGAACGAATAAGAAGAATCAAGTAGGCAGAAAGGTAAAAGTTTCTCCATTCTAAGAAGAAGGGAGAGTAGCTTTTATGCTTTATGATAGGTCTTAATGATTAAGAACCATATCTCAATTGATCCTTTAAGTGAGTCTTAGTACAATTGTATGTTTAAGAAGAGGAATCAAGGATTGAAGAAATGGTTAAATCAAGAAGTCAATCATACTTCGTTCCAATAACAAGTCTTAAAGCTAAGATTGTGACATTGAGTGAAAAGTATTAAAAAGGTTTGTAACATTCATCAAATGTGGAAAGTTGTGATGTCTTTGATAAGACAAAGACCAACTAGGACCAATTTATGAAGAGTTTTAATAAAAGCTACACTAACTCTTGAATATTTGTTTGTCAAGAAATGTTTTGACAAGAGAATCTTATATGTCAAGGAGTCAGTGGGAGTCTTAATGGTCTTGAAAGGTTTCAAGAACAAATCAAATAAACCTTATCGATCATCACTAGCACACGAGTTGAGGTTCACAACCTAAGGTGTTGACATTATTTTGTTTCTGTGTCGTTCCAATCGAGTTAATTATGCATGTGAGTCCTATGAGTTCTCATTTGAATGCATAAAAGGCAAGGACCTTAATCAATGAAAGGTACATTGATAGGAAAAGGTGAGCTGCTTAACTACTTGGAAGACGTGGTGGGCAGCTGTGCTACCATAAGGCAAGAAATCGAGATTAAGAAAGTTCGATCCATATGAGTTTGAATTTGTCGTAAACTTTGGTTTTGACAAATTCACATGGATAGGAACAAATACACCGTTTAAATCTAAGTGTCATAAGATTTCCTCCCTCATGAAAATGATTGTGAAGAAATGCTTTCACTAAGAAAGATTTTAAGAAGATAGTGATTGTAAAATTGCATTATCGAATTCGATTATGGTTACGGTATCCCTTTCCATAATTTGAATTGTGAGGTTTGGCAATTGTTTACACACATATGAACTATCTAAGGCAAAGGTGTATAAGTTCAAGAAGCCTTGATAAAAGATTATCAAAGCACTAAGTATTAGAAACATGAACTTAAGAAATTCAATAAGCATTGTTTTTCTGAAAGTTAAGTTGTTTCTAAAGACATGTCGAAACTAGTGGGAGCATAAGTGTTATGTTTTATAGTAATCATCATGATAGTGGGAACATAAAAGTTATGATTGTATGATTATTAAGGAAAGTATTGCAAGGTTAGCAGTATTAATTATAGAAAACAAGAGTTATACCTTGCAAAATCGTAAGGGTTGTAAAGTTGTTTTGCTATAATTAAGGGAGAGAATATTATGCTTCATTTCAAATCTAAAGGATTAGGTTGAGAAATGTTAATAAATTTAGTCAAGGGTACATAGTGTGTTCTTAAAATTTTGATTATGATTACGACATTCCTCTTCACAACTTGAATTTTGAGACCATAGCAAATAAAACATTATGCGTCGTGTCCCATATGCTTCGGGTATAGGATCGATTGCAAGTGCTTTAATGTTTGACCATTCTAAAATTTTCCAAATGTCTAGCGCATTTAGAGGGAAAAGGGACTAGAATTGGTTTTGACTGAAATAATTAAACAACTATCAAAGGACAATCCAAAGTTTGACGAGGATTGGTCGCTTGTGAGTAGTTGGAAGCATGGTATTGAATGGACCATATCGACATTATTATGAATAGAAAAGATTCTATTAAGAATGAGTTGTCATATGGAAAGTATGGAAATGTGTCCATATTGGATGGACCATATCGACATTATTCTGAATATAAAAGATTCTATTAAGAATGAGTTGTCATATGGAACATATGGAAGTGTGTCCATATTGGGAATTGAATATTGAGAAATCTATGACTAGATTAGAAACTTCTATGCAAAAGGATGTTCAAAGAATGTACTTTGAGTGAGAGACATCACGTCTATGGAATTGTCTTGTAACAATCCCCGATAGAGTACTTTGTAATATCATTGGCAATGGTCTTTGTGACTTTGGTGTAGTGACATTACAAAAGGATCATTGCATAAAATGTTAGAATCTAACATATTCTATAAGTGGCAAGAATTTGATATTCTTACACTTATGAAAAAGGATTTGGAGTTGTGAAATGAGAAAGATTGGAAATGTGTTCAATTTGGTCTATTTCACAAAGTAAAAACCATAGGTAAACATTGTGTGCATGCTAGGAGCATGGGACAAGTTTAATAACTCAAGTAAGAAGTTGATTACTAGAAACGACAAATAATGAGTAATCGATATGGTGATAAATAAAAGGAGTTTTATTTATACTCAAAGGTTTGAGGCCATATGGGATTAGTATTATTCTTGTGTTTCACATTTGCATGTTTTGACTTCCAGAATAATTGAATTTATTAAGAATAATCGAATTATTCGAATGGGCCACAGTCGTTCATATGTTGGAAGTAGATATGAATGAAGACTGTCATGAATTGGTGTGTGGATTGTATAAAAGATTATTAGACATAAGAAAATGTTTGTTGCAACGTTCATGAGTGCTTATGAATATGATTTGAGCATTGGATTAAACCCACGCTCACTTGGATCACTCCATGAATTGTATCATGAGTGATTGGTGAGATGATAACATCTTATATTCTTGAAACCGAGATGTGTGAGTTGTATCTTGCGAATCGGTTGCACATTGATAATATGTAAACGCACTAGTAACTTGGTGTTATAAAACATATTGTTGTGTGTGATTCGGTGCGTGAGTACAAGCAAGAATTGTATCAAATTTTATCCATTCCTTTTATTCAAAGTAGGATAAAAGCGATATCTTTGGGCCCCTCGATGATTTTGTGATGACAAACGTAAATGCTCGGCCGGGCTAGGGCTAATTTGATTTGTTCAATTAGTCAGTCGTCATAAATCGGGAATCGAGATATAGTACAAAGAGAATGATTTGAAATCATATCTCATATGATATCTAGAATGGAGGAATATATGTTCCCTTATCTAAGGACACGCATATCTAATATGATCAGAGTTGACAGCGGCTTTGGAAAGCTACGATTGCAGATCAGGATCTGAAGTCATACGCAGAATAGTTGTTAGACTTATCCAAGTGGGAGACTGTTGGATTAGTGTCTAAGTCCATAACTATTTTGGTATGTACTTGACCCGATGGTGCATGGTCCTTTTGGGTTGCCTTCACCAAAGCAACTTGATAGGATGAATTATGGAGAGAAATGATTAAATATGATTTATTAATATATTATGAGAATGATATATTAAAGGAGAAAATCATATTGTTTAATTAATATTAGTCAATAATTAATTGGTAATTATTTTTGTGACTATAAGAGATTAATTAAACTTAAGGGACTGGAATTGTAATTATAAGATAATTGCAATTTGGGCCATGGATTGCCTTTTATTATAAGGTGGACGAATTCTATGGGGGAAGCCCATATGAACTCGTCCAAGGCCTTATGGAAAGGGCTCCATGGGTTGCTTAGGGCTTAAGCATCCAAATTAGGGTTTGCATGTTAGATAACCCTAATTGCCTCACTATATATAGATCCCTTAAGGACCAAAAACGTGGCTAAGCTTCTTGCTAGGGTTTTCACACGGTTTTGGAAGCCTCCATCCTCTCTCCTCTTCATCCTCTTGCTTATGGTGTTTGTGAGCCATTAGAGGAGTGACACTTGTGACTCTAAGCCTTCCAAAGTCAATTCAAGGAGGAATTGGGATTGTTATTACTACATAACAATCAAGGTAACATCTTAAACCTAATTATATGTTAATACTGATTTCCATATGCTAGAATTAGGGTTTATAGCCTTGGATAACTTGCATGTACAATAGAGAAACCTAGATCCAACCATTAGGGTTTGTATGAGCACATAGGATGTCTTATGACCAAAACCCATCAGTGGTATCAGAGACTAGACTTGTTTCAATTGTATTGATGCATTACATGTTCAAAAAATTCGATTTTTGGGTTTCTAGAGGCTGGACTCGCCGAGTCCATAGCTGAACTCGCCGAGTCCATGCAGACTCGACGAGTCCAAGCCTGACTCGACGAGTCAACTCGTCAGATGGAGTATATCTCGGGATTTCTTGCTGTTTTTGCTTTGGGATAGTTACCTTATCACATTAGATCAATATTAATCCGATTTTATGATATATTTGACTATATTTTTGATCTAATTGAAGATATTTATCAATTAATAAGATAATTGTTTCCTTATGTGATAATTGATTAATTATTTTGACTAAATTGATAAATTGTTTTGCAAGAAATCATTAAATAAATCAAATATGGATAATTGTGTGATTAAATGTACAATAGAGAAACCTAGATCCAAGCATTAGGGTTTGTATGAGCACATATGATGTCTTATGACCAAAACCCATCATATTAGTGTTAAGAAATGTTGTAAGTCTTTGTTTATGCATATGTTTCTTATATTGACGATGACATCTTTAGTTTTATATATGAAATACATTTCTTGGAAATGTCATGATGATATTGTTATCATGTTTTTGGGACAAATTCTGCAAAGTAAATCTTTTTAAAAGGATAATATGATTTATTATTAAGCATAAACAAAATTGGTGTTTTCTGGCTGTAAAAATGGGATGTCACATTTGGTCAAGCAAAATGAAATTTAAAGAGCTTTCATGGAGGAAAAAGAAGAAGGTGAGAGTTGTGTTGGACTTGTAAGAGAGAGACAAAAAGTGCCATTAGAAGGGGGTGGAGTGGAGTGTTCCATTTTTGTATTTAATACAACTGTCTTATTTAAACTAAGACCGGAAGGAGTGGTGCCATTTTTCCATCTCATTTTTTCCACATCAGTGCCACCTCATTTTTACTAAACATCTCCTACTTATTTTCCACGCACAAGGAATCGATTGCAACACTATGCCACATTTATTTTATTATTTTATTTAAGCAAATAAATTAGATAAAAACTAAAAAATTTATTAACTAGAAACCAGAAATAAATTAAAAGAAATTAAAAACTTAAAAATACATAAATAGAAATTATAATATGTTACACAAAGTCTTCGTCTGAAAATTCATCTTCTAAATCATCTATAGGTTCCATGTTGAGATAAATGTGCTAAACTCTCTAAATATTATCCAGCAAGTCATTGTGAAGATTGTGATGCATTTTACTGTTCCATATATCTAATTTTATTGCAATGTATTATTCATCACCACTCTCTATTGATTGTGCGTTGGAGTGTTATTTTCCTCGTACTCTCATATCCCTAATCCATAGTATTTCATAATCATATTATGTAATTTGATACATGCATACATTATCTCTTCAAGTTTTCTAGTTCAAAAAAGTTTTGTACGTTTAAGTATTCACCAATGTCTTTTAAGGTCTCATAATTCTCATTCCACATCATTCCTAGATCATTCATGGGCTTTCTTAAATTTTTTCTCTTTGGTCTCATTTCTACATGACAATGATTTAACAAATACAACATACATAGGATAAATCCAATCAACCAAATAATACACATACTTGTATGATGCTTTATGCACTTGAGACGAAGAATCTGATGCAGTTCCATCGTAGATGTTTTTGAATAACGGTGATCAGAATGTTGATGTCATTAATCAGACTGGGAAAACCAAAGAAGGCATTTCACATTCACTGATCTTGTGTAAAGAAAAATTGAAATGCATTTTCCCAAAATCATTATCTATTATATCGATTGAGGACAAATAGACATATGGTTTTACAATACTTACAAAAGAAACCTCTCTACATAAACCCTAATCTACTCTCTCAAAAACACTCAGCCTAATCTATATCGATTAAGAACAACTGAAGGAACGATAAAGTTATACAAACCCTAAACAAACCCTAATCGTTTATTACACAACAAGAGAACAAAAAATGAACTGGAAAAATATCTTGTGAATAATGATCAATCAACACTGCAGCTCACCATAAGTACATCGGGTAAATTGTAACATCCTAAAAATCAAGGCCAAAAATTTCAGTTTTAATTAAGTGGTTTATAAAATAACTTACCAAGACATTGCAAAAATCATGTCAATACATAAAACCGTAGTATCATGTCTCAAAACCATATCATCTGAATGTAATAAAATATCAGAGTACCATCCAAGAAAACTCTAAGCGGAAATCATGTATGCGTGTGTGATACGCTGCTACACCGTCGGCTCCTTCCCCTTGGACGAAGAGGTACCTGAAACCAAAACTGAAATTGTAAGCACAAAGCTTAATGAGTTCCCCCATCATACCACATACCATACAAGCACATAGCATACATACTGTCGGGCAATTCTGGGCGCCCGTCCTACCAATGTCAACCCATTCTAGAGTGCCGACCTACCCATGTCGAGATATTATGGGGTACTGACCTACCCATGTCAAGCCATTATGGGGTGCTGACCTACCCATGTCAAGCTATTATGGGGTGCTGAACTACCCATCTCAAGCTCTTCTGGGGTGCCGACCTACCCTCCGGTCTATCTCAACCGAACACGGGGACTATTTCACCCCTACCTCTAACACATAATATCATATCATAATGATTTTGCCAGACATATCTGGGGTGCCCGACCTACCCATTGGTCCTAGCGACTGAATCGGGGACTAGTCCCCCTCTACTAATACTATCTTACATAACTTGGCAACTAGCAAACTAGCATACTCACATATCCAACAATCTAGCATACTCACATATCCAACCATAACAGACCAGAAAATTATCACAAAGACAATCATCCCAACTAACAATTACTAGTGGGCTGGCCTTGGTGCCTTAGACCCATTTCTACTAGAAGGTAACTCACCTCGATATATTGTAGTGTCTGAACTGTCCTCGGCGTGAAGGTCGGCTCTCCTCAACTGCTCAATACCTACATGGAAATCCTCAAGTCATCAAACAGAACATACAACCCTAACCATGATCAATACCATAACCAGTTAAAGTCAACACCCGATTGACTTGACTCGCTGAGTTGGTCCACCAACTTGTCGAGTCCATACTCCATTAACCCGATCCAACCCCGACTCCACTCATCGAGTCTAGCAAGAACTCGATGAGTTCTTCTTCATTCAAACCATCGGGACCATCTTCATTCGACTTTCCGAGTTCCTCCTTGAACTCGGTGAGTTCATCCCCCTTTATAAGAATGTGTCCGGTCTACGACTCACCGAGTTGTATGAACAACTCGCTGATTCCATCTTCAAAGATTAGGAGATTTCCTTGGACTCATCGGGTCTGTTCATACACTCGCCGAGTCCCATGATTCCCAGGTCCCTTTTCGTGTCCAAACATCAAAGGGACTTTCCTCCCTAA
This sequence comes from Lactuca sativa, assembly GCF_002870075.4. NCBI lineage: Eukaryota > Viridiplantae > Streptophyta > Magnoliopsida > Asterales > Asteraceae > Lactuca > Lactuca sativa. Next base: position 135,067,345 of record NC_056629.2, read on the forward strand.
CAACTAATCCATCCACAGAAAGGATTTGGTGGTCATTACACCGCGACTCGCCGAGTCCCAAGAGCAACTCGTCGAGTCTATCCTTGACCAACACTATACAGTCGATTTAAATGGGCCTTAACACCACAAAACCATAGATCTGGCCCCCTAATGTCCATTTCATACATAAAGCACCAAACTTTGTGCACATGCATGGGGGTTTTGGCTCAAAAAGCCATAAAAGGTGCTCTACAAGATGCATGAGGCTCTCATGGCCATAAAGTGGGTACCTTTATGCCATGAGACCCTTCCAATGACTCAAATCTGAAGTTAAGACTCCATATAACACTCGACAAATCCAAAAATGGCTTGGAAAGCCCTAAATGTGCCCAAAATCCAAGTCTAAAGATGAATAAACACACAGAAGACAAAGGCAGGGGCATTTTACCTTGATTGTGCTGAAAATGGAACTGAATCTCTGAATCTCTAAGCCCCCACTCGAAGTCTCAAGCTTCTTTCTCCTTCTAAAGCTTCACAAACCACCAAAAGTACCAAAATGGCCTTAGAACACACAAAAACGACTAGGGTTTCGATACACAGCTTTCTGAGAGTGATAAGGGTGATGGAGGCTGAGATAAGGTGTTTAAATAGGGTGAAAACCCTCAAATTTAGGGTTTCACTCAACCAGCACCTATTCGCCGAGTCAGTCCCCCAACTCGTCAAGTAGCTTACTTATATTGTTCGCGGTCACGACTCTACTCGACGATTTGGGCCTCCAACTCGTCGAGTCCCAGAGAAAAACACAAAACACTGGAATAAAAGGCATACTAGGAATCAGGTGTTACAAATCTCCTCCACTTATCTTAGACTTCGTCCTCGATGTCTGCTGCTCGATCCTAAAAAATCTCGGGGTAATGCTCCCTCATCTCGTCCTCCAGCTCCCAGGTCCATTCCGAGCCCTTTCGGTGCTACCACTACACCTTTACCAGATCCACTCTCTTGTTCCTCAGATCCTTTGACTTCCTATCAAGGATTGCCGTTGGCCGCTCAATGTAATTCAGGATGTCATCAACTTGAATATCCTCCAAAGGCACCACCACTGAATCGTCCACCATACATTTTTTCAACTGGGAGACATGAAAAGTGCTATCAATCTGACTAAGTTCGATTGGCAGATCCAGCCTATATGCCACCTTGTCCACCTAGGCCATAACCCTGAAGGGCCCAATATACCTGGGGCTCAACTTGCCCTGCTTCCTGAATCGAATGACGCCCTTCCATGGCGACACCTTCAGGAGTACCATATCCCCGACCTAGAACTCCAGGTCCAACCGTCGCTTGTCGGCATAACTTTTCTGCCGACTTTGAGCAGTCTGAAGCCTGCTCTAATCCTGTTGGATCCTCTCCGTAGTCTTGATTACCACTTCGGTACTCCCCATGACTCTCTGCCCAACTTCTCCCCAGCGTATTGGGGTCATGCACTTCCTCCCATACAACATCCCGTATGGAGGACGGTCGATACTCGCATGATAGCTATTGTTATAGGAGAACTCCGCCAACGGAAGGTAAGTATCCCAACTACCTCCGAAGTCTAAAATGAACGCCCACAGCACATCCTCTAGTGTTTGGATGGTCCGCTCACTCTGACCATCCGTCTGTGGGTGAAAGGCGGTGCTAAAATGCAGTCGAGTACCCAGCCGGTCATGAAACTTCTTACAAAACCTAGAAGTGAACCGCACATCCCTGTCTGAAATCACTGAAACTGGCACCCCGTGCCGCGCCACTACCTCCCAGATATAGATGTCGGCCAAATTTTCGGCTGAAATACTCTCCTGAATCGGAATAAAATGGGCGCTCTTGGTCAATCGATCAACGATGACACAACTCGAATCCACTCCTCGTGCGGTCCTGGGAAGCTTCGTAATGAAGTCCATAGTAATATCCTCCTACTTCCACAGCGGGATATCCAACGGCTGGACCTTGTTGTGAGGTCTCTAGTGCTCAGCCTTGACCTTCCTATAGGTCACGCACCTCTCCACGAACCAAGTTACATCCCTCTTCATACAGGACCACCAATAAGCAGGACGAATATCCCTGTACATCTTCTTCGCCACCGGATGGATAGAGAACCTGGATTTGTGTACCTCCTCCATCAATACCTGGCGCACACCTCCCTGATATGGGGTCCACACCCTATGGTGAAGGGTCAACAATCCTCAGCTATCATAGTCGAAGGAGGAAACCTGACCCACGATTCGCTCGCTCTTCTGATGTTCCTCCTTCATGGCCTCCTGCTGGGCCTCCCGAATCTGCACCATCAACGGAGTCACAACTATCATCCTCCGACAGATGTCCCTGATCGGTGCCTCCTTGCGGCTAAGCGCATCGGCCACAACATTGGCCTTCCCCGGGTGGTAGAGGATCTCGCAATCATAATCCTTCACCACGTCAAGCCACTGATGCTACCTCATATTCAGATTTAGCTGGTCCATGACATACCTCAAGCTCTTGTGGTCAGTGTAAATGGTACAACGAACACCATAGAGGTAATGGTGCCAAATCTTGATCGGCGAAAACATGCCCCCTCTGCATTAATATCGCGCCCAAGCCTGAAGTGGACGTATCACAATATACTACAAAGTCCTCCATACCCTCTGGTAGGGCTAAGATTGGCGCCTCGCACAATCTCTGTCTCAATGTCTCAAATGCGGCCTGCTGCTCAGGCCCCCAGTGAAAGACCACGACTTTCCTTGTCAACCGGGTCAGGGGCACGGCTATCTTGGAGAAGTCCTGAATGAATCACCGATAGTAGCCTTCCAGTCCTAGGAAGATCTGAATCTCATATGGTGACCTCGGAACCTCCCACCTCATCACAGCCTCCACCTTGGCTGGATCAACCGAAATCCCATCTTGGTTCACAAAGTGCCCTAGAAACTGCACCTCGCGCAACTAGAACTCACACTTGGAGAACTTAGCATACAAGCTCTCCCTCCTCAAAGTATCCAAAACCTCTCGCAAGTGTTCTTCTTGTTGCTCTCACGTCTTGGAATAAACCAAGATGTCATCGATGAAAACTATCACAAACTGATCCAATATCAGTCTGCACACGCGGTTCATGAGGTCCATGAATGCGGCAGGACCATTGGTGAGCCTGAAAGGAATCACCACGAACTCATAGTCACCATGGCATGTCCGAACGGAGCCTTCTGCATATCCTCCTCTCTGAGCCTCATCCGATGATATCCTGAACGCAAATCAATCTTGAAGAACCATGATGCTCCCTGTAGCTAGTCAAAGAGGTCATCAATCCTCAGGAGTGGGTAATGGCTCTTCACCATTACCTTATTCAGCTCCCGGTAATCTATACATATCCGATATGACCCTTCCTTCTTTCTTACAAACAGAATCGGGGTCCCCCAGGGTGAACTACTTGGTCTAATGAATCCCTTGTCTAACAGCTCCTATAGCTATGTAGACAACTACTGCATCTCAGGAGCATCCAACCAATACAGTGCCTTGGCTATCAGAGCCGCATTAGGGAGTAGGTTGATCCTGAACTCTGCCTGTCTCCCCGGAGGTATCCCACGCAACTCCTCGGGGAATACATCCGTAAATTCTCGTACCACGGGCACATCGTCCACCGTCGCCTTACCCGCCTCCCAGGTATCTATAACATAGGCGACAAATCCTATGCAACCCTGCTGAAGGTAGCACCTAGCTCTCGCTACTGAACATAAGGCTGGTCCTCGCTGTGGCATCTCGCCCTGAATCACCAGCTCTCACCCACTTAGGGTCCTGATCCTCACCAACTGCTGCGTGCAGTCGATCACTGCCCCCATTGGGGCTTAGCCAATCCATACCAATAATAACCTTGTTCCCCCGCAATGGTATGGGAACCAGATCTACCAAGTACCGCTCCTCGAATTGCCTCAAAACACAATATTGGAAGACCTATGATGCTCGCACTGACCGGTTGTCCACAATCTCGACCTCTAGAGGGCAATCCAACATGCCCGTGGACTCAGGAAACTTCTTGTTAAGCGCAAGAGAGACAAACGATCGGGTAGCACCTGAATCAAACAATACCTGAACTGGGATACCATTCACATGGAACGATCCTAAACAGAGCACATACATGGCATATCAAAATCTCCATGACATAACATAAAAGCATAAGAAAGAAATCATACCTGTCACCACATCGGGTGCAGCGCGTGCCTCCTCGGCTGTCAACTGAAATACTCAGCCCTGCACCACTGGAGCTTCTACCTTGGCCTTCCGGCCATCCGTAACCCGCGTTGTCGCTGGAGTCGGCGTCGCCGTTGGTGCTGCTACTATCGCTACCGTCAATCTAGGGCAGTTGGCCTTCTTATGGCCCCTCTAATTGCTATGTAAGCAAATCAGGTCTGACATCTGCACTGTGGGGGCGAGGGCAGTACAATCCTTACCAAAGTTGTAACGACATAATTTTTCAAACCAAAATTTTACATTTTAAAACTCATAAAATATTTGTCTCATCATTCATTCTCAAAATAATCAACAAGTTTTCAAAACAATTATTCAAATCCAGGATCCTCAAACATGTTCCATCTCTACTGTGTGTGAGTACAATCATATTGGCGCCTTCCCGCTATCTCCCGAGGTACCTGAAACACATAACACATAACGCGGTAAGCACGAATGCTTAATGAGTTCCCCAAAATACCACATACAACAATTCGCCACTCGAAGCTATACTTTGTAAGACCCTCCGGTCTATGTGTCTCAGCGGGACCCTCCAGTCCCGTAGCATGTTGGACCCTCTGGTCCGGTCTAGCTCGTTAGACCCTCTGGTCCAGTCTGATTGAGAACCCTCCTGTCTCATAGTTCGTTTGACCCTCCGGTCCGGTCTAAGCAACAAATAATATAGCATACAATACATATCACGCAAACATGCATAACTCAAGCAAGCACATAAGACCCTCTGCTCATACATAGCTACCACGCTGGGTAAAGTATAGTGAGAAGACTCACCTCGTAAGATAGCTAGTAAAACTCTCGTGCCCGAAATCCTCGATCTAGCCTCCGCCTATCACAAGTTAATATTTCTAATTAATACTCTACTCTTATCACTAAAAAGTCGGTAAAAGACCATTCTACCTCTCCCTGACCTCTTTCACTCATTTTGACCAAACCCTCAAGTCAACAAAAATCATCTCCCGTCAACAGCCCAACTTTGACCAGACTCGTCGAGTGCACTTGGGCGACTCGTCGAGTCCAGTCGATTCATGGCAACCCCAGTAAGTTCCAACTCGACGAGCTAACCCCTAACTCTTCGGGTCACCACCTGACTCGGTTCATTGGGACAAAACCCTGGGCTACTCGTCGATTCAGCGGCTCGACTCGGTGAGTCTATTCAGACTCTTTTGCATTCAACTGATTTTAGTGCAAAATACTTTCCCAAACTTCAGATCTACGCACTCAAGGCTCATTAATCATGTAAAGGTTCAACCTTTATGTCCATGCAACACTCATCTAGCTCTATTTGACAAAATAACCCTTATAATGGTGTCTTATGCTCAAGGTTCTTAGGTGACCACATAAAGTTGGGTTCTTGGGACTCTCTGGACCTCTCAAGGTCCAGATCTGATATCTAAATGTCAAAGGAACTTGCCATGCTTCAATACTCAATTTAAAAGAGGGTAAAGAAACCCTAACTTCAAGAGATCTACTACACATACAAAAAAAGGTATAGATTCATACCTTCAACAGCAACCTTGAATGAAATAGTGAAAGATCTGAGCCCCTTTAGATAGCTAAGCTTGAACCCCCTACTTCTTCATTGCAAGAATGCACCAAGATGAAGAAATTAGCTCCCTCTCTCTCTCTAAGCTCTCTGGATCGATTAGGGTCTCTCAATGGAAAGTGTGGCCGCAAATGGAGGCCATAAGAGCCTTTAAATAGGCCACAAACCCAAACAATTAGGGTTTTCCTCAGCAGCGCTGACTCGGCGAGTCAGATACCCGACTCGACGAGTCCATTTATTAAACACGCCACCAAGTCGTGATCCCACTCAACGAGTTGAGGAACCAACTTGTCGAGTCCACCCAAAATCCTTAGAATAAATGCTTAAATTAGTATACTTGGAAAACCGAATGTTACAATTCTCCCCCACTAGAATCAGACTTCGCCCTTGAAGTCTTGCTCCGCAAATAGCTCGGGGTACTGCTCACGCATTTCTGAGTCCGGCTCCCAAGTTAGAGCGGACCCCTTCTGATGTTTCCAATGGACCTGAACCAAGGGAACTTCCTTGTTACTCAAAACCTTCACCTTCCGATCTATGATCGCGATCGGCCTCTTGATGTAATTCAGGATCGTATCCACCTGAACGTCCTCTAGTGGTACCACTACTGTTTCGTCGGCCACACACTTCCACAACTAGGACACATGGAAGGTGTTATGAATCTGACTCAACTCTTCACGCAGCTCCAAACGATAAGCTACCTTTCCCACTCTGGCGGTCACTCTGAAGGGACCGATGTATTGGGGTCCTAGCTTTCCCCGTTTCATGATCCGAATCACCCCTTTCCATGGGGAGACCTTCGGGAGTACAAAATCCCCAACCTGGAACACGACCTTGGATCGTCGCCTATCAGCATAAATATTCTGGAGACTCTGGGCTGTCAGTAACCTCTGTCTGACCTGTTGAATCTGCATAGTCGTCTTCAGCACTATTTCAGTGTTGTCCATCACACTCTGCCCCACCTCTCCCCAACAGATGGGGGTGCGACACCTTCTCCCATACAGGAGCTCAAAGGGAGGCATACCAATGCTCGAGTGATGGATGTTGTTGTAAGAAAACTCATCCAAGGGTAGGTATGTGTCCCAACTCCCACCAAAGTCCAAAACACATGCCCGAAGCATGTCCTTGAGCGTCTGAATCATCCGCTCGCCCTATCTGTCTATCGGTGGGTGGTAGGCGGTACTAAAATGCAGTCGCGTTCCCAACTCCTCATGGAACTTCTTCCAGAATCTGGAAGTAAAACGCACATCCCGATCAGACACTATAGACGTCAGAACTCCATGTCGCGCTACCACCTCTCATACGTAAATCTATGCCAGCCTCTCAGCAGAAGAGCTCTCACTAATAGCAAGGAAATAAGCACTCTTCGTCAACCGATCCACAACCACCCAGATTGCGTCAACTCCACGCGTCGTTCTTGGTAATTTGGTTATAAAGTCCATCGAGATCATCTCCTACTTCCAATGGGGAATCTCCAAAGGCTGCAGTGGACCGTGTGGATGTTGGTGCTCTGCCTAGACCCGACGGCAGGTCAAGGACCTCTCGACCACCCAAATAACATCTCTCTTCATACAGGGCCACCAATAGTCTTTCTTCAGATCCAAATACATCTTAGTGGCCCCGAGATGGATCGAAAATCTCGACCTATGCGCCTCGTCCATTAGAGTGATACGAGCTCCGCCCGTATAAGGCACCCAAATCCGACCTCGGAAGGTCATAAGTCCCCGACTATCCATCACAAACTCGGATGCTTGTCCAATCACCCGCTCCTTCTTACAGTTCTCCGGTCTTACGGCCTCCGCCTGGGCCTCTCGAAAGATATCCAATATCGGTGTCATCAGTATCATCCTCATGCATATATCCTGAATCGGGGCACTCTCCGCCTTGCGACTCAGGGCATCGGCTACCACGTTAGCCTTGCCCGGGTGATACATAATCTCATATTCATAATCCTTTACCACGTGTAACCACCTCCTCTGGCGCATATTCAGCCCTGAATCTGGTCACGAAATCTGACCATGTCATATCCTCGATGGTTGGGGCTCCCAACGAGTCACTAACTGACTCCCACCAATCTCTAGCTCTATCCCTCAAACATCCTGCAACAAAGCGGACCTTCAACCCTTCCGGGCAGAAGCTCGTCAACTGCGCACACTCAATGTCTATGATCCATCTCCTGGCAGTAATGGGGTCCTTCACCCCGTGAAAATCCAGTGCACCACTCCCTCTGAAGTCCTTGAAGGATAGTGTACGCGTACCTACTTGGCCAGACGACAAATCACTCTTGAATAATCGGAGGTGATCCTCCATCAGCTCAATAATCCCCTCCTTGATCGACCCGAAAATAACCGGGGTCAACTCAAGGATACCTCTCATGATCTCAGACGTGATGAACTCGAGTAGCCCGTCATCAACCTGCTCGGATCCTGCACCGAAGCCTGATCCTGGTACCCCTGCTCCATGTAGTGTGACCACCATACACATAAATGTCAGGATCATACATGCTCTCGAGAGGACTTACACACTCTCCAAGTTCCCTGGTTCCATCTCGTACCTCCTTGACTCGAGTACGGATCCTCTGCTTCTAGTAGTACGGGCCAATACTGTCAAAACTAGGAGTTCTAAGGTGTTTGTAAACATTAACAAGAGTAACATTTGTGGCTAAAACTTGAAAGTATGCATGATGTTTATTCAGTGACAACAAAATTCCATCAAACACTCTGTACAAACACTACAAATGGTCAACAAAAGATTGGAAACCCTAAAAATGTCGGTTTAAATCCATTATGGACTAGGATTTCCTTATTGGGCCTAATGGACCAATAAGCTTCCAATCTGACTATTTTGGGCTTAGGATCCTTAAATAGGCCCTAATTGGAGCCATTTTTATGAAACTTAACGTTTTGGGCCATAATGGACCCCAAATGAATTGGTTTACCTTAATGGGCCTTGTTGGGCCATAACAAATCTAATTTATCCTAATGGGCGACAAATCCACTCTTTTATGCAAGATTGGGCTGTAAACCCACCTAAGGGCCTAATGTGCCGAAAACCATCAATTCGGGCTTCATATTATCGGACTCAAGCAGTAAAGGCCCAAACCACTTCTCTCCTTTCTCCCTCTCGGCCCAAGTGTATATATATATATATATATATATATATATATATATATATATAGAGAGAGAGAGAGAGAAAAGAGATTAAGAGAGTTGACTTAAGTTGCCACCTCTTTATTACACAACACATAACCATGCATTTCTTATGCATCCATACACCCGTCACTTCAAATCTCTTCCCCCCCTCTCTTTTTCTTCTTCAGCCAAGAGTAAGAGGAAAACACACACACCCACACCTTCAAACTTCCTCCAAATCTCTCTCAAGTTTTCAAGAGCAACTCCTTCTTCATTTCCTTAACATTTCAAGATTTAGAGTGTTTCCAAGGTGATTTTTCACCACAATCACTATTATTGGTAAGTTATTATCAAAAACCAACACCTTCTTTCATTTTAACACCAAGAACTCCTCCTTGCATAGTTTTATTCCATGATCACACCTTAGAAGCTCCATAAGCTCGAGATCCGCATCAAGGTGTTGCTAGGACCAAAAATCTTCTTCAAATCTTCTTCAAAACCAAAACAACTAAGCAAAGTGAGTTCATACCCCCTTGTTTTTGGTTTATACTTGTTTTTGGGGGAGAATACAAGTATTATATGGTGATCTATGTGTTTTTGCATGTTATGTGTGATTTCTTTAGTTTTTGGTTGTGATAATACGAAATATTTGAGATATTTCGAGATCTATAGCAAAAAGGGTGAAATAATCATAAACAAAAACATAATAAACAACATACACCATATATCTAAGGGTCCTTAAGTTTAAAAAGTGAAAAACAAAGCCAAAGAACCTTACAAGTGTCGTTTTTGCAAAAATAACAAAGATTGGATGTAAATTGTAAATTATCGGTTTTATGGGGGTTATAAGGTGTTTATTTATATAAAAGCTGATTTTAATGAAAACAATACTTTTCAAAGTGTCAAAAACATAAATTTTAGCTTATTGGGCCTTAAATTGGGCATCATGTGTTTTTGGGCCCAAGGTTGCGAAAAAATGAAGTTTTGAAGGGCTGAAATGTAAAAATTAACAAACCATGAGTCTAAAACATAAATAAACTATTCCAGGGGTTGAAAATGATTTTATTACCAAATTGGACTAAAAATCCAAAGTTTTTGATTTTGGGTCAAAATTGTAAAACTTACGGAAATTGGGCCAAAAATGTAAACTTTTTACAAATAAAGGCTGGAAACGACAAATACAATAGTTTTGGACTAAAGTTACTATTCAAATAAATTTTGGGTGGAAAATGTCAAGAAAATTTGTTGAAGGACCAAAAATGTCAATTTTCATAAAAAGGGACTAAAAGTGCCATTTTTAAAGAAAAGGGGCCAAAATGGTCAATCTAAATGTCTATGGGCCAAATAAACAATTATGAATGTTTGGGTTTAAAATATCAAGCTTATAACGCATGATTATATATATATATATATATATATATATATATATATATATATATATATATATATATATATATATATATATAAAACTAAAGCTTCATTATAGTTCAAACGTTAAGATATTTTTTTAACCATTGTGAATAAACATTTAGCATACAACAAATACCAACAATACGAACTTAAACTCGATAAAACATAAGCGATTCAATGGTTGGGCTCAAATACCTTCTATTCGTGCTGTTGGGCCTTTGTGGCCCAATATCATGATTTTTGGGCCCAATATAATTACACATGTTTATTGGGCCTCTGGTGACCCAATTACTTGCCTAATGGACCCTCAATGGGTTTTACATGCTACTGGGCCGTAGTGGCCCATTTGCATTGCTAGTAAGGTCCAAATCAATTATATGCGTGATGGGCTAACGTGTCCGTCGCATACTCGGCAACCTATAATAAAATACGTGATTAGTGGGCCCCCGTAGTCCTCTTCTCTTCGTCTGTTAGGCTTACCTTTTATTCAAGTAAACATAAATCAGGTCATTAAACAAGGTTATTCAATTTCATTTGGATTTAGTGAGTAATAAACGGGAGACACCAATAAGTGTCGGTTGTAGTCTGTTGTTATAATCAAATTCTTCTGGAGGGAGAGTGAGAGTTTGTGTATAGATCTATATAGGGGTGACTCCCCCACACCTAAGTTGTTCGCTACAGTTAGACTCGGTCAGTCAAGGGTGACAAAATCTTAATTCAATACCGGCATTCGCAAGAATGCCAAGACAGACGAATTAGTCATTATTATGCATGGTTATAACGACTCACATAGAGATCCAATACCATCTAATTAATCATAGGGAATCATATTCATTCGATTGTGACGATACAATAATACAAATAGATCATACTATTCATATCGGAAAACATCGGGTCTTCCAAGGGAACAACATTATTCACTTTTACTTTCAATAACTATAATACAAGAATTTATTATGAGAAACGTATCACTTTTACACGTTTTGAAATCATTCACGCATATACTTATGGATCATCACACCTATTTCATGAACAATTGTCGTTTCAGAAAATATCGGATTTTCTGGGTTTTACAAACTATACAAAACATTTTCATATCAAACATGCTTATGAACTCACCAACATTATATATGTTGACCATTTCAAAATAACTTGTATTCTCAGGTAACAGATAAGCTGAAGAAAATTACCAAGTATGCTAGGATGTTATGTTTTGTGACTCTCAAACAATTTATGCTATGGATATGTAATATTTAGACAATGTACTTGATGTGAACAAGGTCAGTTGTAATGTATTAATGCATGATGATGTTTATGTTATGTTTCATGTATATTCATTTTGATGATATTTCAATGTAAGTCACGCGAGCCCTCAGACGTTTCCGCCGTCTGGTTCGGGGGTGTGACACATACTACCTTCCAAATCTATCCGTAATTTCCTCAAGGATTGCTTCAACTTCACCAAGTCCCTTAACCGATACCCTTTTCAACTAATCTCGTCCTAGACTTTCCTAAGGCACCCTCCGACCTACTCTCTGCCATCAACTGCACCAGGAGTCCTTACTTCCCTTCCCTAACTAGCTTGCGAATACTGTTACATATCCGCTCACTAGTTAGTTAAAGTTAGCCGGACCCCTTTAGCACAAAGCAAGCAGCATTCGTGCATTGAGTAACCACATCAGGCATAACCTATTCAGGCTATCCTACCAATGACTAGACAGTCCTAGCATACAACTCATACAACGGGCATTCAATGCATCCTTCTAGATCCTTAGCCCTAATCTAGCATGTAGTTCTCAGAATCATATATTAGGCATACAAGGCATCCTCCTGGATCCTTAGCCTTAATCTAGCATGCAGTTCTCAGAATCTTATATCAGGCATACAAGGCGTCCTCCTAGATCCTTAGCCCTAATCTAGCATGTAGTTCTCAGAATCATAAATCATACACATTACATAACAAGTATGGGTATCCTGGGGAAAACTTACTTAAACTCGGCCGGTCGCACACATCACACACCTTATCCTTTCTCAAAATTCTTTAACTTATAATTTTGGAAACTGATTTCTTTGTGAAAAATCTTTTAGTCCCTCGGTTTGAGTCCAGACACCCCCGAGGGTGTGTCTGAATCCCTCAAACCAGGGATCTAATACCAACTTGTAACATCCCAAAAATCAATGCCAAAAAGTTCATTTTTAATTAAGTGGTTTATAAAATAACTTATCAAGACATTGCCAAAATCATGTCAATACATAAAACTATAGTATCATGTCTCAAAACCATATCATCTGAATGTAAAAACATATCAGAGTACAATCCCAGAAAACTCTAAGCAGAAATCATGTGTGCGTGTGTGATGCGATGCTACACCACCGACTCCTTCCCCTTGGACGAAGAGGTACCTGAAACCAAAACTGAAATTGTAAGCACAAATCTTTGTGATTTCCCCCATCATACCACATACCATACAATCATATAGCATGCATGTTGTCGGGCAATTCTGGGGCGCCCGTCCTACCCATGTCAAGACATTCTGGGGTGCCGACCTACCCATGTCGAGCTATTTTGGGGTGCTGACCTACACATGTCAAGCCATTTTGGGGTGCTAACCTACCCATGTCAAGCTATTCTGGGGTGCTGACCTACCCATGTCAGGCTCTTCTGGGGTTCTGACCTACCCTCCGGTCTATCTCAACCGAACATGGGAACTATTTCACCCCCTATTACTAACACATAGTATCATATCATAATCATGTTGTCAGACATATCTGGGGTGTCCGACCTACCCATTGGTCCTAGCGACCGAATCGGGGACTAGTACCCTTCTACTGATACAATCTCACATAACATGGCAATTAGCAAACTAGCATACTCACATATCCAACAATCTAGCATACTCACATATCCAACCATAACAGACCAGAAAATTATCACAAAGACAATCATCCCAACTGACAATTACTATTGGGTCGGCCTTGGTGCCTTAGACCCACTTCTACTAGAGGGTAACTCACCTCGATATCGTGTAGTGTCTAAACTGTCCTCGGCGTGAGGGTCGGCTCTCGTCGACTCCTCAATCCATACACAACAATCCTCAAGTCATCAAATAGAACATACAACCCTAACCAGGGTTAATACCATAACCAGTCAAAGTCAACATCCGATTAACCTGACTCGCCAGTTTGGTCCACCAACTCGTAGAGTCCATACTCCATTAACCCGATCCAAACCCGACTCCACTTGTCGAGTCTATCAAGAACTCAACGGGTTCTTCTTCATTCAAACCATCGGGACCATCTTCATTCCATTCGCCAAGTTCCTCCTTGAACTCGGCGAGTTCATCTCCCTTATAAGAATGTGTCCAGTCTACGACTCGCCGAGTTGTATGAACAACTCGTCGAGTCCATCTTCAAATATTGGGAGATTGCCTTGGACTCACCGGGTCTGTTTATACACTCGTCAATCCCATGATTCCCAAGTCCCTTTTTGTGTCTAAACATCTAAGGGACTTTCCTCCCTAACAACTGGTCCATCCACAAAAAGGATTTGTTGGTCATTACACCGCGACTCGCCGATTCCCAAGAACAACTTGTCGATTCCATCCTTGACTAACACTATTTAGTCAATTTAAATGGGCCTTAACACAACAAAACCATAGATCTTGCCCCCTAATGTCCATTTCATAAGTAAAGCTCCAAACTTGGTACACATGCATGGGGGTTTTCGCTCAAAAAGCCATAAAAGGTGCTCTACAAAATGCATGGGGATCTCATGGCCATAAAGTGGGCACCTTTATGCCATGAGACCCTGCCAATGACTCAGATCTGAAGTTAAGACTTCATATCACACTCCACAAATCCGAAAATGGCTTGGAAAGCCCTAAATGTGCCCAAAATCCAAGTCTAAAGATGAATAAACACATAGAAGACTAAGGAAGGGGAATTTTACCTTGATTGTGCTGAAAATGGAACTAGATCTCTGACTCTCTAAGTCCCCACTTGAAGTCTCAAGCTTCTTTCTCCTTCTCAAGCTTCACAAACCACCAAAAGTACCAAAATGGCCTTAGAACACACAAAACCGCTAGGGTTTCGATACACAGCTTTCTGAGAGTGATAAGGGTGTTGGAGGCTGAGATAAGGTGTTTAAATAGGGTGCAAACCCTCAGATTTAGGGTTTCACTCAACCAGCACCTACTCATTGAGTCAGTCCCCCGACTCGTCGAGTAGCTTACTTATATTGTCCGCGGTCACGACTCTACTCGACGAGTTGGACCTCCAACTTGTCAAGTCCCAGAGAAAAACACAAAACACTTGAATAAAAGGCATACCAGGAATCGGGTGTTACATAAATGGATCTTACAACTGTGACATCCCCATTTTCACGGCCAGAAAAGACCGATTTTACTTATGCTTTGTTTTATAAAATCAGAGTAATCTTTTAAAGATACGGTTGCGGAATTTGTTCCCAAAACAAGATATGATAATAACTTATCAAATCATTTCTCAAAAAGAATGTATTTTCATTCAATAATAAAACATCGGGGTGTCATGTTCCGATACAGACATATAAGCATAAGCAGAACTTATATTTAATTACACACTTGATTTATATCTCCTTTAAATCTCTCTATGAAATATGTCTTCGTATTTAATACCTGTGATACAAAGAAAACTGAGTGGGTCAGGCTTGGGAGCCTGGTGAGCATATAGGGTTTTCATCCCACAATGTTATATCATATAAATATATATATATATATATAGAACATCCAAAATTATATAATTTCACCATATAAAAGCAATTCTTATCCCACCCCATCGATCCTCACAACGACACGATCTAAACTCTCGTATCTAAACTTTTCCTCTTTATCTGATCCCTACTCACGGATCTAAACTAATCTCTCCACCTGATCCATACTCTCGGACCTAAAACTAACCTCTTGGTCTAATCCATACTCCCGGATCTAAACTAATCTCTTGGTTGGATCCATACTCTCGGATCTAAAACTGTGCCCAATCCATACTCCCGGACTAGGGACAATTAACTATGTCTTAATCCATACTTCCGGATTAATAACAAGTTTACCTATTGGTCTGATCCATACTCCCGGATCTAAAACTGTGCCCAATCCATACTCCAGGACTAGGGACAATTAACTATGTCTTAATCCATACTCCCGGATTAATAACAAGTTTACCTATTGGTCTGATCCATACTCCCGGATCTAAAACTGTGCCCAATCCATACTCCCGGACTAGGGACAATTAACTATGTCTTAATCCATACTCCCGGATTAATAACAAGTTTACCTATTGGTCTGATCCATACTCCCGGATCTAAAACTAACCTCTTGATCTGATCCCTACTCACGGATCTAAACTAACCTCTTGATCTGATCCCTACTTACGAATCTAAACTAACCTCTTGATCTGATCCCTACTCACGGATCTCATCTACCCATGTCCTACCCAACATATTTGTAGATATAAAATACATATATAGTTTAACTCGTTAAAAATCTATATAGTTCATCCATTCCACCAATACCTCAAGTAAACAACATTATATAAACACATAGCACGTATTTCGTAGCAACTACTTCATACTTATGTGTTAGAAGAAAGTAACCACACACTCACACATATAAACCACAATATACTTAATACACTCAAACCATACTTGTATTATTATCGTGTTTATGAAAGGTAGTATACACTCACACATATAAACAACAATATATATACACATAGCACATATTTTATAAAATACTTCATATCTATGTGTAAGATGAAAGTGACTATACACTCACTTGATCAGAAGATGATCGGACAGCACTACGACTTGCAGAAGTAGTAATCCTCAGCAGATCTGGAAGATCTCTTCAAAAATCGAACTTCTCGCGGGCAGAGCTTCGGCTCGGGAACCGCACTTCTCGGGATCTTCGGGATCTCGGGACTTGCCTCGGGGCTAGAGAATAATACCGGGGCTTCAGGATACTTCTGGCACGCAAATCGATGCAAAACGGGAGAGAGAAGAGAGAAAATAGCAACCCTAAACGGCTGGCCCTTCAAATCTATTTATAGGGCAAATTTGGCCCTTGCCACGTCGTGGCAACCTTGTTCCACGTCGTGGGCTTGGTCGTCACTGCATGCATCATCCCAAGTTGCATCTGGGGGCCTTCCGGAGGTGTTGGGACACTTGCCACGTCGTGGCAACCTTGTTCCACGTCGTGGGCTCTGACAGTTTTGGGGTTTCGCGCCCCGAACTTCAGAAATTCATAACTTTCGCATATGAACTCCGTTTTCGACGTTCTTTATATCGCCGCGAAGGTGAGATTATGCTCTACAACTCTCGTTTAGACTCCATTGGCTAATTTTGAATTGATTTTTAATATATTATAAGTATATTACTTATATAGTATTTTTACTAGGCCGGGACAGGAAAATTTCGTTCGAAATTCATAACTCCTTCATCTGAACTCCGATTCCGTCCGTATTTCCGTTGTTGTACTACTATCGATGAGATCTTCAATTCTCATTTAAATCACTAAGGATAGATATCTATCTACCTTAAATTCACTATTTACGTCGCGCTGGGTCGCGCTAGGTCGTGTCGCTTCTGTCGCGAAACTTCGACAGGTCATAACTTCTTCGTTATAACTCGGATTTTGGCGTTCTTTATATGCACGGAAACCTTGTGACATATACTACAACTTGGTTAAGATTAATCCTTCTAAATAATATTCCATCAAAAAGTCATTTTGATGCTTATCGTCTCTAAATCGACTAGCCCTGATCTACGGGCGTTACAACAACCCGCGTGTTAACCCAACTGATCAATTACCAACTTCAATCCTTAGTCCACAACTTAAACTAATTTACATAAACAACCCAAGAGCAATAATTCATATCAAAACCAATCTTGATATTTTCACATAGCACCCTGCATAATTCCTGAAATGAGAAGTTTGTAATACTCACAATATTTAACACCCCTCCTCAAACTTGACATTTAAGGAAGAATATTAATTTCATTTAAAAA
Organism: Lactuca sativa; assembly: GCF_002870075.4. Lineage (NCBI taxonomy): Eukaryota > Viridiplantae > Streptophyta > Magnoliopsida > Asterales > Asteraceae > Lactuca > Lactuca sativa. Next base: position 135,084,689 of record NC_056629.2, read on the forward strand.
GATTAATTATTCCAATTTCATTTACCAAAAAATTATGTTGTGAAATACTTAAAAACTTTGTTAAAATATCAGCTCTTTGTTTTGAAGAAATTATTTTTTCATCTTTAAAAACACCACCTATAATTTTTTCTCTAACAAAATGTAAATCAATTTCAAAGTATTTTGTTTTTTCATGAAATACAGGATTTAATGCAAGCTTAATAGCATACTCATTATCACAAAAAACTGTTATAGGTATCAAACATTTTATTCCCAAATCAAACAATAATTTTAAAATCCAAATGATTTCACAAGTAACAGACGCTAATGCTCTGTATTCAGACTTTGTTGAAGATCTAGATACAGTAGCTTGTTTTTTACTTTTCCAAGAAATTAGAGAATTTCCAAAATAAACCAAATATCCCGTAACAGATTTCCTTGAATTAAGACATTTTGCCCAATCAACATCTACATAACCCATTAAGTCAAAATTTTCTTACTTTACAATAGAAACACCTTTACCAGGACTACCTTTCAAATATCGAAGCAATCTAAATGCAATGTTTAAATGTGACATATGAGGTTTATGCATAAACTGACTAAGGATCTGAGCACAATAAGATATATTTGGTCTTGTAATAGTTAAATATATGAGTTTTCCAATTAATTTTTGAAATTTAGTAATATTTTCTAGTAAAGGATCACTATCAACATAACTCCTCTTGGGAACAAAATTTGCCTCCAAAGGAGTAGAAACAGGCTTGTAACCTAACATTCCAAACTCATGTAAAATCTCAAGACAATATTTCCTTTGATTTAAACATAAACTTTGATTAGTATTTAAAACTTCAATTCTAAGAAAATAGCTTAATTTTCCTAAATTTTTTATTAAAAATTTTGAGTTTAAAAAGACTTCACATTTTGAATTTCAATTTCATTACTTCCAGTTAGAATAATATCATCTACATACACCAACAAAACAACAACTGAACTATTATTTTTTTTTTAACAAACAAAGAATAATCATTTATGCTTTGAGTAAAACCATAACTAAACAATTCAGAACATAACTTTTCATTCCATTTTCTAAGAGCTTGTTTCAATCCATATAATGATTTAACCAATTTACATACTCTAGTGTCACCTTTGGTATGATATCCTTGAGGTAAATTCATATACACATCCTCAATTAAGTCTCCATAAAGAAATGCATTATTACTATCTAGTTGATAAAAAGGCCAAGACTTATTTACAAATAATGCAATAACTATACGAACTGTAACTATCTTTGCTACAGGAGAAAAGGTTTCCTGATAATCAACCCTTTCTCTTTGATTATAACCTGCTACAAGCCAATCCTTATAACTCTCTGCTTCTCTATTGGGTTTATACTTAATTCTATAAACCCATTCACATCCTATTGGTTTTCGTTTTTTAGGAAGATCTACAATATCCCAAGTATGATTACAATATAATGCTTCCATTTCATTATTCATTGCCTCAATCCATTTTGGATCCACAGAGGCTTCTTCAAAACACTTTGGTTCAATAGTTTTATTTTGATTAGAACAAAAACACTTATTTTCAGTACTAAGAACAGAATAATTCAATGTATTTTCATTACCATATCTATATCTCCCTTCAAAAATATAATCAATAAATTTCACAGACATTCGAGACTCTCTTCTAGATCTAGACACCCCTATTGACTATCCTAAGGAAGCCAATGAGTCTATATGACTACTTTCCTTAGCTGAATCCGAATGACTTGGCATAGTCCTATCAGATGAAGGTTCAAATACCCCGTTAGTCTAGTTATTATTATTATCTAAAGTAGTATCAAAAAAGGTTTCATCCAGATTCTGAGCTGCATTAGAACCATCCATCTGATGGTTAACACTCAAGTCATTTAGATCAATTAAATCATTCACATATTCAAACTTATTTTTATCATCATAGGAAAAAGGGTCTACTGAATTATTAAAATTAAACTGATTATCAATAGTTGTTGACTTCAGTTTAAATGGAAAAACAGACTCATAAAACTTCACATCCCTGGAAACAAAAATAGAATTTGTATCAAGACCTAACAATTTATAACCCTTTTTTTTCAGATGAATAACCTAATAAAACACATTTTTCAGACCACTCTGAAATTTTATCATGATCTTCGAGTTTTGTAGTAAAACATAGACTACCAAAAACTCTTAAGTGATCAAAAACATGCAATTTATTAAACACTACTTCATAAGGAGATTGACGTTTCAAAACAGAAAGTGGCATTCTATTTATTAAAAATAAACTGAAGTCAGAATGGCCTCTCCCCAATATTTTATAGGAAGAACAGACTAAAAAAGCAAATATCTAGCAACATTAAGTATATGCCTATGTTTCCTTTCAACAATCCCATTCTGCTATGGTGTATAAACACAAGTAGTTTGATGAATAACACCATTAAGTTCAAAAAAAGACTCCATCTTATGATTTAAAAATTCAGTTCCATTATCAGAATGAACTATTTTAATTTAAGAATCAAATTGATTTACTAAGATATTAAAAAACGAAGTAAAGCAAGTATAAACTTCATCTTTACTTTTTAAAAGATTAACGCAAGTAGCCCTTGTGAAATCATCCACAATAGTCAAGAAAAACCTATAGCCTTCTCTGGTAGACACTCTATAAGGACCCCATACATCTAAATGAATTAGTTCCCAAGCTTAGATGAACTATGAGCAGTATGAGGGAAGGATTCACGAGTCTGCTTGGCCTTGTGACAAACATCACAAGTAGGAAGATAAGAATTATCAAAGTTAAGCACATCTTTTAATGAATTTTCTTGTTCAGCAGGATGACCTAATCTACTATGCCATGTAAGTTTAGAAACACAACACTTAACAAGATTACAAGAACTAATACCTGAGGGGAAAAGCATCTAGATAATACAATCCCCTAGACTCTCTACCATTCTCCACAATCTTCTTTGATTGTTAACCTTGAATTTTACAATAATTTTTATGAAAAACAACTTCACAATTTGTGTCTTTGCAGAATTTGTGAACAGAAAGAAGATTTACATTAAAACCAGGAACAACAAAGACATCAAAAAGTGTTAGTTTTTCAGAAAATTGTAAATTTTCAATTTTTTCAATTTTAGAAGAAGAGCCATTTAAATGATTAACATGAAGGTTTAGTTTCGAAACATCAACGGTATCTTGCAAAAGAGAGTCAGATGAAGTCATATGTTGATTTGCACCTGAGTCAACAATCAACTTTTGATGACTAATAGTAGAGTTATAAGCATTAATAAAAGGAATACTTGCCATATTAGCATTGACAGGAGTATCCTCATAAGTAGAAAGTCGTTCATTAATAAGACTCAAGAGTTTATTATATTGTTCACTTGTGAAAAATTAACTTCCACCACTCCCAGAGACACTAGAAGTAACACCAGAAGAAGAGGGACTACAAGAAGGACCAGGAGAAGAATTAACAGAAAAAGATTTATTCTGATTTCTTTGATTATCATTATTGAAATCATTTCTAGGTTTAAAGTATTTTGGATAACCAATCAATTTATAACATCTATCAATAAGATGTCCCTTAAGACCATAGTTCTTACATTGTAAATTTTGATTTCTTCCTCTACTAGAATTAATACCTTTTTTATCATTAAATCTACTATTAAATGCAGATGATTGAGTTTTAGACACACTAGAAACAGAAGTTAAAACCCCATTCTTCTGATGAGATTCCTCTCTAGAAACAATTGAAAAAGCAGTTTTAGCATTTGGAAGAGGATCCATTAAAAGAATATGACTCTTTACTTGATTAAAGGAATCATCAAGACCACTTGAAAATTGCATTAGCTTCATAAGTTTTGAATGATCATTATACTTAGTAGCAGCTTCACAGGTGCACTCAACAAGATTAGTAAGACTATCAAACTCTTTCCAAAGAGTATCAAGTTTGTTAAAATACTCAGATAGAGAGGATCCATCTTGTTTAAGTGAATTAATTCGTTGGTGTAAATTAAAAATAACTAATCCATCAGCCTTATTATAGGTTTCAAAAAGTTCATTCCAAATATCTACAACAGATTCGGAAAAAGCATGCACATAATAAATTGACTCAGACAAAGAAACAAGAATCCAAGAACACACTACAGCATTTGCACCTTCCCATTTTGAAGACTTGAGTTCATCAGTAGAATCCTTTGTTATAGTCCCTTCTACAAATCCTAGTTTATTTCTAGCCTTAAGGCTTCTTATCATAGAGCTACGCCATACACGAAAATTATCGGTCCTAGTCAGTTTAAAAATCACATTTGTAGTTACAGAATTATCAGATGGATGTATATGTAGAGGATCATCATAGTTCACATAATCAATCTTAGAACCACTACCAGGTTCAGGATGAGAATCAGATATATTCACACAAAATCAATCAAATACAAATCAATACAGACTCCTATGATGAAACATCCCAAAAATATAGTCTAAAAAATTTGTTTTTAAGTCATTAATAAAACCATAAATCATCCATCATCATAAAGAAAATCAAGAACCATGTATCTCAAAACATCATGTCAAATAGTGTATCAAAATCAAAGGAGAAAATATCAGAGTCTAAAACAATCCCAGGCTAAAACTACGGTGCGTTCCATGCTATCATCCCAAGCTCTTCCCCTTGCTAGTGGAAGTACCTAAAACCAAAACTGAAAACCGTAAGCACGAAGCTTAGTGAGCACCCGCAAACTACCACATACCATACAAGAACACATATTGGGCCTTGCCCACTGCATCGGGCCCCGCCCGGCATCGAACCGAAGTCTGGCATCGGGCCCCGCCCGGCATCGGACCGAAGTCCGAAATACATATCATAGCAACAAGCACATAACACATAAGCATATAACATATAACATAATAAACTTCCTCGGGCTTGCCCCGGCATTGGAACGATGTCCGGTACACATAACATATAAGCTAATTCTGCATCGGGTTTCCCTCGGAATACATAACACATCACATGCATAAATCACAAAGACATCAATCATACATAAACGCTTCTCGGGACCGCCTCGGCACCGGATCGAAGTCCGGAACATATAAGCTGCATCGAGGTAACCCCGGCATCGGGCCTAAGCCCGAAATATACTAACATACATAAACGGGCCGACATTGGTGCCTTTAACCCGTTCCTACTGGAGGAAAACTCACCTAGCGAAACTGACTGTTGTAAAGTCAAGTGAGGAATCCTTGTCTACTGCTCCGGCAACTCTCTGGCTATCAAAATCACAATAATATTTAGTCAAAATCTGCTAATCCTTCTTAGGTTAAAATGATCATTTTACCCCTAGTCAAAGTCAAAGTCAAGGTCAACTCCCAGTCAACCCAACTCGTCGAGTTATCTCCTAACTCTTAGAGTCTCTGAACTGCTTAACTCGTAGTCAACTGAGTAAATTCGTTAAGTCGCTTTACAAACTCTTCGATTTCCTTCTGTCATAATTATCGGGACATATCGACTCTGCTCGTCGAGTTCTTCAGCCTCCGAGTCTTAATGGTGTCCAACTCACTGAGTCATCTCCTAAACTTAATGGTTTCACTCACAACCAGAAAAGGGGTTAGGGTTCACGACCTGACTCTTCGAATCCAAGAACAACTCGTTGATTCCTCCATGTGACATATCCATTCAATTGATTCTAATCCATTCCAATGCTTCTAATTCATTGATCTAGACTCCTTAGACTAGTATTACACGTAAAGTTGCTAACTTTACGTGCATGCATGGTGCTATGAAGCTAAAACACCCAATACAAGCCAAAATGAAGGTCTAAGACATAGAATGGAGTCATGGCTGAATAAAGGTGGCAACTTTGAGCTTCTAAAGCTCAATAGTGCCCAGATCTGAAGTCCTTTCATCCCCAAGAGTTCAAATCTCGAAATGACCTTGGAAATCATCCAAAATGACAACATTCAAGCTAGGAAGGAGATCTAAGTGAATAACAGCCAAGGTATAAGATTTATACCTCTATGAAGACATAAATGAGTCCTTAGGTCTGGATCTCCAACCTTCTTCTGCAACTCCAAGCCTTTACTTCCTTCTTCTAGCTTTAAATCACAAAAATGACAAGAAATAGCTCAAAATCACACAAGGCTGAGTTGGGTTTCGAGAGTAGGTTGTGGGGGTGATGGAGGCTGGGGTGGTGACATGTTATGATGCTTAAATAAGGTGCAAAACCCCGAAAATAGGGTTTCCTATTGACAGACCTACTTGTCAAGTCCAGGCTTGGACTCGCCGAGTAGACCATCTAAATCCTCGTGTCTTTTCTGGCATCGACTTGATGAGTTAGGGCTACCAACTCGTCGAGTAGCTCTAAAAATAAATACTTCACTAAATTAATTGTGTACCGGGAACATGGTGTTTTAAATCTCCCCCACTTGTCTTAGACTTTGTCCTCGAAGTCTGTTGTGTCTGGAAACAACTCCGGGTAGTGCTCCCTCATCTCCTCCTCAAACTCCCAAGTCCAATCTGAGCCCTTGTGGTGCTGCCACTGCACCTTCACTAGCTCGAACCTCTTATTCCTCAGCTCCTTCGTCTTGCAATCTAGAATGGCCACCGGTCTCTCAATGTAATTCAGGCTGTCATCAACCTGAATATCCTCTAAGGGTACCACTGCTAAATCATCCACCAAGCACTTCCGTAGATGGGAAACATGGATTGTGTTGTGGATATAGCTGAGCTCGGCAGGAAGATCCAGTATGTACGCTACCTTGCCCACTCGGCCTTTGACTCGGAAAGGGCCGATATACCTGGGGCCCAGCTTGCCCTGTTTCCGGAACCATATACCTTTCTAGGGAGACACCTTCAGGAGAACCATGTCGCCCTCCCGAAACTCCAATTCTAAATGCCGCTTGTCGGCGTAGCTCTTCTGCCGACTCTGAGAAGTTTGGAGTCTGCTCCGAACCTGTTGAATCCGCTAGGTGGTCTTGAGTACTACCTGCGTACTCCCCATGACCCTATGATGGACCTCACCCAAACAGATTAGAGTCCTGCACTTCCTCCCATAGAGCATCTCAAAGGGAGGTCAGTCTATACTAGTGCGGTAAATGTTGTTATACGAAAATCCCGCTAACGGAAGATACGTATCCCAACTGCCACCGAAATCCAAAACACATGCACGAAGCATGTCCTCGAGAGTCTGGATCGTCCTCCCGCTCTGTCCGTTCGTCTGGGCGTGGAAATCGGTGCTGAAATGGAGACGAGTGGTCATCTCGTCGTGGAACCGCTTCCAAAATTTGAAAGTAAAACGGACATCTTGGTATTACACTACCAAGATAGGCACTCCATGCCGTGCCACTACCTCTCTCACATAGATCTCGGCCATCTTCTCGACCGATATGCTCTCCTGGATCGGGATGAAGTGAGCGCACTTCGTCAACCGATCCATGATGACCCAAATCGTATCAACCCTAAGTGCGGTCCTGGGAAGCATAGTGATAAAATCCATAGTAATGTCCTCCCATTTTCACAAAGGGATATCTAAGGGCTGCATCTTGCCATGCGGCCTCTGGTGCTTCGCCTTGACCTTCCTACAGGCCAGGCATCTCTCCACATACCAAGCTACGTCCCGCTTCATGCAGGGCCACCAGTAATCAGGTCGAAAATCTATGTACATCTTTGTCGCCCCTGGATGGACGGAGAACATAGAGTTGTGGGCCCCATCCATCAATATCTGTCGTACCCCGCCCTAGTACGGTACCCAAACCCTCCCATGCAGGGTTAACAATCCACGACTTTCATAGTCAAAGGAGGCCACCTGGCTTATGATCCGCTCGCACTTCCAATGCTCTTCCTTCAGGCCCTCGACCTGCGCCTCTCGAATATGCTCCAACAATGGAGTAATCATTGTCATCCTCAGACAGATGTCTCAGATCGGGGTCGCTACCGACTTGCGGCTCAGGGCATCGGCCATTACGTTGATCTCACATTTGTAGTCCTTCACCACATCTAACCACCAACGCTGCCTCATGTTCAGATTCGGCTGATCCATAAGGTACCTCAAACTCTTGTGGTCCGTTTAAATGGTACAACGGACCCCATATACCTAATGTCGCCAAATCTTGAGGGCGAATACCATAGTCCCCAGCTCCAAAATCGTGCGTCAAATAGTTAGCCTCTTGGGGCTTCAGCTGTCTCGAAGCATAAGCTATCACATGACCCTGCTACATCAATACTGATCCCATGCCTGTGATCGAAGCATCACAGTAGACTACAAAGTCATCCACTCCCTCTGGCAGAGTGAGAATCGGTGCCTTGCATAATCACGGTCTGACCGTCTCATAGATTGTTTGCTGCTCAGGTCCCCAACGAAATACCATCGACTTCTTGGTCAGTCGGGTCAACGGAACCACAATCTTGGAGAAGTCCTGGATAAATCTCCTGTAATACCCTGCTAGACCCAGGAAACTTCGAATCTCAGTTGGAGACCTCGGAATCTCCCACTGCATCACAACCTCTATCTTGACCGGATTGACCAGAATACCCTTCTGATTGACGAGATGCCCAAGGAACTGCTCCTCGCGCAACCAGAACTCACACTTGGAGAACATCGCAAAAAGTCTCTCCCTCCTCAGTGTCTCCAGCACCTCTCTTAGGTGCTCCTCATGCTACTCCTGAGTCGTGGAGTAAACCAAGATGTCATCTATAAAAACTATTACAGACCAATCCAGCATTGGTTTGCACACGTGGTTCTTGAGGTCCATGAACGCTGCTGGAGCATTGGTGAGCCCAAACGACATCACCAAAAACTCATAATGACCATAGCGAGTCCTAAAAGTTGTCTTCTACACATCATCATCCCTGACTCGCATATGGTGATATCCTAACCATAGATCAATCTTGGAGAACCAATATGCCCCCTGAAGCTGATCAAAGAAATCATCTATCCTCGGAAGTGGGTAACGGTTCTTCACCGTTACCTTGTTCAGCTCCCAGAAGTCTATGCACATGCGATCTGACTCGTCTTTCTTCTTCACAAACAGGATTGCGGCTCCCCATATCGAATTGCTCGACCTAATAAAACCCTTGTCTAGCAGCTCTTGCAGCTACGTAGACAACTCCTGCATCTCGGGATGAGCCAACCGATATGGTGCCTTGGCTATCGGAGCCACACCATGGACGAGGTCAATCCTAAACTCAACCTGTCTCTCCGGAGGTATCTCAGGTAAATCCTCTGGGAATACGTCCGGGTACTCTAATACTACTGGTACATCATTAACTGTCGCCTTACCCTTATCCCAGGTATCCATGACATAGGCAACGTATCCTGTGCAACCGTGCTGAAGGTGGCAGCTCGCTCTCGCAGCTGAACATAAAACCGGTCCGCGCTGTGGCCTCTCGCCCTGGATCACTAACCCTCCCCCACTAGGAGTTCGAACCCTCACTAGTTGCTACTCGCAATCAATCACTGCCCCATTGGGTCTCAACCAGTCCATGCCCACTATAACCTTTTTCCCACGCAGGGGAATAGGACCCATGTCTACTAAAAACTGCTGAACGAATAGTTGTAGCGTACATCCCCTGTGAACCCTTGTGACCCTAACGGACCTGTCATCTACTATCTCAACATCCAGTGGGCAACCCAACTCCCCCAGAGATCCTAAAAATTGCTTGTTGAGCGCGAGCGACACAAAAGATCGGTTGGCACCCAAATCAAATAGTACCAAAGCTGATATACCATTCACTAAGAACGATCCTATAACAAAACATTTAAAAGTAAGTAACAATCAATATCAAATAAGAGATAAAAGAAAGATACATACCAGTCACCACATTAGGAGTTGCTCGTACCTCTTCGGTTGTCAACTAAAAAGCCCTGCTCTTTGCCACATGCGTCTCACCGCGGCCCTGATGGCCGTCCATAATCCTCAATGTTGCAGGGGCGGGTGTCGTCACCTGCCCTACATCTGCTAGACTCGGTCACTGGTACTGTTTGTGTCACCTCTGATTGAATTGAAAGCAAATCAGATCTGATGTAGTCATGGTGGTGGTAGTAACTGTACAATCCTTGCCGATGTGCCCAGTTCGGCCGCACTTGAAGCAGCCTGAACTCCCTGCCTTACACGTCCCATCGTGCAACTAGCCGCATTTTCCACAACGGCTACAGCTCTGCTGACTCCTAGGTATGTGGTCTGATATCTTGGGCTTCTTGCCCGAGCTCCATGACTGAACCCCCTCGGGTTTCCTCTTCCTCTCCATCTCTAGATCCAACTCCCTCTCTCGAGCCCTAGCAATCATATCCTCCAGCGTCTTGTAGCTGGAGCGGCTCACAAACTGGTGGATATCACTCTGCAACATCTCATGATAGCGGGCCTTTTTCATCTCCTCGTCCGCCACGTACTGCGGAACGAGAAGGGCCCTCTCCCTGAACATCGCAGTGATCTCCGTCATTGTCTCAGGAAATCGTGGAACTCCCTAGCAAGTTGTTGCACCTCAATAACAGGTGCGAACTCGGCCCTGAACCTGGTCGTGAAATCACTCTAGGTTATCGCATCCAACACTGTATCATCACCAATGGCTCACCCGACCATCTCCCACCAGTCACATGCCCTGTCCTTCAGAAGACAAGAAAAATTCTATCCTTGTCCCCCTACGGACATCTGCTGGTGCGGAATGCGTTGGCGACATCTGCCAACCATTTGGTACTCACGATGGGGTCCCTAGCCCCATGGTAATTGGGAGCTCCACAAGCTCTGAACTCCTTGAAGCTCAACATACGCGATCCCATAATGGTCACTAACTCAATGCGGAAAGTACTCAATCACTCGTCCAAATGCTCAAGAATGCCCTCCTTGATCGTGCCAAAGATCACAGAACTCTGGTCTAGTATACTACGCGTGATCTTTAAGGATATGAACTCCTTAGTCTGCTCATCTAGCTGCTCAACTCCAGAGCCTAAGCCTGATCCCTCACCTGAACTGGCAATTGTTGGTCTAGGGCATAAAACCACCATTCTTAAAAACACATCATAACAAACATCAGGATACTAACATAACTCAAGGGTTATTTACACTACAAGTTCCCTGCATTCATCTCAGCCTTCCTTGATTCGAGTACAGATCCTCTGCTTTCAGTAGTACGGGCCCATACTACCTTCCACGTCTATCCATACTTTCCTGAAGAACTGCCTCGACTTCAATAAGCCCCTTCTACTACTAATGCTTCACATGCTACTCTCATCCTAGGCTTGCCCTAGGGTAATCACCATCCCACTCTCTGCCATCACCTGCATAATAAATCATTGCTATCTTCCCCTAACTAGCTTGCGAATACTATTACATATCACTAATACTAGATAATTCTTCGAATGAGAGGTTCTACCCTACAACGGTTAGACTCAAATGAGAGCTGTGAAATAAGGCTAAACCTAACCTTCTGAAATGATTTAGTCCTCACAATATGTAACTTAATATATTCGTTTACTAGTTAGTAAAAGGTAACTAGAACTCCTAAAAGCACAAAGCAAGCAGCATTGGAGCATTGAGTACACATAATCAACATATACTAATCAGGCTATCATACTCTCTAATATGTACTAGCATGCAGTTCATAAAGCTAATACACATATAACAGGCACATAAGGCATCATTCCTAGATCCTTAGTCCTAATCTAACATGTTGCTCTCATAAAGCCGATAAACATAAGATAACATAAACTTGTATAGGTAATTTGGGAGTACTTACTTGAGCTCGGCTGATTGCATGCACCACACACTTTTCTCTTTTTCAAAATTCTCCTTTTCAAAGTTCTTTTTGCTTTTTCTAAAACTCTTTTGAAAATCTCTATACCAATTCCTTAGTTTGAGTTCAGACACCCGAAAGTGTGCCCGAATCCCTCAAACCAAGGTTCTGATACCAACTTGAAACATCCCAAAAATATAGTCCGAAAATTTTGTTTTTAAGTCATTAATAAAACCATAAATTATCCATCATCATAATGAAAATCAAGAACCATGTATCTCAAAACATCATGTCAAACACTGTATCAAAATCAAAGGAGAAAATATCAAAGTCTAAAACAATCCCATGCTAAAACTGCGGTGCGTGCCATGTGATCATCCCGAGCTCTTCCCCTTGCTAGTGGAAGTACCTGAAACCAAAACTGAAAACTGTAAGCATGAAGCTTAGTGAGCTCCCCTAAACTACCACATACCATACAAGAACACATAATAACACATAATGGGCCTTTCCTACTGCATCGGGCCCCGCCCGGCATCGGACCAAAGTCCGGAATACATATCATAGCAACAAGCACATAACACATAATCATATAACATATAACATAATAAACTTCCTCGGGCTTTCCCCAGCATCGGACCGGAGTCTGGTACACATAAGATATAAGCTAATTCTACATCGGGTTTCCTCGACATCAGGCTTGCCCCGGAATACATAACACATAACATGCATGAATCACAAATACATCAAACATACATAAACACTTCTCGGGACCGCCCTGGAATCAGACCAAAGTCCCGAACATATAAGCTGCATCGGGCTAACCCCGGCATCGGGCCTAAGCTTGGTATATACTAACATACATAAATGGGTTGGCATTAGTGCCTTCGACCCATACCTACTAGAGGAAAACTCACCTCGCGAAACTGATTGCTGCAAACTTGAGTGAGGAATCCCTGTCTGCTGCTCCGGCAACTCTCCGGCTATCAAAATTACAATAATACTTAGTCAAAATCCACTAATCCTTCTTAGGGTAAAATGACCAGTTTACCCCTGGTCAAAGTCAAGGTCAATTCCCAGTCAACCTAACTCGTCGAGTTATCTCCCAACTCAGCAAGTCTCTGAACTGATTAACTCGTGGTCAACTGAGTTAACTCATTGAGTCCCTTTACATACTCGTCGAGTTCCTTCTGTCATAATTATCGGGACATATCCACTCTACTCGTCGAGTTCTTCAGCCTTCGAGTCCTAATCTTGTCCAACTCACTGAGTTATCTCCTAAACTCAATGGTTTCACTCACAACGAGAAAAGGGGTTAGGGTTCACAACCCGACTCGCCGAGTCCAAGAACAACTCTTTGATTCCTCTATGTGACATATCCATTCAGTCAATTCTAATCCATTCCAATTCTTCTAATTCATAGATCCGGACTCCTTAGAGTAGTATTACACGTAAAGTTGCTAACTTTACGTGCATGCATGGTGCTATGAAGCTAAAACACCCAATACAAGCCAAAATGAAGGTCTAAGACATAGAATGGAGTCATGGCTAAATAAAGGTGGCAACTTTGAGCTTCTAAGGCTCAATAGTGCCTAGATCTGAAGTCCTTTCATCCCCAAGAATTCAAATCTCGGAATGACATTGGAAATGGTCCAAAAATAACAATATTCAAGCTAGGAAGGAGATCTAAGTGAATAACAGCCAAGGTATAAGCCTTATTCCTCTATGAAGAAAAAAAATTAGTCCTTAGCTCTGGAACTCTAACCTTCCTTCTATAACTCCAAGCCTTTGCTTCCTTTTTCTAGCTTTAAATCATAAAAATGACAAGAAATAGCTCAAAATCACACAAGGCTAAGTAGGGTTTCGAGAGTGGGTTGGGGGTGATGGAGGTTGGGGTGCAAAACACCGAAAATAGGGTTTCCTCCTGACAGACCTACTCGTCGAGTCCAGGCTTGGACTCACCGAGTAGACCATCTAAATCCCCACGTCCTTTTTGGCATCGACTCGACGAGTTAGGGCTACAAACTCCTCGAGTAGCTCTAAAAATAAATACTTAACTAGATTAATTGCATACCAAGAACGGGGCGTTACATATGATCCTTATACGTCCAGATGGTCACCATAGTATGTTGGGGCCCAAGATAAGAATCACAGAGTCAAAAAAACAAACATAGAGATTAAAGAACAAGAATATAAGGGAACAAGAAAACGTTCACAGAGCTCTAAGATGATCAGTTGAAGCATATCGACTCTTGTTACTCCATTCTCTTTTAAAGAATAATGGTGATGAAATCGGTTACCACGAGTTATTTCAGAGAACAGGATTAATCGATCGAAGAATGATGAATCAGTTCGTCAATCAAGGATCTCCACTTGACGATGACGATAACCACTCAAGGATCTCCACTTGAAGACAACATGCAAGATTTACAAAGAAACTCGTAGTACCAAGATTTCAAAGAAAAAATACCTAGAAAACGATTCAGATCAACAAAAGAACCTTAGATGTTCACCGATGGGTTAGATAAACTGAGATTTCAACAAAGAATCAAATACGAACCTAACAATGAAGATCTATAAGGATCTATTCAAGAATGGTATGCACCAAGCAAGGAAACAGAGAGTACCTTTATAAAGTTGATCATCAACTAGAAATCAAAGCCATAAGCTCTCATACCATGTAAAGAAACATAGAAATGCATTTTCCCAACACCATGATCTATTATATCGATTGAGGACAAATCTACAGATGGTTTTCAGATACTTACAAAAGAAACCTTTCTACATTAACCCTAATCTACTATCTCAACAATAATCAGCCAAATCTATATCGATTAATAACAACTGAAGGAACGATAAAGGTATACAAACCCTAATCATTTATTACACAACGAGAGAACAAAAAATGAACTGGAAAATATCTTGTGAATAATTATCGATCAACACTGCAGCTCACCATAAGTACTTCAGGTAAATGGATCTTACAACGCACATGCTAACCCGACTGATAAATTACCAACTTCAATCCTTAGTACACAACTTCAACTAATTTACACAAACAACCCAAGAGCAACAATTCATATCAAAACCAGTCTTGATATTTTCACATAACACCCTGCACAATTCCTAAAATGACAAGTTTGTAATACTCACAATATTTAACATCTTGTGAGGACGCTACTTCAAGTATAATTGTCATGTACCTATATTAAGACCGCTAATCGGTAGAAGTATCTGTTGATTATCTTTATTGATGTAATCATGTGACGTGATACCTTCTCTTGATCTTCTTTGTAATATTTCTTCAAAACCATCCAATCAGGATTAAATCCATATGCTCCTTGTGGAGCCCAAAGTGGCTTACGAACTTCGAACTCGTAAACGCCTAAAATATATGTACAAGTTCTTGGTACAGGTTCAGATTAAGTTGAAATCACAAAACCCCATTAATACGATGAGAATTAATTGAGAAAAGGGTAGAAGATTAACGAAATACCTAATGGACTTTTAACGGATTATAATATACACATGGGCGATATAATCAGTTTCATGTGGATTTTAAAGTAGAAGTTTGAATATATATCACATAAAGTTGTTTATTAAAATTAGAATCTTGAATAAACAAGTGAAGAACGTGCTGTTGAAGATGAACCGGAGGAGGGGCCATTAGAAAGAAAGGTAAGTTTGAAGGCTAACGAAGGCGATTTGATGTGTGCTATCTGGTGAATGAAGTTTCTAGCAAATGGTTAGGACATGCATTCCGACTATCATTCTTGTGATACATAACGAAGATGTATTTTGGAGGATGTTTGGAGCGAATTTGATGGTGAGAGTTCCATGTGAAGGTGAAGATGGAATCGATGGAGTTGGGGTTTAATGATGGCGGTGAGAATAGGAATAGTTATGTGCATCAAATGAAGGATAATTTTGTTTGCAAATTGATTTGGTGTTGCGTGTTGTAGGGTCAGTTTGCTCGCTGTTGATGAATGCGATTTTAAAGCTTCCCTACCAATATTTTTGTGTGGGTTTCATTTTGGCCGGCGGTATAAAGAAAAGTGAAGGTTAGGTTTTCTCTATTATTATTATGATAGAGGGGGGAGGCGCGGTTAGCATCATTTTTTATTTAACAAAACTTTAAATAAAATGGAATAAGGTATAAAAATATCATGCGGTCAAGCTAGTTTTGAATCCACATGGACTGGAACCAGGGACCAAATTCATAGTTTTCTCTAATTATCGAAAACCACATTGGAACCCTAGCCTTGTTCTTGTATCCCTTAAACTTCATTCTACTTCATGTGAGAAAAATTAGTTTCTCAAATACACACCCTCCACAACATATAGAGATGAATTATGTAGAAAAAGAATAAGTAATAGGGTTCTTTAAATAGAGATGAAGAAGAAGGAAAATTTGTCAATTAGCATGGACTTAATGATGCAACATGAACTAAATCCAAAATTATGACAAAACCATGATTTATGAATGATTAATGCAAAAATTCAATCTATTAGATAACACTCATAACTTTTTGATAAGCACATGAACAGTTTTTGCTATATAGTATAAATTCCTATTTAGTGTTCTCCCTCTTTGTAAATTCTTCTTATTTTATAAATTCTTTTAGGTTTATAATATAATATTGTTGTATAATAGAATGTACACATTATATGGTACAATAATAAAACTTATGTAAAATCCCATCTAAAGGGAAACTCAAATATATAATGGAATAATCCGAAACCACAACATATGTACTTGGAGAGAGAAGACATATGTAGTTAGAGAGAAGCCATGGTTGATTCAATGCTTCAGGAAAATGACAAACATCAAAAATATTCAACCACTATTCCAGCACATAATTTGAATGAAAACAGAGTATTCTAAATCTCACACATCCAAGAAATAGCTCACCCTTTTTACCTATTCAAGTTTCAACAAAGGATTCTTATGCATTTTGGAACTAGGAATCAATAAAAATTATACCATGAGCTAAACATTTGTGCAAATATTTGTAACATTTTAAACTCACACCATTATAACAATATGCCAATAATAAGCTACACATGATTCATAAGGCGCAAATGGAAATTATATAGAATATAAATTGAGAACGAAGTTATAGTTGTGCCTACCAAAAAAAATAACGAGCAAGAAACAAATTGTTTATAGAATAAAGCGCAAGATGCAAAACAACCAATAACCATTCTCAAGAGTCTTGACAATGTTTAACATAACTAGGATAACAAGTCATCAATCATGTAGAAAATTAGCATCGAAACAATCATGGAAAAAGTACCACATGTTTGCACAAAAGAACCAGCATTTTCCACTTTTTTCTGGAAAAGAATATTTCTCGTATTGTGAGTAAAGATCAGCCCATGGCTCTATTCGTATATGAGCAGCACCATGGTCGATGCTAAGAAAGAACGAATATTCTTTTCCTGTCTTTTCAACTGACATCCATCCCAGTTTACTCAAACTCATTTCTTGAATCTTGTATGGATATTCTGACATTCGATTTATCACATAATGATTTTTACCCAAACTTACAAGCCTCGGATAACGACGCTCTGTCTTGGAAAAATTCTTGATTTCATGTAACGTCACTTCGGGTGTTGGAAAAAGTCTCACTTCACTTAAATGATTAATGGGGTGTAAGGTATTATATCTTCCCCTTGAAAACATATAAATGATGTATGCTTAAGGGTGGAGACACAAGTCCATTCTCGTTTACCAGCTATACAAAACCATATTTTGTTCCAAAATCTATTAAACATAACAATCATTCACCCAGATATTGACTATGAAAAGATAAGGATAACCCCCAAAGCATGAATGTAAAAGTGGACATCATCGAAAGGGAAAGGGGCATGAAATTCATGCCTTCTGATAGGATTCACAAGCCAGAAGTCGTTGGTTTCATCAATCAACAAAATCAAGTAACCACAACTTACTCCAACACAAGTCTTAGAATCAGAATGAGGAAGAATGGTTTTGAACTTTCTTCCTTCAAAGTGCTCTAGATATAGATAGCACTCATTATAATTAGCATTGGTAGGGATAGATAGAGTCATGGGTGGTCTGGACACTATAAACTTGTTCTTGTTAGACAATGTGAGCGATCTCCATGACTCACAAATTCTTTTGAATGCAAGAAAATCAACAACTCCAAATTTCATCATAACTGAGAAAAGCACATCATGGTTAAGATCTGACCAAAGATCATAAATCTTGATCATGTTCTTGCTACGTGCATTAATAAGCTTCTGGTCTCTAGTCATACTCTTTGTCATGGCCTGATAGAACCGTATTCAACGTGGTTAACCTCCAGGAACAAAATAAAGAACAACGACTGGAGAAATTTTCTGAATAGCCATTAAACCAAAAATTACAATGCTTAAATACTAGCTAAAGGAATGAAAAGTGCAGCTAACTGACTACGTGGGTTACTTCTGAAAGTGGAACCCAATTATTTAGGAACATATACAGAAAACAAAAGAATTAGAAATATGCAATGCTAACTGTTTTGACTTAGTAAAGTCACATGCTTATTCAAGAAATCGTGCAAGTCTTTTGATGACTCGTTTGGGCCTGGTTGAAGTTTCAGCTTGGGGTCTTTGGGATACTTCAAGGTTTGGTAATTGTTGGGTTGTAACAAATCCTTCCCTCTCGAGAATGGACTCGTCTGGGAGTCCGGTCTTGAAATCAGGGAATCGTAATGTGATGTCTTGTTCGTCCTCCCATGTTGCTTCAGAGAGGTTTTGATCGACCCATTTGATGAGTAGATGAGTAGTTGTGTCGTCTTGTTGTCGTCGTTGTAGAATGCATTTTGGAATCGATGTTTGGGTGGGTGTATCAGTGATCCATTTAGTTGAAAATTCTTGTGCGACATTTTGAGAGTGGCTTTGTTTTAACAATGAAACGTGGAAGACTGGATAAACATGAGATGATGCTCGTAACTCTAGACGATATGCGACTGGGCCGATTCATTCCAGGATTTTGTATGGACCAAAAAACCTTTTGGTAAAGCTTTTAGTTGTCACAAGCCACGACTGAGTTTGTTTGTAGTTCTTTAGACGAAGGTATACCAAATCACCAACTTTAAATTGTTTGTCCATTCGCTTCTTGTTAGCCTGTCGCATCATTCTCTCTTGGGCTTGTTGGAGTGACTCCTTTAGTAATGTGATGAGTTTGTTTGGACCAAAAAACCTTTTGTAAAGCTTTTAGTTGTCACAAGCCACAACTGAGTTTGTTTGTAGTTCTTTAGACGAAGGTATACCAAATCACCAACTTTAAATTGTTTGTCCATTCGCTTCTTGTTAGCCTGTCGCATCATTCTCTCTTGGGCTTGTTGGAGTGACTCCTTTAGTAATGTGATGACGCGTTGGTGTTCTAGCAAGGATGAATAGATAGAAGCTGTGTGATTTGTGCCTAGTGTGTAGTCGTGGATTGTTGTTGCATTTGTTCCAAACATAGCTTTGAATGGGGTTATTTTGATGGTTGAATGAAAACTGGTATTGTACCAAAACTCTGCCAGGTACAAGTATCGTTGCCACGAACGTGGTTCATTGTGTGCGAAGGTGTGAAGATAAGATTCCAGGCATCTATTGACCACCTCTGTTTGACCGTCCGTTTGGGGATGGTATGCACTGGAGTGCTTGAGTTTCATGCCTAATTGTTTGAATAGTTGTGTCCAGAATTGGCTCAGGAACAACGGGTCTCGATCGGATATTATAGAGTCGGGTAGGCGATGAAGACGGTATATTTCTCTAAGGAAAATAGAGTCTATGGTGGTGGATGTGAAGTGGTTTGGCAGCGCAATGAAGTGGGAAAATTTGGATAGACGGTCCACAATGACCCATATGGTTGTTTTCCCATTCGATGGGGGTAAGTGGGTAATGAAGTCCATTGTGATGTCTGACCATGTTTTTGCTGGTACTGGTAGTGGTTGGATGAGACCATATGGTTTGTGTGTTGGGTATTTTGTGGTTTGGCAAGTCGAGCATTTGCGGATGAAATCGGTGACCTCCTGCTTGAGTTTTGACCATGAAAAAGAAGTTGCAATGAAATGAGTGGTGGCATTGATTCCTACATGTCCTCTGAGTGTGGATGTATGGAATTCCTACAATAGAAGAAGATGAATGTGTGGAATGTTAGGTATGAGTAAACGACCTTGGATGTAAACCAAGCCGTTATGAAGTGTATGGTAGGGAAGTGATGATGGTTGTTGCTCTAGTTTTGTTAACAATCTTGTTCCCTCGGGGTTGGTGGTGTAACAAGATCTCAATGTTTTTAACCATGTTGCTGTAGGGCTGGAAATAGCGAGAACAGTTGGGGTATTGATACGACTTAAGGCATCAACGACTTTATTTTCTTTCCTCAGTTTGTAGTTCAATTCAAAATCGTACCCTAACAATTTTGTTAGCCATTTGTGTTGTTCTGGTGTTTGGATTGTCTGCGTGAGAAGGTCCTTCAAGTTGTGATGGTTCATGTACACTCTGAATTTGTGGCCTAAGAGGTATTGTCGCCATTTTTTATTGCTTTTGTGATTGCATACATGATGTGTGTAAAACAAACTAGTTTTAATCCTACTAACTTAGACACAGAAACAAACACACCAAAGGCAGTGTACCTATCGATTAGCAGCTTAGTTTAGGTAAGTAGGGTATCGAACATAGGGAACGATAAACAATTAAGATTATTACTAATATCATCTAAATAAAACAAGTAAAAAAGAAGGGTTTTCTCTAGTTTTAAAAGACTAGAAACTTAAGCAACTACTTAAACTCTTTAACAAAGGACTATTAACAACTAAGGAGAAACAAAAGACAACTAGATTCAATAATGGAGGAGACTTATGTTTAGGTTTGAATCACTTATTCCTGTGGTTGATTTTATGGTGTGACATCCCCAAAATCACGGCCAGAAATGACCGGTTTGTTTATGCTTCGTTTAAAAATCAGAGTAACTTTTAAATAAAAGTGTTGTGGAATTTGTCCCAAAACAAAATATGATAAAGATTTATCAAAAGCATTTCCATAGAAATGTATTTCATTAAAAGACTTGGGATGACATGTTCGTATAGATCAAAAGCCTAAACAGTACAATATAAGCCTTACTGCATTATTTCATATCTACATGCCTATATTCGTAATCCCTCGTCCAAACATCATATCTATGCTCAAGTGCCACTACCTGTAATACATAAAACTGAGTGGGTCAGGCTTGGGAGCCTGGTGAGCACATAGGGTTTTCAACCCACAATAAATAAGTTTATTAATTTCATCAATCAACAATAACCCGATTACCCGTTCCCGTTATCCTCACTTTACGTCCCTAAACACCTATCATAAGGGACCTAGCCTAAGGATCATCATCGGGATGGCCACTACTGCTAAGGGGATTCCTTAACAATAAATGTCCTAAAGGCAACCATGTGGGGGATGGAGTACACCGGTGAACACATCGTTCACAAACACCTACAGGTTGCGAGCCTACTAGTGTTCCACTGGACTGTCTAGAAGAGTCTGTGGTCGTCATCCATACTCCGTTAGATGACAAAATCAACAACATCAACATCGATGCCTCTCATCATTTTATCACACATCACCTATTACATCTACCCATGTTTTACCCCACCAATTTCATAGATATAAAATACATATACAGTTTAAATCACTGAAAACATGTATAACAATGTTCATCAAGCATAGATAGTGTAGGTCCCAAATCTAATGGATCCAAATCAGTGATCAATTAAGGCAAACATCAAATAGAGTGTAGAAGGAGTAGAAGAAGAATTAATCCAAGCATGCACACATCTATATCAAATAAATGTCAGGTACACCTTCGGAAAACACACACATGCGTCACTGACGTCTCTTTACAACTGACACAGACACACTCTATTTATAGGACCACCAGCCGCACACGTGTGTACAACCGCACACGTGTGTACAGGAGCACATGCGTGTATGGCCGCACACAGAGTGTGCAGCCGCACACACTTGTATGGCCGCACACACTCGCTAACATACTACAACCAACATAACAAACCCCAAGACCCGACCAAGACCTATACAAGATGAATGCCAAGCTCAAACCACAAAATTATGACCTAACAATCTCCCCCTTGGTTTGAGCTAGCATGGACTCAGGTCTTCTTCATCAGTGATCTCCTCCCTGAGATCTGAGATAGATGGGCCTGCTCCCCCTAAACTTCATTTGCCACGAGGTTAAGGATCTGAATCTTGTTGAGCAAGAAACTTGGCAAGGCTCAAAGAGGCAACATCATGCGTAGATTGTGGAGGAGTAGAACCCCCACGAGGAGAAGAACTCTCGACTTCAAACGAAGATCTAACATTACTTGGTCCTTTTAGGGTCAGTTGAGTTGGTGTAGCAGCTTTGGAGGGCTGTTGGATTGGTGTTACTTGTTCTTGGATAAGATCTCCCTGCCTCTGATCAAGTCATCTTGTTTTCACAAGAGGCTGGGAGGTTTGTGTCAGTATCTGATCACTCATCAAATGGCAATAAAGTTGATATAGCAAATGGAAGGGGAGGAATCCATGAAGTTGTATCCATATCGGTTGAAAGGTGTCGGCCATCTGATCAAAAGTTGGAGACGTCACTTTGAGAACACCACTAACTCCTTTTGTCAATGATCAAGCAGCAATAGAATAAAAAGATGAAAAGAAATCAAGCTTGCACACGTTTATATCAGAAAAACGTCAGGTACAACTCGATGGAACACTCTGTAAACACTATTGCATCGAGGTCTTCACTGCTTAACCGTACATCATTATCCGTAGTCTATAAGCTAATCTGTGAGACACTCAACAAGCTATACTTTAACTCAGGAGCGTAGATGACGTTCTCAAAACTCAGCACTCCATTTACAACTATTCCTTAGTGATCTTCCCTCCATCTCCTCCCGTGAAGGAAACATAGCCCCCATTAAAATTCTGAATGACGTGCAGTTGGGAGATGTCTCCTGTCAATGTGCCTGGAACAACCGCTGTCGACGTACCAAGGTTTGACGACATTCCTCCACAGCTGTTCCTGCACAATGAGCGGGATTATTTAGATTTGGGGACCCAGGTCATTACAAGCCTGGGTCCCAACCGCACACACCAACCGCACACTCCAATCGCACACTCAACCGCACACTCCAACCGTACACTCAGCCGCACACTCAACCGCACACTCTAACCGCACACTCCAACCGCACACTTAGCCACACACTCAACCGCACACCTTCAAACTCCAACCGCACACCTTCAAAGTTCCTTCAAAATTGACACTGAATTGGCTCTGATACCAATTGTAAGTCCCAAATCTAATGGATCCAAATCAGTGATTAATTAAGGCAAACATCAAATAGAGTGTAGAAGGAGTAGAAGAAGAATTAATCCAAGCATGCACACATCTATATCAAATAAATGTCAGGTACACCTTCGAAAAACACACACATACGTCACTGACGTCTCTTTACAACTGACACAGACACACTCTATTTATAGGACCACCAGCCGCACACGTGTGTACAACCGCACATGCGTGTATGGCCGCACACAGAGTGTGCAGCCGCACACACTTGTATGGCCACACACACTCGCTAACATACTACAACCAACATAACAAACCCCAAGACCCTACCAAGACCTATACAAGATGAATGCCTAGCTCAAACCACAAAATTATGACCTAACAGATAGCAAGTATTTAGATAATATGCACTCATAGCACGTAATTTATATAAAATACTTCATATCTATGTGTAAGCTGAAAGTAACTATGCACTCATTTGAAAGGTGGTGACTCAGCACTCGGACAACGCTTCGATACTCTCAAAACGATATTCCTTCGATAAAACCTAGTACCAGTACCACTAGGTTTTAGTCTAACGATAACCGCGACAAATTAATAGTATGACTATTACTATTATTATATAAGCGTTAATAACACTCAATATAACTCATAATAATAGCCAAAATAATTATTTTAAGGACCTAATAACATTCCTATAATTATTTGAAAGCTATATTAAAAATTGCGTAAGCGTAGCACACTTACAGCGAATTTTATTGAAAACCGGAGCTTAATTGGAGCAGCGTTTCAAAACTGAAAGACTCCTTTTTCTCGGGACTCCGGGAGCCTCGGGGCTTCCTTAGAGTGCTATGGATTTTACCTAGGGCTTAGGGGTGGTTGGGGAGCTAGAGAAAGAAAGTATTTTAGAGAGAGAAGGAGATTTGGTGTGAAAATCAAGGCTGCCCTCGCACCTATTTATAGGCTGCTGGCTTCGGATTTACGCTGGGTGTACCAAGGGTACGCTGGGCGTACTCCTCGGATAAGACCACCAGTTCGGACCCAGCTGTCTTCGTACGTCGGATGGATAAGGGCGAGGGTACGCGGGGCGTACAGACTTCAGACGTTGGGCGTATGTGAGGGCGACGTGTCATCATCCGAAGCGACTCCGTGTTTAGCAAGCGACGGTCAGGATTAAGCCACGTCATCGGATTTGCAACAGACTTCGCAATTTCATGCTTCAACTTTAAAAATTCATAACATTCGCATACAAGAACCCTTTTCAACGTTCTTTATATCCAGACGAAGGTGGGAACGTACTCTACAACTTTCATTTAGACTCCCTCGGCTAATTTTGACTCGATTTTAAATTTTATATTATTAACAGGCATGGACATGATTGGTCCGTTAAATCCTCATAACTTCTTCATCCGGCGTCCGTTTTTGCCCATCTTTTTCTCGTTATGCTACTTTTAACGAGATCTTCGAATCTCGTTTAGGTCATGTCGGCTAAATATCAATCGATCTAATATTCGAATTTCGGGCTGTACATTGCTATTCCGAAACTTCGAAAAATCATAACTTCTTCATACGAAGTCAGATTTGGGCGTTCTTTTTATCGATGTTCTTAGTTTAACATATTCTACGACTTTCGTTTAGACCGCTAAGGCTAAATCTCGCTCTATCGTAAATTCACTATTTACGCTTCCAGGTATCGTGTCGGTTCAGTCGCGAAGCTTCGACGGGTCATAACTTCTTCGTTATAACTCGGATTTCGGTGTTCTTTATATCCCCGGAATCCTTGTTTCGACCTCTACAACTTTATATAAAGATATCGGGGTTATTTCACACTTTAATTTTGACGCTCAATTTTATTCTTTATTAATTATACATTTATAATTAAATAGTAAGCACATAAACACACATAATTCACATAATACTCAAATATTTTATCTTTATTACTTCAAAAGGAGTTACAACAGTTGACCTAGACTATTACATTGACAAAAATGCTTAGCCCTGAAACCCGAGCGTTACAATTCTCTCCCCCTTAGGATGATTTCGTCCCGGAATCACGCATCAGCAAACAGATGTTGATAGCGACTCATCATGTCATCCTCTGTTTCCCAAGTGAGATTCGGCCCATTCGAATGTTTCCATCGGACTAGCACTAAGTTGACCATCTTGCGTCATAACTTCTTAGTCTTACAGTCAACAATTGCCTCAGGCTCTTCGATCAGCCTTTTATTCTCATCCATCCTTAACTCTGAGATTGGAATTATGTTGGGAACATCTCCTGTGAATTTCCTTAAATAACACACATGGAAGGTGTTATGAATACCATTGAGTTCTTCGGGAAATTCCAGCTTGTAAGCTTGGTTCCCAATCTTCTAAAGAACTTTGAACGGTCCAATAAACCTTGGACTCAACTTTCCTCGTTTCCCAAATCGTAAAATTCCCTTCCACGGTGAGACCTTTAGCAAAACCGAATCCCCAACTTCGAAGGTTATTGGTCGTCTTTTCTTGTCAGCATAGCTCTTCTGACGATCCTGGGCTACTAACATTCTTTCCCTAGTCACCTTCAACTTTTCAGCGGTCTCATGGACTATCTCGGGGCCCATAAACTGCTTCTCTCCGGCTTCAAGCCAACAAGACGGCGTACGACACTTCTGTCCATACAGGGATTAGTAAGGTGTCATCTTGATGCTCGAGTGAAAACTATTGTTGTAGAAGAATTCTACCAGAGGTAAGTGCTCGTCCCAATTCCCTTGAAATTTGAGGGTACATGCTCTCAGCATATCTTCCAATGTTTGAATCGTTCTTTCACTCTGACCATCAGTTTGCGGATGGTAAGTCGTACTCAAACATAATTTCGTACCCAGCTCCTCTTGTAGACTCCTCCAAAACCTCGATGTGAAACGACTATCACGATCTGATACAATCGTAAGAGGGACACCGTGAAGTCTTACAATTTCCTTCACGTAAGCATTTGCGAGCTTATCCATAGACCACTTCTCGTTGGCTGCTATGAAGTGTGCACTCTTGGTGAAACGATCCACGACTACCCAAATCATGTCGTGTCCGCTCTTCGTCCTGGGCAGTTTAGTCACAAAATCCATGGTGATGTCTTCCCATTTACCCATGGGTACAGGTAAAGGTTCTAAACTCCCATACGGTTTCTGATGTTGCGCCTTAACTCTCGCACATGTCACGCACTCGGCCACATACTTCGCAACATCGAGCTTCATCGTCGGCCACCAGTAGTAGGGTTTTAGGTCCCTATACATTTTAGTGCTATCAGGATGAATTGAGTACATGGCCTTATGTGCTTCTTCCTTCAGAAGGTCTCTTATTCCTCCCGTCTTAGGTACCCAAATTCGATCTTGGAATACCTTCAGTTCTCGACTGTTTGTACCGAACACTAACGTTCTTCCCAAACGTTCTTCTCTAAAGCTTCTTCTTGAGTTGTCCTGATACTTTCCACAATCGTCGAGATGACTTCTATTCTTAACGCTCTTGGCCTTTTCCTTTCAAGATTGACTTTCCGACTGAGAGCATCAGCAACAACATTTGCTTTACCTGGGTGGTAAAGTATCTCACAGTCGTAGTCCTTGAGTAGCTCTAGCCAGCGTCGTTGCCTCATGTTCAACTCTTTCTGATTAAAGAGATACTGGAGACTCTTATGATCAGTGAAGAGCTTGCACTTCGTGCCGTAGAGGTAATGCCTCCATATCTTTAGCGCGAAAACTACCGCTGCCAACTCCAGATCATGAGTGGGGTAGTTCTTTTCGTGCTCTTTCAATTGTCGAGATGTGTATGCTATCACCTTTTCTCTTTGGTTCAGAACACAACCCAACCCGACTCCAGATGCATCACTGTAAACCGCGAAATCTTCAACTCCATCGGGCAGAGAAAGTATCGCTGCTTCACATAACTTCTTCTTTAGCTTCTCGAATGCTTCATCATGCTTCTCACTCCACGTATACGTAGCTCCTTTATGGGTCAAAGCTGTTAACGGAGCAGCTATCAAAGAAAAGCCTTGGATAAATCGTCGGTAATATCCGGCTAATCCTAGAAAGCTTTGAATCTCCATGGGACTCTTTGGATGTTCCCACTTCATGATAGCCTCAATCTTTGCGGGGTCAACCATTATTCCCTCCTGGTTAACAACATGACCCAAGAATTGAACTTCTCGGATCCAAAAATCACACTTGGAGAACTTTGCAAAAAGCTTCTCCTTCTTCAACACTTCTAATACTTCTCGTAGATGCTTGCCATGCTCCTCTTGGCTTTTCGAGTAGATGAGAATATCGTCGATGAACACTATCACGGATTTATCGAGGAATGGTTTACAAACCCTATTTATCAAATCCATGAATGCTGCAGGAGCATTGGTTAGTCCAAATGACATAACCAAGAACTCATAGTGTCCATATCTTGTTCTGAATGCAGTCTTCTCAATATCCTGTTCTCTCACCTTCAGCTGATGATATCCTGACCTAAGATCGATCTTTGAGAAGTAGCTCGAACCTTGCAGCTGATCAAATAGGTCATCAATCCTTGGCAATGGGTACTTGTTCTTCACCGTTGCCTTATTCGGCTCTCGATAGTCTATGCACATTCTCATACTTCCGTCCTTTTTCTTCACGAATAACACCGGAGCTCCCCAGGGTGATGAACTAGGTCGAATGAAACCGTTGTCCAACAGCTCCTGAAGTTGCGTCATGAGCTCCTTCATCTCCGTCGGTGCTAATTGGTAAGGTGCTTTTGCTATCGGTGTTGTTCCTGGTAACAAGTCGATACGAAACTTCACTTGCCTATCAGGTGGTAATCCGGGAAGATCTTCGGGAAAGACTTCCGGATAATCACACACAACCGGTATATTCTGCACCTCTTTCTTCTCCTTCTTAGCATCGATTACGAGTGCCAAGTACGAAGCACATCCTTTGGACAAACATTTCATGGCTTTCATCAGGGAGATGATTCCAGAATTCACTTTGCGTTTGTCCCCGTACACCATAAATGATTCCCTTCCGGGTGGGTTCACCCTTACTATCTTCTTTCGGCATTGAATCTCAGCATCGTTGGCGCTAAGCCAATCCATACCCAAAACGATGTCGAAACCGTTTAACTCTATGGGTAATAGCTCTTCGTGGAATTCGTTTCCGTTTAGGTCAATGAAGATGTTCCTAATACGATTACTAACAGGTACGAATTTGCCACTGGCAACTTCTACAATCAGGGCATCGTCATGTTTTTCTACAGGCAATGCTAATTTCCCACCAAATTTATGCGACACAAAGGAGTAGTTGGCTCCGGAATCAAATAGTATATTTGCAGGCAAACCATTTACAAGAAAGGTACCTGAAGCGATGTCTGCTGCCTCCTTTGCAGCCTCGAGCGTCATCTGGAAGGCTCTCGCCTTCGGCTTTGGTGGTATGTTGGGTCTTCCTACCTCCTTCTTCTTCGGGCAGTCCTTCAAAATGTGCCCTTCTTCATTACACCCATAACAGGCCTTCTGGTTGAGTGTGCATTCATTGGCATAGTGCCCAGGAATTCCACAATTGATAAAAGTGACCCCTCCGTCACACTTCCCAGAGTGCTTCTTCTTGCACTTGTCACACCACTTCGCTTCTGATCCTCCTCCTCTCGAACCAGACTTCGAGAATCTACTCTTCTTGTTGGACTTCGAGGATCCATCAAACTTCCGTTTCTCACCAACCTCAGCTCTTTCCAGACCTCTTTCCTTTTGTTGGGTCTCCACGTTCTTAGCTGCTCGAACAGCTGATTTCAGAGTGGTTTCCATCTTGACTGTTGGGCCAAAGTCAGCCTGCAGTCTGTTTGCGAACTTCTCAATTTTGGAAATTTTGGTTGGCACTAGGTATGGAAACAATTTCATCTTTTTCGTGAATGCAACAGCATAGTCATCGATGTTCATTCTCCCCTTCTTCAAATTTTGGAACTCATTGTTCAGATCAATCAGATCTATCTCTGAACAATATTGTGCCTTTAGTTGTTCCAAGAACTCATCCCATGAAATTTTCAGAGTTTCTCCTCGCGGCATTGTATCTGCCAATAGCTTCCACCAACTTAAGACTCCAGTTTTGAATTGTCTCACAGCGAAGACAGCCTTCTGCTTCTCGTTGTAGTCGCAGCTTTCAAACACCATCTCCATCTCGGAGATCCAATCCATAATCTCAACAGGCTTTGGGCTTCCTGAGAGACTTGGTGGTTTTGCACCCAAGAATTTTTTGTACATCTGCCAATCCTTGTTGTTTTTCCCTTCTGGGTCATCCCTTTGCTCACCTTGAGTCCCTACTTGACTCACTTAGTGGTTGTAGTTCCCTTCCTCAGATTGCTCGGGAACTGGTTTCGTCGGTTCAACATGTATGGTAGGTTCGTCCCTATTTTCGTGAAGCATCCGTCTCATTTCTTCCCTTTGTTCAGCTAGCATAGCCTGAATCATGGCTTGAACTCCAACCATGGTGACTGGCTCAGGTGCTACTTTTTCTGCAACAGGTATTTGCTGAACCACTGGGGGTTGGTTACTATCTCCATTTGTGTTTACGTTTCCGCTACGGGTCCTTGCCATCTTGATCTATACACCGAATAAGGTGAATTTAGATCTTTATTTAGGATAGACGTTTATATCGTCCTTATCACTCCGAAACGTTTACATGCTAGTTCTAATATCGTAGTCGTACGTTTAGAATCCTAAACACATAAGGTTTCCAGATCCGGTTGGCAACAGACCATAGATCCAAACAAATAACAGCATATCATGCACAAAGCATTTTAGGCACAATTCCTAAAATAAGCTAGTGCTCACACCTCACAATCATCGCTTAGCATTCTAAGTTTAAGTCTAGAAATCCTACGAATTCCTAGTTCTCTTAAACTAATGCTCTGATACCAACTGTGACATCCCCAAAATCACGGCCAGAAAAGACCGGTTTGATTATGCTTTGTTTAAAAATCAGAGTAACATTTTAAATAAAAGTGTTGCGGAATTTGTCCCAAAACAAAATATGATAAAGATTTATCAAAAGCATTTCCATAGAAATGTATTTCATTAAAAGACTTGGGATGTCATGTTCGTACAGATCAAAAGTATAAACAGTACAATATAAGCCTTACTAAATTATTTCATATCTACAGGCCTATATCCGTAATCCCTCATCCAAACATCATATCTATGATCAAGCGCCACTACCTATAATACATAGAACTGAGTGGGTCAGGCTTGGGAGCCTGGTGAGCACATAGGGTTTTCAACCCACAATAAATAAGTTTATTAATTTCATCAGTCAATAATAACCCGATTACCCGTTCCCGTTATCCTCACTTTACATCCCTAAACACCTATCATAAGGGACCTAGCCTAAGGCTCATCATCGGGATGGACACTACTGCTAAGGGGATTCCTTAACAATAAATGTCCTAAAGGCAACCATGTGGGGGATGGAGTACACCGGTGAACACATCGTTCACAAACACCTACAGGTTGCGAGTCTGCTAGTGTTCCACTGGACTGTCTAGAAGAGTCTGTGGTCGTCATCCATACTCCGCTAGATGACAGAATCAACAACACCAACATCGAGGCCTCTCATCATTTTATCACACATCACCTATTACATCTACCCATGTTTTACCCCAACATTTTCGTAGATATAAAATACATATACACTTTAAATCATTGAAAACATGTATAACAATGTTCATCCAGCATAGATAGCAAGTATTTAGATAATATGCACACATAGCATGTAATTTATATAAAATACTTCATATCTATGTGTAAGCTGAAAGTAACTATGCACTCACCTGAAAGGTGGTGACTCAGCACTCGGACAGCGCTTCGATACTCTCAAAACGATATTCCTTCGATAAAACCTAGTACTAGTACCACTAGGGTTTAGTCTAACGATAACCGCAACAAATTAATAGTATGACTATTACTATTATTATATAAGCATTAATAACACTCAATATAACTCATAATAATAGCCAAAATAATTATTTTAAGGACCTAATAACATTCCTATAATTATTTGAAAGCTATATTAAAAATTGCGTAAGCGTAGCACACTTACAGCGAATTTTATTGAAAACCGGAGCTTAATTGGAGCAGCGTTTCGAAACCGAAAGACTCCTTTTTCTCGGGACTCCGGGAGCCTCGGGGCTTCCTTAGAGTGCTAGGGATTTTACCTAGGGCTTAGGGGTGGTTGGGGAGCTAGAGAGAGAAAGTATTTTAGAGAGAGAAGGAGATTTGGTGTGAAAATGAAGGCTGCCCTAGCAGCTATTTATAGGCTGTTGGCTTCGGATTTACGCTGGGCGTACCGAGGGTATGCTGGGCGTACTCCTCGGATAAGACTACCAGCTCAGACCCAGCTGTCTTCGTACGTCGGATGGATAAGGGCGAGGGTATGCGAGGCGTACAGACTTCGGACGTTGGGCGTATGTGAGGGCGACGTGTCATCATCCGAAGCGACTCCGTGTTCAGCAAGCGACGGTCAGGATTAAGCCACGTCATCGGATTTGCAACAGACTTCGCAATTTCATGCTTCAACTTTGAAAATTTGTAACGTTCGCATACGAACTCCGTTTTCGACGTTCTTTATATCCACACGAATCTGGGAACATACTCTACAACTGTCGTTTAGACTTCGTCGGCTAATTTTGACTCGATTTTAAATTTTATATTATTAACAGGCCGGGACAGGATTGGTTCGTTAAATCCTCATAACTTCTTCATCCGGTGTCCGTTTTCGCCCATCTTTTTCTCGTTACGCTACTTTTAACGAGATCTTCGATTCTCGTTTAGGTCGTGTCGGCTAAAAATCACTCAATCTAATATTCGAATTTCGGGTTGTACACTGCTATTCTGAAACTTTGAAAAATCATAACTTTTTCATACGAAGTCAGATTTGGGCGTTATTTTTATCAATGTTCTTAGTTTTACATATTTTATGACTTTTGTTTAGATCGCTAAGGCTAAGTCTCGCTCTATCGTAAATTCACTATTTACGCTTCCCGGTATCGTGCCGGTTCCGTCGCGAAACTTCGACTGGTCATAACTTCTTCGTTATAACTCGGATTTCGATGTTCTTTATATCCCCGGAATCATTGTTTCGACCTCTACAACTTTATATAAAGATATCGGGTTTATCTCACACTTTAATTTTGATGGTCATTTTTATTCTTTATTAATTATACATTTATAACTAAATAGTAATCACATAAACACACATAATTCACATAATACTCTAATATTTAATCTTTATTACTTCAAAAGGAGTTACAACAGTTGACCAAGACTATTATATTGACAAAAATGCTTAGCCCTGAAACCTGGGCGTTACATATGTCAAGTGCAATGGATTGATTGGCTTTGGCTACTGATGAGTGTGATTAGGTTCACGTTCACTATTACTAATCCTTAGAAAACAAATTAATTCAAGCAGTGATCAAGTGATTAAACTAATAGATTTCCTAGTTTATTGATTCGGGTTAAGTAAGACTTGTAATGAGCTAATAAAATATGCTAATTCAATTAACTCCTTGTTGATGGTTCGTCACACAAGCTCACACGTTAACGTACCTATTTTCTAGTTAACCCTAGTTTCACGTTCGCTATTCCTAAGCATATAACAATGTTTTCACATAAATCATATGAGAATAGCAACTAAGAGATGTTTATGCAACTTAATTACTGGTTAATTAATAGAAAATAGTTGTAATTAACACATAAGGTTCTTTAACAAGCTTAACAAAACAAAATCACCAAATTAAGTTAAGCCAATCATAAAATCAAACCATATTCATAAAATCATCTATCCTAAACAGAAGTTATGAGTTTTTAGCTCATATCTACAATAAATAAAAAGCTAAAAACATAATCTAATGAATGAAACATGGTTCCTGCAAAAGATTAAGATAATAGTAATGTGTTATTGCCTTTGATCTTCTTCCAAATTGATATCTAAGTAGAAATTTCGAAAACCACAGCTTCTAAGAACCCTTCTGGCCTCCATAAATCGTCCTAAACTTCCCCCATTTGTTATGGTTCGAATGAGAAGCATTTCTATTTATACATTCTGAAAACAGGGGTGACTCGGTGAGTCCAGTGACCGACTCGGCCAGTCCATCACTTAAAATCCCGTGTACGGCAAGTCAGCGTCGAGAATTGCGAACTTTCTGATCAACGCGTCGAGTTGAGGCCCAACTCGTCGAGTCCGTTTGGAATCAATATCTTCTTCAAACATGAAAGTCGTCCGAAATTGTGTCTAGTTTTCAGAACATTTTGAATCTCCTCAATCGGAGTTACGGCTCATGAGATATGGCCAAAACACTGCCGAGAGGTCAAGCTGTCCAGCAACATCCTACTTTCTTCAAAATCCAAGATCCAAGCTTCCAATTGCTAAATTCGCTTCCTTTTCCATCCGAGCATTTCATTGTTGCTGAAAAATGAAATTATAAACTAATTAAACACCTTGTGTTCATTAAATGAGATAAGATCAACATAAAGTATTAAGATAACGCATGAATTTTATAACTAAATATGCCCATATCAATACAATTCTCTAACGTAAGTAGAGTTGTTTTGCATTGGATCACAAAGTTTCTTGCTAAAGAAGGCGATGGGTTTGTTATGTTGAGAAAGCACCGCACCAATTGCCACACCAGATGTATCAGTTGTGATGTGGAATGTTTTACTGAAGTTTGGAAGAGCTAGGGTTAGGAGTTGTGTCATGGCATGTTTAAGTGTTGTGAACGCGTTTTGGGCTTGTTCGGTCCAGGTGAAGGTGGCTTTTTTGGAGATTTGTTAATGGGGAGGCGATGTGTACATAGGATTTGACAAATCGACGGTAGTAACCTGTGAGGCCCAGGAAGGCACATAATGTGGTGAAAGATGTTGGGGTGGGCCATGATTGGATGGATGAAATTTTATTCGGGTCAGCTTTAACTCCTTGGGCAGAAATAATATGACCCAAAAAGGGTATTTCCGTGACTACGAACAAACACTTGGAGGCTTTGGCATGGAACTAATTAGTCGACAGTGTGTCGAAGACAAAGTGGAGGTTTTCATAGTATGCATCAATCGAAGAACTGTACACCAAAATGTCATCGAAAAAAACCAAGACAAACTTACGTAACACTGAACGAAAAAGATCATTCATGGCTGCTTGAAAAGCGGACGGTGCATTAGTAAGGCCAAAAGGCATGACCTGAAATTTGTAGTAACCATCGATTGTTATAAATGCTGTCTTGTGAATGTCTTGAGGAGAAACCCTGATTTGGTGGTAGCCGGCTCTTAGGTCGATCTTGGAAAAGTTGGTGGCGCCCCATGTAGTTCATCTACTATTGGTATTGGAAAGCGATCTCTAATTGTGACAGCATTGAGCCCCCAGTAGTCAACATAAAATCTCCATGTGCCATCCTTCTTCCAAATTAGTTAGACCGGTGATGAGTAGGGGCTTTGACTAGGCTGTATGACACCCTCGTTGATCATGTCATTGATGAGGGATGTCATGATTTCTTTTTATATTGAGGGTATCTATATGGTTTGATGTTAACACGTTTGGCATGTGGTAGTAGTGGAATGTGGAGGTCATGGTCTCTTGGAGGGGGTAAATCATGGGGTGGTTCGAATAGTGGTTTGAATTTGTTGAGTAGTTGTTCGATGGGTGGGTTAGTGTGTGGTTGTCTAGTAGTAGGTGTGGGATTTTCCAGTTGATGGTGGAAGATCATGGTGTGGAGTGAGGCAATGGAGTTTTTTTTAATGAGTGTATGTAATGAACTTGGTGACACCGGTGTAGAAAGTGGTTCTCCTTCTAATGTGCATGTTTTTCCATTGAACATGAAAGAGATCTGAGGAATCAAGAAATCAGCAACTAAGGGAGCCAATGAACTTAGCCAAGCTACACCCAAGATGATGTCAGCTCCTGCCACAGGGAGCACAAATAATGGTACCATGAATGGTTTTTTCTTGAGTTTTAGGGGTACATTGGGTAAAAACCCATTACACTCTAGGTGTTGACCATTGCCGACCATAACAGTGAATGGTGTGATAGAGGTGGGTTCATTGTTGAGGAGAGAGGCGATTCTTAGTTGAATGATGTTGTGGGTGCTCCCACAATCTATGAGAGTTGTGACTGGTCGACCGTTGATGTAACCGGTAATGCGAAGTGTACAAGGTGATTGTAACCCAAAGAAGGCTGCATCTAATAGAGAGAGGAAGTGCGGGGGTGTGGTTATGTCGGTTTGGTCTATATAGGGTTCTGATATGGTAGAAGGATCAGTATTGGTGTTGGTGGCTTCCAATTATTCTTCGTTGTCAGCTATCAGTAGGAACTGAGGAGGGTTACAAATGTGGCTTGGATGGTATTTGGCTGGGTATTTGAAGCATAGACCTTCAGCACGTCTCTTTTGAATTGCTTCTGGGGAGAGTTTTTTAAATGGAAGTGGTGAAGTTGTTTTTGATGGCGGTTGTACTATGGCTGTTGTTGGTGTTGATTGTATGAAGGAAGTGGTGGTCTTCGAGTATGGAATGGGAGATGTAGGGATGGTCTGTGTATTATTGTTATAATGGCTTCGATTGAAGGTAAGTTTCTCTTCTATGAGTTTGGCTAATCTGTATGTTTGCTGCAGCGTTTGTGGGTGTTGTATTGCAATCTCGGATTGGATATCAGAACGCAATCCTAAGATAAAACAGTTTTGGATGGCATCAGCAGGAATTATGACGACATGGTTGCATATTTTTTTTTCGAATTCTGCTTGGTAGGCAGCTACTGTGGAGACTTGGCGCAACTTGAAGAGGGTATCTTGGTGGCTCTCGTATGTTGAAGGTCTGAAACGGATTTCAATGGCCCTTGTAAATTCTGGCCATGTGCCCAACAAATTGTTGTTATGAAGATGTTTGTACCAATTCAAGGCTTCACCTGTGAAGTAAAAAACGGCTAGGGTTATCCTTTGGTTTTGTGGTATGCTATAATAAGTGAAGTAGGTTTCTGCTTGAAAAATCCAATCAAGTGGATTGGATCCATCAAAGTTGTGCAGTTGTATTTTTGGTGGTGGTGGCTGATGGTTGGGTGGTGGTGGTGGCGGTGGTGGTGGGGGTAGTGGTGGTGGGGGTGGGTTTGGTGGTTGATTCAGGTGTTGGGTGGTTAGGAGATTGACTAGGTTGGCTATATTAATGGAAAGGGTATCGAGGCGGCTGTTGGTTACAGTGGCTAGGTGAAGGAGTGCTTGGGTGTGGTCGGCTTGAGGTTCATTAGTTTCTGGTTTGGGTGGAATATCGGTTGTAGCATCTTTCCGGGAGGCATAGTAGGAGACCGGGAATGAAAACACCAATTGATAGAACCGTCTTCAAGGTGGTTAACCTCCAGGAACAAAAGAAAGAACAACGACAGGAGCAATTTTCTGAATAGCCATTAAACCAAAAATTACAATGCTTAAATACTAGCTAAAGGAATGAAAAGTGCAGCTAACTGACTACGTGGGCTACTTCTGAAAGTGGAACCTAATTATTTAGGAACATATGCAGAAAACAAGAGAATTAGAAATATCCAATGCTAACCATTTTAACTTTGTAAAGTCACATGCTTATTCAAGGAATCGTGCAGGTCTTTTGATGACTCGTTTGGGCCTGGTTGAAGTTTCAGCTTGGGATCTTTGGGCTACTTCAAGGTTTGCTAACTGTTGAGGTGTAACATGTCCATTTCTAGTTATCTACACTTGCAAAAAAGAGAGAGAGAGAGAGAGAGAGAGAGAGATTCGTATATACCATTTCCATATAAGATACAAAGGTTGTATAACTAAACAAGAAGTAAGATTGGTTTGTTGATAATGTAAAGTTATATTTGTATTGGTTTTCTAAAATACACATCCCCAATTTTAATCTGAATGTTCCAAAAACTACTAAAAAAAGGGATAGTCATCACCATGTTACTAAATACTTATCTTATAGACAATTCACCAAAAATTGTAATGCTTATAGGTACAGGAGAACAATCTTACGTGGCACAGATTGTATATTTGTAAAAGTCTAATCTAAATTATTAGAGCCCAAAACAAAATAAACAAAAATCAAACCTGATATGAATCAATCCCAAGTTTATAAGGGAGCACTACACAACCATAATCATAATCTTATTGAGACTAAAAATTGAAGAACATGAGCATAATTAAAATTTCTGGATTTTCAGAGTAGGAGTGAATTACATTTGTCCAATATTTTCAGAGTTGGAGTGAATTGCTATATTATCGAGTATTAACATCCAAATCCTCCAGAATCAGTTATAAACAAACAAAATTGAGATGCTCTTAAAGAAACAATTTACCTGATTAAAACTAAGAATGAGGAACTTAAGCAGGATGGCCAATCGGTTGAACTCAAAGAGGTTCTATAGTTCGCTGCGTATAGTAGATTCGTAATTTCGTATCCCGTAATCGTATTCTTACGAATTGCAATTTTAGCAATAGGCTAATCAACTAAAATGAGATAATATTTTGGGATCCATAATTCATTAGGCCCTAGTTCTAAGCTCATGGGCGAGCCCAATGCGCAGTTTGTATGGGTTCTGGACTGGGAGTAAACGCAATAAAAGGCTATCAAAGTTTTATTATCTATAATATAATATAAAGACTAAATTACACTAATGGTTTTTATATGTCTGGTCTTTAATTTTTTTTAGTTTAGACTATTTTATGGTTTGGTTTTATTTTGAGATTTGCCCCTAACTAACTTAGAATTCCCATTTCCGACAAGAGAAGAGATTAATGAGATGTGGATAGGGGTTCAAAAATGGAGGTGATGGTGTTAACAACGAAGATTCAACTCCAAATTTCAATTTGTTTCCAACCAACTCAAGGTAGCATCAGATTAATCGGAAAAACAAAACATGGTTAACTACTTGTACCCCTACCAACGATTCTCTTTATGCTCTTTGTTTTCTCTCATTTCTCTCGGTTATCGTGTATTTGTATTGGCTATACATGAGTGGTTGGTTTCTAGGATGCTGATTAATGTTGAAAAATAGAGCCAATTTGAGTTGCATGAGAGTTGTTCAATGAAATGATTAAGAAATATTTATTGTAAATCGATTTAAAATGTATGTACGCTGTGAGTTAGAATGTTGTTAGGTGTTTACTGAAAATGGATTGAAAATTGAAGTCTATATGAGTTACTTGTTTTTGATGTAAAAAAGGTAACGACGATTCTGATGTGGAGGGGGATCTAGGAATCTCTATGAAGTTCGAAGGGATATTAGGGGTGAAAGAATGAATGAAGTGAAGGGAGGGGGTTGTGGGATCAATGTAAAATAAATATTACTAAAAATATAAAACCAAATAGCAAAGGAAAAATAAAATAACAAAGGATAAAACAGTTAGACATCAAGTATCCAAATTATCTTAAAGACCATTTTTATAATAGAAGTAAAAAAAAAATTCTAAATAAAATTTTAACAAAAGAGTTCCACAAAAATCAACAACAAAAGTTCTCTCAAATTAGACAAAAATAAGATCCAATGTTTATTTCATTCAAAATTTTTCCTTACACTCTAAGAACTTGAAATCAAACACTAGCACCACTGTTGACGACCCACAACCACCTTCTTCCTCCCCCGACCCCCGTCGTAGTGTCATACCCAGACGAACTACTACCCCCACTTTAGCCACACTACCCCAACGTCCACCAACATTGTATTATACTTTCCAACCATTGAGTTTTGGAAACCTACAAATATGTGATTTTCGGTGGTTGATTTTCGGCACCCTCCAAATCTGGGAGTTCCAACTGCCTCTAGATCTATGATTTTCGTCACCACCACCATTAGCTACCATTAGTGAAGGTATTCCGGTGAGATCGAGGGATGATTACCCGGATTGAAGGATGTTGTATTTTAAGGTATGAATGTAGTTGTAAATGCATATTTCACTGTATTAAGTTGTATTAATTTTTTATATACATATATATTTTTTGTGTTGTATAAATATGCATGAATGTATTATTTTTCTTAATTTTTTTTGCATTAAATTATGAATGGTGTACAAATTAGTATATTAAACTATGAACTAGTGTATGAATTGGTGTATTAAGTTATGAATGAATTGATGGATGGATATATTAGGTTGTGAAAAGGACAATTATGCTATTTCTTACAAAAAAAATGATTAACCCTTTAAATCATATATGTCAATATTTTAAATGAAATGCTTAGGTGTTGTTTGATAGTTGCTAACTGAGTTAGAGATGATTGGGTTAGAAATTAACTGGATTAGAAATTCTGACTAAGTTAACGTTGTTTGATTATTTTTTTAACCGACTATGTTGAATAATGAAAATGACAAGTTTACCCTTATGTTTTCTCTTGTGTTGGTTAAAATAACTATAAAAATACAAACTCTTCATAAAATCTAAATTAAACATATATCATTCAAACTCTAAATAAAAATTAGAAATTCTGACTGAGTCCACATCTCACTATGTTTACGTTGTTTGATTATTTTTCTAACCAACTATGTTGAATGATGAAAAATGACAAGTTTACCCTTATGTTTTCTCTTGTGTTGGTTAAAACAACTATAAAAATACAAACTCTTGCATCAAATCTAAATTGAACATATATCATTTAAACTCTAAATACAAACTGTCATTTAAAATCCAAATACCAATTGATTAAATAGCTAAAACGTCATTTGATAAAAAGAGAACACAAGGAACTGATGGATCAAATCAAAGTTACAGACACAAAAAAAAATATTTGTCATTGAACATATTAGTTGAGATTCAAATTTTACCCGACATAAAATGGTTACACAAATTGTAAGTACATTTCGCGATTTTTACTCTTTAAGGGTAGAATAGGGATGGTTTGTTCATGCATGAAAAAGTTATCTAGATCAAACACAGTCTTGATCTTCACCAACCTAGATTGTCTTTGAAGTACTTTGTTCCCAAATAACTTGCCTTTCACAAACTGATGTCACCACCACTTTTATCATTCATTCGGAGATTAAAATCTTTGTAGTTCTCATAAGCTTATCTTGGAAACATCACTTCTTTTTTAGGGTTCATATAGGTGCTCAAATAATAAATCTTGAAAATAACATTTCTATGAGAAAATGGGATCGATAATTCTCAAAAACCTGCCCATCATAGAGCAACAACAAAGCAACAATTCAAAGAGCATAGCAACATCAACCAAAAAAGTCGGAGAAAAACTTCATATCAAATGGAAATCACAACAACAAATTGAAATATCACATCAAAAATTCAAAGCTAATCGATAATCTGTAAATATCAGGACCATAAAAGGAAGAAACACACTTGACCAAAAATTGCAGATTCAGGAGGGGTCAAGGAGGAAACAATGGAGTGAACAATTGAAACAATGGTGGTAATTCTGGTGGAGGAAATTATGGTCAAACCAACTTGGTTGAATCACCAAATCAGTTTGTTACTGAGATTCAAACCAACATGGACAACAATTATGTAGATTTGTTGATTGATACGGGAGCCACAAAGCACATTTGCAACTCCCGAACCATGTTTTCTACATACCAAAAAGTCTTGGATTATGAACCAATGTTTATTGGGAATGGCTCTACTGCAAAAGTTGAAGGAAAGGGAAAAGTGAAGCTACATCTGACTTATGAAAAAGAACTTGTTTTATGTGATGTATTGCATGTTCCGGAAATTACTAAGAATCTGATAAGTTTGTTGTCACCAAGGGCGGGATGTATGTTGGAAAGGGATAACTTAGTGAGGGTCTCTTCAAAGTCAGTGTCTT
Organism: Lactuca sativa; assembly: GCF_002870075.4. NCBI lineage: Eukaryota > Viridiplantae > Streptophyta > Magnoliopsida > Asterales > Asteraceae > Lactuca > Lactuca sativa. The sequence continues at coordinate 135,125,504 of NC_056629.2, forward strand.
ACCTTTGCACTATGGTGTTGAAACACCAAACAATGATGTAACCAATGTTAATGTTAATGAATTAATGGGGCACTACTATCCCCTCTTCTATGTATATGCATGATCCTTCATTTTTGTGGCATCTCATTTGGGACATGCCAATTTTCGTTCTATTCAAAGAATGGAAAAACTTGGCATGCTACCAAAATGTTCATTAGATAAAAACATAAAATGTGAGGTTTGTGTAGAATCAAAATTCTCACAACATCTTCATAAATCAGTTGAAAAATCTAGTGAAATACTTGGCTCAATCCACTCTGATTTGTGTGATTGCAGCAAATATTGTTATATTTATTTGTTAAATACCAAGGATGAAGCCTTGAATTCTTTTAAGAATTACAAGCCTGAAGTTGAAAATCAACTTGGCAAAATGATCAAAATTCTAAGGTCTGATCGAGGAGGAGAATATGAATCCAAAGACTTTGCTGAATTTTGTTCCTTAAATAGTATTATACATCAAAAAATTGTTCCATATACTCCTCAAAAAAATGGAGTGGCCAAAAGAAAGAATTAAACATTGAAAAACATTATTAATTCAATGTTAATAACTTCTGGAGCACCACATAACCTGTAGGGAGAAGCATGTCTTGCAGCAAATTCAATACTTAATAGAATTCCTCATAAAAAGAGTAATAAATCACCCTATCATCTGTGGAAATGGAGGTTACCCTCTTACAAAAGGATGAAAGTGTGGGGTTATCTATCTAAGGTACAAGTACCTTTTCCTAAAAGGACTAAACTTGGACCAAAAATCAGAGCTTGCATCTATCTTGGCCCTGCCATGAACAGTGCAACCTATAGGTTTCTTGTGTATATCACATGTTGATGATATCCATAACCAAACCATCATGGAATCAGCAGAGGCTGAATTCTTTGAAAATATTTTTCCTTTTAAGGATAAAGGGAAAGAGGTTACCTGCTCTAGGAAAAGACCTCTTGATAATGGACTAAATGAAACCATTCTTGACAAAAGTTTACAATCAAATGATAAGAATTCTTCAAACGTTCAAGAAGATAACTAAGAACATAGAAGAAGCAAACGGGGAAAAATAGCCAAATATTTTGGACCTGATTACATGACCTATGTAGTGAATAAAGAACCACAAACTTATAAAGATGTTATGGATTCTTCTGAAGCTCCCTTTTGGAAAGAGGCAATCAAAAGTCAGATTGACTACATTGTGCAGATTAACACTTGGAAATTCGTGGATTTGCCACCTGGGCAAAAACCAATTGGGCACAATGGATGATATTCAAGAAGAAGTTTAGACCTGATGGTACCATTGAGAAGTACAAAGCTCGTTTAGCAGCTAAAGGGTATCTTCAAAAGGATGGTCAATAATTCTTTAACACTTATTCACCTGTTACAAGAATTACATTAATTCACACATTAGTAGCAATTACATCCATTCACAATTTGGAAATACACCAAATGGATGTGAAAATTGTGTTCTTGTATGGTGAACTAGATGAATATATATATATATATATATATATATATATATATATATATATATATATATATATATATATATATATATATATATATATATATATATATATATATGAATCAACCTGAAGGGTTTGTGGTTAAAGGTCAAGAAAACAAAGTCTGTAAGTTAGTTAGATCACTTTATGGACTAAAACAGGCTCCAAAGCAATGACGTGAGAAGTTTGACAACACATTACTTTCTGATGGATTTAGAATAAATGAATGTGATAAATGTGTTTATGTCAAACAATACAAGAATGCTTGTGTCATCATATGCATGTATGTGGATGATATGCTTATAATGGGTACTAATTTGGATGTGATCAATCAAACAAAGAAAATGCTACACTCCTCTTTTTCCATGAAGGACTTGGGAGTAATAGATGCGATCCTTGGTGTAAGAGTTCAAAGAAGGTTAGATGGATATACTCTTACTCAATCCCATTATATTGTAAGTGTACTCAAGAAGTTTGAACACTATCAAGACAAGTCGGTTGTAATCCCATTTGATGCTTCTAGTCATCTTAAGAAGAACAAAGGTGATAGTGTAGCTCAGCTAGAATATACTCAAGTTCTGGGTAGCTTAATGTATATTATGAATTGTACAAGACCGTACTTAGCATATAGTGTAAATAGATTGAGTCGCTACTCCCACATTCCTGGGAAAGATCATTGGTATGCATTAGTAAGAGTGCTTAGATATTTATAGCATACAATGAATTATGGATTGCATTACGTGAGGTATCCTACTGTACTAGAAGGATATTGTGATGCAAAGTGGATCTCCAATACTTTTAAGGAAAAATCCACAAGTGGATATGTGTTCACACTTGGTGGAGCTGCTATCTCTTGGAAATCATCTAAGCGAACTGTGAATACTCGTTCTACAATGGAGGCAGAGTTTGTTGCTTTAGATGAAGCTGCTGAAGAAGCTGAATAGCTTAAAAGCTTCCTAGAAGGTATTCCTCTGTGGCTTCAACCTGTTACTGCCATTGGCATACATTGTGATAGTATGGCTGCTCTTACTAGAGCACAAAGTCAGATATACAATGGCAAGTCGAGACATATTAGGCACAGACATATTACAATAAGAGACTTGCTAAAGAAATGGACACATTTCCATTAGTTACATAAAGTCAAAGGAAAATATAGTTGATCCTTCGACAAAAGGCCTTAGTAGAGAGCAAGTTCTCTTCACATCGAGGGGAATGGGCTTAAAGCCAACACAATGAGTCATCACCTGGCGGAAACCTAACCTAGCAACATTAGAGATCCCATGATCTAGGTTCAATAGGAAAACTAGTTGGGGAAGACTCAAAGAAGCACTAACACAAAGGTATGCTCACTCCTATGATATTTATTTTGTGTTTTTCGTTGATGATATAGGGAAGAATTCTTTATTCTTAATAATGCTGATAGCTTTTATAGTGGAATAGTACGGATTATTCCAAATTAGCATTACCTATGTGAGATGGATGTGAGGTCGCATCTTTGGGAGCTGATAAGGCTAAGCTCTCTAAAAGTCTCATGAAGAAAGGATTGTTCACGACCGAAAAGAACACAATGGTAAGAAATGAACCATACTTAGATATGATATGTGTGATACCTCTTATTTAACTCTACTATACAAAGTGGTTAGTTCAAGACTCTATTTAACTACCCACCACGTAGATCCAAGTAGTACTCACTATGAAAGGTTCAAGTTTTACAACACCTATTCAGATGCATGTCATATCTTACTTCCCTTATTTGAATATCAAAGTTCACTTATTTTCTATTCAAATGTGGGGTATTCTAGGAGTTTGAATAGAAAATGTGGGGTATTGTTGGAACTTTGCTTTACAAAATTACAATGTGGGACTTATCCCACATTGGTGGAAGAGAAAACCTTTTCCCACCTTATAAGTCTTGTCCCACTCAATTAATCAAATGGATCAAGTAATGGGTTAAGCATATTGGGTTTGGGTTGTGGTGTTGGACTAGTCAAATTAGACTAGTCAAATTCGGTTGGTGGTTATACAACCACTTTTAGAAGCCTAAAATAAAGCATTTCAGATAGAATTTGGGAGCCAATAAACACACACACTTTCTCTAAACAAAAATCGTTCTTTATAAAGAAGGATCACGGTCAATTTTGACAGAATCAAGATCTGTTCTTGAATTGGTTGTTGTATCCTCAAGACAGATCCATTCCAGGGAAATTTATGTCTTAGGACACTACAGAAGCAAGCCTCAATCTGTACAATTTCGTGATACATTTTCTGTGTAGTATATATTCAAGTATGTTTTTTGTAAACTGATTCTTGTATATTACATATATTTGCATTTCATTTGTTTTATTGCTATTGGTTTTGTTGATTGTATACTCATGTCATAACATTCGTAACATTTTTAATTCAGGCCATCATAACTACATGCCAATAATAAGCTCTATGCACATAATGCATCAGGCACAAAAGGAAATTAAAGAGAATATATATTAAGAATGAACTTAAAGTGAATATATATTAAGAATGACGTTAAAGCTGTGCTCACAATATATTATATTCATAACTTTTTGTTGGTAAGCATGTAAACGGTTTTGTTATCTGATCTAAATTCCTATATGGTGCTCTTTATCTATGTAATTGCTTCGCAATTTATTAATTGTATTACCTTTATAATATGTATTATTTTCTAATAGATGTACACGTTATATGGTACACTACTTAAACTAACATAATATCACCATCTAAAGGGCCATATCAAATATGTAATGAAAGAATGCCAGAACCACAACCTATATAGTTGGAGACGAGCCACAGTTGGATAATAACTTCAAAGTGAATGAGAAACATCATATATATATATATATATATATATATATATATATATATATATATATATATATATATATATATATATATTCAACTATTATTCCAACGCATAATTTGAATGAAACAATTGTTTTAAATTCCACACTCATCTAAAAAATATCCTTCCCTTTTTGCTAGTTAATTTCCAAATAAGGTTTCAACAAAGGATTGTAACGCATTTTGGAACTAAGAATCTACAAGAATTTTACCATGACCTAAAACTCGTAACATTTTTAATTCACACCATCCGAACGATATTCCAATAATAAGCTACACATGATGCATCTAACACAAAAGGAAATTAAAGAGAATATAAATTGAGAAGGAAGTTATAGTCGTGCCCAGTGCCCACTAAACTAAAATAAAGAGTGAGAACCAATCCATTTATACAATAAAGTTCAAGATGCAAAAGAACCAATGACGATTCCCAATAATCTTGACAATGCTCTATAGCATATATAGCCATGCTAACAAATCATCATTGCTGTAGAACACTATCATCCAAACAATCACGGAAGAAGTACCAGTTTTTTTGCCAAAAAGAACCTGCTTTTTCCACTTTTATAAGGAAAAGAATATTTCTCGTATTGTGACTGAAGATCAGCCCAAGACTCTATTCGTATAAAACCACCACCTTGTTCAGGGTTATGAACAAAGAATGCATATTCTTCTCTTGTCTTTTCACATGACACCCATTCCATATTTCTTAAATTTATTTCTTGAATGTCGTACGGATATTCTAATGTTCAATCCATCTCATAAAAATTTTCACCCAAAGTTACAAACATAGGATAATTGAAGCCTGGCTTCGGAGAATTCTTGATTTCATGTATTTTCACTATGGGTGTTGGAAAAAGTCTCACTTCACATAAACGATTAATGGGGTGTAGGGTATATATCTTCCCCTTGAAAACATATAAATCATATATACTTACAGTGGTGGAGATACAAGTCCATTCTCATTTATCAGCTATACAAAACCATATTTTGTGATAGTATCTAGCGAAACACAACAAACACTCACCCAGATATTAAAGGTGAAAAGATAAGGATAGCCCCCAAACATGGTGCGTAGAGGATAACATTAGGGAATGAGAAAGGGACATGAAGTTCATGCCTTGTGATAGGATTCACAAGCTAGAAATCCTTGTATTCCTCACCAAACAGAATCAAGTAACCACAACTTACTCCAATACATGTTGTATAATCAGAATGAGGAAGAATTGTTTTTAACTTTCTTCCTTCAAGTCCTCTAGATATTGATAACACTCATTTTCATTAGCATGAGTAGAGATAGATATGGTCATGGGTGGTTTGGACACCATAAAAATTTTCTTGTTAGAGACTGTAAATGATCTCCATGACTTGCAAACTCCATTAAATGCAATGAAATCAATGACTCCAAGTTTCATCATAACTAAAAAAAGCACATCATGGTTGATATCTGACCAAGGATTACAACTCTTGATCTTGTTCATGTTCATGGTAGATGCATCTTCATGGTTCTGGTCTCTAGTTATATTCCTTGTCTTAACGATTTCTACACTTGCAAAAAGAAATAAGTATTTGAGTCAATCAGGCCATGGGAAAACAAGAGGCATATCAATATGATTTTTTGTTGTATAACTAAACAAAGAAGCAAAAGGTAGAAGAAGTCAAAATTGGTTTGTTGATAATGTAAGGCGATATTTGTATTTGGTTTTCTTAGCTAGTTCCTAAGATTTTTGTTTATAGCTCAATAGAAAAATAAAGGTATGCACATCCCAAGTTTTAATCTGAATGTTCAAAACTCATAAAGCTTATGGATATAGAAGAATAATCTGATATGCATCGATCCCAAGTTTATAAGTGAGCAGTACACAACGATAATGCTTATTATTTACATTAAAAATTGAAGAACATGAACATAATTAAAATTTATGGATTTTTAACGTTATTAGTGTTGAAACTTTAAGTTGAATACTGCAATAATGTCCCTGTCATGTCAGGGCCGTCCCAGTGAATGGGCGACCGTCTAAGGCCCATCTCTTAAAGGGGCCAAAAATTTTTGTGGACTTCATTATTATTATTATTATTATTATTATTATTATTATTATTATTATTATTATTATTATTATTATTATTATTATTATTATTAGTAGTAGTAGTAGTAGTAGTAAAAAAAATTATATTTAGAAGCTAGTACAAGTAATTTTCTTTCAATTATTAAGTTATTATAAGAAAAACTAGATGGACTTTTTCTGTGTTAAGGGCCCTTGTTTTCCCTTTCGCCCCGGGTCGAAAATATATTTGGAACGGCCTTGGTCCTTGGACATTGTAACATCCCGAGTTCAGGAGTGCAAGTTCAGGGTTCAAAGCGAAAATGTATAAGGGCAACTCGGCGAGTCCATGGGTGGACACGGTGAGTAGAGTCGCGATTTTGGTCGCGTGTTAAGTGGCCAACTCGGCGAGTCGGCGGTTGGACTCGGCGAGTTGGTGCTGGGTGAAGAAAACTCTAATCTTCGGGGTTTGCACCCTATTTAAAAAATGATATGCCTTCTTTTCAGCCTCTATTTCCCCTGAGTGTTCCAGAGGAAACCCTAATCGTGAGAAACTCCATTATTGAGAGGATTGAAGCCTGGAAGAAGGAATTTGTGAAGAGAAGTTGGAGGAATTCCAGGATAGCACCAAGAGGGCTTGTGGATCTGAAGTCTACATCAGTTTAGGCTCATCTTTGGGGTAAGAATCCTCTGTCTTGAGCCCTTTTTCCCTTATTGTCATCCATGGTGGTTGTTTTGGGGTTTTTGGAGTATTTCATGAGCTATTTCGGGATTGGAAGACGGATCTGAGGATGCTATCTCAGATCTGGAGTAGTGATGGTCCAAAAATGCATAAAGTCCCTGTTGATAAGTGATTGGTGAAGCTATCTTGTCCCAAACCCAAACCCTAAAGTGTAAAATGCCTAGATCTCTTTGGATTCACGTAAAGTTCGCCACTTTACGTGATGGATGGGTTGTAGGAGGCTAGATCTATGTTTTGGATCAATTGCATGACCTGGAAGTTTCTGTTTGGAACGAGATCTAGAGGCACTCGGCGAGTCACAAGGGTGTACTCGGCGAGTTGCTTGAAGATGGTCTAGAAATCGGCGAGTTGGAAGAACAACTCGGCGAGTAGGTTGAAGATAGCCTTGGACTCGGCGAGTCTGTTCTTGGACTCGGCGAGTCTGGTCGTGAGGTCCTATCCTTTCTTCTGGTTGAGCTGTGAATCAGTGAGTCAAGGGATGACTCGGTGAGTCAGATGTGAAAGGACTTAGAGTTGTTGGACTCGGTGAGTCTCGGGGTGACTCGGTGAGTTGAGTCGCGGATTGGGGAAAGTTCTGAGCATGGGGACTCGGCGAGTCATCGGGTTGACTCGGCGAGTAGAGTCAGCCAAGGGTTGACCAGTTGACTTCCAGGGGCATTTTGGTAATTGTTGGATATTGTTTTGAGTTCAGTGTTTTGGTGGTTGGCCAGTGGTGGAGATCGTATCAGTGATCGGAGCAGCTTGGGTTATCTGTTCAGTCGGCAGTTTCGAGGTTAGTTATCCTCACTATATCAACAGGGTCTAAGGCACCAAGGCCGGCCCTTTATCGGATTGAGATACGAGTATTTGTTGTTATGATATTGCTTTGATATGTTGCATCCTGGTAGCTAGGGTGGTATATGTTAGAGACCTGGTTGAGGTCGGTATCCTGAGATATAGGGTGATGCTATGCTAGAGACCGGTGAGGTCGGAATCCTGGTTAGGATGATGATATGCTATGTGATCTGTTTGATCGGTTTGTTGACTATGAATTGTTATATGATTATATGTCTATGTGAACATGGTTGTTTGGACTGGAGTTGGGTTAAGGCGGGTCCTGCTTTGTCTTGTAGGCCAAGATACCCAGGGCGGACCGGTTGTCCCGAAGGCCCAGCGAGCGGTCCGGATAGGCTGTAGGCCCCAAGAGGGCGGACCAGACGTGCCGAGGCTCGGAGAGTGGACCAGGCCGACTGAAGGCCAGGTGCGGGCAGACCAGTCATACTGTAGACTCAAAGAGTGGACCAGGTGGATTGAAGGCCCGGTGAGGGCGGACCAATCACACTACAGACTCAATGTATATGGCTAGACTCGGAGAGTGGACCAGGCCGACTGAAGGCCCGGTGCGGGCGGACCAGTCATACTGTAGGCTCGGAGGGTAGACCAGGTGGACTGTTGGCCGGTGCGGCAGACCAGTCACACAGTAGACCCGAAGTGCATGGTTGTTCTAGGATCGGATATGATATGGCATGTTATGCGTGTATGGTATATGTGGTTGGTATTTTGGGGATATCTCACTAAGCTTTCGGGCTTACAGTTGTGGTTTAATGTTTTTTTCAGGTTCTTCAAGAGACCGTGGCAAGGGGAAGGTGTGATCGTACCGCTCCTCATGTTTATGTTGTGATGTGATTCTGGGAATACACTAAATAAATTGTATTTAAAACCTTTTTGTAATAATTTAAAGAGATCGGGTTGTTTTTGAAAAATTTAAATTGGTTGGAATTTTTCGGTCGTTACAAGTTGGTATCAGAGCCTTGGTTTGAGTGAATTGGTGGAACACTCGTGTGACTCCAGTCTCAAATCGAGGAGGGTTTTCAAAAGAGAATTTAAAATGGTTTTCAAAATGAGTAAAAGGAGGACGTGGAGGTACGATCAGCCGGAGCCAGTAGGTAACCCCAAAATACCATACATGATATTTGTTTTGAGCATTGATAGAACAGCATCCTAGTGCTAGGCTAGGGATCTTCAGGATTTCATGATGATGTTGCCTGATTTATGATGCCTGTTAGCCTAGGGTTTCCTTGTGGGAGATTTCCAGTGTTCCTCTAGTAGTGAGGGTTGAGCGTTTGTTATGTATGTTTTCACTAGGGTGTCCTGGTAGTACTTCATACAAATATGGGTAGGTGTAGAAGGTAGTATGGGCCCGTACTACTAAAAGCATAGGACCCATACGCGTATTAGGGAAACCATGACCTCTAGGGTTGGTTTGAGAGTTGGTTCTTGGGTTAGTGGGAAGTGTGTGAGATTTTATGGTGTTTTTCAGTATGGAGATTCTGAGGCACGCTGGGAGTGGATCCGGGTCAGGATTGGGAGCAGGAGAGGGAGTTCCGGGTGGGTCAGTACCGCCCGAGGTTATTGGTCAGATGAGCACGTGCGAGTTGGATGCGAGGATTCGTGAGATCCTGCATGATGAGGTTGCTGCGTTGTTCCAGACTGAGTTGCTAGAACTGTTTGGGTCAATCAAGACCGCCATGGTTGAGTATTTTGATGATCGCTATGCAGCTCTCACAGAGACGGCTGCCGCAGCGGCTATAGTGGCTGTAGCAACGGCAGGGGGAGGAGCTGGTTGGGGTTTTCAGTATCGGGACTTCGATAATAGGAAGCCTCCCACCTTTGATGGAGTTCAGGACCCGACTGTTGCTATGAGATGGTTGTCGGACGTGGAGGGGTGTTTCTTCATGTGTTCATGCCCTGCTGATCAGAGGGTGAGGTGTGCTCTAAACCTGTTGAGGCTCGGGGCGAAGGATTGGTGGAGATTGACCACGGGGTCATATTCGGATGCGCAGAGGGCTGCGGTTTCATGGGATCAGTTTAGATAGATGTTCAACACTCGTTATGTTCCACAGGTTGAGAGAGAGAGAGAGAGATTAGCTCAGGAGTTCCTGGAGCTAAAGCAGGGTTCGGAGTCGGTGACTGAGATCACCAGGATGTTCACTGAGAGGGCGATGTTTTGCCCTGAGTTCGCTTCGGAGCAGGCTCAGCTGTCCCGATATCTAAGTATGCTCAAGAGAGATATCAGACAGTTTGTGTCTACGCAGAGGTGCGAGACTTTATTGGAGTTGCAGGAGGCCGCCAGGCGGCGTGAGTTGGAGATTGAGTTGCAGTTGCGCGAGCTGAGGCAGGCTCCGGTGCAGTCGCAGCCAACGCCGAAACGGTCCAAGACCGTCGATTCTAGGGTGGGAGATCAGAGCAGCCACGCTTGTGGGAAGTGTGGGAAGGGTCACACCGGAGTTTGTAGGTCCGGTGGTGCATGCCGCAAGTACGGAAAGGAGGGGCACTATGCGAGGGATTGTCGGCAGTCAGCGCCAGTTCGGGATTTGAGGATTTGTTATCATTGTCATCAGGTTGGGCACTTGAGGGTCAACTATCCACAGCTTGCTGCAGGATCGGTGCAGACCCCAGCATCGGCCACTTTGAGGATCACGAGTGGAGGTCAGGGTGGAGCGGAGCCCCCAAGGGCTCAGGGTCGTGCTTTTCAGCTTTCAGCAGAGGAGGTCAGAGCAATGTCGGATGCAGCTGCAGGTATGTTTCTTTCTTAATTATCTTGTGATTATTGTGGAGTATTGTTTATATGCTAGTTTCTTTGTGTGGTTTTCGGTGTGGTATTCGTTGTTCTTTGAGAGTTATGGTATGGTTATGGGTTAGTGATGGGAATTTCGTTGGTTATCATTCGTGGGGTTTATTAGTGGGAATCTGGCGTTGGTCTGAATGCTGGATAGCATCTGCCTTCTGAAGAGTGGTTAACTGCAGATTGAGTTTCTTTTGAGCGGGATGATCAGTATGGAAATGTGATTTTTGCGAAGGTTGTTTATGCTTGCGGGACGTAGTTCGCGTGTAAGTGTTTGTGTTATGTAGGGTGTTGAGGGAGGTCGGTGATGGCGACCGGTGGTTGTTAGTCAATATTATAAGTGGGGGAGAATTGGAAAATTCTCCGGAAAAGCGATGAGCATTGGAGGTTGTTTAGCTGCTTAGGATTCAGCAGTGTTCTGTCAGCCAAGAGGGTAGGCTGGTATGAGTAAGTGGCAGGCATGCGGGGCAGGATACAGACCTAGGGTATTTGATTGTGGAGGGCCTGGGATCAGGCCGGGATTGAGTATGTATGATAGAGGTAGAGTTCGGAACCCCTAGAGGGCTAGAACAATATGCATGGGAGGGTTTCCCGGAGAGATAACTCGGAATGATGAATACTGGTTGAGCGGTCCGGATAGACTGAAGGCCGGTAGGCGTACCAGTCAGGCCAAAAGCTCGGAGGACGGCCCAGCCAGATTGAAGGCCCTGGAGGGTGGTCCATATTGGCTGAAGGTTCTGAGAGTGGTCCAGATTGGCTGAAGGTTCTGAGAGTGGTCCAGATTGGCTGAAGGCCTGGTAAGGCGGTCCAGTCATGCTGAAGACTCTGCTGGTATTGTTATATCGGTTCGAGGAAATGGATTGATTATGTCGCGATGTGTTAGAATTAGAAGGCCTGGCCCCGGGTATTGATCTCGATTAGTGGAGATGGTGCGTTGACTCGAGAGTCCTTGCGAGCAGATTCAGAGCATGTGTATTGCATGGATAGCGGTTATGCTATAAGGGAGTGGTGTAGCATCGGACGAGCACCATGGCACTTGTCGCGGTGACAAGGCGGCCAAGTGGATTCCCTTGGTAGGGAAAGGGAGAGGAATGTAGCTCCGAGAGGGAGTGTAAACTCACGGAAGTGAAAGTGGCAGTGCAGAGTTGTGATTGGAGTGATCTAATTAGGGTCTTTGAGCATCATGATTGCGGAAGTGGTATGGAATCACATCCGGATGGGATGTCTGCTGAGGTTGCGGAAGGATTTCCGCGAGGGTAGAGCCAAGAGGCTCGGAAAGGATGCTGGGAGGGAGTCTTGGATTTCCAGTTTGATTCTGATCAAGGAATTGTGTATGTAGTGGTGATTCATCCTGGGGGATGTTTAGAGGTGTCGTTAGTGTGGCGGGTTTTCCCATTCCGAGGGTACTAGATCTAGTTCAGCATGTGCATGTGATTGCTAGAGGAGAACTCATGGGAGTTGCTCTGAGGCTGAAGAATGTGTCATTCTGTCAGCATGGATTAGATAGAGTTGGACTCGGATTGGGAACCCAGTGGTTCAGGGTTATATCTAGCTCATATGGGTTGAGTGATTGTTATGATTCGGAGCAGTGTTGCATTATGGGTAGTACTCAGTTGATAAGTGGGGTTATCAGAGGTCGAAGCCGGTGGCCGGCTTGATGCGGTAGTCGGAACACCGCGGGAAGGAAAAGTGAGTTTCGGGTTTCTATGGTTGTGCTTTGAGGAACCTGGGCTGGTTAATGCCAGGTGGTGCGTGGCGGGAGTATTTCTGGAGTTGAGTTGCCGCAGGCTTCGAGGATGAAGCCTAATTTAAGTGGGGGAGAATTGTAACATCCTGAGTTCAGGAGTGCAAGTTCAGGGTTCAAAGTGAAAATGTATAAGGGCAACTCGGCGAGTCCATGGGTGGACTCGGCGAGTAGAGTCGCGATTCTGGTTGCATGTTAAGTGGTCAACTCGGCGAGTCAGCGGTTGGACTCGGCGAGTTGGTGCTGGGTGAAGAAAACCTTAATCTTCGGGGTTTGCACCCTATTTAAAGAATGATATGCCTTCTTTTCAGCCTCTATTTCCCCTGAGTGTTCCAGAGGAAACCCTAATCATGAGAAACTCCATTATTGAGAGGATTGAAGCCTGTAAGAAGGAATTTGTGAAGAGAAGTTGGAGGAATTCCAGGATAGCACCAAGAGGGCTTATGGATCTGAAGTCTACATCAGTTTAGGCTCATCTTTGGGGTAAGAATCCTCTGTCTTGAGCCCTTTTTCCCTTATTGTCATCCATGGTGGTTTTTTTGGGGTTTTTGGAGTATTTCATGAGCTATTTCGGGATTGGAAGACGGATCTGAGGATGCTACCTCAGATCTGGAGTAGTGATGGTCCAAAAATGCATAAAATCCCTGTTGATAAGTGATTGGTGAAGCTATCTTGTCCCAAACCCAAACCCTAAAGTGTAAAATGCCTAGATCTCTTTGGATTCACGTAAAGTTCGCCACTTTACGTGATGGATGGGTTGTAGGAGGCTAGATCTATGTTTTGGATCAATTGCATGACCTGGAAGTTTCTGTTTGGAACGAGATCTAGAGGCACTCGGCGAGTCACAAGGGTGTACTCAGCGAGTTGCTTGAAGATGGTCTAGAACTCGGCGAGTTGGAAGAACAACTCGCCGAGTAGGTTGAAGATAGCCTTGGACTCGGCGAGTCTATTCTTGGACTCGGCGAGTCTGGTCGTGAGGTCCTATCCTTTCTTCTGGTTGAGCTGTGAATCAGTGAGTCAAGGGATGACTCGGTGAGTCAGGTGTGAAAGGACTTAGAGTTGTTGGACTCGGCGAGTCTCGGGGTGACTCGTTGAGTTGAGTCGCGGATTGGGGAAAGTTCTGAGCATGGGGACTCGGCGAGTCATCGGGTTGACTCGGCGAGTAGAGTCAGCCAAGGGTTGGCCAGTTGACTTCCAGGGGCATTTTGGTAATTGTTGGATATTGTTTTGAGTTCAGTGTTTTGGTGGTTGGCCAGTGGTGGAGATCGTATCAGTGATCGGAGCAGCTTGGGTTATCTGTTCAGTCGGCAGTTTCGAGGTTAGTTATCCTCACTATATCAATAGGGTCTAAGGCACCAAGGCCGGCCCTTTATCGGATTGAGATACGAGTATTTGTTGTTATGATATTGCTTTGATATGTTGCATCCTGGTAGCTAGGGTGGTATATGTTAGAGACCTGGTTGAGGTCGGTATCCTGAGATATAGGGTGATGTTATGCTAGAGACCGGTTAGGTCGGAATCCTGGTTAGGATGATGATATGCTATGTGAGATGTTTGATCGGTTTGTTGACTGTGAATTGTTATATGATTGTATGTCTATGTGCACATGGTTGTTTGGACTGGAGTTGGGTTGAGGCGGGTCCTGCTTTGTGCTGTAGGCCAAGATACCCAGGGCGGACCGGTTGTTCCGAAGGCCCAGCGAACGGTCCGGATAGGCTGTAGGCCCTAAGAGGGCGGACCAGACGTGCCGAGGGTCGAAGAGTGGACCAGGCCGACTGAAGGCCCGGTGCGGGCGGACCAGTCATACTGTAGACTCAGAGAGTGGACCAGGTGGATTGAAGGCCCGATGAGGGCGGACCAATCACACTGCAGACTCAATGTATATCGATAGACTCGGAGAGTGGATCAGGCCGACTGAAGGCCCGGTGCGGGCGGACCATTCATACTGTAGGCTCGGAGGGTGGACCAGGTTCACTATAGGCCGGTGCGGCGGACCAGTCACACAGTAGACCCGAAGTGCATGGCTGTTCTGGGATCGGATATGATATGGCATATTATGCGTGTATGGTATATGTGGTTGGTATTTTGGGGATATCTCACTAAGCTTTCGGGCTTACAGTTGTGGTTTAATGTTTTTTTCAGGTTCTTCAGGAGACCGTGGCAAGGCGAAGGCGTGATTGTACCGCTCCTCGTGTTTATGTTGTGATGTGATTCTGGGAATACACTAAATAAATTGTATTGAAAACCTTTTTGTAATAATTTAAAGAGATTGGGTTGTTTTTGAAAAATTTAAATTGGTTGGAATTTTTCGGTCGTTACAGACATGAGTTAATAGGAAAAGATATCGTCATATGACCGAGTATTAACATCCAAAACATCTGAATTAGTTATAAATAAACAAGATCAAGATACTCTTAAGAAACAATTTACCTAATTCAAACTGAGAATGAGGAACTTAAGCAGGATGTGTTTGGCTCTTGCTTCCCTAGCGTATCGTAGATTCGTATCCTACTACATATTCTTATGAATCGCAATTTTACCAACATATAGGCTCCTAGTTAACCGATATTATTTTGGTATCCACGTTTCATTAAGCCCTTAGTGGTTCTCATACCCAAGCCTAATTCGCAGTTTGTATGCAATCCAAGTTTCGGGTATATTATCAACTCGGGCATATGTATGTTGGGGATGGTGTATTGGGCTAATAAGATGAGTTGAGGTCATAACTTCTATCTCATAACTATTTTAAAATTTAAAAAACAAAACATTAAAAAAAAAAAAAAAAAAAAAAAAAAAAAAAAAAAACTAAGGGCATGTTTGATTTGTTCCGGGTTATGAAGGCTTTGGCTGACTTGGTCAAAGAGTCAAAATGTTTGATAACAACATTGAGCCTTTTTGGCTCCCATGCCACTGCTATATAGCTATTTTTGTTTTTGACAATGAACAATAGCTATTATAAATAGAGTCATTTATAAATCTAGTCATTTTGCCTGATGGCTTTGCAAAAAAATAAAAATGCACTCAGTTGTTTAGAATATTCTCTATGATTGAAGAACTCAACATTTTAGTTGCTAGTTATTTGTACAATCTTATCTAGCAGTTATTTCTATGTTTGCTGACCTTTTTTTTAATGAAAAGCAGATTTCTAAGATGAAACCAAGAATGAAACCGAAGATGGCATTGTCATCTGTGATGGTATAAATCTATAATGCACAAGTCTTATACCACCGCACATGGAAATAATATAGTATGAATTTTGTATGTATTGTTTATTATGAATGATAATTACACGAGTATATATAAGCCCCTAAGTTACACATTTAGCCCTCTAAATGTATACTTATAATTAATATCGCCTTGTCTAATATTCCTCCTCAAGCTAAGGGCGGTCTCCGACTCTTATCTTGGACTTCATAAATAAAAATCTCTCTACGGCTAGAGGCTTTGTAAACACATCATCTATCTGATCTTGTGTTAAGATGAATTGAACAGACAATCTCCCTTGAGCGACCTTCTCCCTTAAAAAGTGAAAATCAACTTCTACTAGGACATAAGATAAAAACTCAAGTAAGCATAATCCATCTATAAACACATAACTTGTTGGCAAAAGTTCTATATATGGCGATAATGGTTTGAGATTTTCAACCGTTTTTTTAGAATGGCGGAAAATTTTTATAAGGAAACAAAAGCCTACCAAAAAACTAGACCAACCAACAATCCTTAACAAGTTATATCAAAACATGAGAAGGGTCTTTTAGACAACCCAATTAAAATAATTCTTAGACCTCCTGTCGGAACACAACAATATGATTTAGTAACAATATTATCAAAAATGATACTCTTTTTAGGAAGTGTCTTGCCAAAAAGAAAAGCATTTCTAAACATCCATATCACCCACCAAGAAACAAAGAAAACTCCTTCAACACCTCTTTCACTTTCTTCTGTAAATGCATGGAATCAATCCACAAAATCCAATATTCAATCGAAAAAAAGAAGTAAGCATCCAACCTCCACTAAGAAATGACTTTCACCAAAACAATATGAGCAAGGGAACAAGAGAAAAAAATATGATTGGCGTCTTCCGTAACATCATTATAAATCAGGCACATTACGGAAGAAATATCCATACCTCTCAAAGACAAATTGAAGTGAGTAGGTAATATGTTCAAGAACATCTTCTAGCAAAACACATTCACTTTAATAAGGACTGACTCAACCCACTTAGTAACCGTAGAAGTAGAAGGAAGAATAGTCAAATCTACCAAATAACGAACAAAGGAAACTAAAAAATTACCAGATGGATCCAAGTCTCAAACCCATCTATAAATAGCATCATTAAAATAAACTAAACTAAACAAGACCCCAAGGTCCGATGCCTGCTCACACTCGGCACCACCTAGGAAATGAAGTCGAAAATAGCTAAACCAGGAATCTTGATTAAGTTTAACCACAATGGACACCCCCTTTATTACGCAAAATCTTCTTACAATAACGCAATAAATCGACACCTTTATTATGCAAATTACGAATAATATTAATAATATCTAACCAAACCGAAGCAAAACTAACATGACTAATCTAGAATAAACTACCATAATTCACATGAATCGCCTTCACAACCTTAACCCACATGGAATCAAAATTAGTAAGAAAATGTCAAATCCATTTGGAGAGAAAACCTCTAGACAGAAAAATAAAATTCCAATACCCAAACCACCATTGGCTTTAGCACCAACACATTATCCAATAAGATCCATGACATTTTCTTTTCATCTTTCTCCCGCCTCGAAAAAACACATTCCTCAAAGACTCCAACTTAGAAAGAATTACAGTTGGAACTTTGAAAATCGACATAAAATACGAAGGTAAAGCACCTAAAACCAACTTAAGCAAAGTTAAACTCCCTCCAAATGAAAGAGTTTTAGTCTTCCATATAGACATTCTCATAACAACTTTTTGAACAACCTCAGACCAAGAATTTAACCTAGAAATCGATCCCCCCCACCATAGACCCCAAATACATAAAAGGCGTTTTTATATCGCACACCCAAGAACTGAAGCAACCATCACCATTTCTTCAAATGGAACACTAACTCCCAGTAAATGAGACTTCTAAACATTAATTTTCAATTTGGAAGCCAAGTAAAAACACTACAAAATACTAAGAATAATAGTAAAATTATAAATTCTTCATTCTCCTATGAAAACCACATCATTCACATAAAAAAGATGTGAGAGCTTCATATTGGAGTTGATATCAGGCCCAAGAAAAAACCATAACACATAGCCCGGGAAAACGCAATATACAATGGCTCCATCAGCAAAATAAAAAGAAAAGGCGAAATAGGATCTTCTTGATGCAACCCTTTATGAAATTGAAATTCACCAGAAGGATTTCCATTAACCATCACCGAACCCATGGAAGAAATGAAACAATCCTTAATCAACCCCTCTACTGTCACAACCAGCAAGCTTCTGGTCAAGTTAAAGTCGAGTCAAGGTCAATGAGTCAACTTTAACTCAACTAGTGTTAAATGTTAGAGATTTTCCTTTTGTTTACTAATGAACAACTATAAATCCTAATGCAAAGTAACACTTGAAAGTCTCAAATGTTCAAAATTTAAAACCCTAATCTGATTTAGGGAAGTAACAGCTCTATAAAGTACTATTGAGTACCCTTCGGGGGTGTATAGCATGTTGGGTTTTAGTATACTACAACATCTTATGGTGCACATACAACCCTAAATACCTTGGATCTATGTTTTCTCTATTATACATGCAAATATGAAGTTTCCAAGATATTACCCTATATTAGCATACAAATATCATTTACGTGGGTAATAAAATAAATAGAATACATACCTCTTGATGTAGCTTGACTCCATGATGATCGAGAGCCTAGTGCCCCAAGTGTAACACCTCAAATGGTTCACACAACATCATCAACACTTGGAATAACCATGAGAAGAAGACACTTCATGCTCAAATCGGCTAGCCCTCATACATGTATCACTAGTGCCAATTTCTTGAGCTAAAGGGGTCTTTATATAGTGTGGCTATTAGGGTTACACCATGTAGCTCATGAATTTACCCATTCCTTATGCTCCATGGGTTTTAACCTCCATGAAGTATCCATGGGTCACCACATGGGTTAAACCCAACATAAGGAATCTTGGATCATAAGCCCACATATATAAGAATGAATGATTTACACAATCAATCTCCATATATTTAATTAGTCTCTTTTGATCAACAAATTAAGTCCAAATTTATTCTTGATCAATACTAATTAAATAACATAATTTTATATTAATATATTAGAACTTATAATATATTAATATGTCACAAATGTCCTCTTCTCACAAACGGTCTATCCAAATGTCCCGATGCCATGCAACCCAAATGGACCATGCCGAGTCGGGTCAAGTCTTACCAATTATAGTTATGGACTTAGACACTAATCCAACAGTCTCCCACTTGGATAAGTCTAAAACTATTATTGTGTATGACTTCAAACCTAACTGGCAATCGTAGCTTTCAAAAGCTGTTGTCGAACTCTGACCTTGTCAATGAACTCTGACCTTTGTCAATGACTTGTCCATTAGATAAGGGATCATATATTCCTCCATTCTAGATATCATATGAACTGAGACATGGATTAAAATCATTCTCTCTGTCCATTTATTGTTTCCTGATTTCCGATTTATGACGACTGACTAATTGAACAAATCAAATCAGTCCTGGCTTGGCCAAGCACTCACATGTATCATCATTAAATCATCGAGGGGCCCACAGATATCGCTTTTATTCCGAAGGTAAAAGGAATGGATAAACTTCGACTCATATGGCTTGTTCTACTACTTGCTGAATCATACACAAAGGCACGTTTTATAACATTGAGTTACTGAATGCATTTTCGTGCAATCAATGTACAACCAACTCATAGTAACAACTCATATCTCTAGGTTTGAAGAATATAAGATATTATCGTCTCATGATCACTCGTGATAAAATCCATGAAGTGATTCCAATGAGCGCGGGTTGAATCCAATACTCAGAACTTATGAGCACTCATGAGTGTTGTAGCACAACTTTTTCCACCAACTTCGACCTCTACAAGCCAACCCATGACAGTCTTGATTCGTATCTACTTCCAACATATGACTGACTGTGGATGGTTTGAATAACTTAGTCATTCCGGAAGAATAACCTAGTTTATTCTGGAAGTCAAAACATGCAAAATGAAACACAAGAATAATTGAATCTAATATGGTATCAAAACCTACAAACATAAATAAAACACTTTTTATTTATCACCATATGATTACACATTATTCGTTTCATATTGTTTCAGCTATCAACTTTATTCTTGAATTAAGACAATAGTTGTCCCATGCTCCGAGCATGTAAACTGTGTTTTTCTAAACAATAGCTTTGCCATACACCAAGTATACACTCTATGTTTGTCTATGATCCTTACTTTGTGAAATAAACCAATTGATCAAACTTTTAATGATTCTAATTTCACACTCCCGAATTCTTATGGAAAATGCAGGAATTCCAAATTCATGCCATTTTACCGAAATCTGTTAGATTCTAAACTTATATGAAATGATTCTCTTGTAATGATTATGCACAATGTCACAAAGACTTGACAACAAATATTACAGAGTATTCCAATGGAGATCAACTCCATGGAACCAATGTCTCATATTCAAAGTCCATTGCCTTTAAACATTCTTCTTGCATTAGGTTTCCTAATCTTACACATATAACTTCCACTTATGGAGACAACTCCATATTCCCATTTTGACAACCTCTTCTGAACAAGAGTTGCCTCTTTTCAGATTAGGTCAATATGGTTCTTCCAAGGTCAACACTATACTTCCAACTGTCCTTGAGCAACCAATCATGGTAAAACCTTAGATTGTCCTCGACAATTGCTTAATCACTTTAGTCAAATCCAATTCTAGACCTTTTCCCCTCTTAATGCCCCAGGCATTTGGAAAATTTTAGAAAGGATGAATATAGCACATGTAACCGATCCTATATCCGAAGCATATGGAACACGATTCATGATGTCTCAGATAAAGACTAAACCAGTCTTTTGCTATAATATTTCCATTTCAATTTGCCAAGTTCTCATAATTCAGATTATGAAAAGGGATGTCGTAATCATAATCGAATTTTAGAACGTAAATAATGAACCCATATATAGAATTTCCTTATGAAATTCATATATATTCTTGACTAAATTTGATTAAAATCCCAATCTAAGCTTTTAGAATTGAAACGAAGTATAATTTCCTCTCCCTTAATTATAGCAAAACACCTTTTTTTGCAACGAATTGAAACTTTTGTTTTCTATAATTAACATTGCTAACTTGCAATACTTATCATAATTATCATGCTCCCACTAACATGATGATTATTAGCATAACACTTATGCTCCCACTAGCTTTGACATGTACTCAGAAATCAGTTGGACGTCTAGAAATCAACACTTTATTTACTTTCTTACCAAAGTTCAGATTTCTAATACTAGATTGCTTTGATAAGACTTTATCAAAATCATACACCTTTCATTAGATAGCTCACAGGTGTGTCTAAAATATTTAAGAACTATGAAAAGGGATGTTGTAATCATAGTCTCAATTGTTTAGACCTTTGCCACTTCTCACAAGTCCATGTTAGTGTGTCGGTTAACCACACACGCTCCACTAACGACTTTGAGAATGTAAATATCGCAATTGCTATCTAGTTAAAATCTACTTGGTGAAAGTGTTTCCTCACCATCATTTTCATGAATCGGAGAGAAACCTTATGACACTTAGATTTAATGGTGTATGTGTTCTTATCCATGTGAATTGACTAAACCATAGTCACAAGACAAGGATAATGACAAATCCAAACTCATATGGACTGAACTCAATCTTAATTTCTTGCCACCTGGCAGCTCAAGGGCCTGCCATTGCTTCCAAGTTGTTGTGCAACCAATTGAGAACTCTAAGAACTCATATGCAAAGCCAACTTTAATTGGAATGGGCACAGAATATGTCAACACAATAGGTTATAAACCTCAAGTCGTGTGCTAGTGAAGAACTTTAGGTTTTATTCTTGATTAGTTCTTTAGACTTTTAAGACCTTTAAGACTCCCACTGTCCTCTAGACATATAAGACTTTCTTGTCATATATTCAAGAGATAGTGTGGATTCTAATCAAGACTAACACTTCACACAATTGGCCTAAGTTGGTCTTTGTTTTGTCCAAAATATCACAACTTACCAATTTCAAATGTACAAGAGTAGAAAACTTTTACTCTTACATTTGACTAGTGTTTTAAAACTTCTTTAAGACATGTCACTCAAGTTACAATCTTAGAGTACGAATCTAAGAATTGTTTTTGGAACGAAGTATGAATCATCTTCTTGATTTAACCACTTCAACAATTCATAGCTCCTCTTCTTAGCTACCAAAATGCACTAAGAGGATGAATTGTGATAAGGTCTCAAAATCATTAAGATGGTCTTAAAACATGATACTAAAGTACTCTCCCATCTTTTCAGATTTGAGAAACTTTTATCTTTCTGCCATAATTTGATTCTTCTTATTCGCTCTGCCATACATTGGAACCTTTTCCAATGTCTCAGAATTACACTTAGGCTTGTAAGTATAACCATATTTACTGAGCTTTAGTAAATTATGAAGAATATTCTTATCGATCTTTTGTGGTGGACCTGACCAGTGCACAAGAATGTGCACTCGATCCCTTAGTCCTTCACTTGATTCACTTAAACATGTGAACAAGGAATTAGTCTTAATTTTTCAAAGATGAAAATTCTCATTCATCATACAGCTTGCATGATTCCAAGTTTCGGTCCAATTGAAACTTGGGTGATGAGGATCTTTCCTTATTTGGTAAATTTAGACATTACCACAAATGAAAGAATCAATTTCATATTTACAATCTTTCTATTAATGGAATCATATAAGCAACAATTTTTTTCCTCAAATGCCATTGTAAGGATATTTTAAAATAAATAAAATCATCATTTTTTCCTTTTATTTTAAAAACTTTGCGGAAAAACTATCCTTACAATGCAAAAGAGCATGAAAACTTTGTTGTTATCTATTCCTAAGCAATATATCATAACTCCTAAGAAGTAGCTCAAGAATCCGATCTTCAAACTATTCGATAGAAATCCATCTACGCGATCAAATTCAGCATATTCTTTCTTTAACTTTCTTCACTTTTCTTTGATTCTTACAACATCAACATGTGACCCAGTCACATCATGTATCAAGAATCTCATAATAGAAACTTAGAAGAGTTAGATAGTGGACTTTACCTGAAGTAGGGTCGAACTTATTGACTTTAACATCCTCAGGTCAAATTTGGCAGCTTCGCAACTAATGCCCCTTCCTTTGGCAATATAAACATATGGAGCCTTTAGTAATGGTATCGGTACTATCACAGACTTAGCTTTTCTCTTTACCATTTGGTCAACCGATTTGACTACGGCCGATCCATTTCCATTGGGAAGAGAATGTTTTTTCTGGATTTCCAGTGTCATCATTGTCAATGTCCATAAAGTTTTAGGAAGTTGATCTTAGCAAATAGATAAGATCATTAAGGGTCTTGTCATAGTCTGTTTCATAGGGGTCCCAAAGGAACTCACTATGTTACTTAGAAAGTGATTGAACATCCAACTTTCTCAAGACTTTGACATCCAACTCTCCCGGCTTGTCAATATGTGACTTCATCTCCAAGATGTGATCACACCTAGACCTTGCCTTGCCAATAGGGCTTGAGTGACCTTGAATTTGTGGCTAGGGAGCATAATTGGAGGAGGTGGAGAAAGTGAAGTTCCAAGAGATTTGGGAAGATCATAGATGTCTAAACTAGACATCTTTTGGGAGATATTCAAGATAGTTGATCTCAAGTCCTTAATATGACACCCAATATGAAATATTAAGGCTAGGACCCAACACAATATTTTATAACTCGGAAGAGGGATGCCATAATCCAAGCTATAAAATATTTGAAGGTAGGTGAATGACGATTCACCAATTTCCACCATGAAAAACGAAATAATTATTAGGTTTTTAATTGGATTTGAAACTCCTAGATCTTTTGAGATTCATTGAACTGTTCAATGGCATGTTTCAATCTCGAGTGTGCCCTTCAGGTTTTATGACTGGGATGCCGAGGATCACAAAACAAGGTGTAAATAACCATGTAAATATACTTGGTACCCTTAATATTTACCCCTCAATCAATGTGCCAGTTAACCACACACGCTCCATCGATACTATGATAAATATTAAGTTACCCTTTGCCTACCTTGTTAAATACGAGTTAGTGTGCCGGTTAACCACACACGCTCCACTAACCGACTTAAACAAAGTGCAAAGTGTAATTTCATGGATTAGCACCTTATTCACATTTTCCTAAAGTAACTAAGATTGGAATTATAAAAAACATTTAGTTACTTTATATTTATCATTAATACTTTTAATGAAGGGAGAATTATAGTCCTTGTCCTACCCATTCGGCTAACGACCCTCCACCGATCAAGGAAGCGGTGGGTGAGAGTGGACACCCATTAAACTGCCATTTTATAGGCAGTAACCTTATACCCCCCTTACAGACCAGCTTCGTGAATGAGGCCTACTAACGGTAAGACTGACTTGTTCTTATACATATATAAATATTATTAACTTATAATATTATAAAGTATAAGGGTTGAATTTTAACACTTTAAAATTATAAGGGCTTAACTTGGAATTAAAGTATTCATAAAACAAAACTTTTCAAATTCTAAAACTTGAGGGCAAGTTTTGAAACTATTCAAAACTCTTGGATTTTCATAACTTATGAGTTTTAATTAAAGCTTTAAAACTTTTAATGAAGAGACTATTGGACATCCATAACTTGAGGACAAGTTATAGAGCCATAAAAACTATTTATAAGAAAAGACTCTTCATTTTTTTGTAACCTAAGGCATTTTTATGAGTTTTTTAAGATTCATAAATGTGAATTTTCATATAACTTGAGGACAAGTTACAAAAACACATTTTATGAACAACTTTTAGATTAATTTGGATTGAAAACTACTAACACATATTTTTCATTAATCTAAAAAATAACTCATAAAACAAGGTAGCACACAAAAAAAAACTTTTGGATTCCATAACTTATGGAGTTTAATGTTTCTTTTATGATGAAACTTTTCATGTTCCTTAACTTAAGAATAAGTTATGGAATTCTTTAAAACATTAAGACCAAGTTTTGTAACTCCATAAAAAACTTTGAATCAATTTTTTTTAAAACCTTTTCATATCCATAACTTATGGAGGTTTCAAAAAACTCTTTAGATCAAACTTTTAAAACTAATAAAATAATCATATAATTTTATCTTTTACTAAATTTGACCTAATTCAACTCATATAGCAAATTATTCAAATTTTACAAATAATTAGTTTTTCACAAAAACAAGTAATTATCTTAAAATTTGACAAACGTCATGTTTTTTTTTCTTTTTTTTCAACTTTGAAAATAAAACATTTGCATTAATATAACAGAAAACAACCCATGGCTCTGATACCACTGTTGGGTTTTAGTATACTACAACATCTTATGGTGCACATACAACCCTAAATACCTTGGATCTATGTTTTCTCTATTATACATGCAAATATGAAGTTTCCAAGATATTACCCTATACTAGCATACAAATATCATATACGTGGGTAATAAAATAAATAGAATATATACCTCTTGATGTAGCTTGACTCCATGATGCTCGAGAGCCTAGTGCCCCAAATGTGACAAGTCAAATGGTTCGCACAACATCATCAACACTTGGAATAACCATGAGAAGAAGACACTTCATGCTCAAATCGGCTAGCCCTCATACATGTATCACTAGTGCCAATTTCTTGAGCTAAAGGGGTCTTTATATAGTGTGGCTATTAGGGTTACACCATGTAGCTCATGACTTTACCTATTCCTTATGCTCCATGGGTTTTAACCTCCATGGAGTATCCATGGGTCACCACATGGGTTAAACCCAATATAAAGAATCTTGGGTCATAAGCCCATATATATATAAGAATGAATGATTTACACAATCAATCCCCATATATTTAATTAGTCTCTTTTGATCAATAAATTAAGTCCAAATTTATTCTTGATCAATACTAATTAAATAACATAATTTTATATTAATATAATAGAACTTATAATATATTAATATGTCATAAATGTCCTCTTCTCACAAACGGTCTATCCAAATGTCCCGATGCCATGCAACCCAAATGGACCATGCCGAGTCGGGTCAAGTCTTACCAATTATAGTTATGGACTTAGACACTAATCCAACATAGGACTCAAAATGGGATGTAACTAAGTGTATGGTCCTTGCTCTATAAAGAAAAACATTAATAAGGGCTCCCGGCAAAGTCTCTCTCAATCTCCCCCATTATATATCTCTCTCTCCCAAATCTCTCCAAGTATGTGAAATCTCTCCCAAATCTCTTCAAGTATGTGAAATCTCTCCCAAATCTCTCCAAGTATGTAAAATCTATCTAATTATGTGAAATATCTCCCAAATCTCTCCAAGTATGTGAAATCTCTCCCAAATCTCTCTAAGTATGTGAAATATCAACCAAATCTCTCCAAGTATGTGAAATCTCTCCCAAATCTCTCTATGAACCTTCCTCAGTCGAAAATAGTCCAAAACCGAAAGAGATAACCCAAAAGGGCCCTCTTGGTCCGGAACCCTCTTGGTCTGGACTCCTCTTGGTCCGGAACCCTCTTGGTCCTGAACCTCTTGTCCGGAACCCTCTTGGTCTGGAATGCCTTCTAAGGAACCAAGAGGACTCTCAATCTCGGAACCCCCCCCCCCCCCCCTCTTCGGAACCTCCGAAGTGACTCTGGAATGCATTCTAAGGAACCAGCAAGCTTCTGGTCAAGTCAAAGTTGAGTCAAGGTCAACAAGTCAGCTTGGTTAACTCAACTAGTGTTATATGTTAAGGATTTTCCTTATGTTTACTAATGAACAGCTATAAATCCTAGTGCAAAGTAACACTTGAAAGTCTCAAATGTTCAAATTTTAAAGCCCTAATTTGATTTAGGGAAGTAACAGCTCTATAAAGTACTATTGAGTACCCTTCGGGGGTGTATAGCACTCAAAATGGGATGTAACTAAGTCTAAGGTCCTTGCTCTACGAAGAAAAACATTAATAAGGGTTCCCAGCAAAGTCTCTCTCAATCCCCCCACTATATCTCTCTCTCTCCCAAATCTCTCCA
The DNA here is from genome assembly GCF_002870075.4 of Lactuca sativa. Lineage (NCBI taxonomy): Eukaryota > Viridiplantae > Streptophyta > Magnoliopsida > Asterales > Asteraceae > Lactuca > Lactuca sativa. The sequence goes on from NC_056629.2 coordinate 135,152,333, forward strand.
AGTATGTGAAATCTCTCCCAAATCTCTCCAAGTGTGTGAAATCTCTCCCAAATCTCTCCAAGTATGTGAAATCTCTTCAAGTAAGTAAAATCTCTCCCAAATCTCTCCAAGTATGTGAAATCTCTCCCAAATCTCTCCAAGTATGTGAAATCTCTCCCAAATCTCTCTATGAACCTTCCTCAGTCAAAAACAGTCCAAAACCAAAGGAGAAAACTCAAAAGGACCCTCTCGGTCCGGACTCCTCTAGGTCTGGAACCCTCTTGATCCTGAACCTCTCATCCAGAACCCTCTTGGTCCGGAATGCCTTCTAAGGAACCAAGAGGACTCTCAATCTCGGAAGCCCCCCCCCCCCTTCGGAACCTCTGAAGTGACTCCGAAAGACTTAAGGCTTGCTCCGGAAGGACCTTGTACCGGACGATATCGCACCTCGGAATGCCTTGATCCGGAAAATCTCGCAGCTCCGGATGCTCCTTGCTTCGCTTCATTTCGGAAACCACTGGCCGGACCGGACTTCGCATTCGGACTTCACATATGACTCCGGGAAATTGTAGGGAGAGCCTCGGAATCTGATTATAGACTCCGGAACTTTGAGGATGACTTCGGAAGTTGAGAATGACCTTTGGAACTCCTAAAATGGCTCCGGAACTCACTTCTTGACTTCAGATTTTAGACCATTTCGCAGCATTTCATCATTTTAAGGCATTTTGACGTCGGAATTCGCACCAAACTCATATTTTTCATATATTAGACCCCTTAAACCCCTATTTTATGTCAAAATCAATTATTTTAAACATATTTATATAAAATAATACCTAAGATTTTTTAAAGAGATTTTTAGAGGATAAAGCGGTTTGACTCTATGATGTGATGCAAATTCCTCTTTTCCCATGCAAATCCCAGTTAAACACACAAATGCCCATGGATATAAGCATTGTACACCAGTCCTCCATGCAAGTGTCAAGTCACCCTTATCCTTCCCTTTAAGATACGTGAACTCCTTTTCCTCTCCAAGTTGCACTTCTCTCATTCACATTTAGTGAACTCCCAAGAATACTCTCAACACCTTCAACCTTCAAGTTCATCCTTTCAAAGAAGAGTCCCAGCTTTCTTTTTTATAAGTATTTTCTTCTCTTTGAATAATTATTCTTCACATTATTCTAAGATTTCATTATATTTACACACAAAAATTATTCTTAGAATCCTCTAAAGATTTAAGAATCTTCCAAGTTTTGGAGCTTGGAAACTTCCTCATCACCCTCCAAATTACCCAGCAAGCTAACCAAGGTGAGCTTCATACCAAACCTTTTTCAATGTTTTAGTGTTTTTGGGGGAGAGTACAAGTCAAATCATTTCTAAATACAAGAATAATTTCATATATACGTGTGTTTGGATGTGTGTGTAAAAGATTATTAAAGTATTATTCTAGTAATTTTCTCATGAACGTAAGATTTCACAACTTCATAAAGAACAGAGGGTACTTTGTGTACAAGTGAGTCTCCTAACTCTTGGGTGTGTCCAACTTAACCCCTTTAACTATACTTTCATGTCCAAAGATAAAAGTTATTAAAAGGGACCTTGATTAGTTGACACTATTTCTAGTGATTTTTCTAAAATAGGAACCTTGTGACTATTTGCAAACTATTAGGGAGTATTTTGTAAATATTTAATATTCATATTTGCGGCAAGAAAATATACAAATTGAACCATTATGACAGAAACGTTTGCATGTCATAAAGCTGCTGTCATAACCTGCAGTCATAAATTTACACCAATTATAATTGACACTTTCCTCTTGACTAATACGGGCTTGGGCCGACAATTAATAGAAAGGAAATTCTATTTTGTCAATCCCGATAATGTTGGGTCATTTTGTTAAACGTTCAAAATGGCTTATTTTCAATAAACGAAGTGGAACGAACACGAGTCACCCAGTTAACGAGCACAGTAAACGGGATGGAACGAGAACGATATTTCTATTAAATGAGTACGAAATTCATTATTTTATCTAACAAATAATGGATCTCAAACGATTGCTCAAAAGGTTGTTAATATTCTAGTCAGGCAAATCTCAAAAGTACCTAAATATAAAAATATTAGTGTACGCCTAAAATCCTGTACGGAGTTATAGCCAGAGTCTCCTGGAAGGAGAGCGGGATTTTTGTATAGATCTATACGGGGTTGACACCCCGCACCTTCGTTGTTCGCTACAGCTAGACCGGCCAGTCTAGGGTGACAAATGTCTTGGAAAAAAACAAAGGCACCTGAGAAACGCCAAAACAGGTTACCGTCATATCAGTATGGTTCTAACGACTCACTAGAATATGTTATGTTATCTAGAAATTTATGCAAGGAAAACCTCATAAATAAATTTTGGCAAGTTGTGTTGACTGTCCTGCACATGGTATTGATGGTCCGCATTTGTTGCGTTGACTGTCCTTTTTCATTGCGTAAAACGTCCACAATTGCCATGTTGATTCTTCCCCTTAACAAGTATAGGGTCTTAATACTGCTATTTTACAAATCAAAAAATGTAGGACTTTATGGAAAACGCTTGTAAACGATTTTGAAAATGATAAACTAACACACACATATGTAAGCATACACAGTTGAAAACAGAACCTACGAATATTTTATAGCAGACAATATAGGATTTTCTAGAGAAGACGATTTTATACGATTTTGATAACGATAAACTAGAACGCACACTCAATTTTACTCAATAAGAAAAACAAGATGTTCAACTATATTCTCTTTTTGAAAGAAGGGTGTTTACTGGAAATGGTTGACTAGTACTATACAAAAGAACTATTCTCGAGCACAGCTCGCCTTTACAAATTACACCATTTTTCGAAATCACTCCTTATAAGGATGAACAAAAGTAATGACATGCACACACCTATCTCCATGATTTCCAAATCAAGGCTTCAAACGATTTCATAGAAAATATCAGATTTTCTGAAAGTGCATTGAGAACGATTTTAAAACAAGTGTAAAACTATTTATACAAAAATGTTTATGAAGTCACTAACTTTTTAGTTGATGCTTTTTAAAACGACTAGTATTCTCAGGGATCCAGTAAGCAGGTAACAAGGGATGCGGATGCTGGACTATTTAGCTGTAGTTTGAAATTTTTCTGCTCATGTCTCTTTTATGTAACTGGAAGAACAAATGCATTATGTAAACAATGTAATTTTGATAACTCAGTGTATGATGTTTGGCTTGCTCTATTTCATTTATATTCAATTGTTATGATACTGCACAATGAAGTCACCCGCCTTAGGACGTTTCCACCATCTGGTCCGGGGGTGTGACATCCACCTACTCCCAAGACCAAGCCTATCAAGAATATAATCAAGAAAATCACATCTTACTAAATCATATGCCTTCTTAAAATTAACTTTTAAAATCATTGCCTTTTTTCTTATATTTACACCAAAAAAACAACTTCATTCAGAATCATAGGATCGTCTAAAATTTGACGCCCTGCAACAAAAGCTTATTGATACACACTCACCAAATCCCCAACTACAATTCTCAATCGAGTAACTAAATTCTTAGTTTCAAATTTATACTACATTCAATCAGACAAATAGGACGAAAATCCTTAGAAAATTTCGCATCAACTACCTTCCAAATTAAATCAATAAACAACTGAATGCAACCTCTAAGAACCAACCAAATCGTAAAACCTCATGGGCAACACCAACAACATTATAGAAAAAATCAAAAGTAAATCCATTTGGTCTCGGCGATTTATCCAACTCACAATTCCACACATCATGTTTCAATTCTTCCACTAACACATCATCTCCATGATGGGTTTTATGTACTATAACACTCCTATGGTACCCTAATGCTTTGGATCTAAGTACAAATTAGAAATTCTGACTGAGTCCACATTTGACTAAGTTTACGTTGTTTGATTATTTTTCTAACCAACTATGTTGAATGATGAAAAATGACAAGTTTACCCTTATGTTTACTCTTGTGTTGGTTAAAACAACTATAAAAATACAAACTCTTGCATAAAATCTAAATTGAACATATATCATTTAAACTCTAAATACAAATTGTCATTTAAAATCCATATACAAATTGATTAAACAGCTAAAACGTCATTTGATAAAAAGAGAACACAAGGAACTGATGGATCAAATCAAAGTTACATACATAAAAAAAATATTTATCAATGAACATATTAGTTGAGATTGAAATTTTAGCCAAAACAAAATGGTTATACAAATTGTAAGTACATATTGCGATTTTTACTCTTCAAGGGTAAAAGATGGATGGTTTGTTCTTGCATGAAAAAGTTATCTGGATCAAACATAGTCTTGATCTTCACCAACCTATTTTGTCTTTGAAGTACTTTGTTCCCCAATAACTTGCCTTTCACAAACTGATGTCATCACCATTTTTATCATTCATTCGGAGATCAAAATCTTTTGTAGTTCTCATAAGCTTTTCTTGGAAACATTACTTCTTTTTCAGGGTTCATATAGGTACTTAAATACTAAATCTTGAAAATAACATTTCTATGAGAAAATGGGATCGATAATTCTCAAAAAACCTGCCCATCATAGAGCAACAACAAAGCAACAATTCAAAGAGCATAGCAACATCAACCAAAAAAATTCAAAGAAAAACTTCATATCAAATGGAAATCACAACAACAAATTGAAATATCACATCAAAAATTCAAAGCTAATCGATAATATGTAAAAATCAAGACCATAAAAGTCAGAAACACACTTGTTCAGAAGAAAGTGGTCTCTGGTTGTGAGGTCGGAAGAAGACGACGGATTCCGAGCATAGTGTGGTCGCCGGTAGTAGGGGAGCAGCGGTCACTTTTCGTCTTTATATAGAGAATTGTTTACAATCAGTAGGGTAAAAGTGGAATTGAAGGCATTTTTGTCTCGGTCCTTCTCAGTTGAAGCTTGGACCGAATCACTCAATTTTTCTGGACCGCGTCCATGACTCTAATATTCAAATCAAACACGCAAATTTATGATTTTTGGACCCGGTCCCTCTTTGGAACCGGTTAGAAGGTAAATCAAACGACCCCTAAGATTAGTTCTTTTGGTTACTAACATTTAACGGTTCATATATGAACCACTCCCCATTACGAATCCATGATCTAAACTCATGTGTGCACAAGTTAAAATATATGAAAAATAATTTTTTTATAAAATTTTTGTTATCACGTGGCCAATAAAAGATTGTAATGCATTTTGAAACTAGGAATCACCAAGATTTTGACCATGACCTAAACATTTGTGTATTCGTTGTTGGAACTTTGCTTTACAAAATTACAACATAGAACTTATCCCACATTGGTGGAAGAGAAAACCTTTCCCACCTTTTAAGTCTTATCCCACTCAAATAATCAAATTGATCAAGTAACGGGTTAAGCATATTGGGTTTGGGTTGTGGTGTTGGACTAGTCAAATTGGGCTAGTAGTAGGCTTGGATTATTAAATATTAATGGTCAAAGATAGGGTCGTGGCTCTTCTTGACTAAATAATATTTATATATATATATATATATATATATATATATATATATATATATATATATAATCTAAAATTAATTAATCACTAATTGATTTTTAATTTTTTTTTTGGTATAAAACAAATTCTGTTAAATATATATTAACTGCAAACAGTTTTTAGCAATTAATTTTGGTTGGTGGTTTTACAACCACTTTTAGAAGCCTATAAATGGATCATTTCAGACAGAATTTGGGGGCCAATAAACACACACATTTTCTCTAAAAAAAATTGTTCTTTATAAAGAAGGGATCATGGTGAATTTCGACAGATTCAAGATCTGTTCATGAATTAGTTGTTGTATCCACAAGACAGACCCATTCCATGGAAATTTCTGTCTTAGGACACTGCAGAAGCAGGCCTCAATCTGTACAATTTTGTGATACACTTTCTGTGTAGTCTATATTCAAGTATGTTTTCTGTAAACTAATTCTTGTATATTAAATATATTTGAATTTCGTTTGTTTTATTGCTATTAGTTTTGTTGATTGTATACTCATGTCATAACATTCTAAGACAGAAATCAAAAACTGAAGAATTGATCAAATTTTCATCATCAAAACACATGTGGAAAAGCCTGAGAAATTCAAAGGATCAGATTTTCGGAGATGGCAACAGAAGATGTTGTTTTATCTAACAACTCTTCATGTTTCCAATGTTCTTACTGAAGATTATCCCTCTCCTTCCACTGGTGTGACCACTGCAGAAGGAACAACACCACCCACTGCAGCCCAATTGGCAGAACATCATAGGGCTGTGGAAACTTGGAACACAAATGAATATAATTGCAGAAATTATATTCTGAATGCTTTGGATGATTCCCTCTATGATATCTACTCTACCATAACTACTGCAAGAAAGATACGGGAATCACTGGAAAAGAAATACAAAACAGAGTGGCATGTTCCAAGAAATTCGTGATTGGAAAATTCATGAATTACAAGATGGTGGATACCAAATCTGTCCTCAAACAAGTGGAGGAAATTCAAGTCATTGCACATGATCGTGAAGCTGAAGGTATGGGTATAAACTCTAACTTTCTTGTTGGTTCAATCATTGAAAAACTTCCTCCTTCTTGGAAGAAATTCAAACTATATCTTAAGCACTTAACTGATGACATGAGTTTTGAGCAACTTGTGTTGAGAATTCGTGTGGAAGAAGATAACAGATTGAATGAGAAGGCAGATGCAAATTCCTTATAACCAACTGCAAACTTTGTTGGATAAGCAAGTACTTCAAGGACAAAGCATAACAACAAGAAAGGGAATCAAGGCTCCAAAAACTCTTACAAAGATGGCAAAAATCATGTCCCAAATAAGAAGAAACTCAAGAAGAATTCTGGTCCATGCTATGTTTGTGGCAAAACTGGACACAAGGCCAAAGATTGCAGATTTAGGAGGGGTCAAGGAGGAAACAATGGAGGGAACAATGGAAACAATGGGGGTAATTCTAGTGGATGAAATTATGATCAAACCAACTTGCTTGAATCACCAAATTAGTTTGTTGTTGTGATTCAAACCAACATGGTCAGCAGTTGTGTAGATTGGTGGATTGATACTGGAGCCACAAAGCACATTTGCAACTCTCGAACCATGTTTTCTACATACCAGAAAGTCTCGGATTTTGAACCAATATTTTTGGGGAATGGTTCTACTGCAAAAGTTGAAGGAAATGGAAAAGTGAAGCTACAACTGACTTCTGAAAAAGAACTTGCTTTATGTGATGTATTGCATGTTCTTGAAATTACTAAGAATCTGATTTCTGGACCTATTCTTAGTAACAAGGGATTCAAACTTGTATTTGAGTCAGATAAGTTTGTTCTCACCCAGGGTGGGATATATGTTGGAAAGGGATACCTTAGCGAGGGTCTCTCCAAAGTCAGTCTCTTACCTTTGTACTATGGTGTTGAAACACCAAACAATAATGTAACCAATGTTAATGCTAACGCAATAATGGGCACTACTAGCCCCTCTTCTATGTATATGCATGATCCTTCATTTTTGTGGCATTCTTGTAACACCCTATTCCGAATCAACTCCTAGTATGGGGTTGTGGCTTGAATATCGGTCATAATAAGGATTTGAGGCTTTTTGAAAAGGTAGGTTCTAGGCCCATTTGGGTGCGGGTGATGTATTGGAAGTGATACAGGCGTTCGATTCGTGTTTTGGAGCCTAGGGGTATTTCGGTAAAGTGTCAGTTGGGCTTTTGTGAAAATGGATTTTTGTTTGGAAGTTTTTAAGAAAGGTATGAGTTGATAGAAGTGTAGGGCTTCTCGTTACCATTATGTGGATATAAGGATCGTCAAAAACGGGTTTATAACGAAGAAGTTATGGCCTTCGAAAGTTTCATGGTTTTCAGGCTAAGCCGAGTATGCGGGGCGTACACAAAGGGTACACGGGGCATACTAGTGAAGAAGGTAGTGCGTTGGTTGTACCTTGGAGTATGCTGGGTGTACTGACCAGGATGATCGCGAAGGTTCCCAGGAGTATGTTGGGTGTACCATATGTACGTTGGGCGTACTCCAATCAGATCAAAACCCTATTTTAGGGTCTTGGACCCTATTTAAGCTCCTTCTCTCATATCATAACCCTAATATCTTCATCCTCCATCCCTCTAAACCCTATAAAGCATCCTAAATCACTCATGGTGACATTTTGAGCTTATGGAATCCATTTTTGGAGTGTTTGGTCCATTTTCAAGAAGGTGGAGCTTGGTGAAAAGATGGGGATCAAGGGGAAGCTTATGGATCTGGCTTTTGGGACTCATTTTCAGCTTGATTAAGGTATAAAGCTTTGAACTTGATCATTGATGTCTTAGATCTCTTACTAGTAAGTTTTAGTTCATTTTGGTCCCAAAGATGAGATATAGTGGTCTTGATTTCATTCCAGGAGCTTTGAGTTGCCCCTCTTAATGTTTTTGAGGTTCAAGGTCCATAAAGTTGGTACCTTTCGAGTTTAAGACCACCCATGTTTAAGTTTGAGTCATTTCCATGGAAGTAGAATGTTATAGTTTGAAATTTAGTCTTTTTGGGGCATGGAAAGTCACCAAGTTATTGACTTTATGGGTTTAGACATCGTTTGGGACTCAGATCTGTAGCTTGGACTTATAGATTAAAGCATTAAGTGCTTAATGGCCAAATGGAATTAATAGGGAAGTGCGTTGTGCGTACAATGGAAATAGCCATAATTGGGCCTTGACGATTATGAGATATTGAGCCATCGGAATACCAAGAGTTTGGACTAGAATAGATGGATGGGCCTTAAGGTAAGACCATGTAGGGGTCTGGGCCCAATTTTGAAAGTTGGGCCATATGTTGGGCTTTGGCTTATTACTTCACTTTTGGGCCTTTGGAGTGTGAGATGGACCTTAGGCTTGGAACCCAATTATTAATTAGGTATTGTTTGATGTTGACAATTCAAGAATCCGCCAACCAACAGCTGGAGTTTTATCTGCGGGACTTCAGCAGTGCCAGGTGAGATCTCCTCAATATACTGACAGGGTCTACGACACCAATGTCGGCCCTTATCGGATTTGTATCCGGGTTATTGCATATTATGATTATTGATACTTTAGATCTGTATGACTACCTGTTCATGCTAGCTAGCTTTTGGTATATATATGTTGATTTACATCCTGGTAGTTAGGATGGTGATATGCTTAGGACCTGGTAGGTCGGTGTCCTGGTTGTAGGACTATGCTATGTTAGTGATCTGTTAGATCGGTATCCTGGTTATAGGATGGTTGTTATGTTACAAATCCGTTAGATCAATAACCTGGATATAGGATGATGCTATATTAGTGACCTAGTTAGGTCGGTATCCTGGTTATAGGATGTTGCTATGCTATTGATCTGTTAGATTGGTTTGACTGTTATATATGCTAGCGTATGATATGTATGAGCACAAGTTTGTTTGATTGAGGGTTGGGTTGAGGCGATCGTGCTTTGTGCTGAAGGCCAACATACCATGGGCGGACTGGATAGACTGCAAACCCGGCCAGGGTCCAGTCAGACCGAAGGCCTGGCGAGCGGTCCGGATAGGCTGAAGGCCCTGCGAGGCGGTCCAGATAGACTGAAGGCCTGCGAGGCAGTCCAATCAGACTGAAGGCTCATTATGCATGCTTTTCTGTATTTGTTGATATGATATGATTATGGTTATATGAGGTTGGTATTTTGGGGGTAACCCACTAAGCTTTCGGGCTTACAGTTTCAATTTATTGTTTCAGGTTCAACGGATGGTCACGGGAAGGCGAAGATATGACCGTACACTTCCTTGATTGATGATTATGATTTCTGGGAACTCTGATGTTTAAACTATTTTGAAAACAAATTGTAATGAACAAATGGTTTTAAATGATTTAAAAAGTATTAATTTGGCTCAAATTTTATGGATGTTACAAGTTGGTATCAGAGCCTTGGTTTGAGTGAATTGGAAGAACATTGTGTGAATCCAGTCTCAAATCAAGGAAAGGTTTTCAAACTGATTTTTAAAATGGTTTTCAAAATGAGTAAAGGAGGATGAAGGGTGTACGATCAGTCGGAGCCAGTAAGTAGACCCTAAAATACCATACAGTTATTAGATTATGTGATATGTTAGAACAACATGCTAGTACTAGGCTAGGGATCTTCAGGAATTGCATGATAAATTGTCTGATTACACGATGCCTATTAGCCTAGGGATTTCCTTATATGAGATTGACATCATTACTGTAGTTACTCGTGTATGCATCACAGCTGTATATAATTAAGATCTTATAGCCTGAGAATGTTTGATTTAGCCTTATGTTTTGTTCTTATTGATTAGGCTTAGGGTAGGATCGGATATTCGAAAGTATATAGGGTCCAACATTATGTATGGCTAGCATACACGAGTGCTGCGGGGGTTGGTGGAAGTTTCATGGATGGATTGTATGAGGGTCAGTTGGCTAGTTATGAGATATTAGTTTCCTCCAGGAGTGAGGATTGAGCACTCGATATAGTTATGTGTATTGTTAGGGCGTTGTGATGATACTTGAGACAAATATGGGTAGGTGTGGAAGGCAGTTTGGGCCCGTACTACTGAAAGCACAGGACCCATACGCGTAGCAAGGAAGTCACAACCCCTAGGGTTGGGTTGGGAGCTGGTCCCCTTTTGTTATATGGATTACCAGAGATCTTTCATGTGTTTTACCAAAATGGTGGTTACGAGACGCCTTGAGACCGGATCCAGGTTAGGATTGGGAGCTGGCAGCCAGGATAGGCCAACATTTTCAGAGAACCGTGTCAGTGAGATCATCCGGGAAGAGGTGATCGGGGTTGTCAGGGGACAATTTCCAGAGACCTTTGGGTCTATTAAGACCGCCATGGTGGAGTATTTCGTCGAGCGCTATACATCCATTACCGAGACAATTGACGCGGCAGCTACAACAGCTGTAACAGCGGCATGGGGAGGATTCGCTTGAACTTTCCAGTAACAGGACTTGTTACTAGGACATGTCCTGATGAGCCAAGGGCTGTAGTTATGTGGGATCAAGGAGATGTTTGTACTCATTATATTCCGCGGATTGAGCGGGAGAGGCTAGCACATGAGTTTCTGGATGTTAGGCTTCGGGGGTTTCGCTTGACGCTGGAATGTGAGTCTCGGGGACTCCAGAAAGGAGTGATGATTATGTTCAGCTGGGGTTTTGGCAGCTGGAAGTGGAATGGTTAATTGATGGATTCGGCTGTCGTTTTATAGGGAAAGGATTGTCCCCTTTCAGTTTTTCGAGCTCGAAAGAGTGAGCAGGCTTCTGACCCAGGATCAGGTTGTATTCCAACTCGGGGTCAGTTGGTTGCAGGGATTGGCGACATTATTTCAGTGCCAGTGAGCGCAGGTGGGTCGATGTGGCATAAGTATTTTGTGAGGTCCGGTTTGCCTTGAATCTCTTGTATTGGATGGTAAGGATTGATTGTGCAACGTGTTGGACTTTTGGGGATTGTAGACTATGTCTTGGGAGTAGTTTGTAGCCCGGTTTAGGGCAGAGGTTGCTTCAGCTTCCGCAGTTCAGTTATGGACGTTTGAGCGGGTACGTGAGTCAGGGTGTGAACCATGAAGGGAATGATTTCTAGAGCCTGAGAGCGGGAATCTTGTTTGGAATGCCTTCAGAAGAGGGGTATTATGTGGGAGGTCTACGGATAGGTTCCCACAGAATGGTTATTTAACATTGTCAGGATTCAATGGTTTTAGCAACCGTTAGTGATTGACGGACTAAAGCGCCAAGGGAAGTAGCTCGTCGTCGAGGTATTAGTTGGAGCATCTATCTTTTGGTCTTCAGGACTTGAGTGTGAGGTTATTCAAGCATTAATGACTGTCGGTTTCACTGGGATTCAGGAAGTGCTCATCTGGTTCTTAGGAGTGTGTGATCAATTGGGATTGGCTAGTAATGGAGCCCTAATAGGAAAGAGTTGGTTTTCATCGGATCGATCGTTGGGAAGTGAGAAGGATTGGGAATCCTCCAATTTTCATGTATTATGAAGGCTTAGTCAAATCTAAGTAGGGGAGAGCTACCCCGGGAGGCAGAAGCGGAAGAGTTTTTGAAATGCTGATAAGTTTCACAACCCGCTAGGGAGAATGGAGGCCCTAGTGGCTGCTTGGATTGAGGGTTGTGTTGATTTGGGGTTCGGTAAAACTCCCCAGCATAAGAAACACATCTTCTTGGTACTTGATAGCAGAAGTTTAGGAACCAGGTTGGAGTTTTAGTCAGGAATTGAGTTCAATTCGAGTATTCGGTCGAGGGTGTGCTCGACTCTGAGTTTTTTTGGATTGATAGATTGAGGGTTTTGTTTGCTGCCAGAGCTTGGCAGTACATTCAACACGGGTGTGCGGGTTATTTAGCATATGTGGTAGACATGCGGGTTAAGGAATAGACCACGGATTTTCGAGAGGGTGGACGATCGACATGAGACCTAGGGTTAGGCCGGGATCAGAGTCCACGGAATGGATCAGGAGTTCGGAACCCCCAAATGGGTGAGATCAGTTTGCATGGGAAGGATCACCAGGGGGTGGTCCAGGGAGATGCTCAACAGTTTAGAGTGGTCCAGATGACTAAAGGCCTGGCGAGGCGGTCCAGTCATGCTAAAGACTCTATATGTTTTTGTAGATCTATATGCAGGTATTGAGTATGTTGTTATGCTATATCAATCAGTAAGTCTGTCCCCAAGTATTAAACATGATGTTGGAGTAGGCTGAAGACTCCGGTGTATTTTTGGTTTGACCAGAAGTTGTTATTAGAGATCGGATGGAGTACAGATGATCTTGGTGATCTCATCAGTTCGGAGTGTCTCATAGGATTAATCTTCTTGGATCGGGTAATACTCCAGTGGGGAACTGGGAGTAGATCTGAATGAGTGTTCGTCAGCTTTAGGAAGGCTTGGGACTAGAATGTTCTGTCGTTCAGGCTCTAGGAACCGAGTTAGACCTTTCTCATGATCGTTTATGGCATTTGGATAGGGTTGAGGAGGTCCTGCTCTATGCAGTAGGCCAAGATACCCGGTGCGGGCCGACTATAAATCGTAGGCACGGAGGCTCAAGAGGAGCAGTAGGGTTGAGGCGGTAAGCCAACAAACCCTGAGAATTTCAACTCGGTAGTTGAATTTATTCGACATGGTGGTAATCACTTACAAGACTATATTCTATGGATGTGGTGTAAGATATAGGTGGAGATTCATAGATGTTGGGTCATGAGTGGGTATCGAATCGGTTTTGGGTAAAGATCTCAAGTCGGGTACTGCGCATGTTTAGTGCATGATTTTTCGTTCCAACAAGAATAGGGATTGAGATATTTGTAAGCTGAGGACACAATCGACAGGTTCAAGGGTAATGAATATGTTTAGTTGATGGTAGTTGAGTTATTGTGATGTGTCTTGGGTTGGTTTCATCTGTGAAAGAGCCATAGCATGTCTGAAGTGAGGAGAAGATGGGTCGCTAGAGACCAGGTAGGAAGTGAGGTTGCAGTGGGTCATGTAGCGTTTATTAGGTTAGAAGAAATTTGATGGCAGAGCATGGAATCAAGTCCAACCAGTCAGTTTCTTTTCGGAAGACGTGTGGGACTGCTATTTATGGGTGTCTTTTGGTTCAAGAAATAGGTGAGGTGTCTGGTGTTTTGGGTGGAAGTTATTCTATTTAAGTTGGTTTTCTTATGAAATAAGTTCGATGATGGTTCAGTGTGGGCAATTGTCGAGAAGCTAGGTCAATTTGAAGTTTCGAGTTCGGAAGAATAGAGAGGTTTTTATGCAAAAAGTTTTAAGGTTCGTTCCTTTTCAGGTGGGTAAGTTCTTTTAAGACTGGTATCAGGATACCTTGGGAAGGTTGTATTTAGTCCAGATTGTGGAGGTATGGACTAGATTGTTGTATATACTGGGAAGGTAAGGACGGATTTTGAGGACGAAATCTAATTCAAGTGGGGGAGAGTTGTAACACTCTGTTCCAGATCGACTCCTAGTCTGGGGCTGTGGCTTGAATATCGGTCATCATAAGGATTTAGGGCTTTTGAAAAGGTAGGTTCTAGGCCCATTTGGGTGCGGGTGATGTATTGGAAGTGATCCAGGTGTTCGATTCGTGTTTTGGAGCCTAGGGGTATTTCGGTAAAGTGTCAGTTGGGCTTTTGTGAGAAATGGAATTTTGTTTGGAAGTTTTTAAGAAAGGTATGAGTTGATAGAAGTGTAGGGCTTCTCGTTACCGTTATGTGGATATAAGGATCGTCAGAAACGAGTTTATAACGAAGAAGTTATGGCCTTCGGAAGTTTCATGGTTTTCAGGGTTAGTCGAGTACGCGGGGCGTACACATAGAGTACACAAGGCATACTAGTGAAGAAGGTAGTGCACTGGGCGTACCTTGGAGTACACTGGGCGTACTGACCAAGATGGTCGCAAAGGTTCCCAGGAGTACGTTGGGCGTACTCCAGTCAGATCAAAACCCTATTTTAGGGTCTTAGACCCTATTTAAGCTCCTTATCTCATATCCTAACCCTAATATCTTCATCCTCCATCCCTCTAAACCCTATAAATCGTCCTAAATCACTCATGGTGGCATTTTGAGCTTATGGAATCCATTTTTGGAGTGTTTGGTCCATTTTCAAGAAGGGGGAGCTTGGTGCAAAGATGGGGATCAAGAGGAAGCTTATGGATTTGGCTTTTGGGACTCATTTTCAGCTTGATGAAGGTATAAAGCTTTGAACTTGATCATTGATGTCTTAGATCTCTTACTAGTGAGCTTTAGTTCATTTTGGTCCCAAAGATGAGATCTAGTGGTCTTGATTTCATTCCACGAGCTTTGAGTTTCCCCTTTTAGTGTTTCTAAGGTTCAAGGTCCATAAAGTTTGTACCTTTAGAGTTTAAGACCATCCATGTTTAAGTTTGAGTCATTTCCATGGAAGTACAATGTTATACTATGAGATTAGGTCTTTTTGGGGCATGGAAAGTTACCAAGTTATTGACTTTATGGGTTTAGACGTCGTTTGGGACTCAGATCTGTGGCTTGGACTTATGGCTTAAAGCATTAAGTTCTTAATCGCCAAATGTAATTAAGAGGGAAGTACGTTGGGCGTACAAGCCAGTACGAGGACAGTACAAGCCATTAAGTGAGTACTCGCAGCGTAGTGCTGGGTATGCCCTACGTACTCAGTCTAGTTGGACTTTGTATTTTGGGCTTCGGGTTTGGGCCATTTCTTGGACTAGGTGGCTGTGGGCCTTCGTGGGCCATTTGGAAACAAGGTTTTGGACTAAGGAAATTTATTGGTCTTGAGGAAAGGCCATTAGAAAGGTCTGGGCCCAATTTGGAAAATTGGGCCTTGACGATTATGAGATATTGGGCCATTGGAATACCAAGAGTTTGGACTATAATAGATGGATGGGCCTTAAGGTAAGACCATGTAGGGGTCTGGGCCCAATTTGGAAAGTTGGGCCATATGTTGGGCTTTGGCCTATTACTTGACTTTTGGGCCTTTCGAGTGTAAGTTGGACCCTAGGCTTGGAACCCAATTATTAATTAGGTATTGTTTGATGTTGACAGTTCAAGAATCCGCCAACCAACAGCTGGAGTTTTATCTGCGGGACTTCAGCAGTGCCAGGTGAGATCTCCTCAATATACTGACAGGGTCTACGACACCAATGTCGGCCCTTATCGAATTTGTATCCGGGTTATTGCATATTATGATTATTGATACTTTAGATCTGTATGACTACCTGTTCATGCTAGCTAGCTTTTGGTATATATATGTTGATTTACATCCTGGTAGTTAGGATGGTGATATGCTTAGGACCTGGTAGGTCGGTGTCCTGGTTGTAGGACTATGCTATGTTAGTGATCTGTTAGATTGGTATCTTGGTTATAGGTGTTGGGTTTTGAGCATTCTAACACTCCTAAGTGTACATGCAACCCTTTATGCCTTGGATCTATTTTTTCTCTATTATACATGCAAATATGAATTTTCCAAGGTATTTTTCTAACTAGCATACAATCATATGTACTACGATAACACAAACTAGATAGAATACATACCTCTTTGTTGTAGCTTGATTCAATGGAGCTTAAGAGCCTAGTGCCCCAAGTGTGACACCTCAAATGCTTCATACAACATCAAATTCACTTGTAATAACTTAAGAGAAATGATACACTTCATGAAATCGGCTAGCCCTCACCATTCACACATAGTAGCCCATTTTCCCTAAGAATAAGATGCTTATATAGTTTGTCACAATTAGGGTTAGACCATGTAAACCCTAATTGTCATGGCCTTTCATTTCCATGATCCATGGGTATAAAACACCATGGAACATCCTATGGGTTTTAGCCCAACTTGATAATCCATGGAGCAATAGCCCACTATACAAGTATGGATGATTTACACAATCAACCCATATATTTAATTAGTATCCTTTTTATCACTTAATTAATTCCACATTAATTCTTGACCAATACTAATTAAATAATATTATTAATATATTAGAACTTATAATATATTAATAAACCTTAAGTGTTATTTCTCTCATTTTAGTTTATCCAAATGCATGAGGCCATGCAACCCAAATGAACCATGCCAATCGGGTCAAGTATATACCAAATATAGTTATGG
Organism: Lactuca sativa; assembly: GCF_002870075.4. Classification (NCBI taxonomy): domain Eukaryota; kingdom Viridiplantae; phylum Streptophyta; class Magnoliopsida; order Asterales; family Asteraceae; genus Lactuca; species Lactuca sativa. The sequence goes on from NC_056629.2 coordinate 135,168,971, forward strand.
ACTTAGACACTAATCCAACAGTCTCCCACTTGTATAAGTCTAAAACTATTATTGTGTATGACTTTAGGAACCGATAAGCAATCGTAGCTCTTAAAAGCTGCTGTCGTCGAACTCTAAACAAATCAATGATGCGTCCATCAGATAAGTGATCATTTATTCCTCCATTCTAGATATCATAAGGACTGAGAAATGGATTATAATCATTCTCTCTGTCCATCTGTTGTTTCCTGATTTCCGATTTATGACGACTAACTGATTGAACATATCAAATCAGTCCTGGCTTGTCCAAGCACTCACATGTGTCATCACTAAATCATCGAGAGGCCCACAGATATCGCTTTTATCCCTTTAAGGGTAAAAATAATGGATAAACTTTGACTCATATGCTTGTTCTACTACTTGTTGAATCATACACAAAGGCACGTTTTATAACATCGAGTTACCAATGCGTTTTCATGCAATCAATGTATAACCAACTCATATCTCTAGGTTTGAAGAATATAAGATATTATCTTCTCAAGATCACTCGTGATAATATCCATGAAGTGATCCAAATGAGCATGGGTTGAATCCAATACTCAGAACTTATGAGCACTCATGAATGTTGTAGCAACTCTTGGACATCTACAAACCCAATTCATGACAGTCTTGCCTTAATACCTACTTCCAACGTATTACCGACTGTGGATGGTTTGAATAACTTAGTCATTCAGAAAGAACAACCTAGTTATTCTGGAAGTCAAAACATGCAAAGTGAAACACAAGAGTAATCAAATCCAATATGATCTCAGAACTTATGAATATGAATAAAACACCTTTTATTTATTACCATATTGATTACACATTATTCATTGCATACTGTTTCAAATTATCAACTTTACACTTGAATTAAAACAATAGTTGTCCCATGCTCCAAGCATGTACATTATGTTTTCTAAACACTAGTCATGCCATACACCAAGTATGCACACTATGTTTCTTTTAAACATTAGTTATGCCATACACCAAGTATGCACACTAAGTTTGTCTATGATCTTTACTTTGTGAAAAATCTCAATTGAACATAATTCCAATGATTCTCATTTCACAGTCCCAAATCCTTATCGTAAATGTAGAATTCCAAATTCCTACCATTTACCGAAATATGTTAGATTTTAAACTTATATGCACTGATCTTCTTGTAATGATTATGCACAAAGTCACAAAGACTTGTCAACAGTCATTACAGAGTATTCCAATGGAGATCAACTCTATGGAAACGAAGTCTCAAATTCAAAGTAAATGCTTTGAACATCCTTCTTGCATTAAGTTTTTCTAATCTTACACAGACTAAATAACTTCCACCTATGGAAACATTTCCATATTCCCATTTTGACTATCACTTCTGAACAAGAGTTGCCTACTTTCAAAATATGTCAATATGGTCCTTCCAAAATTTAACACTATACTTCCAACTGTCCCTGAGCAACCAATATTTGGTAAACCTTAGATAGTCCTCGACAATTGCATAATCATTTTAGTCATATCCAATTCTAGATTTTTCCCCTCTTAATGCCCATAGCATTTGGAAAATTTAGAAAGGATGAATATTATAGCACATGCAATCGATCCTATATCCGAAGCATATGGGACATGATTCATGATGTCTCACATAAAAACATGATACTAGACCAGTCTTTTTGCTATAATATTTCTATTTCTATTTGCCAAGTTCTCATAATACAGATTATGAAAAGGGATGTCGTAATCATAATCGAACTTTAGAACGCAAATAATGGACCCATATATCGAATTTCCTTATGTTGAGCAACTCCAACATAAACTTCATATATATATATATATATATATATATATATATATATATATATATATATATATATATATCCTTGACTGAAGACAATTAAAACCTCAATCGAAGTTTTTAGAATTGAAATGAAGTATAATTTCCTCTCCCTTAATTATAGCAAAACAACTTTTTCCTAATTGAAACTTTGTTTTCTATAATTAACATTGCTAACTTGCAATACTTACCATAATTATCATGCTCCCACTAGCATGATGATTATTAGCATAACACTTATGCTCCCACTAGATTTGAGATGTACTCAGAAATCAGTTGGACTTCTAGAAACCAATATTGTATTGACTTTCTTACCAAAGTTCAAATTTCTAATACGAGATGCTTTGATAAAACTTTATCAAAATCATACACCTTTACTTAGATAGCACACATGTGTGTCTAAACAATTTCAAAACTATGAAAAGGGATGTCGTAATCATAGTCTCAATTGTTTAGACCTTTACCATTTCTCACAAGTCCATGTTAGTGTGCTGGTTAGCCACACACGCTCCACTAACGACTTTGAGAATGCAAATATCACAATTGTTATCTACTTAAAATCTACTTAGTGAAAGCGTTTCCTCACCATCATTTTCATGAATCGGAGAGAAACCTTATGACACTTAGATTGTATGGTGTATGTGTTCCTATCCATGTGAATTTGTCAAAACCATAATCACAAGATAAGGTTAATGACAAATCCAAACTCATATGGATTGAACTTATGCAATCTTAAATTCTTGTCGCCTGGCAGCTCAGGGCCTGCCATTACTTCCAAGTAGTTTTGCAATCAATTAAGAACTCTCAGTACTCCTATGCAAAGCCAACTTTAACTGGAATGGGCACAAAAATGTCAACACGATAGGTGTAAACCTCAAGTCGTGTGCTAGTGAAGAACTTCATGTTTTATTCTTGATTAGATCTTGAAATTTTTCCAAGATCTTTAAGACTTCCACTGTCCTCTTGACATATAAGACTCACTTGCCAAATATTCAAGAGATAGTGCGGATTCTTTATCAAGACAAACACTTGGCCTTAGTTGGTCTTTATTTTATCCAAAACATTACAACTTACCAATTTCAAATGTACAAGAGTAGAAAACATTTTACTCTTACATTTGACAAGTGTTAATAAACCTTCTTTAAGATGTATCACTCAAATTACAATCTTGGAGTATGACTCTAAGACTTGTTTTTGAATGAAGTATGATTCATCTTCTTGATTTAACCATTTCAACAATTCATGACTCCTCTTCTTAGCCATAGGAATGCACTAAGATGTCCTTAGAGAACTAATTGTGATATGGTTTCTTAATCAGTAAGATGATCACAAAACATGATACTAAAGTACTCTCCCATCTTTTCAGATTGGAGAAACTTTTATCTTACTGCTTAATTTGATTCTTCTCATTCGTTCTGCCATACACTGAAAATTTTCAATGTTTTAGAATTACACTTAAACTTGTAAGAATAACCATATTTACTAAACTTTAGTAAATCATGACGAATAATCTTTGTGGTGGACCTAATCAGTGCACACCCACGTGTACCCGATCCTTTTGTCCTTCACTTGACTCACATATACATGTGAACAAGGAATTAGTCTTAATTTTCCAAAGCTGAAAGTTCTTATTCATCATACTATACAACTTACATGATTTCGAAGTTTCTATCCATCTGAAACCTTGGGTAAGGGGAATATTTCCTTATTTGGTAAATTTGGACACTACCACAAATGAAAGAATCAAATCCATTTTCCAATATTGCTATCAATGGAATCATATAAGCAACATTTTTCCTCAAATGCCATTGTAAGGATATTTTAAAATAAATAAAAAAATAAAAACCCTTTTTTTCCTTTTATTTTAAAACTTTGCGGAAAGACTTATTGTTACAGTGCATATGCAAATGAAAAGCCTGTTGTTAATTATTCCTAAGCAATATATCATAACTCCTAAGAAACAGCTCAAAATTCTGATCACCAAAGCATGTAATCGAAATTCATCTTCGCAATCAGAATCAACATATACTTCCTTTAAGTTTCTTCACTTTTCTTTGATTCTTAAAACATCAACATGTGATCCAGTCCCATCATGTAACAAGCATCTCAGAATAGGAACTTAACAGAGTTAGATAGCGGACTTTACCCGAAGTATAGTCAAATTTTTTGACTTTACCATCCTTATGATCCTTCAGGTAAATAGGGCAGCTTCATAACCAATGCCCCTTCCTTTGGCAATAGAATATATGGACTCTTTGAAATGGTACATGGGACTAACTCAGACTTAGCCTTTCTCTTTACCATTTGGTAAATCGGGTTGACTATGGCCGATCCCTTTCCATTGGGAAGAGAAAGCTTTTCCGAATTTCCAATGTTACCATTGTCAATGTCCATGGAAGTTTGGAAAGTTGATCTTCTAATCAAATTTGCTTTACTAGTCCTCCAAATCATTGATGATTCAGCAGCACCAAGCAAATAGGTAAGATCATTAAGGGTCATGTCATAGTCTGTTACATAGTAGTCCCAAAGGAACTCACTATGTGACTTAGAAAGTGATTGAACATCCAACTTTCTCAAGACTTTGACACCCAACTCTCCCGGATTGTCAATATGTGACTTCATCTCCAAGATGTGATCACACATAGACCTTGCTTAACAATAGGGCTTGAGTGACCTTGAACTATTCAAGAACTTGTGGGTTAGGGAGAATAATTGGAGGAGGTGAAGGAAGTGAAGTATGATTTTCAGGACATCATCTTCATTAGGAAAGCTTGTTCCAAGAGATTTGGGAATATCATAGTTGTCTGAACCAGACATCTTTTGGGAGATATTCAAGATACTTGATTTAAAGTCCTTAATATAACACCCAATATGAAATATTAAGGCTAGGACCCGACACAATATTTTATAACTTGGAAGATGGATGCCGTAATCCAATCTATAAAATATTTGAAGGTAGGCAAATGACGATTCACCAATTTCCACCATGAAAAACGAAATAATATATTAGGTTTTAATTGGATTTGACACTCCAAGATCTTTTGAGATTCATTGAAATTTTCAATGGCATGTTTCAATCTTGATTGTTCCCTCTCAAGTTTTGTGACTGGGATGCCGAGGATCACAAAACAAGGTGTGAATAACCATGAAAATATACTTGGTACCCTTAATATTTATCACTCAATCGATATGCCGGTTAACCACACATGCTCCATCGATACTATGATAAACATTAAGTTACCCTTTTCCTACCTTGTTAAATCAAGTTAGTGTGCTGGTTAACTACACACGCTCCACTAATCGACTTAAGCAAAGTGCAAAGTGTAATTTCATGGGTTAGCACCAAATTCACATTTTCCTAAGTAACTAAGATTGTGAATTCATAAGTGTTTAGTTACTTAGTATTTATCATTAATACTCTTAATGAAGGGAGAATTCTAGTCCTTGTCCTACCCGTTCGGCTAACGACCCTCCACCAGTCAAGGAAGCGGTGGGTGAGAGTGGACACCCATTAAACTGCCATTTTATAGGCAGTAACCTTATACCGCCCTTATAGACCGGCTTCGTGAATGAGGCCTAATAACGGTAAGACTGACTTGCTCTTATACATATATATATATATATATATATATATATATATATATATATATATATTATTAACTTACAATACTATAAAGTATAAGGGTTGAATTTTAACTTTTAAAATTCTAAGGGATTAACTTTGAATTAAAGTATTCATAAGGGAAAACTTTACAAATTCCAAAACTTGAGGGCAAGTTTTGAAACTATTCAAAAATATTCAATTCCATAACTTATGTGTTTAAAGTAGTTTTAATTCAAAAAACTTTTCAAGTTCCATAACTTGAGGACAAGTTATGGAAGACTTTAAACTATTAAAAGAATATGAATTTTCTTTATTCATAACCTATGGAAATATTTATGAGTTTTATGAATCTTAAATGTGACTTTTCATATAACTTGAGGACAAGTTACAAAAACACATTTTAAAACCAACTTTTAGATTAATTTGGATTGAAAACAACAATTTCACATAACTTTTCTATTAATCTAAGCAACTCATAAGAACAAGATAATTCAAATCAAAATTTTTCATGTAATTAGCCTAATCCTTAAACTAATACAAAACATGAATCTATTGACAATTATCTTTGAAATTGGATTAGCATGAACATTACCACATCAAAAATAGGTTTATAAGTTGAAAAACAGCTTTGGGTAATGTTCCTAGTCCAATTCCAGCCGAAACAGTCAAAGATATGTTGTCTGGGGGTCCAACTCGTCGAGTGCATGAACCAACTCGGCGATTTGGATGAGTTTAGCCTTGGAATAGTCAATTCCCTTCATGGACTCGGCGATTCTGCTGAGCAGACAGCAACAAACTTTGATATTTCAGCCAATTTGGCAAGTAGAATAAGAAAACATGCCTAGGCTCTGATACCACTGTTGAGTTTTGAGCATTCTAACATTCCTAAGTGTACATGCAACCCTAAATACCTTGGATCTATGTTTTCTCTATTATACATGCAAATATGAATATTTCAAGGTATTTTTCTAACTAGCATACAATCATATGTACTAGGATAACAAAAACTAGATAGAATACATACCTCTTTGTTGTAGCTTGATTCAATGGAGCTTAAGAGCCTAGTGCCCCAAGTGTGACACCTCAAATGCTTCACACAACATCAAATGTACTTGGAATAACTTGAGACAAAAGATACACTTCATGAAATCGGCTAGCCCTCACCATTCACACATAGTGGCCCATTTTTCCTAAGAATAAGATGTTTAAATAGTGTGTCACAATTAGGGTTACACCATGTAAACCCTAATTGCCATGGCCTTTCATTTCCATGATCCATGGGTACAAAACACCATGGAGCATCCATGGAACATCCTATGGGTTTTAGTCCAACTTGATAATCCATGGAGCAATAGCCCGCTATACAAGTATGGATGATTTACACAATCAACCCATATATTTAATTAGTCTCCTTTTGATCACTTAACTAATTCCAAAATAATTCTTGATCAATACTAATTAAATAATCTTATTAATATATTAGAGCTTATAATATATTAATAAACCTTAAGTGTTATTTCTCTCATTTTAGTCTATCCAAATGCATGATGTCATGCAACACAAGTGGACCATGCCAATCGGGTCAAGTACATACCAAATATAGTTATGGACTTAGACACTAATCCAACAATAGGATGGTTGTTATGTTACAGATCGGTTAGATCAGTATCCTGGATATAGGGTGATGCTATATTAGTGACCTGGTTAGGTCGGTATCCTGGTTATAAGATGTTGCTATGTTATTGATCTGTTAGATCGGTTTGACTGTTATATATGCTAGGGTATGATATGTATGAGCATAGGTTTGTTTGATTAGGGGTTGGGTTGAGGAGGTCCTGCTTTGTGCTGAAGGCCAACATACCCTGGGTGGACTGGATAGACTACAGACCCGGCCATGGTCCAGTCAGACCGAAGGCCCGGCGAGCGGTCTGGATAGGCTAAAGGCCCTGCGATGTGGTCCAAACATGCCGAAGGCTCGGAGAGCGGTCCAGATAGACTGAAGGCATGCCAGGCGGTCCAGTCAGACTGAAGGCTCATTATGCATGCTTTTATGTATTTGTTGATATGATATGATTATGGTTATACGAGGTTGGTATTTTGGGGGTAACTCACTAAGCTTTCAAGCTTACAGTTTCAGTTATTTGTTTCGGGTTTAGCGGATGGTCACGGGAAGGCGAAGGTGTGACCGTACACTTCCTCGATTGATGATTATGATTTCTGGGAACTCTGATGTTTAAACTATTTTTGAAAAAAAATTGTATTGACTAAATGGTTTTAAATGATTTAAAAAGTTTTAATTTGGCTCAAATTTTATGGATGTTACAATTCTCATTTGGGACATGTCAATTTTCGTTCTATTCAAAGAATAGAAAAACTTGGCATGCTACCAAAATGTTCATTAGATAAAAACACAAAATGTGAGGTTTGTATAGAATCAAAATTTTCACAACATCCTCATAAATTAGTTGAAAAATCTAGTGAAATACTTGGCTTAATCCACTCTGATTTATGTGATTTTAGAGAAACACCTACAAATAGAGGAAAGAATTATTATATTTCCTTTATTGATGATTGCAGCAAGTATTGTTATATTTATTTGTTAAATACCAAGGATGAAGCCTTGAATTCTTTTAACAATTACAAGGCTGAAGTTGAAAATCAACTAGACAAAAGGATCAAAATTCTAAGGTCTGATCGAGGAGGAGAATATGAATCCAAAGACTTTGCTAAATTTTGTTCCTTAAATGGTAATATACATCAAACAAATGCTCCATATACTCCTCAACAAAATGGAGTGGCAGAAATAAAGAATAGAACATTGAAAAACATGATTAATTCAATGTTAATAACTTCTGGAGCACCACATAACCTGTAGGGAGAAGCATGTCTTGCAGCAAATTTAATACTTAATAGAATTCCTCATAAAAAGAGTGATAAATCACCCTATCATCTGTGGAAAGGGAGGTTGCCCTCTTACAAAAGGATGAAAGTGTGGGGTTGCCTAGCTAAGGTACAAGTACCTCTTCCTAAAAGGACTAAACTTCGACCAAAAACCATAGCTTTCATCTATCTTGGCCCTGCCATGAACAGCGCAACCTATAGGTTTCTTGTGTATTAATCACATGTTTATGATATCCATAACCAAACCATCATGGAATTAGCAGAGGCTGAATTCTTTGAAAATATTTTTCCTTTTAACGATAAAGGGAAATAGGTTACCTGCTCTAGGAAAAGACCTCTCGATGATGGACTAAATGAAACCATTCTTGACAAAAGTTTACAATCAAATGAAGAGAATTCTTCAAAGGTTCATGAAGATAACTTAGAACCTAGAAGAAGCAAATGGGGAAAAATAGCCAAATATTTTGGACCTGATTACATGACCTATGTAGTGAATAAAGAACCACAAACTTATAAAGAAGCTATGAATTCTTCTGAAGCTCCCTTTTGGAAAGAGGCAATCAAAAGTGAGATGACTGCATTGTGCAGAATAACACTTGGAAATTGGTGGATTTTCCACCTGGGCAAAAACCAATTGGGCACGAATGGATATTCAAGAAGAAGTTTAGACCTGATGGTACCATTGAGAAGTACAAAGCTCGTATATTAGCTAAATGGTATCGTCAAAAGGAGGGTCAAGACTTCTTTGACACCTATTCACCTGTTACAACAATTACATCAATTCGCACATTAGTAGCAATTGCAGCCATTCACAATTTGGGAATACACCAAATGGATGTGAAAATTGCCTTCTTGTATGGTGAACTAGATGAAGATATATATATATATATATATATATATATATATATATATATATATATATATGAATCAACCTGAAGAGTTTGTGGTTAAAGGTAAAAAAACAAAGTCTATAAGTTAGTTAGATCACTTTATGGACTAAAACAGGCTCCAAAGCAATAGCATGAGAAGTTTAACAACACATTACTTTCTAATGGATTTAGAATAAATGAATGTGATAAATGTGTTTATGTCAAACAATACAAGAATGCTTGTGTCATCATATGCATGTATGTGGATGATATGCTTATAATGGGTACTAATTTGGATGTGATCAATCAAACCAAGAAAATGCTACACGCCTCTTTTTCCATGAAGGACTTGGGAGTAGTGGATGTGATCCTAGGTGTAAGAGTTCAAATAAGGTTAGATGGATATACTCTTACTCAATCCCATTATATTGAAAGTGTACTCAAGAAGTTTGGACACTATCATGACAAGCCGGTTGTCACCCCATTTGATGCTTCTAGTCATCTTAAGAAGAATAAAGGCGATAGTGTAGCTCAGCTAGAATATACTCAAGTTCTTGGTAGCTTAATGTATATTATGAATTGTACAAGACAAGACTTAGCATATAGTGTAAGTAGATTGAGTCGCTACTCCCACAATCCTAGGAAAGATCGTTGGTATGCATTATTAAGAGTGATTAGATATTTAAAGCATACAATGAATTATGGATTGCATTACACGAGGTATCCTCCTATACTAGAAGGATATTGTGATGCAAACTGGATTTCTAATACTTCTGAGGCAAAATCCACAAGTGGATATGTGTTCACACTTGGTGGAGCTGCTATCTCTTGGAAATCATTTAAGCAAACTGTGAATACTCATTCTACAATGGAGGCAGAGTTTGCTGCTTTAGATAAAGCTGTTGAAGAAGCTGAATGGATTAAAAGCTTCTTAGAAGGTATTCCTCTGTGGCTTCAACCTGTTTTTCCATTGGCATACATTGTGATAGTATGGCTGCTCTTACTAGAGCAGAAAGTCAGATATACAATGGCAAGTCGAGACATATTAGGCACAGACATATTACAATAAGAGACTTGCTGAAGAATGGAATCATTTCATTAGTTACATAAAGTCAAAGGAAAATATAGTTGATCCTTTGACAAAAGGCCTTAGTAGAGAGCAAGTTCTCTTCACATCGAGGGGAATAGGCTTAAAGCCAACATAATCAGTCATCACTTGGCAGAAACCTAACCTAGCAACATTAGAGATCCCATGGTCTAGGTTCAATAGGATAACTAGTTGGGAAAGACTCAAAGATGGACTAACACAAAGGTAAGCTCACTCCGATGATATTTATTTTGTGTTTTTCGTTGATGATATAGCGATGAATTCTTTATTCTTAATAATGCTGATAGCTTTTATAATGGAATAGTATAGATTATTCCATATTAGCATTACCTATATGAGATGGATGTGAGGTCGCATCTTTGGGAGCTGATATGGCTAAGCTCTCTAAAAGTCTCATGACGAAAGGATTGTTCACGACCGAAAATAACACAGCGGTAAGAAATGAACCATACTTAGATATGATATGTGTGATACCTATTATTTGACTCTACTATACAAAGTGGTTAGTTCAAGACTCTAGTTCACTACCCACCAAGTAGATCCAAGGAGTACTCACTATAAAAGGTTAAAGTTTTACAACACCTATTCAGATGCATGTCATATCTTACTTCCCTTATTTGAATATCGTTCACTTATTTTCTATTCAAATGTGGGGTATTCTTGGAGTTTGAATAGAAAATGTAGGGTATTGTTGGAACTTTGCTTTACAAAATTACAATGTGGGACTTATCCCACATTGGTGGAAGAGAAAACCTTTTCTCACCTTATAAGTCTTGTCCCACTCAATTAATCAAATGGATCAAGTAATGGGTTAAGCATATTGGGTTTGGGTTATTGTGTTGGACTAGTCAAATTGGGCTAGTAGTAGGCTTGGATTATTAAATATTAATGGTCAAAGATAGGGCCTTGGGCTTTGGGGCTCTTGGGCTCTTCTTGACTAAATAATATTTTTATATATATAATCCGAAATTAACTAATCACTAATTAATTTTATTTATTTAGTATAAAACAAATTATGTTAAATATATATTAACTACAAATAGTTTTTAGTAGTTAATTTTTGTTAGTGGTTTTACAACCACTTTTAGAAGCCTATAAATGGAGCATTTCATACAGAATTTGGGGGCCAATAAACACACACACACACACACTTTCTATAAAAAAATCGTTCTTTATACAAAAGGGATCATGGTGAATTTCGACAGATTCAAGATCTATTCTTGAATTGGTTGTTGTATCCTCAAGACAGACCCATTCTAGGGAAATTTCGGTCTTAGGACACTGCAGAAGCAGGCCTTAATCTGTACAATTTTGTGATACATTTTCTTTGTAGTCTATATTCAAGTATGTTTTCTGTAAACTGGTTCTTGTATATTACATATATTTGAATTTTGTTTGTTTTATTGCTATTCGTTTTGTTGATTGTATACTCATTTCATAACATTCGTAACATTTTTAATTCAGGCCATCATAACTACATGCCAATAATAAGCTCTATGCACATAATACATCAGGCACAAAAGGAAATTAAAGAGAATATATATTAAGAATGAAGTTAAAGTGAATATATATTAAGAAAGATGTTAAAGTTGTGCTTACAATAGATTATATTCATAACTTTTTGTTCGTAAGCATGTAAACGGTTTTTATTATCTGATCTAAATTCCTATTTGGTGCTCTTTATCTTTGTAATTGCTTCATAATTTATTAATTGTATTACCTTTATAATATGTGTTATTGTCTAATAGATGTACACATTATATGTGACAACCCGATATTTCGAGACAATGTAATGTAAAACCAATCAAATTTAGGTCAAAATGTAACTTTCCTAAAATCTTATTTGGGTTAAATAAAGTAGTAGGAATCGTATCAAGGTTTCCAAGCATATAAAGAACCCTAAAATCCGAGTTATAACGAAGAAGTTATGACCAACCGAAGATTCTCGGCAAAACCGGCATCAGCGATTAAACGAAAAACGCGAAATTTCGATGCAATAGTTTTTAGCCTTAAGTATCTAAATGAAAGTTATAGACAACCTCAATCTATGATCGTACATAAAAAGAACGTCCAAATCTGACTTCGGATGTGAAAGTTATAAATTTTTGAAGAAATTCCTTAATCGCGTCATTTTATTAAATAAATAATAAAAATAATTTCGGAATTTGCCATTGGATTCTAAACGAAAGTTATAGATCTTGGTCTCACCTTCGTGTGGATATAAATAACGTCAAAAACGGAGTTCGTATGAGGGAGATATGAATTTTAGAAGTTTAATTAAAATAAATATAAATTTAATTATAAACTCCCGGTATTATCCGAAGGGGAGTCATCGGATAGGACCGAAGTACGCCCTGCGTACCTTCGTACGCCCCGCGTATTGAGATCAAGGGCCTCGGATCGTCCACGTCGCCCTATCCGAGGTGTCCGACCCGTCCGAAGCGTCCGACCCGTCCGACCCGCCGTCCCATCCGACCCGCCTCCCCAGCAACCCGTCCCATCCGAAGCCGAGGCAGTCGAGGCTTCGGTCATGCATGACATACGCGTACGCGCTGCATACGAACGTACGCCCCGCGTACCGAGGCGGTTCAGCCTTCCTATAAATAGGATGCGAGGCTTTCCGAAAAAGTTGCTCAATTCTTCTCTTTTCTCTTGCGTCTTGCCTCGTTTTCCGTGCCCATTCAAACCCGAAGCTCTGGCCTTTTTGCTCAAGTCCTGAGGGTTGATTTTACTCCCGAGATTCCCGAGAATCCCGAGAAAAATCCGTTTCCCGAGACAAAACTCTGCCCGGTTTTCCATCTCGCTATCTTCAAACTTCCAAGTGAGTTCATACCCCTTAACAAATGTTTTAAACTATTTTAAATGTTTTATGGGGGGGATACAAGTAGAATCATGCTACTTATTATGTCAATCACATGTGATTAGTAAGTAGGATTATATTACTTATTACATCAATCACATGTGATTAATATACAACCAGTTTCCTTCAAATGATTTTTATAAACATTTTATATGTTTTAAACTCCTTATTACACTGTACCTCTTACTATGTTTATCATATTTCAAACTTATTTACAACTGTGTTTCAAACAAATGTTCCTTATACTTATATTGTTTTATCAAACTTATGCCTTCAAATTGTTTTATAGATTGACATCAAGTCGATCTTTCCTTAAACTAATATTTATGTTTCAAATGTTTTACCAAACTTATTTATGCTTTTATATTATAACTTGCATGCCTCTATATGTATAGTTATATAAGAAATGTTTAAAAGACTTAGGAAGGCTATCAACCCTATTTCCTTTTCGCGCCTTGAGATGTGGTCTGGTGGGATATTGGATACTCGTCCGAAGGTCGTTTAAATATTAGTTATATATCATGTGTACATATAAAGTCATAAAAGTTCCTTCCAGTTCATCCTATGCCCTTGGGTAGCAAGGGTATACATCCACGTCCATACATACCACTTAGATTACTAGTAAGCTACCATGTGGGTAGTTCAGGAAGATACTAGAACCATTACTAGAATGCAATATCATACAATGAGTCAGTTCATTCATGAGTCAATACTTTCTAAAAACATTACTATACATGTACAACTATACTAGGACGAGAACATATACATCTATACTAGAACATTTACATTACTATACTTGCTAGATAGAGAGAACACACATTACAGCTAGCACACGTAGAACCTTACCGTACTCTACTATAATATTTACATTATTATACTTATAGGAGTACTTGTGCATAGATATATCAGTAGGAGTCCTATTACATTTTATATGTATCGACTCCATTATTAAATCCGTGTTCTTACCTTTTCCTTGTGATAAGATCACATAATCGACGAGATAGAATGGATTATTATCCTAGTACCAGAGGATACGAGTTGGGGGATTGACCATTCCTAGAATCTCTGTTAGCTACAGAGGTAAAAGTACATCTACGGATGTCAAACGGTTGGTACCTTTACAGGTGCACGATTAAGGGATTAACTATTCCTATACCCAGCTGTTAGCAACAGAGGTAAGAGTACGTCTACGAATGGCTTAAAGTTAACGTTTACAGTTACCCTAGTACCAAAGGGTATGATTCAGGTTAGTTATATTATTACCTATAATTGTGACTCATTCACATAACCAATGGGGTAAAATTATATTTAGGTATCCTAGTACCAAAGGATAAAACTTCATATAATGATAATAATAGTAACACAATTAGGTCTTGGTAGAAGACTACAAAGAGCACAATTAAGTCTTGGTAGAAGACTCCTTTTGTTACTAATAGGAATCATAGGGATTCTAGGGTTTTTCAAACATTTACAGCTGATCTACAAACATTTTCATACTTTTATGAGCTTTCTTTCAAAACAATGTCAAGTCTTAAAAATTATAAGTTTTACAAATTAAGACACATTAATACTTATGATCTCACCAGCTTTATAGCTGATACTCGCTTTCAAAATTACTTGTATCCTCAGGTCATCATAGACAGGTACCGATGCAAGGAGAAAGGAAGATGGAGCTTATTCAAGACTTATCTTTCATTTTGATTTATGCTTTAGTGTTTATCAAAATTTGACAGAATACAATTGTATAATAATTATTTTATTAATGCAATGGATGATGTTGTTTCTTGTTTACTACTTTACATTGTGGTTGATATTATACATGACGTCCTCCGCCCCAGAACGTTTCCGCCGTTCTTGGTTTTGGGGTGCGACAGATTGGTATCAGAGCATTGTTTATAGTGAATTAAGTATATCAACCCATAAAAGATATACTAACTATAAATACATAAGGGATTAAAAATACTCTGACCAAGAGTTTATACTTTAAATAGTACAATATTTAAATAAGTATACGTGCTGCATTCATACTAAAATCAGTGTCACTAGGACAGTACAAAAGAATTACGATTGTTGGGCAACACAAGTGGGCTTAGAGACATATGGTCAAAACTGGGAAGATATAGCCTGATCGCCTATATTATCCGAGGGTTGACTAGCGTGTGCCTAAGTTTAAGTGTGTGGTTGCAACAATGCTAAAATCTTACCAACCCTACCATAATGAGAACAATAGAACATAACATTAAAATTAAAATACTATAGGAGTATTTGGTGTTACTATAAGTACTTTATACTTGAGAATTAAAACGGGATCTTCATTATTAAGTTGATAGTTGCTAAGTGGATACACTGAGGCTATATGTAATTAGGATGTTATAGACTTAGAATTTGTGAAAATTTTGCCTTACCCCTATTCTGTGTGAATTTGGAACTAAGGTCACTTATTCGAAGGTCTATCCTGTTTAGATTACACATAGCTGGTATGCACTTCACAAATGGCGATGTAACTAATGAAGGTTTTCTAAATATTTATCTAGATAGTTCGTCTAATAATTATCCTCTTACCCTAAATTCTCGCATAGAAATCATAGCTGGACTCCATCCCCTTGACAACCAGTATCTTCCGAATGAAGTCATAGCTGGTTGGTTTGGAGAAGAACCAGAGAATGATCATCCTATCCCCTTGGATGATCACCATGAAGAAGACCTTTCGTATGATACTAACCCCAAACCAGAGGTTGAGAACCTACCCCAAGCAGCTCCTTTCCAATTCCTAACCCTCGTCCGACTTTTCATGACCCGACCCCGAGTGAGTGGAATGCTTGGAAACAGGGAGCCAAGGACAAGATCAGTTTATGCTATTTGATTGCGACCGAAGCTTTTACGACTTGAGCAATGGGGGCTCAGCAGATAAAGCCTTGTCAATCTTGGTCCGCAGAGAGGCCCGAAATGAGATTCAAGGCAGGACAGCTCTACATCAGATTACAGAAGTAGTCGCCTATGCTAGAATGCATACCCTCCACACCATTCACCTAGAGGATGCTCACGAGAGATCAGTGAGAAACCATGAAACCCTGTTGCAAGCACTGGCTGAATCACGAGCCGAGGTCATAGAGCTCCGAGTACGCCAGATGGTGTGTGAAAGACACCTACTTGACAATGGAACGTCAATTGGTTGAACTAAGAGTTCACCAGAGGAATGACCGTCGCCAGTAGTAGACGCTTTACTTTATTTCCCTTATAAAAAGAAATCGTTTTCTGTCTATGCCCGATGTGGCATTTTCTATGAAATTATCGTGTACCGTAAGTACTTTAGTTAGGTCTTTAAGCTGTCAGGAACTATCTTCTGTGGATATGATGTGAGACCTTAAAAGGTCATTTTCCAGAATCCTTACATCGTGAATATCAAAGATATTGACAGCCGGCTAACTTCTGTGTCATTCTTCATGCAAGTACTTTTATCTTACTTTCATTGGAGTCTATCTAAATCATACTTTAGTCAAGTCATTGGACTATGGTGATTTATCTCCAGAGGCATTTCCAAGTCTCTTCAGTGGTTGGATCTTGTTATTCACCAACCCACGATACCTCAGCTCGAACGACAAACGTCTTGAGACCATTCTACGAACATACTCCCATTCCGTACTAGGACTGCATCATAGGGATATAGGTCAAACTTTCGAGATCATACTCTTACTCTTTTCATGAACAATCTAAGTACATCAGGGTCAACCAGAATCGCTCACAAATCGTTACTCTTTCGTGTTACAGAATCATGTCGCCAAAGAAAGACGAACAACCCATCAACCAAGCACCAACCCTCCAGATTGATGCAGCTACCGTTCAAGCTGCAGTCTCGGCTGCCGTGTCAGCTTTTCTAACGCACCTTAACGCTAACAATGCGAATGTTAGCGGGATTATTAACAACAATTCCAATCCGAGTAACAATCAAATACCGCAACGAGCAGCAAACTACCACGACACCCCGAGTTCCAAGACGAAGAGTAACAAACGGAAGTTTTGGGATAGAAAGAAGGACAAATCGCGTAAAGGGACGAACAAGAAACAACCACGAGTAACGACCTTCACAACTACGACATCTATACCTCCTACTACCATCCCTTCGAAAACACCAGTTGTCCCAAACCCAGCCCGACAATATGCTGGAAATCTCCCTAATTGCATCAAATGTAATTATCACCACCTTGGACCGTGTCGGGGGAAGCAGTGCTCAAACTGCAACAAAAAGAGGCACACCAAACGATACCGCAAGAGCTTATCAGGACCGACCAATAACTCACCCAACGCCGAGGGAAACCAGACTTGTCATCACGGTGGTGAGTTTGGTCACTGTAAGAGAGACTGCCCGAAAAAGGAAAGAACCCGCGTCCCCATAACTCCTACTCGACGTTTCACTACCACCACCAATGTGGGTGCTGTCCATATATGTCACCAATGCGGTGAAATTGGACACCTCCAGAAGGATTGCCCGATAACGCAGAATTCTGGCGCAGATGGGAAGATTCTCAGGATCACAGCTGCAGGAGAGCCTACTCCGGAACCACGTTAAATGTAATTTGGGCGTTCGTTGTAACAGACTTATAAACTATCTAGAATTAGTGCAACTAGAGTCTTACCTTTTGCGAGATCTTGTCTGTATAGGAATGCTCGTGCTGCGTATACTTGTCTTTTGTAGTATATCCTATTCGCAGCAATAGTCTTGTGGTAAATCTAAAGTACTGTAACTCTGTTCATGGTTGCACGGTTGTGTTTTGTCTGTAATCGTCTATGTTTAATTCTAATGTCTTTAAAGTTTCTGTATGATTCCGACATTATCATACAATCATATTCAATTTGATCGACGCCAAAACAGCTTCATACGTACATCTCTTTTTTCTGGATCGTTTTTCCAGCGAAGCCGTCATATCAGAACACCGAAGTACTCATTCCAGGAGTACCTCTTAGTTATTTTTCTTTCCAAAGAAATCCCCGAAGTACCACTCGTGCAGTACGTCAAGTTCAATCCAGGGATTCATGCAGATGATCTATCACTGAGGAAGGTATACATAAGAGTGTTATATAATCAAGGTTCTACAGGTTTAGAATTGATGATTCCGCCTTAACTCTTTTCCTCCTTGGGATGTGAGGGTAAGGAAGAATCAGTTATTCGACTACCTTTTCAATCTTAATTATATACGACTCGTATACACGAAATTGTGATCGTGAAGCCCTGTATGAATTCTAAAATGGACTTCAGGACGGAGAAACTGCCTAAGTATACGAGTAATCACATCGTCATGTGAATAAACTTAGAACCCAGTACGACTCCCGAAAACAGATCACCTTATAGTTTAAACACCCACGGAGATGCCAGATCAGTGCAGACAACTAAGAGAACCACACAGAAATAGAATTAGAATACTAGGTTTCTCACCCTAGAGAACCCCGTTCATATTCTTCCAGAGATCGACGGATTGCATCGTATGTACCTCGGATATCGAGGACTCCGTCAAGATTTTCATTGGAAATCATTATCTCTGCCTCGCATAGATGAAATGGTTGAGCAAACTCAAGGAAAGAACTACTTCCAGGAATGGATCTGAGATCCGAATATCACCAGTTCGAGTGTTAGGGAAAGATGTCCGGAAGACTATCTTCTGAACTCGATGCGGACACTTCAAGTCCATAGTGATACCTTTCGGATAGGACCAATACGCCCATAGTTTTCATGAGATAAATAAATAGAGTTACGTCTTTCTTACTGGGATCAGTCATCATTTCTCCATGTAATGACTTACTTATCTACCCTCGTAGTAAGAAGAAAGCCCATGGTAACATTCCTACAGAGGAACTTTTAGCAAAGTTCTCTAGGCACGAGTTTTGAAATTGAAGAGTCAAATTTCTAGGACACACTGATAGTAATGTGAGAATTTTTGAGTACTCTTTCAATTTGTCAAAACCGTTGAGCATTTATCGACACTAGAGACGCCGACAGTTTTTCGCCAGATTCTAGGTCTTACCGACCTACCGCCATAGTTCATTCAGAACTCCTCGCAAGCTACAGAAACTCGTACGACTTTGACCCAGCAAGGGGTGGCCTTTGACTGGGAAGTTACGTAAGAAAAGGAACCTTTAAGATTCCAAGTGAGTGACCAAGTTCTTTAGGATAACTCACTCTGGGAATGGCTTAATACGCTTCGTAAAGCGTGGAAAGCTAAATCCAAGTTAGACAGGACCTCCGAGATTCTTATCAGAATCGGTCCTGTGCCTCACACAAACTAGACCTACTCCGCGAACTCAGTAATGTACTTTCTACTCTTCGCATCTCGATCATGAAACCATACCTTTCCGTTAGGACTTTTGCAAGTCCACTCGTCGAGATCCTCGCCTTCATATTAGAACCGTAGTAACCCACCGAGAGGTCAAGAGGACGAAGAAACGCCATCGCCAGTTAGTGAAGGTTCGTTGGAATGCCAACCGAGAACCCGTTATCAATTAGATGCACTAGAACCAATCGATTAGGAAGTTTCCTCCTCACGACTCGATCATTCGTGCATACTTCCTTTCTTAAATTCTAATTTCGGGACGAAATTCCTTCTAACGGGGGGATGATGTGACAACCCGATATTTCGAGACAATGTAATGTAAAACCAATCAAATTTAGGTCAAAATGTAACTTTCCTAAAATCTTATTTGGGTTAAATAAAGTAGTAGGAATCGTATCAAGGTTTCCAAGCATATAAAGAACCCTAAAATCCGAGTTATAACGAAGAAGTTATGACCAACCGAAGATTCTCGGCAAAACCGGCATCAGCGATTAAACGAAAAACGCGAAATTTTGATGCAATAGTTTTTAGCCTTAAGTATCTAAATGAAAGTTATAGACAACCTCAATCTATGATCGTACATAAAAAGAACGTCCAAATCTGACTTCGGATGTGAAAGTTATAAATTTTTGAAGAAATTCCTTAATCGCGTCATTTTATTAAATAAATAATAAAAATAATTTCGGAATTTGCCATCGGATTCTAAACGAAAGTTGTAGATCTTGGTCTCACCTTCGCGTGGATATAAAGAACGTCAAAAACGGAGTTCGTATGAGGGAGATATGAATTTAGAAGTTTAATTAAAATAAATATAAATTTAATTATAAACTCCCGGTATTATCCGAAGGGGAGTCATCGGATAGGACCGAAGTACGCCCTGCGTACCTTCGTACGCCCCGCGTACTGAGATCAAGGGCCTCGGATCGTCCACGTCGCCCTATCCGAGGTGTCCGACCCGTCCGAAGCGTCCAACCCGTCCGACCCGCTGTCCCGTCCGACCCGCCGTCCCATCCGACCCGCCTCCCCAGCAACCCGTCCCATCCGAAGCCGAGGCAGTCGAGGCTTCGGTCATGCATGACGTACGCGTACGCGCTGCGTACGAGCGTACGCCCCGCGTACCGAGGCGGTTCAGCCTTCCTATAAATAAGATGCGAGGCTTTCCGAAAAAGTTGCTCAATTCTTCTCTTTTCTCTTGCGTCTTGCCTCGTTTTCCGTGCCCGTTCAAACCCGAAGCTCTGGCCTTTTTGCTCAAGTCCCGAGGGTTGATTTTACTCCCGAGATTCCCGAGAATCCCGAAAGTTGCTCATAGGGATTCTAAGGTTTTTCAAACATTTACAGCTGATCTACAAACATTTTCATACTTTTATGAGCTTTCTTTCAAAACAATGTCAAGTCTTAAAAATTATAAGTTTTACAAATTAAGACACATTAATACTTATGATCTCACCAGCTTTATAGCTGATACTCGCTTTCAAAATTACTTGTATCCTCAGGTCATCATAGACAGGTACCGATGCAAGGAGAAAGGAAGATGGAGCTTATTCAAGACTTATCTTTCATTTTGATTTATGCTTTAGTGTTTATCAAAATTTGACAGAATACAATTGTATAATAATTATTTTATTAATGCAATGGATGATGTTGTTGCTTGTTTACTACTTTACATTGTGGTTGATATTATACATGACGTCCTCCGCCCCAGAACGTTTCCGCCGTTCTTGGTTTTGGGGTGCGACATTATATGGTACACTACTTAAACTAATGTAATAACACCATCTAAAGGGCCATATAAAATATGTAATGAAATAATCCCATAACCACAACCTATATAGTTGGAGAGGAGCCATGGTTGGTTAATAACTTCAAAGTGAATGAGAAACATCATATATATATATATATATATATATATATATATATATATATATATTCAACTATTATTCCAACGCATAATTTAAATGAAACAGTTGTTTTAAATTCCACACATCCTTAACACACTCATCTAAAAAATATCCTTCCCTTTTTTCTAGTTAATTTCCAAATAAGGTTTCAATAAAGGATTGTAACGCATTTTGGAACTAAGAATCTACAAGAATTTTACCATGACCTAAAATTCGTAACATTTTTAATTCACATCATCATAATGATATTCCAATAATAAGCTACACATAATGCAACTAACACAAAAGGAAATTAAAGAGAATATAAATTGAGAATGAAGTTATAGTCGTGCCCAGTGTCCACTAAAGCAAAATAAAGAGTGAGAACCAATCCATTTATAAAATAAAGTTCAAGATGCAAAAGAACCAATGATGATTCCCAATAATCTTGACAATGCTCTATAGCATATATAACCATGCTAACAACTCATCATTGATGTAGAAAACCAACATCCAAACAATCACGGATGAAGTACCAGTTTTTTGCCAAAAAGAACCTGCTTTTTCCACTTTTATAAGGAAAATAATATTTCTCATATTATGACTGAAGATCAGCCCAAGACTCTATTCGTATAAAACCAGTACCTTGTTTAGGGTTACGAACAAAGAATGCATATTCTTCTCTTGTCTTTTCACATGACACCCATTCCATATTTCTTAAATTTATTTCTTGAATGCAGTACGGATATTATAAAGTTCGATCCATCAGATAAAGATTTTCACCCAAACTTACAAACATAGGAAAATTGAAGCCTAGCTTCGGAGAATTCTTGATTTCCTGTATTTTCACTTTAGGTGTTGGAAAAAGTCTAACTTCACTTAAACAATTAATGGGGTGTAGGGTATATATATTCCCCTTGAAAACATATAAGTCATAAATACTTATAGTGGTCGATATACAAGTCCATTCTCATTTATCAACTATACAAAACCATATTTTGTGATAGTATCTAGCGAAACACAACAAACACTCGCCCATATATTAAAGGTGAAGAGACAAGGATAGCCCCCAGACAAGGTGCGTAGAGGTTGACATTAGGGAATGAGAAAGGGACATGAAGTTCATGCCTTGTGATAGGATTCACAAGCCAGAAATCCTTGTATTCCTCACCAAACATAATCAAGTAACCACAACTTACTCCAACACATGTCGTGTAATCAGAATGAGGAAGAATGGTTTTTAACTTTCTTCCTTCAAGTCCTCTAGATATTGATAGCACTCGTTTTCATTAGCATGAGTAGAGATAGATATGGTCATGGGTGGTCTGGACACCATAAAACTTTTCTTGTTAAAGACTGTAAATGATCTCCATAACATGCAAACTCCACTAAATGCAATGAAATCAATGACTCCAAGTTTCATCATAACTAAAAAAAGCATATTATGGTTGATATCTGACCAAGGATTGCAACTCTTGATCTTGTTCATGTTCATGGTAGATGCATCTTCATGGTTTTGGTCTCTAGTCATACTCCTTGTCTTAACGATTTCTACACTTGCAAAAAGAACTAAGTATTTGAGTCAATTAGGCATTGGGAAAACAAGAGGCATATAAATATGGTTTTTTGTTATATAAATAAAAAAAGAAGCAAAAGTAGAAGAAGTCAAAATTGGTTTGTTGATAATGTAAGGCGGTATTTGTATTTGGTTTTCTTAGATAGTTCCTAAGATTTTTGTTTGTGGCTCAATAGAAAAATAAAGGTATGTACATCCCAAGTTTTAATCTGAATGTTCAAAAATCATAATGCTTATGGATACAAAAGAATAATCTAATATGGATCGATCCCAAGTTTATAAGTGAGCAGTACACAACCATTAATGCTTATTATTTACATTAAAAATTGAAGAACATGAACATAATTAAAATTTATGGTTTTTCAAAGTTGGAGTGAATTGCATTTAATTATCCAATATCTTATAAGAATAAAATGCAGCAAAAAAGTTAACTTTATTATTGTTGAAACTTTAAATTGAATACTACAATAATGTCCCTGTCAAGGCCGTCCCAGAGAGTGGGTGATATGGGCGACTGTCCAAGGCCCATCTCTTAAAGGGGCCCAAAATTTTTGTGAGCTTTATTATTATTATTATTATTATTATTATTATTATTATTATTATAAAAATTTATATTTAGAAGCTAGTACAAGTAATTTTCTTTCAATTATTATTATCATCAAAAATTTTATATTTAGAAGCTAGTATAAGTAATTTTCTTTCAATTATTAAGTTATTATACAAAAAAAAAAAAAAAAAAAAAAAAAAAAAAAAAAAACTAGATGAAGTTTTTGTATGTTAAGGGCCCTTTTTCCCTTTCGCATCGGGTCGAAAATATGTTTGGAACGGCCTTGGTCCTTGTCGACTAACCACTGGACATGAGTTAATAGGAAAATATATCGTCATATGATTGAGTATTAACATCCAAATCATCTGAATTAGTTATAAACAAAAAAGATCATGATACTCTTAAGAAACAATTTACCTAATTGAAACTGAGAATGAGGAACTTAAGCATGATGTGTCTGGCTCTTGCTTCCCTAGTGTATCGTAGATTCATATACTACTACATATTCTTATGAATCACAATTTTACAAACATATAGGCTCCTAGTTAGCCGATATTATTTTGGGCTCCACGATTCATTAAGCCCTTAGTGGTTCTCATACCCAGGCCCAATTCACAGTTTGTCTGCAATCCAAGTTTCTGGGATATTATCAACTACGGACATGTGTAAGTTGGGGATAGTGTATTGGGCTAATAAGATGAGTTCAGGTCATAACATCTATCTCATAATTGTTTTAAAATTAAAAAAAAACATTAAGGGCATGTTTGATTTGTTCCGGGTTATAAAGGCTTTGGCTGACTTGGTCAAAGAGTCAAAATGGTTGATAATAACATTGAGCCCTTTTGGCGCCCATGCCACTACTATATAGCTATTTTTGTTTTTGACAATGAATAATAGCTAGTATAAATAGAGTCAATTATAAATCTAGTCATCTTGCCTGATGGCTTTGCAAAAAAAAATACAAAATTTTGGATTTTTCAAAAAATACGCTTTTGCAACCATCATATTTAAGCCCTAAAAAAATTTTGTAGGCCATTTTTTGCACTCAGTTGTTTAGAATATTCTCTATGATTGAAGAACTCAACATTTTAGTTGCTAGTTATTTGTACGATCTTATCTAGCAGTTATTTCTAAGTTTGCTGACCTTTTTTTAATGAAAATCAGATTTCTGAGATGAAAACAAGAATGAAACCGAAGATGGCATTGTCATATGTGATGGTACAAATCTGTAATGCACAAGTCTTGTACCACCACAGATGGAAATAATCTGGTATGGATTTTGTATGTATTGTGTATTATGAATGATAATTACACGAGTATATATAACCCCTAAGTTACACATTTAGCCCTCTAACTATATACTTATAATTAATATCGCCTAGTCTAATATTCCCCCTCAAGCTAATGGTGGTCTCCGACTCTTAGCTTGGACTTCATAAATAAAAATCTCTCTAAGGCTAGAGGCTTTGTAAACACATCAGCCATCTAATCTTGTGTTAAGATGAATTGAACAGACAATCTTCCTTGAGCGACCTTCTCCCTGAAAAAGTGAAGATCAACTTCTACCAGGACGTAAGATAAAAACTCAAGTAAGCATAATCCATCTATAAACACTTAACTTGTTGGCAAAAGTTCTATATATGCTGATAAAGGTTTGAGATTTTCAACCGTTTCTTACAAGGGCAGAAAATTTTTATAAGGAAACAAAAGCCTACCAAAAAACTAGACCAACCAACAATCCTTAAAAAATTACATCAAAACATGAGAAGGGTCTTTTAAACAACCCAATCAAAATAATTCTTAGACCTTCCGTTGGAACACAACAATATGATTTAGAAACAATATTATCAAAAATGATACTCCTTTCAGGAGGTGTTTTGCCAAAAAGAAAAGCATTTCTAAACATCCATATCACCCACCAAGAAACAAAGAAAACTCCTTCAACACCTCTTTCACTTTCTTCCGTAAATGCATGGAATCAATCCACATAATCCAATATTCAATCGAAACAAAGAAGTAAGCATCCAACCTCCACCAAGAAATGACTTTCACCAAAACAACATGAGCAAAGGAACAAGAAAAAAAATATGATTGGCATCTTTCGTAACAACATTATAAATCGGGCACATTATGGAAGGAATATACATACATCTCAAAGACAAATTGAAGTGAGTAGGTAATATGTTCAAGAACATCTTCCAGCAAAACACATTCACTTTAATAAGGACTAACTCCACCCACTAAGTAACCATAGAAGTAGAAGGAAGCATAGTCAAATCTACCAAATAACGAACAGAGGAGACTAAAAAATCGCCAGATGGATCCAAGTCTCAAACCCATCTATCAATAGCATCATTAAAAGAAACTAAACTAAACAAGACCCTAAGGTCCTATGCCTGCTCACTCTCGGCACCACCTAGGAAATGACGTCGAAAATAGCTAAACCAAGAATCTTGATTAAGTTTAACCGCAATGGACACCCCCTTATCTAGTTGCAATGTAAATAAACGAGGAAACCGATCCTTAAGAGGGAGATCTTTATTACGCAAAAATCTTCTTACAATAAGCCAATAAGTCGACACCTTTATTACGCAAATTACGCATAATATTAATAATATCTAACCAAACTGAAGCACATCTAGCATGACTAATCAAGAATAAACTACCATAATTCACATGAATCGCCTTCACAACCTTAACCCACATGGAATCCAAATTAGTAAGAAAATGTCGAATCCATTTGGAGAGAAAATCTCTAGACAGAAAAATAAAGTTCCAACACCCAAACCACTATTGGCTTTAGCACCAACACCTTATCCCACGAGATCCATGACATTTTCTTTTCATCTTTCTCCACGCCTCGAAAAAACACATTCCTCAAAGACTCCAACTTAGAAAGAATTACAGCTGGAACTTTGAAAATCGACATAAAATACGAAGGTAAAGCACCTAAAACCAACTTAAGCAAAGTTAAACTCCCTCCAACTGAAAGAGTTTTAGTCTTCCATATAGACATTCTCATAACAACTTTTTGAACAACCTCAGACTAAGAATTTAACCTAGACATTGATCCCCCCACCATAGGCCCCAAATACATAAAAGGCGTTTTCATATCCCACACCCAAGAATCGAAGCAACCATCACCATTTCTTCAAATGGAACACTAACTCCCAGTAAACGAGACTTCTAAACATTAATTTTCAATCTGGAAGCCAAGTAAAAACACTACAAAATACTGAGAATAATAGTAAAATTATAATTTTTTCATTCTCCTATGAAAACCACATCATTCGCATAAAAAAGATGTGAGAGCTTCATATTGGAGTTGGTATCAGGGCCCAAGAAAAAAACACAATACATAGCCCGAGAAAACGCAATATACAATGACTCCATCAGCAAAATAAAATGAAAAGGCGAAAGAGGATCTTCTTGATGCAACCCTTTATGAAATTGAAATTCACCAGAAGGACTTCCATTAACCATCACCGAACCCATGGAAGAAATGAAACAATCCTTAATCAACCCCTCCAGCTACTCCCAAGACCGAACCTATCAAGAATGTAATCAAGAAAATCACATCTAATAAATCATATGCCTTCTTAAAATTAACTTTTAAAATCATTGCCTTTTTTTCTTATATTTACACCAAAAAACAACTTCATTCAAAATCACAAGACCGTCTAAAATTTGACGCCTTGCAAAAAAAGCTAACTGATGCACACTCACCAAATCCTCAACTAGAATTCTCAACCGAGTAACTAAATTCTTAGCTTTAGTTTTATATTACATTCAATCAGACAAATAGGATGAAAATCCTTAGAAAACATCGCATCAACTACCTTCATAATTAAAGCAATAAACAACAAAATGCAACCTCTAAGAACTAACCAAATCGAAAAACCTTATGGACAACACCAACAATGTTACAAAAAAAAATCAAAAGTAAAGCCATCTGGTCCCTACGATTTATCCACCCCACAATCCCACACATCGTGTTTCAATTCTTCCACCAACACATCATCTTCATGATGGGTTTTATGTACTATAACACTCCTATGGTGCACATACAACCCTAATGCTTTGGATCTAAGTTTTCTCTAGTTATACATGCAATTTTCATTTTTCCAAAGCATGAAGCCTAACTAGCATACAATATAGAGATTTAAAACATATAAACAAGTTAGTGTAGTGACAAAGAACATGGTTTGGCATGCGGAATTAAAGCTTGCACAATTGAACATGGTGATTTGGGTGTTTAAGAGATATATTGAATGTATATGGTGTTTACAAAAAGGATCTAGATCTAGACTACATAATTAACACACACTTACACACTCACTTTTACATCTCTCAAGCACACCTCTACAAGTGGTATGAACCCACTATTTATAGAGGTGTTTACATGTCTCTCTCTCACTCTCTAACAAATGGGTCTAAAGGCTAAAGAACCACATGCAAGTGGGTTTTACAAAAGTCAAACATTTACAAAGTCATGAATGAATAACTTTGCAACCTCAACATTCTCCCCCTCAAAGTTAGGAATGAATGACCCACTTCAAATCTTCCAAAATCAAGCACTACGCGATTCGAGCCTCAAAGGTGACACATGTCGAAATGATCTTCAATCTTCAATTCTTCCATGACTCTTCAATTTGGGCTCTAGGATGTGAGACCATACAAACCAAGCAGCAACGAATGATTAATTCCAAATAATCACCCCAAATTTGCACATAAAAACACAACCCAAAAATCTTCAATAAACCAAACCCATTTCGAATACATCATTTTCGAACTTCCAATTGCATCATCTCATAGGCTTTAAAAACTTCAAGATCACTTCGGTCTTCAAATCCGCGTAATATGAAAAATTCAAGTTCGAATTTCCATATAAAACTTCTCCCCCTTTTTATAATCGAAATTTGATTATAAAACTCCATGGAAAAAGAACGTGCTCTATTCGGAATTTTTCATGCCAAAACTCCCCCTTAACATGTGGCATAAACATTTTGCTTCAATCCGAAAAATCCAAAAAATATTAAATTTTTAGTTTCGTTCACGGATCGCCTTTGACAAAATTTCTCAAAAATGGGTAGAAATTGTCAATTTCAAAATTCTGCAGTGACCCGTTGCGCCAAAAACAGCCAAATATGCGAAACACACTCCCATTTGCGAAACTGGGTAAAATGTGTAAATTCGCACAAACTGCAGGGACCAGATTTGAAAATTCTGCAATTTCAGCATTTTATGACCCCATTTGCGAAGTTGGGTATAAACTGTCAAAAATGCGAAACTACAGGTATTCGTTTTGATAATTTCTGCATAATGTTCAAACTTGGGAAGTTGGTCAGCTTTTGTTATTTCTTGAAAAGAACAGGGACCAAAATGCGAAATAAGTGTGTTTCTTCCCCAATTCGCATTTTACTATAAGAGCTTTCCCAAATCACAGACTTCGCATGTTTCAATTGCTTCGCACGTTTTGACTTCGCATTTTGACACTTCGCATTCATCAAATGCGAACCATGTTTGACACACCCAAATGCGAATACCATTTCTTTTACAAGTGAACTGCTCCAAATGCGAATTAAACCATCCTTGCATATGCAGTTACACAAATGCGAATTTTGACAACAAAATGCGAACCAAAATTTTGTATGCGAATCCAAAATTGTTACAATCAACAACCCAGTAATCAAGCTTCCTTACTCCTTGCGAACATAAACACACACAAAATCGATCAAGCTTCGCGTTTCAGTCAAGAACAACACCAAATTTGCGAACAGTACTCCTCAAGTCTTAAAATCGACTCCAAAATCAACTTCGCTTTTCATTCAAGAACCCAATTCGATCAACTAACCTTAGAAATCTAACCCCAAAATCCACAGTGGAACTATTCGCATATCTAAAGAACAATCGATCGATGCGAATATTAATCATTAATTCCAAAATCTTTTATCAGTTCATCCATATGCGAACTTGATTTCACAAACAATCGATTCTCAATTTCAGTTTCCAGTAAACACACAATCAAAAACGAATTCGCAAGTTTCACCAAATGCGAATCCATTCAAAATCTAAATTCCCAACGATATCATCTGTTCATATCATCTGTTCGTTCTCGGAGCATTTCCTTCCATCATTCATCAACATAATCACAAATCCAACCAATTAATCTCCAAATTAAGCTCGATTTCTTCTTTCAAATCACATATTAAACTCAAATCCATCTATTTCTCCTTTCAATTCCATGAATTAACCCATAGAAGTTGTGTTTGACTTTTAGAGTCAACGATCTAAAAACACAAAATCGATGATTTTGAGTTCCGATTTCAGATCAAAATGTGTTTAATCATCATTTCTAAACACGATCTTCACAGCAATTTGGAATTTCTTGATCAATTTCATCAAACTCGAAAATCTAAGATTCGACTTCACAGATATGACATTGATCATCATCGATTTTAAGACGTAACTCATAAAACAAAATCGATTCACAATGTTCCAATTAGCGAATAAATCTTAATCGATTGACAAAAGTGTGGAAATCAGAACAAAACTCAAGAACAGTTGATTAATAATCGATGAATGAGCAACCGATGAAGAACGAACATAGACTTGGAACAAAAGTACAACTCGTAATGCAAGCGTACAAACAGATCTTGGAACCTTGTTTTTAGAATAATCCCGGTCGATGTCTTTTGGATCTCAATCAAATATATCGGATCTTTAAATGAATGATTGGGCTTCAAATAATTGATTAATGAACAATAACAGTGAGATTGGGCTCAAGATGAATTGATTGATAATTTGGGCTACAAGATGAACAGTGTCGGGATCTCAAAATCTGAAATGATTCACAATGAATTTTGGACAAGTTCTTGATTCAAACGAATACATGCAATTTGAAACTTGAATCGAATAAATGAATATAAAATTGGATCGGGAATTGATCATCAAAAATTTATTGGATCACAACAAATGGGTTTTTCAACAAAAATTTAGATCCAACGAGTCAAATGATCACAAATCAAAAACGTTACGCACGATTTCAACGAAATTAAGAGAGATCATAGAGAGAGACTCACCAAAATTGTTCAAGTTGCGACAAAAATTGCCAAACCGAGAATCGTTCTTCAAAAGTCACGTTGATCGTGAAAACCAAGCTCTGATACCAATTGTAGTGACAAAGAACATGGTTTGGCATGCGGAATTAAAGCTTGCACAATTGAACATGGTGATTTGGGTGTTTAAGAGATATATTGAATGTATATGGTGTTTACAAAAAGGATCTAGATCTAGACTACATAATTAACACACACTTACACACTCACTTTTACATCTCTCAAGCACACCTCTACAAGTGGTATGAACCCACTATTTATAGAGGTGTTTACATGTCTCTCTCTCTCACTCTCTAACAAATGGGTCTAAAGGCTAAAGCACCACATGCAAGTGGGTTTTACAAAATTCAAACATTTACAAAGTCATGAATGAATAACTTTGCAACCTCAACAGTTAGATGAATACCTCTTTGTTGTAGCTTGTAGAACTTAGCCTTTCAAGAGCTTAGCACCTCAAATGTGATGCCTCTAATAATTCATAAGCACCAAAAACAATGGAGGGTAATGAGAGAGAGGCTAGGAGGCACACAAAAACGGCTAGGGTTCTTCTTGGAACTCTTAGGGCCATTTTTTGTGATGCTATGGGTTACATTTTGATGGGTTTTGAGCATTACATCAATCCTATGGTGCACATGCAACCCTAAAGCTTTGGATCTAGGTTTTCTCTAATTGTACATGTAATACTCATCCAAATCTATAAACCCTAATCAAGCATGCCAAAATCAACATATACATCTAATGTAAAGTAAAAATGTTACCTTTCAATTGTAGCTAGCTTGATCTTCAACCTTTGAGAACTTAGCACCTCAAATATGATGTCTCTAATAGATCACAAACACCAATAGCAATGGAGGAATATTAGAGAGAGAGAGGGGGGAGAGAGAGGCACAAAATCGGCTTTGATCCTTCTATAGTTTCAAGTGGCCGAAAATTAGATGTCAAAGGGGTCCTTTTATAGCTGAGGTATTAGGGTTTCAGTCAAATACCTAATTCGGTTGCTTAGGCCTTAAGCAACCCATAGGAATCTTCCAGAATACCCTATGGACGAATTCTATGTGGGCTTCCACAAGAATTTTGTCCATCCTTATCCTTAGGGATCCACAACCCATTTTTCAATTATCTTATAATTACAATATCAGTCCCCTTATTTAATTAATCTCTTTTGATCACTAAATTAATTCTTGACCAATATTAATTAAATAACATGATTTCTCAATTAATATGTTATTCTATTAATAAATCACAATTAACCTCTTTCTCCATAATTCATCCAGTCAAGTTGATATGATGAAGGCAACCCAAAAGGACCAGGCTACTATCGGGTCAAGTACATACCAAATATAGTTATGGGTTTAGACACCAAATCCAACAGTCTCCCACTTGGATAAGTCTAATAACTATAAATGCAAGTACGACTTCAAAATTCAATCAGCAATCGTAACTCTCAAAAGCCGTTGTCGAACTCTGACACGTCCTATAAATAAGGGATCATGTAGTCCTCCATTCTCAAGATATCATCCGGACAAATACATGGAACATAGTCTTACTTATTATCCAGTAGTTTGTTTCCCAACTTCTGATTTGTCTGACGTAGAACTTAATTGAACACATCAACTTAGTCCTGACTGAGCCGACACATAAGTCAACACAAAATCATCGAGGGGCCCAAGATATCGCTTTTAACCTCGTAGGATAAAAGAACAAATAAAATTTGACTTATATGCTTGTACTATTTACTCATCAAATCATACACAACAATATGTTTTATAACATCAAGTTACTAATGCGTTTACGCATTACCAATGCACAACCAACTTGTAAAAAACAACTCATATATTTTGGTTTAAAGACTATATGATATTATCATCTCATAATCACTCGTGATGAATTCCATGAAGCGATTCATGTGAGTGCGGGTTTAATCTAATACTCAAATCTTATTTCAGGAGCACTCATGAACGTTACAACAAACCTTTGCTATGTCTAAACGCTTAGACAATCTACAAGCCAATTCATGACAGTCTTGCCTCAATACCTACTTCCAAAGTATGATCGACTGTGGATTGTTTGAATAATCATATTATTCTGGAAGTCAAAACACGCAAAATGAAACAATAGTAAACAATTAACACAAGACATTAACTTTACTCATAAATAAAACTCCTTTATTTAATCATCAAATGTCAATTACATTTTATCCATTACAAGTTTCTAAATAGCTATCTAATCACTAAAACTAATATCGTCCTTCAGACTAATACTCCTAGCATGTTGTAAGTGCTTAACCCTACTCAGTCCCTTCGTAAGGGGATATGTCAGGTTCTCTTCTGACGATACCCTCTTCACTACCAAGAGTCCCTCTTCTACTTGATGTCTAAGGAAGTGATATTTTCTGTCGATGTGCCTGGATCTACCATGATCCCTCAGTTCCTTGGTTAAGGCAATCGCATCCTCGTTGTCACAGAAAATTTCTATAGGCTCCTTTATGGCGGGTACAACTCCAAGGTCTCCAATGAATTTCTTTATCCATATTGCCTCTTTCGATGCTTTACTTGCTACTATGTACTCTGATTCGCACGTTGAATCAGCTACGGTCTCCTACTTGGAACTTTTCCATGTTACTGCTCCTCCATTAAGAGTAAATACCCAGCCCTAATGAGAGCGGAAATTATCTCGATCGATCTGAAAATTGACGTCACTATACCCTCACACTCTCAAGTTATCACTCCCACCGAGGATAAGAACCCATTCCTTAGTCCTCCGCATGTACTTAAGAATGTTCTTTACCACAGTCCAATGAGCTCTACCGGGATTCCCTTGATATCTGCTGACCATGATCAAAGTGAAGGCCACATCAGGGCGAGTACACGTCATAGCATACATGATCGAGCCAACGGCAAAAGCATAAGGTACTCGAATCATTTCTGCTATTTCAGCATCGGTACTCGGACTTTGAGTCTTACTCAGTTTGGTATTGCTTTGGATTGATAATTCCCTTTTCTTGGAATTGTCCATGCTGAAACGTTTCAACACTTTATCCAAGTAAGTACTTTGACTAAGTCCTATTAGTCTTTTACTCATATTTCTCAATATCCTTATCCCTAGAATATAAGAAGCTTCTCTAAGGTCCTTCATAGCGAAACACTTCCCAAGCCAGGACTTAACCTCCTGCAAGTTTGGGACGTCGTTTCCTATGAGTAGTATGTCATCCACATACAATACGAGAAAGCTAACTATACTCCCACTGGCTTTGACATATACACATGACTCATCCTCGCTTCTTGAAAAACCAAACTCTTTGACTTTCTCATCGAAACAAAGATTCCATATGCTAGACGCTTGTTTTAATCCATAAATGGATTTCTCAAGCTTACACACTCTATTAGGGTACTTCGCATCGACAAAACCTTCTGGCTGACTCATGTAAACATCTTCAGCTAGCTTCTCATTAAGGAAAGCAGTTTTGACATCCATCTGCCATATTTCATAATCATGAAACGCAGCTATGGCTAGCATAAACTTTATAGACTTTATCTTTGTTAGTAGTGAGAAGGTCTCGTCATAGTCAACTCCTGGAGTTTGAGTAAAGCCCTTCGCACCCATCCATGTCGATCTTCTTCTTGAAGATCCATTTACACCCGAATGTCTTACGACCTGGCACATTGTCAACCAAGTTCCAAACTTGATTTTCATACATGGACTGAATCTCGCTGTCCATAGGCTCTTTCCATTTCGCAGACTTTGAGCATTACATCAATCCTATGGTACACATGCAACCCTAAAGCTTTGGATCTAGGTTTTCTTTAATTATACATGCAATAATCATCTAAAGCTATAAACCCTAATCAAGCATGTGAAAATCAAAATCTACATCTAATGTAAAGTAAGAATGTTACTTTTCAATTGTAGCTAGCTTGATCTTCAACCTTTAAGAACTTAGCACCTCAAATGTGATGTCTCTAATAGATCACAAACACCAATAGCAATGGATGAATATTAGAGAGAGAGGGGAGAGGCACAAAATTGGCTTTGATCCTTCTAGGGTTTCAAGTGGTAAAAAATTAGATGCCCAAGGGGTCCTTTTATAACCGAGGTATTAGGGTTTCAGTCAAATACCTAATCTGGTTGCTTAGGCCTTAAGCAGCCCATAGGAATCTTCCAGAATACCCTATGGACGAATTCTATGTGGGCTTCCAAAAGAATTTCGCCCATCCCTATCTTTAGGGATCCACAACCCATTTTGCAATTATCTTATAATTACAATATCAGTCCCCTTAATTTAATTAATCTCTTTTGATCACTAAATTAATTCTAAATTAATTCTTGACCAATATTAATTAAATAATATGATTTCTCAATTAATATATTATTCTATTAATAAATCACAATTAACCTCTGTCTCCATAATTCATCCAGAATGGAGGATTATATGATTACTTATCTTAGGACACGTTACTGACTAGGTCAGAGTACGACAACAGCTTTAAGAGCTACAATTTGCTAGTCAATTTGTGAAGTTATACTTGCAGCTATAGTTATTAGACTTATCCAAGTGTGAGACTATTGTAATAGGTGTCTAAGCCTATAACTATAATTTGTATATACTTAAACTGATAGTAGCACAGTCCCTTTGGGTTGCCTCCATACTGGCAACTAGACAGGATGACCTATTGAGAAAGAGGAATAATTTATTATTTGATTAATAAATTGAAATAAATAATTTATTAATGTATTATGGAAATAATTTATTAATTAGAAATCATATTATTTAATTAATATTTAATCAAAAATTGATTTGGAATTAATTTTGGGATTAAAGGAATTAATTAAAAGTGCAGGGGCTATTTTGCAATTTATTGATAGTTGTGGAATTGGGTTCTAGAATCCTCCTAGATGGGTTGGACGAAATCTTCTAGGAATACCCTAGAAATTACGTCCAAGGGTCTCTTGGATGAGGCTCTTAGGCTGCTTAGGCCTTAAGCTGAGGAA
The DNA here is from genome assembly GCF_002870075.4 of Lactuca sativa. Lineage (NCBI taxonomy): Eukaryota > Viridiplantae > Streptophyta > Magnoliopsida > Asterales > Asteraceae > Lactuca > Lactuca sativa. The sequence continues at coordinate 135,204,583 of NC_056629.2, forward strand.
TTAGGGTTTCCTCCTTAAAACCCTAGCTTTGGCCCTAAGCTACCAACAACTATATAAAGGGTTATACCCCTTTGAGATTTCAGTCATCATTCTAACCTTAAGAAGAGCCAAAATCTTAAAGCTTCCTCCTCTTCCTCTCTCATACATCCTCTTGCTAAGTGTGTTTGTGAGCCATTAGAGGTGTTACACTTGTGATACTATTTCTCAAGCTTCAACAACATCAAGGAATTGTTTGTTATTACTATATAACAATCAAAGGTTAGTCTACTATCTCTTATTATGAATTTCAATTATCGTAGATGCCTCCTAAGGTTTATTCTTTTGTGTTCAATATTTGCATGTCCAATAGTGAAAACATAGATCCTATAAATTAGGGTTGCATGCATATATAGGGATTGTAAAACCCATCACTTTTGACTTTTGATTTTGACCCAGATTTTGACCAAAGATTGACCTAGGGGTATTTAGGGTATTCTGATCTGTATTATGCGTTTTGGTCACTGTGTTTTTAAAGTGACTAGTAGAGTCGATTGCGGAGCAGCGTGTTGCTTCAGTTTCTCTTATGTCTGTGAGGCGAGTCTCCTCACTATACCCGTGTGTTGAAGGCACCAATGTCGGCCCACTAGGAATTGTATTGTAGAATGCTAGTTGTTGTGTGATACTTGCATGAAAGACCATGGTGTGACCCATGACCCTTGTATGTAAGACCGGGATTTGGCCCTCGGTATTACAAGGAAAAGCCATGGGGTTGACCCACAAAATTTGTATGTAAGATCGAGATCTGGCCCTCGGCATTACAAATATCATATTACCAGGTTAAAATATACCCCAGAGCGGGGGGCCATATTTGTATGTTTGGTATATGGTACTTTGGGGAACTCACTAATATTTGTGCTTAAAATTTATGTTTGTGGTTTCAGGTACTTCTGATCCGAAAGGGAGGGGTCCGACGTGATGACACAACATCCTCCCCTCATGATTTTCGCAAATTAAATAATTGTACAATGATGTTTTGAATATTTTGGTTGGTATTAGATTTGTGAAACAATTGATGAATGATTTGATTAGCTTTTAAATGAAATTTTTTATTATCATTTTTGAGATGTTACAGTATCAACTGTAAATTATATATTTCCATTTATTTTATTGATTGAAATAATCTTAAAATATCGAACTCCCATAAATATAAGAAAACCGATTAACACTAAAACAAGGAAATTGTCAATGGGATGTGATCTTAAAAGAGAAATAGTGAACATAACAAAATGATAAATTCTAGATATAGGCTACATACAAGAAAATTATACCTTATAATTTCGTCAAAGTGATAAAATTTAAATCATTAATAACAATGTTTCGCCAAAAAAAAATGATCTTCATAGCTTAATTGACCATCATAAATTATGTGTTCTCTTAAAGACCCTAAATATTCAATTCAAACATATGAATAAGTGATGAAAATTTCTTGTACTTTTTTTCATATTCAACTCCAAAAAATTATTGTTTATAATTTATATGATAAACACTTATTGGTCTTTCTTTTGTCCAAATTCAGCTTATTGAACCATGGGCCTTAAATCACAATTAACAATTCACATGCCTAAACTTTCATTGTCAACTTCAATTTGGGGGTTTTAATCAAAGTCAAACAATATAAAGAGGGTAGCTGAAGAAGGTATGAAACCTCCTTGCATCTTTCGATCAGCCGCACCGGATCTCTGAATCCTGCAACTAAAGATCGGATTCTCTCTCCGGCCATCGGATTCCTTCCCCGCCGTTTCTAATTTCACTATTTGTTTCTCCGGCTAGGTGGTTCAAACGAGGATCTTCTGACTACTGCCACCGACGTAATATAGTTTTCTTTTAAAGGTGTCACAATCTTCATTTTCATTCGCATCTTTTTTAGTGAATTTTTGTAACTTGAGTTACAGTTACATGTTTGAAGCAAAGTTGTTATATATGTATCTATGATCATACGATGTTGAATCTATGATCATATGATGTTGAATCTGGTTTTACTTCTGTTTGAACTGAAAGTTAGATTCAAACGTATCATCGTTGGGTTCTTATGATGGAAGGTTATGTTACAGACTACAGAGTATACTAATAACCAAACTTTTTTTTTCAAAGTAACCATACTGTATATAATCTGAAAATTACCAATTACATTGCCATAAAATATTAGCGAATTTGAAGGGAGGGAATGTTTCTTTTTGTTTCTAGCATGATTGAACTTATAGAAGCTTTGCTTAGTTAATATGAATTAGCTTTTGAATTGTAATGACACTTTGTTAAATCAAACAAATTTCTTACACCCTCTGTTCCTTGGATAGTTCTGTTTTTTATACTTTGTATGAATTGACCACTGAGACAAGTTTCACTTGCAGATTCTTATATCCTTGAGTGATTTCAAAAACAAAGTTGTAGTATTATACTCTTCAGTCATCTAATTCTTTTTATTAAACTCACAAGTACAAGAGTTTCCAATTTTTCAAATTCCAGTTAGATGGCTATTCATGGAGGAATTGACATTCTTTTTTTTCTTTTGTATGTCTCAAGCTTTAGGCAGTTGTTTGCAAATGAATATAAACTCATCAGGCAATCATCACTTGAAGAACAACTGTTTGTATAACAAGCTAACAAAAAGTACAAAACAAGAGAAGAAGCTTGAGATAGATCTGAATTTGCCTGCTTCTTCTAATGAAACTGAAGAAGTGTCAACTCACATCCCCAACTCTGATGATGAGGCCCTTTCACAGTATGTTGGAACAACTGAAATCCAAAGGTCATTAAGTGGAAGACCACATAATGATGATTCTGACACCAAGGATTCCAATCACAAAGATGGCTCTAGGAAAAAGTAAGTTATCAAAGGTACATAGATATGTCATATGTGTGTCTCTATTTCTAGTGTGTTGTACTGTGACTCTGACTCTGACACTGACACTGACACCGTAAGAAATTAAAGAATGATATGAAGATAAAAGTAAAATATTGGTACTTGGTATGCAGAAAGAGTAACAGTAGTAGCATTGTTAAATGGAAGCAGCAAGTGAAAGTGAGCCTGGAAATAGGACTTGAAGTGCCCCCAAATGATGGTTATATGTGGAGGAAATACGGGCAAAAGGAAATTCTTAATGCTAAATACCCTAGGTATCCCCTTAAAATATGAAGTTAATGACCATTTTACCCTTATGTTATGCGTACTTAATGTCTTCTTTTTTTTTTTTATTTCACTCAAATTTACAGAGAATATTATAGATGCACATACCGAAACACACACGGTTGTTGTGCAACTAAACAAGTTCAAAGATCAAGTGATGACTCATCAATTTTTGAAATTACTTATCTTGGAAAACACACGTGTCCCAAAATATCAAAAACCAATCATCCTTCATCCACAACCGAATCCGGTTATGGCCTTATAAATTTCTCAAATACATCAAAAACGGTATCTACAACTTCAAGAACCAGCGATCCATCTGCAACACAATCATCTTCTTCGATCACACGAAATTCTTTTGAACTTTCGAATTGGCCCCAGAATCATCATCAGTACTGACTGATGATGATTCGGGGACCAGTTTTATATGGGGTTCTAATGAGAGTCTCATCAGAACCCAAATATTGTAGTTGTAGGATTTGAGTTGATTGAGATGAGAAGTCGAGGTTTTTATGATGACTCGTGATGGGTTTGGGTTTATATACGTAGTGTTGGTTATATACAAAGTCATAAGGGAAAAAGCTCCTTTGTTTTGATGGAGGGATATAAACTGGATGATGGTTATGTTTGTAACATTATTTTGGTTTATAATGAGTTATTTGGTAGATAATCTGGTTTATATCATGTGGAATGTGCCATCAAGCTTTTTAAAGGTTATAGTAATGTTAAATCCCCCTATTTGTACGATTATTAAACATTATGTAGTATGATAGCTTTAGATTATGTCAGGTAGGGACTAGAAATTAAAGATATACTATATTTAGTTGTTACATCAAAATTAATAAAAAGTTAAAATCTTTTTCATAAACTAACACTATCCACTTCAACTGCTAAGCCCAAGTACCATTTTTATGCCTTTGAAAATCGGGCTGAATATTTAGTATACTATGTATCACACAAAATCAATTTTTTAATTAAAAAGGATAATTATTTGAGGATAATGAACTTTTGATTTTATTCATATTTAATCATTTATTTTTGTTTATCATTTACCAATGAACTTATTTTTTGTGTTGGTAGTTTTTGAACACAAACTACAATTTCACTAGTAAATTGTGTAAAAAGAAGTGGCTAAATGGGAACAAAATTGAATATAACTAAATGAGATATGGATATCCAAACAAGTGTCGGATTGTATATATCAAGATTTTAAAATATCAGATTTCGGATTATTTTATTTTAATCGGATTTTTTAAAGAAAGAAATTATCAATGCAACAAAATACATGCTTGTATTATATAGGGTTTTAAAATATGAAAAGACAAGGATAAAAGTACATCAACATAAACCTATAAATTGAATATACTATTATTTTTTGTTGCTAAATTGCTAAGTCTTCATAAAATCTGGAACAAATTATGTGAATGGTCCTTTGGGTTTTGGCTTTTTCCCTAATGTAGTCTCTACGATACTTTTTTCCCTCAAATAGTACATATGGATGATAAGTTGCATGCATTTGGTCCCCGAGTTGGATATCCGTCGATTCCAACGTTAAGCTGCCCCCGTGCGACTTGCACATGAGGGTATTTGTGTCATTTTACCCTAAAGGACCTTTTCTGAACATTTTATTAACGCCTATATTACCTCTTCTTGTTCTTCCTCCCAATTCAATCAATCACTACTACTATTAGAGAAAGAAAGCTGCAGAAAATGTTAATATGTGCTTGTGGAAATCATCATCTAGCCATCGTCACTTCCTGGTCAAATCGCAACCCTGGAAGGCGATTTTGGTCTTGTCTTCGTAATGAGAGAAGGTGTGGTTGGATTGGGTGGTTTGATGAGCCCATGTGCCCAAGATCGGTTGAAGTGATACCTGGGTTACTCAAGTTTATGAACAAGCTCCAAGAATCCCTTCAACAAGCTATCATGCAAGCTAGGATGTAAAAGTTAATCATTCTCTTCAGTTAGGGTCTTTTTGCAATTCGTTACTTGAAACATGGTTGAAGTTGCATCTGAATGCAGGAAGTATTGTCGTGGTCGTAGGGTTAATGTACTGGTGGTCTTATTTTGAGTCTGAATACAGGAAATTGTAACATGGTTTATGTAGTGTTTGTGTCTATTTTGAGTTTGAATGCAGGAAATTATGTTGTGGTTAATATTGTCTGAACGATATAGTCTTTGTGTAATCAGATGGTTTAATATCAGAACAAGGTTATTTGTGTCATGGCTTATGTGTGTTATATTGTTTCCATTTGTCCATACACTTTGAATATCCCAAATATTATTTGACAAGAACACCAATTTAACAAAAATTCTATTGTATATGACAACAATAGTTCACATTGTTTCAAAGTTTACCAATGTGTACAAAGATTCAAGGTAAACATGCATGACCATACAAAAATAGGAGCCTAAAGTAAGTATTGTTTGTTACATAAACATAAAAGTAAGTTGCAAACTACATCAAAAGACCTAACACTTAACAACAACACCTCTATCCTCACCTCTTTCCTCCTGTGTCTCCAGTTCTTTTGTTATTAGGGCCACCTTGACCTTTACAAGTTCGTGAGTTATGCCCTTTGTTGTTGCACTTTCCACATGTGACATTGGTCCATTTCTTGGACAGTTTACGCCCCTGTGTAGCAGGTTCATCATATGCCTTCTTCCTTTTCTTCTTGGGCCTACCCACCTATAAATGTACATTAGATTAAATTGTTGTTCTTCAGAAACTACAGTTATATTGATATATGAAGACATACCTGAACAACATGTTTGGGTGTAAGCAACTTGGTTGGGCATGGTGATTTGGGCCACATCAATCTACCATTTATAGGTTCAATTTTGTGTTTGTACATTTCTGCCTATGTAACTAGCCATTAGCATGGGTGGACCCAATGCTCCAACTCAGGAACATTCTTTGTTCCATGTTTAATCTTGTCCCATAATGCACTTATTGCATGTGAGCATAACATGCCTGTAATTTCCCAATGTCTACATGTGCATGTTTTTTCATCCAAATTCACAATAAACTGGTCACCCTAATGAGCAGTGACCTAAGTTTTAACCCTATTGAAAATACACGTGTGCTTTTGTGCTTTTCTTTTCATTTGATCAAGAAGAGTAGTAGCAGTTGGTGTGAGAGGGCCATCAGATCTATCAATATCTCTTTGGACATTGCAAATTCTCTTCATCAAATACTCTATAATATACTAAAAACAATAAATGATAGGTTTATCCCTACCACCTTGTATTTTTCCATTCACAACCTCACACATGTTTTTCAACAAGATGTTAGTATGTGCCCTCCCTGTTTAGTGATATAATACAAAATGAGAACAAAACCTAACAGTGGCAAGTAAATGTAAACATCATTGAAAGATGAAGTGCTAGCCTGAGAAATGAGATCTTGCCCAATGAGCCGGAAGAATCTGTATCAGCCAATCATGAGCTTCAGCATTGAATTTTTTTAATTCTTCTAATGCTTTCTCAAAATGCCTTACAGTAGTAGCAGTTGCATACACCCACAGAAAATCTTTGAGCTCTTTATCTTTCCACTGTCTTTTCATATTATCATATATATATATATATATATATATATATATATATATATATATATATATATATATATATATATATATGTGTGTGTGTGTGTGTGTGTGTGTAACGACCCAATTTTTAAGGCCAAAAATTTCATTTTTGGTTTAACGCATTTAACAAACTTTTTACCAAAACATTGTTAATAAAACATCCATTACAAAATCGTAATGTTGTATTTCAAACCATAACATCAAAAGTATTGAAAATCAGAGTACAGTCCCAAAAACTTCTTGCGGAACATGTGTGTGTGTGTGTGATGCGCTGCTACGCCGCCGGCTCCTTCCCCTTCGACGAAGAGGTACCTGAAACCAAAACCAAACCTGTAAGCACAAAGCTTAGTGAGTTCCCCCATCATACCACATACCATACAATATCGTCGGTATCTTTCAACCGGTAACATTCATTGGTATCTTTCAATCGGTAATCAGCATCGGTATCTTTCAACCGGTAACTGGGGACTATTTCACCCCCTACTACTAACATGCAATCAACAGATATAAGCATACAGTCAAGCATATCTGGGTACTGACCTACCCTTGGGTCCTACGGACCACTATTGGGGAAACTAATCCCCACTAAACACATAACATATAATCCAGATAAATCACATAACCAGACCAAGATAATTATCACAAAGACCATTATCATAGAAATACCCCTTTTTGGTGGGCCAGCATTGTGGCCTTAGACCCACCCCTACTGGAAGGTAACTCACCTCAATGTCGTGCAGAGTCTGAACTATCTGCGGCGCACAAGTCGACTCCCTACGACTCCTTGGTCCCTACACGACAACCTTCAAGTCAACACACATCACATACAACCCTAAACAGGGTCGGTCCAAGTTCAGTCAAAGTCAACACTGGTCAAAGTCAACATTCAGTTGACCTGAATCGTCGAGTTGGCCTACCAACTCGTCGAGTCCCTGCTTCACTAAACCCACACAAAACCCCGGCTCCACTCGTCGAGTCTAGCGAAACTCGACGGGTTCTCCTTCAGTCATAACATCGGGACCATATTCATCCGACTCGCCGAGTTCCTTCTTGAACTCGTCGAGTTCATCTCCAACTTAAGAACTTGTCCAGTCTATGACTCGACGAGTTGTATGAACAACTCGTCGATTCCATCTTCAAAGATTGGGAGATTGCTATGGACTTGCCGAGTCTGCTCATACCACTCGCTGAGTCCCAAGGCTTCCAGGCCCCTTTTCACATCTAAGCCCCCAAGGTACTTCCTTCCTATCATTTACCCATTCACAGGAAGGGTTTGGTGCACAATGGTCACCGACTCGTCGAGTGCTAAGAACAAATCGCCGAGTCCAATCTTGACCAACTCCATACAGTCGATTTAAATGAGGTCTAACACACCAAAACCATAGATCTGGCCTCCTAATGTCCATTTTATATGTAAAGTTCCAAACTTGATGCACATGCATGGGGTTTTAGCTCAAAAATCCATATAAAGTGTCCTACAATGTGCATGGGGCTCTCATGGCCCTAAAGTTGGCACATTTATGCCATGAGACCCCTCTTAAGGCCCAGATCTAAAGCTAGAGTCCACATAACACTTCTTAAATCCGAAAATGGCTTGAAAAGCCCTAAAGGCACCCAAGATCCACATTCTAAAGATGAACAACCAAATGAAAGACCAAAGTAGGAGCATTTTACCTTGATTAAGCTGAAAATGGAATGAGATTTCTGGATCTACAAGCCCCAAGTCGAATACTCAAGCTCCTCTTCTTCCTTCCAAGCTTCACAAGTCAACAAAAACACCAAAATGGCCTTAACACACACATATACGGCTAGGGTTTCGATATGCAGCTCTAGGAGAGTGTTAGGGACAAAGGAGGCCGAGTTAAGGTGTTTATATAGGGTGCAAACCCTCATATTAGGGTTTTGTCCAGACAGCACGGACTCGCCGAGTCCGATTTCTGACTCGCCGAGTCCACCACTTGACTCCCGGGTCCAATTCGCTTCTACTCGACGAGTTGGGCCACCAACTCGCCGTGTCCCAGGCCAAAATGCCAGAATGCTTAATTTAAAATACGTACTAGGAACCAGGTGTTACAATATGCCTCAGACAGAACCTATGCTCAGCTTGAGGGTAAAGTTTGGCAATTGCAGGAATAATGCCCTAGTTAAATATTTCAATAGTTAGTTGCCTAAATAACAACAATACCGTATATGTACCTTCTGCCTATCTGAGATGAAAGTGAAGTTTGAATTAGCATAAAGTTCCAGATCATCACCAAGTTGTTCCAAAAACCATGTCCATGAATCTGTGGTTTCATTTTCAACAAGTGCATATGCAAGAGGATATATCCCATTATTGGAATCTACCCCTACGACAGTCAAAACTTGACCAGGATAGGGACCTTTCATGAAAGTACCATCCAACCCTATGAAATCACTTAGATTAGCCTTAAGTCCTTCCTCCAATGCTCCTAAACAAATGTAAATTCTCCTAAACATCCTTGTATCGGAATTTATATTTGGCCCAGTGTGACAATCGATGTAAACATTAGTACATGGGTTTCTTTCCATTAGCTCTAGTCCATAGTCCCTTAAGATATCATATTGTTTCTGAAAATCCCCAAAAACATGCTTCTGAGCCAATCCCTTTGCCCGATGTACCTTCATTCTTGACATGTTCATCTCGAATTTCTGGATGAGATCTTCTTAAAGTGCATTAACTGGAATGGTTGGATTACTCTCAATTTGCTTCACAATGTGTGTTGCAATGAATTTGTAGTTTCAAGCTTTAATGGTTCTTGATTGCACACAACGATGTTCATTAACTAGGGTGTTCACCACCCAGTCATCTGTCTCTTTAGGTCTAGACACTAGTACAATCCAAGGATATTTGCCCTTTTTCATATTTACTGTTTTATCCTTGAATCCAGTCCTTGACTTTGTCCATGGCCTACCACTCATATTTAGGACCACTCCTCTACACTTAGCCCTTATCCTTGTTTTGTCATTTTTTCAAAATGTAAATCCCTTTTGGTTTCTACTGCATGTTTCTCTATATAGTCTTTCACATCTTGCTTTGTTTTGAACTTCTGTCCCAATGTGAAAGCCTTTGGATGAACTACACCCTGAGAACAAGCGTTTGCTTTTCCTATGTCTCTCAACATCCTCTCTCTGTTGTTATCTTCACATACAATAGGTGAATCAAACGATTTTGGGTCTATGACCACTAAATCTTCACCTTCAGTAAAGTCAACACCACTACCACTTGCTTATTTGGTCGTTTTTTGAACCCACTCAACATCTTCATCAACCTGTATATGAAAATCTTTCATATCAACATCCACATCATTTACAATATTTTCTAAATCCACAAAGAGGTCTTCACCTTCACTATCTTCATTTGTCTTTTACCCTCACTCCTATTACCCTCACTCCAAGCACCCTCACTAACACTTTCCTTACTTCCACTGTATTCATCCTCAAAAAACTCAACATCATGTAGATTTTTTCCCCACCATATTATGTGTCTACATCCCCCATTACCTCATAATCATCCACTAGCTAGATTAGCATCCCCTTTTGGTTGGTGATCATCCCATGTGTCAACAGCTCTTTTACCTTAGTTATCCTCAAACTGTACCCCCTAAAGGGATCCTCTCTCGATCAGCTGAGTGTTTTTTGTTGATCATAGGTTCATAGGGTACAATAAACTTTGACAAATCAGTGGGATCATTCAAATCTAACTTTTTACTACATGACCCAACTGATTTCCTTTTCATTCTAACCCCGTTCATTTCAGTAGAATGATTCCCTTCAACTTCCTCAATACGAACCTTCAATGAGGACTTAAAGTAAGGGACTACTCTAGTATTCCCATGCTCAATGTACAAATTAATTTCCTTATGATTAGGCACATACCTTGCCAGCTAAATGAATTCCTGATCGATGTCAAGGGGTAACAATCAACTATCCAAGTCTGTCCCTGGGATCATGAAATGGTAAAACATTATACTTCCATCATTGTACCCTAAAACTGCCATCATATCATCTAACTCATGGACTGAAAACACATCCATGTCCACAAAATCAAAGTGATCAATAAGCCCATCTATATACGACCTTCCAGATACCGTAGTTGTGAACGAACCCCCATGATTTATCTTGAATGTGAAAAAGCTTGAAATAGAACCTGAGGTGAAAATTCAAGAACAAAATGTTACTGGCGGAGGAAAGCAAAATTACATGTCTACAACACTTTGTCAAACCTAGCATTACAAGTTCTATGCTTACCATATTCTTTATGTAGCTCAGGTGGTTGGGTGTAGCGTGGACATAATGACCACAATGTGAGCACCATTTTACTCAACACACCCTTGAATCAGTTGAACTATGTTGTCGGACGACGATAGAGTGTCAAAGTCATTGTCTGAAACTAAACCCCGCCACGTTAATGCCGCCACGTTAATGGTTAAAGCTATTAAGTTAAATGTTCAAAAAATGTCCTTTAGGGTAAAATGACATAAATACCCTCATGTGCAAGTCACATGGGGGCAGCTTAATATTGGAATGGACGGACATCTAACTCGGGGACCAAACGCGTGCAACTTATCGTTTGTATGTACTCTTTAAGGGAAAAAAGTATCATAAGGACTACATTAGGGAAAAAACCAAAATCTAAAGGACCATTTGCGTAATTGTTCTAAAATCTGAGTTTATCTAATCCAAAAGTTCCCAAATGGTGTCCCATTTAATATCATCCAGTCTCATCTACTTCTATCTAAAAGAGTCACAATATAACTAGGAAGACATTTCAAATACCACACATGCATTACCGGGTATGCGAGTTTGATGTAGCCCATTTGATATCTTTGTATCTAAGAATCAACAAACTCGACTCCGCATTGTTCACAAAATTGCAGGTCTTCCTTTTCATCTCCGACTATGTATCATTTGATAACCCCCAAAATCCTCTACTTTTTATTTAAATAGAATTTTAAAAGTAGAAAATTCAAAGCTATTTGGGGCCAGATAGATCTCAACAACACCACTTCTTATATCCACTTATCTTTCAGGAGTATATTTATGTACTTGCTCATGATCATGGTTTAACTAGATTGATTTTGTTGGAAAATGCAGGTTATGACAATAAATCAAGCTTACTAATTATGAAATGTTTAGTCAATCGAATGTATCAATAGAGTCATGTGATTCTTTCAGTTAATAATTATGGGAGGTGACTTTTATTGTGCAAACTCTTCTTCTTAGATGTACTCCTTACAAACAAGAGATCTAGTGTTTGATTTGATTTTTTTTATATCAAGAGCAATGAAAAGATAAAGAACTACTAGATTTTGAAAGCTTATCCATGGTACACAAACAAATTAAGGCACCATGATAAGGCTTTTGGTGCTTATTCAACCCTGAAATCATGTAGGGAAATTTAGGGTTTGTGGTGGAGATTTGGATACCAACTTGGATCGTGATATCACTTTCCGAACTGATATTTCTACCCTATGCCTGGGTTACAAGAAATTCAGCTTAGGATAATCCAAGCGGACACTTACGTTTCTAGGCACAAAAAACGTAAGCCAATATGCTAGAGGATTCTGTGAAAGTATGACGAAAACGAGAGCTTAAGATCATAACCCTCTTCTGGAGAGGAATAGCTCTTTATATATTAAACACGAATAGGGTTTCATTAGGGTTGGGCTGTCATTAGTTGCTTTGGAAGCAAGTAATGTCAATTCGGATTTAATAAGGATTTAGGGTTACCGAAAACTAACGAGTTTTGTTAGTTTTACCATAATCACCCTCAAGAAATTGAATTTTCCATTATGTTACCATATGTAAAATTCGGTGAGGTTTTGGGGCTCTGCCCCTTGGACCCCGCTAGGGGTGCTGCCCCTAGACCTTGCCAAAAGGTTGCTGCCCCTTTGGAAACCCCGGACCCAGGGGCACTCCCCCTGGACCCCCGGCTAGTCGTCAAACCGGCTTCTAACTCGATCTTATACATGCATGCACTCCGCACAACCCCGTACATATATTAGAGTACAAATCATGAAGCCCCTTAGCTCACATGTTGGTTCCAGTTACTTAAAATGACACAGTGACACTAAAATCACCAACAAATCAAACAACCATATGTATTTTAAGTTCAGTTACTCTTAATTGATTATGTATAATTGATAAGTTACATATATCTTAAGTTTGATAACTTACATCTATTTTAAGTTAAAATTACTTTGAATTGATTATGTTAAGCTTGATATGCATTTAGTAATGTTATTGATTCTAATTAATTATGTAACACTTGATAAGTTACATCAACTAGTAATGTGATTGTCTGAATTTGAACGATGTAAGAATCCAATAACAATTGCTCTAAATTAGGTTTGTCCAAGAAAGAAAACTAGAGGTGGAAAAGGTTGTTTGAATTTATTGATATGGTGGTCAGAAGGAGGGAGATTGAGGTTGAGAGTGAAGACAGACGGAGGTTTCCGCAATTTACTCTAGCTGGGCAGAGATGTTAGCCATGGAAGAAAAGGAGGTGGTTATGTATTTCTTTGAATGTTAAATGTCATGTCATCTCACAGATGTTGTCTATGTGGCGTCTATGTGAACATGAAATATGTCACATCACCTTATATTTGGTTATTTTATACATGCTAACCTATTAATAAAGGTTTTCTTCCCTTTATTAATATGTCATTATTGAGTTTATACCCTTATAATGACAAAAACTAACTCATGGATCTCATAATTTTTTTACAAAACTTCGTTGGATTATAGTGATAATAACCGATAAACCATATAATCCAAAATCTAGAATATACATTAGACTGAATATATGCTTTCATTAAAACTTAACAATCGAAGATGCTACAAAGTTTACACCTTGAGAAAAAACACCAATCGTCATTAGGTACAACTAGGCCTGACAATCGTGTCGTGTTCGGGTTGGCGTGTCGCGGGTTGACGGGTCAAAATATGTCAACCCAAACACTACCCATTTAAATATACAGGTAATGAGTTGGCGGGTCACGGGTTGGCGGGTTTGGAACATAAACTCATATATGACCCACCAACCCATTTATTTATACGAGTTCACAATTTGGCAGGTTCATGGGTCAGATTTGGGTTCGTGGGTCCGAATTTTAGACATTTAAGTTTTAAACATCCAAATGAAAAGTAAAAACATTCATAGAAACATGTTACAGACTTATCCTTATAGGTTACGACTTACGACCTTAGACCATCCACCACGAGTCAAAATGTTAAAATAGTCAAATGGTCTATGAATCAATGATATATATTATATAATACTTATAGGTTATTTTTTGAGAAACACATATATGACCCGTTTAATAAACGAGTTGGCGGGTTGAAAAACTCAACCCAAACCTATTTATTTCGTGTCGTGTCGCGGGTCGTGTCGAGTATTGTCAGCCTTAGGTACAACACATTAGTTTTTAAATTGGATGGAAAATGTAACAAATGAAAATAAGACCAAAGTTGTAGATTAATGAATAGTCCAGGGAAAGTATTGTAATTTACCAACTGTTAAACAACTGGACATTAATTAATTAATTAAATTAAATATAATCGTAGGCAGCAGCACACCTTGACTATTCTTATTTTCAGTTTCATGATACAGCAGGTTTCTACAACAATCGCTACGGAATCTTTTGCAGAATCATTTCTTCAAAACTTTGGTAAGGTTCGTGAAATTCAACACTGGATTGAATTTCGATTCGATTCTTTCACTTACGATGAATGAGGAATTCTTAGTTGATTAATTGCTAATAAATTTGCTTTACCAAAAAGTGCTTGTTTTAATTGAATTCAACTTTATTATCTATCGTAGTGAATTCCGCATCTGGTTTTTGTTTCCGCATTGGAGATGCAATGTTACGTCGAATTTAAGTTATCCGTGTAAAAAATGCCATTGATTTGCCAAAATATGTTATGATCACTATTCTAGTATAACTGTATCATTGCGTGTTTTTTTACGAAGATAGGTTTTCAAGCAGATTTTGTTTTATTACTTAAAGTTCGTGGTATCTGAATCTTCGTACTGATTATGGCAAGCCTTTGACTTGGCATTTTGTTGAGTTTATGCTTGTGTCTGTATTCACAAGAATATAGGAGCAATGGAATCGGTCAAAAGTGCAGGCGGCCTGTGTGCTTGATTGTTAGCATCAATGGTTTCTGCTATAAACAGGCTATTATTGTTGAACCAATCGGTATAACTAGTTAAGATGAAAAGATTTTGCAAATGATAATCATTGAGAGAACACTCTTCAGACAAATTTAGATTCCATTTTTTACTTTGTGGTCTCAAATGGATTTAGATTTTAACTCAAAAGAACTTTTTTGATATTAATCAATTTAAAAGATACTGCAGTATAGAAGACTCTGAGCAGAAACAACTAAAACTTTATGTAATTATCCAAATTGAAAAGTAAGATTTGAATCAAAATAAAAAGAGGACTATGATTTTGAAACAAACACAGTATCTTACATCAAAATGAAATTAATGCAGGATCTGATGCTACGCATATTTGCTGAGTTTGTGGACATTACATTTAATCTTTTTATCCATGTTTTCTCTCAGGGAAATGACAGCAAATAATCATGATGCTGATAGAGAAGCTTCTGATGCTAGTATTATCAAGGTACATGGATAATAATGCTCTTATTCTGATATTTTATTCATTTTCAGGCCTCTCTTGTTTCTATATATTTGTAAAATTTATTATGATCTTTTTAATCAAAAAGAAATCTGTCTCCAGGATAAGGTTGATCCAGCAAAACCTGCATCTCTTACATGGAAGAGGAAACTAAACACTAAGGAAACTCCCCTTTCAGAGTTTGGTTTAAAGTTCAAAGAAGTAATCCATCTGGTATGTATGTTATATATCAAGTAATACAATTTGTTTACATATCATCTTTTTTAATTGTTTTCTTCCTTTGCATAGGCTCCAATGGGATATCGGTTATGGCGTTGGATACGAGAAGATGCTGCAAAGGGAAATGGAAATGTACTTCTCTTAATTCATATCAATATTTCTTTGATAAGCATTTTAATCATGACAATTCACTAAGTTATATTACTATGTTGTTTCAGGGAACTATTGTTGATCCTTTCAAGAAACACTACTATTCTTCTTGTAATGGTGTTCCTTTAGGTGGTATTGGGTAAGCTTATTTAAACTTTTTGTATGATAAATTGATAATCACAACTCTTTCCTTTGGTCATTTTATTTGAAAGAACAAATCTGGCAGTGCAGGTAGCATTGGAAGGACATATAAAGGCGAATTTTTGCGTTGGCAACTCTTTCCTAAATTATGTGAAGATAAACCAGTTTTAGCAAATCAATTTTCTGTAAGTTTTTTCTTCTTTTTTACAGATATATTCATCACTGTAATATTTGTAAATGATATCTTATGTACTTTATGACATTGTGCAGATGTTTGTCTCACGACCAAATGGAAAGAAGTATTCGACTGTCCTCTGCCCACCAAACCAAGAGATGCTGAAGTAAGAAGCTTTCCATTAAACTTTTTTAAAACAATTCCCTACAAGAAAAAAAAAGTAATATTTGATAGAAAGTTGAAAGAATTATTAATGAAAATGAAAATGAAACTGAAAATAATGTGAAATTAACAGAGACAGTTCGGTTGATGGGATTGGATCTTGGGACTGGAATTTCAGTGGAGAGAAATCTACATATCATGCATTATACCCAAGGGCTTGGACAGTTTATGATGGTAATTCTCATATTTCTAATTCCCAAGGTTGACTACTGGTCTAAGTTTGACTTTTTTTTTTGTGTCATCATTGACCAACCCTTTTTCTCTTATGTAGGTGAACCTGATCCTGACCTCAAAATAGTTTGTCGTCAGATTTCCCCAATTATCCCTCATAATTATAAAGAAAGCAGCCTTCCTGTAGCAGTATTTACTTACACGGTATGATTATGTCTCTTAAACCCCATTGACAAATGACATGACATGACACAACTTGTACTGCTTTTGGTCTGACATTACTGAGACTGATGTCAATGTGACAAATATTGCGATTTTTGTCCCATCCAAAAAGTGTAACATGATGTCACAGCGAGTCACTCTCAATCTCTCCTCTGTACAAAAGACACGAATGCCCTCCTATCATGTCCTGTGTAACATAACATACATTAAAAAGCTTCTATTTAGATAACATTGATCTTTATCATTGGCTGTAATCTTGTTTAGCTATCAAACACTGGGAAGACTGCTGCAGATGTCACTTTGTTATTTACATGGGAGGTAAGTTTTCATCATTTTAGGTATTTCAGAAAAACAAAATAAGTAAAAGTTGATATTCTCACTTATTTTAGAATTCTGTTGGTGGATCCTCTGGATTATCTGGTCATCATTCCAATTCAAAAATGGCGTAAGGATGTTTACATGTTAACCTCAGATTGTACATCCATATTGGGTTTCAGGATTATTAATTATATACTTTGTCATAAATGTTAAAAATATTGTTATCAGGGTGAAAGATGGCGTTCATGGAGTACTCCTACATCACTCGTAAATTCTTGTCTCCTTTATTTATTACTTCATTAATAATTAATCATGTGTCGTTCCATTTGTGCCATATGCAAGAAATAGCAAAATACTTTCATTTATTTTAATTACAGGAGTGCAGATGGGCAACCCCCTGTAACATTTGCTATTGCAGCACAAGAAACAAACCATGTTCGCGTTTCAGAGTGTCCATCCTTTATAATATCTGGAAACTCCAAGGGTCTCACAGCAAAAGACATGTGGAATGAAATTAAAAAGGTTGGTTATATACAAGAAATAGCAATTTAATTTCATTTAATTGTTTTTTACAACATCCTACTTTCGTTTACTGTACTTTCAGTTTTATTCTTATGAAGGCATCTGCCAAATTATAGCACTGTACTTACGATTTTTGTCTAATTAAGACATTGTACTTTGAAAAATCTGACCAATTATACGAATGAAATTGCTATAGTGGGATAGTTTTTTCAAAGTGCAATGTTGTAGTAGGTGATAATGAAAATAAGATGCTATAATAAAAAGATAAATGGAAGTAGATTGCCATTTCTTACATTTAGCCTTAATTTTTATGATTCAGAATGGTTCTTTTGATCACCTTGATTCCTCTCAACTACCAATGGTTTCAGAAGCAAAGTCATGTATAGGTGCGGCTATTGCAGCTTCTGTGACCATACCATCTCAGGCTGTGCGGACTGTTACCTTCTCATTGGCGTGGGACTGCCCGGAAGTTGTCTTTCCAACCAGGACTTACCATAGGTGACTCACCAAACATTTTCTTTTCTCAAACTTTATTATATATCAAAAGGGCTAAATTCAAGAAATAGCAACATACTTTCATATATTGGTTTATTATATTTATAGTATCCTACTTTCATTTCGTCCTATTACATGATCCTACTTTGAAAATCAACCAAATTATCACAATCTCAACCAAATACAATGCAGTTTTCACAGCTATACTTTTGTAGACTTTTTAAAGTGCAATGTCCTAATAAGAATAATTCTGGAAGTGGAATCCTATAGGTAGGTAGATAGTTCAATATACAATGCCTTAATAAAAAGAATTGAAAATATGTTGTAGTACAAAAAAATCAAAGTAGGATGCTAATGCTTTGATAAACAAACAAATGAAAGTACATTGCTATATCTTGCATTTTAGCGTTATATGAAAGCTTCTTACAAGGGATGTTTTGTGACAGGCGTTACACCAAATTTTATGGTAGTCATGGGGACGCAGCTGAAAAAATCGCACATGATGCTATTCTTGGTGATGCCTTCTTATCTATTTTAGTATTTTAAAGTACATTGTTGTTCCAAGAAAGTTGTTTTTATATATTATTAACAATTTCAATTATTGATTTTTTATGAAATTTAGAACATGGTAATTGGGAGGCCCAGATAGAAGCATGGCAACAGCCTATCCTTGAAGACAAGAGGCTTCCTGAATGGTAATCCAAAACCTCTAATTTAATTTTCTTTCTTTTCACTGCCCTTACTAATCTCTAATCCTATTGCCTTTCTTCAGGTACCCAATCACTCTTTTCAATGAATTATATTATCTCAACTCAGGGGGCACAATCTGGACAGGTAACCCTGATTTTTTTTTTTTTTATTATTTTTTTATCAAATGAAACCAGCTCAAGTTTATGTTCATAATCTATGTTTTTTTTTCCAGATGGACTACCTCCTGTACACAATTTATCAACCATTAATGGAAGACAGTTCTCAGTTGATAGATCTAACATGGACTCTCAAAGTAACGGTGATACTAATACAACTCATCATCAACACGACACTGCTGTTAACGTTCTTGAAAGAATGACGTCAGTACTCGAAGAAATCCACAACCCCACATCAAAAATCTCAGCATTCGGTACAAATCTTCTACAAAAAGGAGAAGAAAACATCGGGCAATTTCTGTATTACGAAGGAATAGAATACCACATGTGTAACACATACGACGTCCATTTCTACGCATCATTCGCCCTAATCATGCTTTTCCCCAAACTCGAACTCAGCCTCCAACGCGACTTCGCATCCGCCGTCATGATGCATGATCCCCGTAAAATGGATATTTTATCCGACGGGGCATCGGTCCCAAAAAAAGCCCTAGGTGCTGTCCCACATGATATCGGAATGATCGATCCTTGGTTTGATGTTAACTTCTATAACCTCTACAATACAGACCAATGGAAAGATCTAAACCCTAAATTTGTCCTCCAAGCCTACAGAGACGTGGTGGCTACCGGAGATAAGAATTTTGCGAAAGCTGTTTGGCCTTCGGTTTATATTGCAATGGCGTACATGGAGCAATTTGATAAGGATGGAGATGGGATGGTTGAAAACGAAGGGTTTCCTGATCAGACGTATGACACGTGGTCGGTATCGGGTGTTAGTGCGTATTCCGGTGGGCTGTGGGTGGCGGCGTTGCAGGCGGCGTCTGCTATGGCAGGTGTAGTTGGTGATACGGGTTGTGAGGAGTATTTTTGGGCCAAGTTTATGAAAGCGAGGAGTGTGTATGATAAGTTGTGGAATGGTTCTTATTTTAACTATGATGATAGTAAAGGGAGGGCAAGTTCGTCCATTCAAGCTGATCAATTGGCGGGTCAATGGTATGCTAGAGCATGTGGGCTTTCTCCGATTGTTGATGAAGAAAAGGCGAAAAGTGCATTAGGGAAGGTTTACAATTTCAATGTATTGAAAGTGAAGAATGGGAAACGTGGTGCTATTAATGGGATGCTACCCACTGGTGAACCTGATATGTCGTGTATGCAATCAAGGGAAATTTGGACAGGAGTTACTTATGGAGTTGCTGCAGGTATGATTCATGAAGACATGATCGACACTGCTTTCCACACTGCAAGTGGAGTATATGAGACCGCTTGGTCTGAAGAGGGATGCGGGTAAGTATACTTAATAGCAACCTACTTTCTTTCATTTGTTTTTTATAGTATCGTACTTTTGTTTCTTTCCATAAAATCAATGTTATCCAAATACAAAGCAATTTCCATCACTATAGTTGGGTAATCTTTCAAGAAAGCACAATGCTATAATTAGGTAGATTTATCAATGTACAATGCGTTGATAAGCAACAAATTTTAATCTGCACCTCGTGACTGCTTTTTTTGCAGCTATTCTTTTCAAACCCCTGAAGCTTGGAATACTGATGGGCACTACAGATCTATAACATACATGCGGCCTTTAGCAATATGGGCTATGCAATGGGCCCTGACACAACCCAAAAGGCCCAATAAGGAAATGAAGCACGATTTAAAGCCTGAATCTCTCCTGAGGCAACATGCCGGGTATACAAAAGTGGCTCGTTTACTAAAGCTGCCAAAGGAGCAAGACACAAGAAGCATCTTGCAAATAATTTTCGACTACACTTGCAAAAAGATGAGCTCTTAACATTTTCAGTCAAAGTGCTTTGTATTGATAACTGTGTCTTCAGAAAACCTCAATTTATTACATACTTGAAACTATGTGCATAAATCCACCACATGTTTATATGAAAGTACAGTTACCATTTGTTGATGTATATGGTTTGTTTGATGGATATGTCATGGAATCTCTTATGAAAGTACGTTATTGAGTTTAGATCAAGTAACAAAGTAAACGAAGAAACTCAAGAATGATAATTTTTCGTTTTGATAGAAGGGGAATATCTTTTGTATTTTGAAAGTTAAAAACTCAAAACACAAATTTTTTGTTAAATTAATCCTTTTTTTTTTAATTTGTAAGTTTTTTTTCTATAGATAGATAAAGGGTGATTGCATTGCCACCCCCTCTTAGCTAAGGGCATGGGTATGGGGTAGTGGCGGATCAACGAAATCTAAATGGGTCCATTATTGATAAAAAAAATACATACAAGTATAAAATTGTGAAATTTAAAAAAAAATGGGTATTTCATTATATATATATATATATATATATATATATATATATATATATATATATATATATATATATATATATATATATATATATATATATATATAAAGTTAGGTTCAAATGTTTTCACTATCTATTGTGTGCATGTATGATTGATTCTGGACCAATCATTTTAGTTATTTTAAAAAAATAATTAATGCATATTAAATGCTGAAGATGTAACTAATATCCATTATATCTTCAACATGTAATATGCATTAATTACTTTCTTAAAATAACTAAAATGATTGGTCCAGAATCAATATTACATACACACAAAAGATAATGAAAACAAAATAATCTAACCCTATATATATATATATATATATATATATATATATATATATATATATATATATATGATGTAAAAGTGGGTGTCAAAGAGAGGCTTTTTACTAAAAAATCAATTCTTTTAAAGGCTTTATAGTACAAAAAATGGTGGGACCTACCTCTAAGTGGGGCCATGCACCCCACTTAAAGTGGTTGCCTCCGCCACTCTTTGCAACCAACTAAGAGCATATTCTGGTAAGGAGTTGGTTGTCTTCGACTTTTTTTCTTGGTGAAGTTCTGCACACCAACGGCTAGAATAGGCTTAAAAAGAGAGAAATTTTGTTATTTGTTGATTCAAGAGGTGCCCATCTTTTGTGAAGTGGAGCCAATTACTTATTTAATATCAATAGATGCAAAAAAATTATATATATTTAATAGGTGTAGTCACTCCAAGTGGTGTCATACACTCCCTACCCAAAGGGTAGCTCCACCACTGGTATATGGGGCATCTTCAATTGACATATCCAAGAGTGTCGCGCAAGACTTAACCACGTTAAGGGCTTCTTCCTCTGCCTTTAGTGTGACGATCCCTAACCTTGTTTCCGGATACAAGAGCTTAGGACGGGGGCGTGAGGGGCGATACCAACGGTAACATTTGTCGGTACCAAAGACCAAGACCCCCCCCCCCCTAATTTTAGGTATGTGTGCCAAGCCAATATGATTGTACCCATAACAATAACTTTTATTTGTTTTAAATTATCATTAAAAAAAAACTTTGTAAGTACTAATCTAAGCGTCTCATTTTTTAGAAAAAAAAATATGTCTCCTAATTTTCAACCAAATAAAACCTTTTACAAGTGCAAAATGGATTCATCAGATAATGCATATGTGCATATCACTCGCATCTTAGGGATGTTAACGAGACCAAATGAGGGCAAAAATAGCATCCTCCACCCCATAATTCTTCTATTTCCCCAACCCAGAATCCGACCTTGACCTTGGAATCCCTCGTTTACCGCCCCGAATTTCAAGACCACCTCGATCATGCCCATGTTTCCCTGTTTCCCTCCCCCCCCCCCCCCCCCCCCCCCCCCCCAAAAAAAAAAAAAAATCCCCGTTAACCCCGTTTGGCCCAGAATCCTTTGTTTAACCTTATTTACCTTATTTTTTCACCCCGCTTATTTCGTTAACCTTACATGAGTTATTAATATACAAAGCCTCATGACAACTGATGACTGGGCCGCAGCCCCAAGCAACGAAGTAAATCTGAAACCGAGTGTTACAAAGAGCTTTAGTAGTTAAGAAAAGTTAGGGTTTTATTGTTAGGCTTGATTTAGACGTGTAGAACCAAAAAGTTGGAAACTTTATGGTTTGGAGTGTCATTTAGGACTAGAACTGAGAGTTTGGCGAAGTGGATTAAAGGATTAAGTCCTTAAAAAGGGAGCTTGGTAAGACGTTGTCACACCCCCAAACCAGGACGGCGGAAACGTCCGGGGGAGGATGACTTCATGTATAGTATCATAACAATTGAATATGAATGAAACATAGCAACCAAACATCATACATTACAATATACCAACATTCATTGTTTTACAAATTGTACTTGTTTATCAATTACACAAAAATAACATAAAGTATGGTTGCTCAAAAGGTAGTAAAATAATCCAAATCCAAGGCTCGAGTACCTGCTCACTGAGTCCCTGAGAATACAAATTGTTTTGAAAAGCGTCAACATAGAATGTTGGTGAGTTCATAAGCATGTTTGTAGGAAAAACTTTGTAATATCGCCTCTTATAATAAGTTGTAAAACTCCAGAAAATCCAATATTTACTATAAAAGTAGTTTGTGAGTTTCGTTCCAAAACCGTGTATAATTGCATGCATGTCCTTTATTATCCTTTGTTTGTATTTGAAAAGAGTGTATCCCCAAAAAATCCTATATTTTCTGTATATAAAAGTGTTGTGGTCTTAAAACCCTAAGACCCGAGTGGTGAAATTAGTTTACAAAGTATACGGAACATAGTTTGGTGTTTTGTAAAAACTAGTAGAGTGTAAGTTCTTCGTAAATTCAAATAATGTTGTTATTCTCTATGTGTCTTTCCCTTGTAGAGTAATAATGAATATATCCATAAAATCCAACATTTTCTTAATAGAGAATTGTAGTCTTAAACCCTAAGACCATGATGAAAATGAATAGTGTACACACATTAGTATATAGTTTCATTTCTTTTAATAAAACTAACGAAGTAAAGCTTCTTGTAAACCAAAATAGTGCTGTTAATCCCTATGTGAGTCGCTATAACCATACTAATGACGAGAGCGCCTGGCTTGACATTTTTAAGATACTTGTCACCCTAGACCGGCCTAGTCTAGCTGTAACGAACAGCTCAGGTGTGAGGGTGTCAATTCGGTATAGATCTATACACAATTACCTCACTCTCCCTCCAAGAGACTCTGGTTATAACTAACAGGGTTTACCGCGTACGCTAGGTAGGCATGACTAAGTCACAAGAGCCTTAATAGGTTTACGTAAACTATGACTTCTCTTTCTTGTAAAACGACTTGAGTGTATCTAGTGTTATTGAAAATATTTATATAATCAAGTATATACGCGCATGCAAGTTATCATGTCTGGGTGTTTTCAAAAGGTTACAACCTTTAAACTTATATCTTAACACAAGTATAAGCACTTTTAGTATGTTAAAACAATTTTCTGGTTTTTGACTTTCATGTCCCTGTTTTTAGAAACATTATAGAAAAATCATCGTAAGTCGAATTTTGGATCCGTAAACTCTGGAAGTTTGGAAATTGAGTCTACTTTGTTCACAGTTTTTCTCATAATTTTTAATGGCCTTAAACCAGTGTGAAAATGTTCATATTCACAGGCTGGTCCGAGATTATTCCTGAAATGATAGACAGTTTTGTAAAAATCACCAAAAATTATAGAAAAATCGTATGAATGCGTGAGAGTAGTCATTAGAAAGGTATAAACCTGAACTACTTTCATGTAAACAATTTTGAAAAATATTACATTCAAGGTGGTTAAAACAGTTCGTAAGTGGACTATAACTTTTCTGTGGAAGGTTGGGGATTAAGTTTATGTTATACATGTTTGCACACAAGACTCATTTTTTCTACTTTTGGAGTGTATAACCCCATTTTTACAGTTTTCAAGCAATATATATGTTAACAACACTTATCTCATGATTTTTATAAGATCTATGTGATAAACTTCATGTTCAAGTAAAAACCCAAAAGTTAAACACACAACACAATGATCCATGCAATTATCCAATGGTTAACCAAAAATTTGACTTGTATCCCCCCCCCCCCCCCCCAAAGAGTATGAAAACATGAAAAATAGTGGTGTATGAAGCTCACCTTGGGAGTTTTTAGAGTTGTAGGCGAAGAAAGGAAGGATTTTTGAACCTAGCTTGTTCTTCTTGAAGGGATTCTTGAAGATTTGGGGTCTTCTAAGGAGTTATTACATAACAAAGAGTATAAATTAAGTGCTCTAAGTATAATCATGAAGAAAAACACCTAAGTTAAGTATGGACTTACCAAGTTTATTACTTTTGAAGAAGGATTCCTTGAAAGACACACACACACACTCACGAGTTTTAGGGAAAGACATGAGAGAAAATTGAGGGTTTGAGAGGAAATGAGATGGAAGAAGTGTTTGAAGTTTGGAAATGTGAAGTTTTTGTGTGTATGTTTATGGCCGAGAGGTAGAGAAGAGGGGGAAAGGGGGTAGGGGTTGACCTATGTGAGTGATGTGAGATGCATGGTTGTTTGTGGGACAAAAACTTTATTATTTGGTGTGCTATATTGAGGTGGCATCTCTTATTACACAAGCCATTTTCCCTTTCTCTCTTTTTTTTACAAATGGGCCACCCGATTAGGGGGGGGGGGGGGTTCTCGGCCCACATGATGGCCCAAAATGGTGAGCTTTGATTTGGATTGGTCCAAGAGAGTTTTCGGCCCACTTAAAAGGTATTCGGCCCAATTAAATCCATAAAGAGGGGTTATCGGTCTAACTGAGTCTCAAGTGTAGTTTTCGACCCAAATAGATTTTGGCCCATTATGGTCTAAGAATAAATTATTGCGGTCTAATAAGGCTCAGTAAGGGTTTTACGGCCCAAAAGACCAATTGGAAGGGCTGTCGGCCCATTAGGGCCTAATAAGAAGGTATTGGTCCATTAAGAGATTTGGATCGAGAGAGCTTAGGGTTAAGGCCCAAAGTTGAGTGGGCTTAGCTTATTGGGTTAAGTTTTGGGCTACACGAGAAAGTTTGACTTTAATAATACTTTTTGGATGTGTAGACTTGTATAGCATTGAATTTTGACTTATACCAAAAGTAGGGTTACAAAATTACACAAAGAAATTTTCTTGTACGAGGATAGAAAATATAACCCTAATTTTGCTGGTTGTGATAGACGTCGTGTACGCTGGGTGTACGCCGGAGAGAGCTCCGATCTAGATCGTGAGTATGTAGGGCATATGTGCCGAGTATGCTGGGTGTACTCGGTTTGAGTTGACTTTTTGACCGTTGGCTTTGACCAAGTTTGAACTGAGGGAATTTTGGGTATTTTGGATTTTATTTGAGAGTTGGTCACTTTTGATGGATACGTGACGGCTAAAGTTGAGATTCGAAGTAGGGACCTTATCGGCTATTGTTTAGATTGGCAGGTGAGTTTTCCTCATTGTACTTATGGGTTGAAGGCACCAAGGTCTACCCATTGGATTGATATCCCGATTACCGTATGATGTTATGTTGTTATGATTCATTAGATCCATATGATTATATGTAGTTGTCGGCTTAGTGTTCATGTTTGTTTGTTGCATATGTTGACATGTTGGTTTGGGTTGAGGCGGTCCTACTTTGTGTTGTAGGCCAAGACACCCAGGGATGACTAAATAGGCTATAGGCCCTGTGAGGCGGTCCAGTCAGGTCGGCGACTCATAGAGCGGCAGATAAGCTTTAGGCCCTGTGATGCGGTCCAGTCAGGCAGGCTGCTCGTGGAGCGGTCCAGCTATCTTGTAGTCCCTACGAGGCGGTCCAGTCAGGCTAGATGCTCATGTTTGCATACTTGTTTGTTATGTTTATGTTTTGGTACTTTGGGGGAACTCACTAAGCGTTGGCTTGTAATTTTATTTTTTTTGTTTCAGGTACTTCAGAGGACCGTGGCAAGGCGAAGGCGTAACCGTACACATCCTTGGCTTTATGATTGATTAGATTTTGGGAGACTCTGTTTTTTAATAATGTTTTGAAAACAATGATTATGTAAACATTTCTTTCCGTAAATGGGTTGTTTTAAAAAGTTTAAATTTATTGTGATTTTTTTAAGATGTTACAAAATATGTCCATGAATTAATAAATCATACATTATGATGTATTATGATACTTGACATTGAAAATAATTATGTTCATAAAATAAATAATTTCCAGTAATTATTATTTATCAAGAAACAAATTCTTATAAATAAATTATTTGCAAAATTTTTGTTAGTGTGACCCTTTAGGATGATATATTATTACCAATGTCATTCTAATAATGATTTTTGAGCATATATATATTTCAACTACGTGGATCTATGTCGTTAATTTCCACCGGTGATTGTAGAAATCAACATGGTGTGCTTTGTCGTCCAATTTCCTTACTTATATCAATGTTTTCTTCATGTCCGGATTGTACTTGACATTCTGCAAAGTACACATTGAAATCAAATATGTTTTGAGGATAAGATCCCCAACTCCGATGATATCTAAGCTCTTGTTGTCTGTAAGTCATACCTTTCCATTTTAATGCTTGAAATTATGCATCACTTCTCTACAATGACTTTCATGGAACGAAGCACCTAAATCTACAACCCAAGAATCAATCAGACTCTCTACAGTCTACATAATAAATAAGTGAATTGGCGAAATATTTTGCCATATTTACTTCTATCCTCGCCTTCTCGTCCTAAGGTTTTGGGAATTGAACGGAAGTGTCCACTTTCTTTTCAATTCCAACAAGTAATGTCCTTTCTACCTTTTGACTACCCTCTCCTCTTTGACTTTGATATTCCTCTACTAATACCTCCTTATTTATACTTTTCTTCTCCTTTCTTTGGTACTCATCATACTACAGGAGTACTCCCGTACATTCTTCCTTCGAATATCCTCATGGAGGATCGAGATTTTTTTCGATTATTTCCTACGCATTGAATAGAAATGTGTGGTATATCAGATAATAAGATCAAGGCTTCACATATATCATAAATGTATTTGAAAATGAGTTTCGTTGTCCCAAATGAACTTCTCAATGATGTGACTATTCCTTAACAACTTTGAGGAAGCGAAGATAATAACAACATGTGTAATTTATCTTTGAATCTAATATCAACATATATTAGTTATTATTATTATTTCTTATTTAAAATCATTCACATGATGTGTCTCGTAGCCACCTTTTTTTCATCTTCATATTCACTAAATATATTATCAAGAAAACCTTGTTTGTTGCATAGGTCTTCTTATACATGTTACACGACGTCTTAATCAATCTATATATTGTTTTCTGTTGATAATGTTGTATGCAACACTTCATGTCTTCAGGTTTCTTCAACTCAAGGGTAGATGTAATGTAATATCCTGACTCCCAAGTACAAGTTTTAAGCATATGATGACCTATTTATAGGCCTACTCGACAAGTTGGTTGCCCCCAACTCGTTGTGTAGAGGCGGGTTAGCCTACGTGGATTATTGGATCTACTCGACGATTCCGAGGACCCGAACTCGACGAGTAGGAGCTGGGAGATGAAACCCTAATTTTTAGGGTTTGCACCCTATTTAAAGGACCTTAATTCCCTTCTAATAGTTTCATTTTATTTACTTCTTTTTATAGTTTATTTTAGCACATTCCATCTCATTTTAGTTAATCTTCATACATATTTTCTCTTTTTGTTATTTTTTTCTCCTTTACCGGGTGCTTTCCAGTCTTTTGAGCTTATTTGCAGGATTTATCGAAGACTATTTGTTATTGGAAGTGTGGAAGGAGTGTGGGACTATTGGGGGCTTGCAACTTGTTCGTGGACTTGAAGTGTGGTGATTGGGCTCGGTGTCAGTACAAGCGGGATGCGCGTTAGATTTAATTTTGGACGAGGACTCGAGTTGAGGAGGATTAAAGAAGCATTAGACCATCATTGGAGGCTTTGGAATAACATAATTGGGCTAAAAAGAGTTGTGCATGTGGGCTGAAGATGAATGAGAAAATTTGGGTTGGATTGTATTTTAAATGGGCCAAGGCATGCTATCAGCAAGACCCACATGGTCCGCATGGATCAACAAACGGTCCGCGTGGATCGTGTTGAAGTGAATCTGGGTTTTGACTTGTTGACTCTATTTTGAGAAGGTTGGTGGATAGCTTTTGGGGAACTTTTGAATCTAGAAATAAGCACTCTTTACTGGAGATTTGAGGGGATTTTTCATTATGGAGACTTGAAGAAACAAACACTTTTGCTCTCTAGAAGATTGGAAGATTTAGAAGCTTGGAGCAATTTTTCTTTCAACTTGCATCTTGAACAATGTTTGGTATCACTAATCTACTTTGCATTTTTTTTTCAATTTGGCCATGCTTGGCTAGACTCATATTTGGTTGACTTGGATGTAATTGCTTGAATGTTTTGGTTATTTTGAAGAACTCCATGAACTTGTGTTGAATATCTATGATTATATTTTCTATGAAAACTTCCTTCATGTTTATATATCTCTAGTCATGAATATGGATATGTGAATGTTATTTTTTTTGGTTAAATTCTTGGCTAAGTAATGGGTCTTCAATTTAACAAGCAACAATTAGTTTAAATGTTTGTTTTCATTTCATTTAGACTAAGAAAATACTTTCTCCATAGTTGTAATGAAAGCAATAGATTACTCTTTGGATTTGGTGACTCTAAAAACCTAATGCTAATTGATTTTCACAAAATTACATGCTTCATTATTTTTGTGACTTCGATTTAGGAAATGTGCTATGAGCTTCTCTAGTCATTACACAAAAGAAGATTCGAGGCAAGTTATGCTTATATATTGCTATAGCCAAGTTAGATTATAAACACAAGTATTGCACCTTGGTATTCTCATGATTATTTAACCAAATGTTCAAGTGACAAAAGTCAAAAGTCAACCATCTTTATCTTATTGATTTTACATCAAACTTTGCTTTTGTTGAATTGTGTTTTTAAATCTTAGTGTAATTCTAGTTTTCTTTTAAACATATCAAAAGATCAAAATCCCCAATTTTATTTTATTTTAGTTTTACAAGTATTTGTACAACAAGATTATCATAGAGTTATAAAATTGAACCAATCTCCATGGATACGATCCCTTTACCACTATACACTATTTTAGTGTGTAATATTTAGAGTATTTATTTTGTTGGCCTCGACAACCACCACCTTCCACCAGTCCTTTACCACCCCCTAGACGGCTGAGAGAAACCCTAATTGATATTACCTTGTTCTTGAGTGTTTGTGAGGATTAAAGAGTGATTTTGGTGCATTTTGTGAAGGAGGTGTGATGTATAAGAAGCATGGGGCAGATAGGAGCTTGTGGATCTGACTCTACTTCATCTTGGCATCATTTTGAAGGTATCAAGTCGATACCTTGGCTTATCCTTAGCTAAATCTCTTCATGTTTGGGTTTAGGGCTATCTTTAGCACATTTGGGAGTCATTTCGAGTATTGGGGCAAGATCTGAAGTTGTAACTTCAGATTTGAACTCCCTTTGGTCCATATAGCTATAAAGTTATGAGATTTGGCAAGCTAAGGTCCTTCCTTTAGGGTTAAACCTTCCCTTTCACTTGGTTTTGACATTTAGGACCATGCATGCATGTAAAGTTTGCAAATTTACATGGAAACCATGCCCAAGGAGGTTAGATCTGAATTTTGGGACTTTAGGGTGGCTTAAAAACGTCTATATGAGAAAAAGACTGAAGGGACTCGACGAGTACATAAGTCAACTCGACGAGTTGAAAAAGGGCTTCCCGTTTTTGGTTTCTACATGGACTCGGCGAGTCTGTAAGACGACTCGAC
Organism: Lactuca sativa; assembly: GCF_002870075.4. NCBI lineage: Eukaryota > Viridiplantae > Streptophyta > Magnoliopsida > Asterales > Asteraceae > Lactuca > Lactuca sativa. The sequence continues at coordinate 135,235,157 of NC_056629.2, forward strand.
GAGTCAGTTAAGGTTCTCCCGACATTGGACACGTATGGACTCGACGAGTTTTCAAGAAACTCGGCGAGTCAACTGGGTATTTAAAGATTTCTCGAGTTTAGGAAGGACTCGACGAGTTAGTAAGCTGCATTCAATGAGTTGGGTCAACATGAACTGTTAACTTTGACTTTGACCAAGGGTTGACCAGTTTGACTTCGGGGGGGGGGGGGGGGGGTATTTTAGTAAATTGGAAATTTATGGAAGTGGTCTTATGGTAAATATAGGTGGCGGAGTTCGTGGCTGTGATTCGAGAGTTGAGCTTATCACTTCAGTTCGACATTTGTGAGGTGAGTTTTCCTCACTATACTTAAGGGTCTAAGGCACTAGGTGTCACACCCCAAAACCATGAACGGTGGAAACGTTCTGGGGCGGAGGACGTCATGTACAGTATCACAACAATGAAAAATAGTAAACAAGCAACAACATCATCCATTGCATTAATTATATAATTTTAATACAAGTGTGTTCCGTCAAATTATAATAAACACTAAAGTATAAATCAAAATGAAAGATGAGTCTTGAACGAACTCCATCTTCTCTAAAACTTGCATCTATACCTGTCTACGGTTGACCTGAGGATACAAGTTATTTTGAAAGAGAGTATCAACTTTAAAGCTGGTGAGATCATAAGTATTTTAGTGTCTTAATTTGTATGTAAGTATTTGTACGTATATGAAATGTATGCATTTGTATGTATGCGAAATGTAAGTATGAAAACGTTTTGAACATCCTAGAAAGCCCTATGCTTCCTACTGAGGGGTAGCCTTCTACCAAGGCATCTAGTATATGCGTTTGTGTCTCTTGTAAGAGTGTGTATTTTCCTAAATCTGACTATCATTAACCAAAAATATATTTTCTACATTACCGTGTATCGTGTGAATATTCATGAAGTGGATGTAAGGGGAAAATATTATCGTACCGTAGTATTTGTAATAAGTGACTACCGTGGTACTAACTACCTTAAAACAAAAGGTGTTCAAAGTAACATGTGATCGACCTGTATCCTGCTACTGACTCTAGTAAAACAACGATGTAAGACGCCGTAAGAAATGACATTTGGCACCCGTAGACTTGCAAGTCCCACTGTAGCGATCAGCAAGGTGTAGGATAGTCAATCCATTATAGATCTATACGCAAAATCATACGCTCCCCAATTGAGGAGATTCGGGATACAAGAGTGGTCATGGCAGGAAGTGCCATGACCCGCTCAATGGTTCACATAACTGCATGAATTTATATGCAATGAATGTCCTAGCTGAAAGTGTAATCTTTCCCTGTCTAGCCTGTATGTACTGAAATGTTCTGCGCGTGCTAGCTGTAATGTATGTTCTCTCTATCTAGCATGTATAGTAATGTATTGTGTGTACTAGCTGTAATGTATGTTTTCTCTATCTAGCAAGTATTGACTCATGAATGAACTGACTCATTGTATGATATCGCGTTCTAGTAATAGTTCTAGTATCTTCCTAAACTACCCATATGGTAGCTTACTAGTAATGTAACTGGTACGTATGAACATGGAAGTATACCCTTGCTACCCAAGGGTACTGAATGAACTGGAAGAACCTTTATGACTATATATGTACACATGATATATAACTAATATTTAAACGACCTTCGGATGGGTACCCGATATCCCACCAGACCACATCTCAAGCGCGAAAAGGAAATAGGGCGGGCAGGCCTTCCTAAGCCTTTTAAACATTGCTTATATAACTATACATACGTAGACATGCAATTGATAATATGAAAGCATAACATAAGTTTTGTAAAACCTTTGAACATGATTACTATCTAAGAAAAGATCGAATTGATGTCAATCTATAAAACGGGTTGAAAGCATGTGTTTGATAAAACAGTTTAAGTATAAAGAAACATTTGTTTGAAACACAATTGTAAATGAGTTTGAAATGAAACATACAGAGTAAAATGAACAGTTTAATAAGGAGTTTTAAACATAAAAAATGTTTATGAAAATCATTTGAAGGAAACTGTTTGGTAAAACGGCTAATGAGTAGTAAATCATTTGAATGCTGCTTATTAATCACATGTGATTGATATAATAACTAGCATGATTCTACTTGTATCCCCCCATAAAGCATTTAAAAACATTTAAAACATTGATTAAGGGGTATGAACTCACCTGCAGTGAGTGGTATGAATGAACTGAAGACGTAGGATTGCTAGGTGTCCAGTGAAGTCTTGAACACACTCTATGATCCTAGTTAACATATAATATCACATATATGTAACAAATTAGTCTATAAACAACTAATAAACAAAGTCAAGACACCCTAGGACATGCTAAACACCTTTAACAAGTGTTATTAGCCTCTAGGATTGCATCTAAGTGTTGTAGGGAAAAGCTAGTGGGTGTAGGGTTCAAGGAAAACTCCATAATGGAGTTCACGGCCCTAATGTCATCAACAAAGGAGTTTACGATCGTAAGCTCCTACTTACTTGACCATTTGTTGTTTTGAGGCTTTACAAGACCCTAAGAAGCATTTCTACTTAATGGCATGGTCTTTGGAAGAGTTTAGGGCATCCTATAACTCCTTTGAGGAGTTCACGGCCCTGGGACCAAACCCCTTGGAGATTATGACCGTAATCTCCCTTGGAAGGGTGTTTTTGGTGATTTCAAGTCCCTAATTCAACTAAGAACTAATCTAGGCTAGTGTCTAAGGCTTTAGGAGATTTTAAAGCTCACTTTGTCCCTTTTGTTTGGAGTTCACGACCCTGGAACTTCTTGGGCTGTGAACACCTTACTCTTGGTGTTCTAAGGGTGTTTTCTAGTCCTAAACACATTAGGGTACAAGTCTAAACGAGTTTCATTGCAAGAGGAAGGGGCTAGGGCACTCTTTGCCCCTTAAAGAAGGGTTTACGGTCCAAGATGTTCTTGGGCCATAAACTCTTAAATCTTGATGTTTTCTTATGATTTCTAGTGTATTAAGCACATAAGAAGCTTTATAATACCACTAGATAGAAGTACTCACTTTCTGGGACAATAAGCGTTAAAAAATGACTTTTTGATGGAAGATTATTTAGAAGGAGTAATCTTAACTCTGAAAGCACAGGACCCATACGCGTAACGAGGAAGTCACAATGTAACGCCCGTAGATCAGGGCTAGTCAATTTAGAGACGATAAGCGTTAAAAAATGACTTTTTGATGGAAGATTATTTAGGAGTAATCTTAACTAAGTTGTAGTATATGTCACAATGTGTCACACCCCAAAACCGGAACGGCGGAAACGTTCTGGGGTGGATGACGTCATGTCAAGTATCACAACATATGTAGTATAGTAATCAAAGTACAACAACCATTGCATTAATAGTAATAGTTTTACATAGTTTACATTGTATAGAATCATCAAAGTAATACAAGTAATAATATAAGTGCAGCTTGGTACTAAACTGTCTTCATCAAAAAGCTCCTGGGATGTACCTGTCTATGGCTGACCTGAGAATACAAGTTATTTGAAAAGCGAGTATCAGCATTTTTACAAATGCTGGTGAGTTCATAAGTATTTAGTGTCATTTTATACAAATAACTTTATATAAGTAGTAGGTTTTCAAGTATACAGTGGATTAGAGTCCTTTCCAGAAAATCCTATATTTTCTAATTAAAAAGCAGTCTTCTACCAAGACTGGTCAGAGTTATGTGGTAAAAAGTAAGTTTTACCTTAACACTATCATTATCAAAATACGGTGTTTAACTTTTAAAGAAAGTAGGAGAATATCAGGGAAAAATAACATATGCCTCAGCAGTGAGGACTGCTGACTAAGGCAAGGATATCATAGATTCCAGGAGAGTATCGAATGAATGGTACGCCTGGCTTAGTCTAACAAAAGGGAGACATAGACCCCAGATAATATCAAATGAAAGATACGTCTAGCAAGGCCTAAAGACAGTGAGAACAGACCCCAGACAGTATCAAATGAAAGATACAGCTAGTAAGGTCCAATACAGTGGAGACAGACCCTAGACAGTATCAAATGAAAGATACAGCTAGTAAGGTCCAATACAGTGGAGACAGACCCTAGGCAGTATCAAATGAAAGATACATCTAGTAAGGTCCAATACAGTGGAGACAGACCCTAGACAGTATCAAATGAAAGATACAGCTAATAAGGTCCAATACAGTGAATACTGTGTCCAATACAGTGAATACTGTGTCTAAAACCTGTTACCTTAAATCCATGAATTATAAGGTAACCCCGAGATACTAGTAACCATACTGATAGACACTAGAGAACTTGACTCCCTGCAAGCGTCGGTATGAATATGACATTTGTCACCCCTTGGCTTGGTAGGCCGTGGACTATAGCTAGCAGTCAGGGTGCGGGGGTGTCAATCCCGTATAGATCTATACACACAATGTCCGCTCTCCCTACAAGAGACTCTGGTTACCAACTTGACAACGGAGAAGGCCGTGTACTGAAGATGTATCTCGTGTAGTGAGATCTGATGTAAAATACTGGACTAACGATAGATACTCACAACTTAACTGACTAATGTAAACCTATATGTCTATGCTTGTATACATAATATATAACTAATGATCAAACGACCTTTCGACGGACATCCGATCCCACCAGACCACATCTCAACGAAGAAAAGGAAATAGGGAAAACAAGCCTTCCTAAGTCCTTCAAACATTATTTATATGCATCTATACAAGCACAGGCATACATCTAACTATGTTTAAGTGTTTAACAAGTGGAACGTATCGTGAAGTATAGCCGAATTGTGAAGTATAAGCGAATCGTGAAGTATAACCGAATCGTGAGGTATAACCGAATCGTGAGGTATAAGCGAATCGTGAGGTATAACCGAATCGTGAAGTTTAAGCGAATCGTGAGGTATAACCGAATCGTGAAGTATAGGCGATAACAGGGATAAGCATATCACGAAGTGAAAGCGTTATCAAGTAGGAATTTAAACTAAGTAGAAGTGAAGCAGCGGTATCTAACAAGTAAGAGTATAAAAACATGGAAGAAAACCTTGATGAAAACTTTGGAAAAACCTTTATACTTAAGAAAATCACAACTTGGTATTCTTTTGTAAAATAAGTTTGAAAACCTTTAGAAATCCTTTGGGAACCTTTCATAAACAAGTTTTAAAATGAAACCTTGATAAAACATTTTAAGTAAAAGCTGAACAAGTAACGACGTTTTAGAAAACTGTTTACAGTGTCATTCTCGGTAAAACAGTTAACAGTGTGGTAAATCCTTGTGCATGCGGGTTATCAATCACATGTGATTGATATGATAACTGGCATGTTTAACTTGTATTACCCCCCTATAAAACATGTAAAAACATTTAAAAGGTTCATTCAGGGGTATGAACTCACCTGATGTAAGTGGATCCGACGAAGGTGCCGGTTGGGTGCTCGGTGTCAAGTAAAGACTTGGACACACTTAGTGACCTATTAACATATGATAACATATGTTTACATACAATTAGTATATATAATACCAATTAAACAAGTATACGCATCCTAAAGTGCGGAAAACACTTTGATTAAGTGTTTGGGGTGTCCCGGGTAATATCTAAGGGTCTGTATGGCCTAGATAGGGAGTTTAGTCTTCAAGAGTAAACTCTATATAGAGTTGACGGCCCTAAGACTATGTCCCCATGAGTTTACGGCCATAAACTCATGGTGGGAGTGTTCTAGGATGCTAAATGACCTTATATCAATTGTGGAATTAGGCTAGGTCCAAATACAAAGTGTATGAATGGATTTAAGGAATCAAATGGACCATTTGAGGAGTTTACGGCCCTAAACTAGGAGTTTACGGCCGTAAGCTCCTATACACTCATTCTTTTGGTGTTTTAAGGTCTTAAATGGTAGAGGATAAAATCATATGCATTTTTCTAAGCCAATTGGGGAGTTTAGGGCACCATTTAACCCCAATATAGGAGTTTACGGCCTAGGTACCCTTTCATGAGGGGCTTACGGCCGTGAACTCCTTATGGAGTTGTTTTAATTATGTTTAAGGTCCCTAACTTGTTGGTGGTCAATTCTAGAATTTAATCTAAGGCTATAGGTGTGTTTAAGTGGCTTTTAAACACTCAAATATGAGTTTACTCCCCATGAAGAGGAGTTTTACGGCCCAAGCATATTATTGGGCAGTAAAGTCATGTTTACTCCCCAAAATGCTAGTTCAAGGTGTTCTAAGTGTGATTCCATAAGCCTACAAGTCATATCTAAGCCTTAGGGACAATTTGGAGGGGTTTTGGGGCTTAAAAACCCCATTAAATGGTGTTCACGGTCCAAGAGTGTTCTAGGGCCGTAAACACATGATTTTGTCCCTATTTTATGTTTTAAACACGAATTTGCATGCTAGATAAGCTATACAACAAGTTAGGATAGTTTACCTACTCGTTTGGGGCTCGAAACGGACGATTTTGGCTCGAAACTTAGTTGTAGAGAGAGAGAGTATAGAGAGAGAGAGAGAGTAAAAAGATGGAAATGGAGTTTACTCTCCCTTATATAGGGGTTGGAGTTGGGGCTCAGTGGAAATCTACCCGATACTGCCGTTAAACGGTGCTTTTTGGTCGCACCCGATTAAACGGTCAAATTTTGACTTAGTTGTAACTAAACATGTTTAAGGGCATTTTGTGGGTGTTTCTAATTTGTTTCAACCCTTACCAAGTCATTATAAAAGTCCTAAATTTATTAACCTCTTCCAAAAGGTTAACGGACGAATAAATAAAGCGAGGCTTATTAACGGAAGGAGGTTAAAAATGACGGAATAAATTTCGGGTTGTCACACAAGGATTCCGTACATATAGAGAACGCCGAAATCCGAGTTATAACGAAGAAGTTATGACCTGTCGAAGTTTCGCGACATAACCAGCACAACGTTGTGCGACGTAAAAAGTGAATTTACGATAAAATACTTTTTAGACTTAGTGATCTAAACGAAAGTTGTAGAGTTCGTTAAACTGAGAGCGTGCATAAAAAGAACGCCCAAATCTGACTTCGTATGAGGAAGTTATGATTTTTTGAAGTTTCTGCTTAGCAGTCTGCAACCCGAATAACCGATTTGAGATCGAGCGGTTTTTAGCCAAAACAATCTAAACGAGAATCGAAGATCTCGTTGATAGTAGTCCAACGGTAAAAAGACAGATGAAAACGGAAGTCGGATGAAAAAGTTATGAATTTATAATGGAGTTTTCCTGTCCAGACCTACTAAAAATAAAGTCAAAATTAGCCGACGGAGTCTAAACGAAAGTTGTAGAGCGTAATCTCACCTACGCGCGGATATAAAGAACGTCGAAAACAGAGCTCGTATGTGATAGTTATGAATTTTTGAAGATCGTGGCACGCATACCAAAGCTTATCCGAAGAGAGCCTGGGGATGCGAGGTACGCCCGGCGTACAAGGAGGTACACACCGCATACAAGCCGACACTGAGGTACGCCCTGCGTACGACATGGGTATGTGTAGCGTACTGCTGTTTTCCTCGGTCTAGAAGAGGCCACGTTCCTCCACCCGAAGTTCGCCACGTGGAAGCCTTATCCGAAGTACGCCCAGCGTAGGGACTCGGTACGCCTAGCGTAGTCCGAGGTCTCGATGCTATAAAAGGGCATGCGAGGCAGCCGATTTCTTTTGCCAAAATTCTTTCTTTCTCTCCCTAATTTCCTCGTTTTGCATGCAACTTATACCCCGAAGCCCCGATATTATTCCCGAGACCCGAAGCAAGTCCCGAAGCTCTGCTCGCGTGAAGCCCGGTTTTGGAGGAAAACATCCCGGTTTCATCGCAAAAGATTATTTCAAGAGACGAGGCGTTGTCCGATCATCTTCTAATCAAATGAGTGTATAGTTACTTTCTTCTAACACATAAATATGAAGTATTTGCTATGAAATATGTGCTATATGTTTATATATTGTGGTTTATTTGAGATGTTGGTGGAATGGATGAACTATATACGTTTTAATGAGTTAAATTGTATATGTATTTTGTAACTACCAATATGTTGGGTAGGACATGGGTAGATGAGATCCGTGAGTATGGATCAGATCAAGAGGTTAGTTTAGATCCGTGAGTAGGGATCAGATCAAGAGGCTAGTTTTAGATCCGTGAGTATGGATTAGACCAAGAGGTTAGTTTTAGATCCGAGAGTATGGATCAGGTAAAGAGATAAAACTTGTTATTAGTCTGAGAGTATGGATTAAGACTAAGTTAATTGTCCCTAGTCTGGGTGTATGGATTGAGCACAGTTATTGATCCGGGAGTATGGATCAGATCAGGATTAAGGTATAGTTAATTGTCCCTATTCCGGGGGTATGGATTAGGTACAATTCTTGATCCGGGAGTATGGATCAGATCAGGAGGTTAGATTTAGATCCGTGAGTATGGATCAGGTAGTTTTAGATCCGTGAGTATGGATTAGGTAGTTTTAGATCCGTAAGTATGGATCAGGTGAAAATGTTAATTTTAGATCCGTGAGTATGCATCGGGTGAAGATGATAGTTTTAGATCCGTGAGTAGGGATTAGGTAAAAAGGAAAATTTTAGATACGAGAGTTTAGATCGTGTTGTTGTGAGGATCGATGGGGTGGGATAAGAGTTGCTTGTATATAGTGAAATTGTACATGTTTGTAAGTTCTAATATATATATATATATATATATATATATATATATATATATATAACATTGTGGGTTGAAAACCCTATATGCTCACCAAGCTCCCAAGCCTGACCCACTCAGTTTTCTTTGTATTACAGGTAATGGCACAAGAGTATAAGTTGGTGGACTTGACGAGAGATTTTGGATAATAGACCAGTATTTGTAAATAACTGTTGTAAGGTCAAATTGTTCTGTTTATGCTTTTGGTCTGTATTGAACATGACATCCCGAGATTTTGTTATATAATGAAAATACGTTTCTGTAAAGAAATGCTTTGATAAATTCTTATCATATTTTTTTTTGGGAACAAATTCCGCAACTGTTTTCTTTAAAAGATTACTCTGATTTTAAAAACAAAGCATAAACAAATCGGTATTTCTGGCCGTGAAATTGTGGATGTCACACACAACCCCTAGGGTTTAGTTGGGAGATGGTTCCCTGTTATTTGTGTGGATTATCTGATATCTTACTGGTGTATTTTCAGAATGGTGCTGACGATGCGTTTTATGACTGGATCTGGATCGGGATCAGGGCAGGACGGTTAGGATGCCCCTACAATGCTTGAGACTATCGTCCAGGGTGGGCCAATGTTGATCGAGGATTGTTTCAGGGAGATCATCCGCGAGGAGGTGGTCGAGATTGTCCGGGGTCAGATTCTGGAGATGTTTGGGTCTATTAAGACCGCCATGATGGAGTATTTTGATGACATATATGCAACCTTAGCTGAGATGGCTGCCGCATCAGCTACAACAGCAGGGGGAGGAGCCAGTCGGGGTTTTCAGTAGCAGGACTTCGATAACACGAAGCCCCCGACTTTCGATGGGACTCAGGATCCAATCAGAGTCATGAGGTGGCTGTCTGACATGGAGGGATGTTTCTTCATGTGCTCATGTCCCGCTGACCAAAAGGTCAGATGTGCCTTGAACTTGTTGAGGTCCGGGGCAAATGACTGGTGGAGGTTGATGACTAGGTGGTACACAGATGACCAGAAAGCTGTTGTTACTTAGGAGCAGTTCAGAGATATGTTCCGTGCTTGCTACATTCCATGGGTCGAGCGCGAGCAGCTGTCGTAGGAGTTTATGGATCTGAGATAGGGTACAGAGTCGGTGATAGAGATCATCCGCATGTTTACTGAGAGGGCGATGTTTTTCCTGGAGTTTACTTCCGAGCAGGCCCAGATGACACGTTATCTGAGCATGCTCAAGACTGATATCCGTCAGTTTGTTGCTACCCAACGATGTGATACACTGCTAGAGTTACAGGAAGCCGCTAGGCGGCGTGAGTTGGAGATTGAGTTGCAATTACGAGAGCAAAGGCAGGCCTTGAAGCAGTTACAGCTTGCGCCGAAGCGGTCCTAGACCGCTGATACTAGGTCTGGAGGTCAGTGGGGCTGCACTTGTGGGAAGTGCGGGAAGGCCCATTCTGGGGTTTGCCGATCGGGGAGTGGGTGCCACAAATATGGAAAGCAAGTCCATATTGCCAGGGATTGCAGGCAGCAGACTCCAGCTCCCGGAGTCAGACTTTGTTATTATTGTGAGCAGGTGGGCCATATGAAGGCCCAATGTCCCCTCCTAGCCGCCAAGCCGGCACAGGCTCCAGCGTCGGCTACACTGAGGATTACTAACGGGAATCAGGGTAGAGCAGCACCCCCGAGGGCTTAGGGACGCGCCTTCCAGCTTACGGAAGAGGAGGCCAGGGCAGCACCAGGCATGGTTACTGGTATGTTTCTATCCCTTATCTTACTGATTATATATGTTTTATGCTTATATGGTTGTACCTGTGATTAGGTACGTTTTTAGTGAACTCCTTACCTACTATGGTATTATTTGACTCGGGGCGAGTCGGTCGTTTGTTTCCCAGTCTTTTAGTAGGGAGTTCGGATTTCCAGTAGGAGAGCTAGAGTGTCCGTTGCGAGTCTCTATCGCCAACGAACATGGGGTTTTCGCTTCTTCGGTCCATCGGGGTTGCGTATTGGAGATCTTTGGGGCATCTTCCCGATAGACATGATTCTGATTCCTATGGGGGATGTATGTGTGATTGTGGGGATGGACTGACTTATTCACTTCGGTGCCATGATCGACTGCGAGGGTCAGCAGGTGGTGGTTCGAACCCCAAGTGGGGGAGAACTAATTGTCTACGGAGAGGGAACCAGATTGGGATCAGGGTTTTGTTTGGCTACCAGGGCTTGGCAGTACATTCAGCAAGGGTGTGCGTGTTATCTATCATATGTGGTGGATATGCGGGTTAGGGATCAGGGTTCAGTATCAGAGGTTCCAGTGGTCAAAGAGTTTGCTGACGTGTTTCCAGAGGAGTAACCCGGAGTGCCTCCGGAGAGGCAGGTCGAGTTTAGGATCGACCTAGTGTCAGGTGCGTCCCCTATTGCCAAGGCACCGTACCGGTTGGCACCACCAGAGATGCAGGAAATGTCTTCACAAATACAGGAACTGTTGGGCAAGCAGTTCATTCGTCCGAGTAGTTCTCCATGGGGAGCGTTGATTCTCTTCGTCAGGAAGAATGATGGTTTGTACCGGATGTACATTAACTACTGGGAGTTGAACAAGTTGACGGCGAAGAACCGTTATTCACTCCCGAGGATAGATGATCTTTTTGATCAGTTACAGGGAGCATCTTGGTTCTCCAAGATAGACCTGAGGTCCAGGTACCATGAGGTCAGGGTTAGGGAGGAGAACGTGGAGAAGACCGTGTTCTGGACTCGTTATGGACCCTACGAGTTCATGGTGATGTCTTTTGGGTTCACCAATGCGCCAACAGTATTTATGGAACTAATGAATCAGGTCTACAGACCGATTCCTAATCGCTCGGTCATCGTGTTCATAGACGATATCTTGGTGTACTCCAAGACCCGAGAGCAGCATGAGGAGAATCTTCGGGAGCTAGTGGGAGTTTTGAGGCGAGAACGGCTGTATGCCAAGTTCTCAATGTGCGAGTTTTGGTTACGAGAGGTTCAGTTCCTTGGGCACCTCTTTAACCAGGAGGGGATTTTGGTCGATCCAACCAAAATCGAGGTGGTTATGCAATGGGAGGTTCCGAAGTCTTCCTCGGATATCAGGAGCTTTTTGGGATTGGCAGGGTACTACCGAAGATTCATACATGATTTATCCAATATTGCGGTACCCCTCACTCATCTGAAAAGGAAGGGGTGGATTTCCAGTGGGGCCCCAAGCAGCAAATGGCATTTGAGACCCTCCGACAGCAACTATGCGAGGCTCTAGTGTTGACTCTCCCGGAGGAAGTTGAGGATTTTGTGGTGTTTTGTGACGCATTCATCACAGGACTAGGAGCGGTCCTGATGCAGAGAGGACAGGTGATAGTGTGACAACCGTCAATTTTCAAGAAAGTCAAAGTCAACTAAAGTCAACAAGTCAAACCGGTCAACTCAATTTGCCATGAGTACTAGAGTTTACGTTATGTAACTTCTAAACAACTCTCTATTCTAATAAGAAATCATAAATCGAAAAGTGCGTACATTTAGATCTCCTTAACCTAAAACGGTGGTACGTGGAGAGCCAAACCAATAAAACAATGTTACATACCCATCGGAAGTATGCAAGATCCTTAAACAAGGCTTAACGGGGTTTACGGACCTTGCAGTGCGTAGCCGGACACTCAAAAAGGTCACCAATGAAACCTCTCTCTATTGTTTTCACTCCATCTCCAAGTATGTCAAATCTCTCCCAAATCTCTCTAAGTATGTGAAATCTCTCCCAAATCTCTCTTTGTATGAGAAATCTCTCCAAGAATGTCAAATCTCTCCCAAATCTCTCTTTATATGTGAAATCTCTCCAAGTATGTCAAATCTCTCCCAAATCTCTCTAAGTATGTGAAATCTCTCCCAAATCTCTCTTTGTATGAGAAATCTCTCCAAGAATGTCAAATCTCTCCCAAATCTCTCTAAGTATGTGAAATCTCTCCCAAATATCTCTCTGTATGTGAAATCTCTCCAAGAATGTCAAATCTCTCCCAAATCTCCCTAAGTATGTGAAATCTCTCCCAAATATCTCTTTGTATGTGAAATCTCTCCAAGTATGTCAAATCTCTCCCAAATCTCCCTAAGTATGTGAAATCTCTCCCAAATATCTCTCTGTATGTGAAATCTCTCCAAGTATGTCAAATATCTCCCAAATCTCCCTAAGTATGTGAAATCTCTCTCAAATCTCTCTTTGTATGAGAAATCTCCCCAAGTATGTCAAATCTCTCTAACGGGGGGATGATGTGACAACCGTCAATTTTCAAGCAAGTCAAAGTCAACTAAAGTCAACAAGTCAAACCGGTCAACTCAATTTGCCATGAGTACTAGAGTTTACGTTATGTAACTTCTAAACAACTCTCTATTCTAATAAGAAATCATAAATCGAAAAGTGCGTACATTTAGATCTCCTTAACCTAAAACGGTGGTACGTGGAGAGCCAAACCAATAAAACAATGTTACATACTCATCGGGAGTATGCAAGATCCTTAAACAAGGCTTAACGGGGTTTACGGACCTTGCAGTGCGTAGCCGGACACTCAAAAAGGTCACCAATGAAACCTCTCTCTATCATTTTCACTCCATCTCCAAGTATGTCAAATCTCTCCCAAATCTCTCTAAGTATGTGAAATCTCTCCCAAATCTCTCTTTGTATGAGAAATCTCTCCAAGAATGTCAAATCTCTCCCAAATCTCTCTTTGTATGTGAAATCTCTCCAAGTATGTCAAATCTCTCCCAAATCTCTCTAAGTATGTGAAATCTCTCCCAAATCTCTCTTTGTATGAGAAATCTCTCCAAGAATGTCAAATCTCTCCCAAATCTCTCTAAGTATGTGAAATCTCTCCCAAATATCTCTCTGTATGTGAAATCTCTCCAAGTATGTCAAATCTCTCCCAAATCTCCCTAAGTATGTGAAATCTCTCCCAAATATCTCTCTGTATGTGAAATCTCTCCAAGTATGTCAAATCTCTCCCAAATCTCCCTAAGTATGTGAAATCTCTCCCAAATCTCTCTTTGTATGAGAAATCTCCCCAAGTATGTCAAATCTCTCCCAAATCTCTCTGAGTATGTGGAATCTCTCTCAAATCCCTCTCGAAATCTCTCCCCAACTATCTATAATCACTCGGGGCATTCCGACCCCCGAATTTGGCGAAAATAGCCCAAAAACTGAAGTCTACGCGAAAAACGGACTTAAGGAAACGAACCCTCCGAACCGAAAGTACTATTCATGAACCGAACCGAAAGTACTATTCATGAAGGTCCAAACCGAGAGCACTGTTCATCTGAGCCGAACCTCACATAGAAGGAAGGTCTGAACCGAAGTTACTGTTCATTACTGTTCACTACAGTTCCTTCGGTTCTGGCTTCTCTTCGGACCGAACCTCCTGACTTTCGCCTCTGACTTCTCTTCGGACCGAGCCTCGGACAGATCCTCGCTTCACTTCTTCCTTCTGGCTCGCGTCTCTCGCCTCCGAACCGTGCACACACCTGACCGAACTTCAGCCTAGGGACCGAACCTCGGCCTAGGTCCGAAGGGTCTCGCTGGAAAGCTCATTTTTCACCCGGTTTCGCGTAATTTTGCGTTTAAGACCCGTTTTTAATTGTTTTAACATGGGATTTTCACCCAAAACTTTATTTTAAAATATAAGACCCCTAAACTAATGATTTAATCATATTTTAAGGGTAAAATCTTATCCAAATAAGAGTAGGTGAAGTACGAAGGTAGAGTGTTGACTTTACCTTATTTTATGACACAAGCAACCCCATACCCACTCCATGATTAACCCACACTCCTCCCCACCATACCTTGTCACTTCCTTGTACTTTTTACCTCCCTCACAAGCCATCTCCACGTTTTGAGAGTTGGATATTCATCCTCTCTCCTCATTTTCTCTCATTTGCTTTCATTTCACAAGAAGATCAAACTCTTTTCTCTCTCACTTTCTCTCTCTAGAAATCCGAGATTCAAGGGCTGATCTTGAGTTTTTCCTCCACATTTGAGCTTCGAATCTTCAAGCGATTCTTCAAGTGTTCTTGGGTTGAACACTTCTCTTCTTCAACACTTATCTACTGAAATCACACAAGGTGAGTTCATACCCCTACATTTTTATGTTTTCTTAAGTTTTTAGGGGGGGAATACAAGTTAAAACACCAAGAACATAACTAAATCTTTCTAACAGCTTTCATCAGAAAAGTTGGACTCCATTCACGGACTGTTTTGGACGACCTAAACATTTTTGTTTGAAAAACTGTTTTAGGTGTAAGTAGTTCCATTTCTTAGCTTTAAAATGACTACTTGCACATCTCCATACGATTTTTCTACAATTTATGGTGAATTTTACAAAACTACCTATCATTTCAAACAGCAATCCGGACCAGTCTGTGATTATGGACTTTTCCACCTAAGTTGCAGGTCATTAAAAATCATGATAAAAATTATGAGTAAACTAGACACATTTTGGGAACTCCCAGAATTTACGGATTTAGTTTTCGACTTCGTATGATTTTTCTATGAATTTTCAAAAACAGTGTAGAAAGGCTGAAAAATTGTTAACAGCTTGTAATTTTTATAACACTTTGTATTATGTTGAGCAAAGTGTATAATGTCAAGTTCTAAGTATTGAATGTGATACATTGTAAATTTTATCATCATAAACTGAAAATAAGTCATTCATGATAAGATTACTCAGTCATTTAGAACACGTATATATATCTAAACTATAATAAGCATAGTTTAATGGGTTTCATAATCCTAACGCTTTTTCATAAAAGAGTTCCTATATATTACAAACGTTTTGGATAAAACTATAATAGGTATAGTTTACGATACATCACCTAACACACACGTACAAAAAGGGTACATTCATACAGAAAGGTTTTACACTCCCGCATACAACTTGTAAACTTGTTAACCTAAATTGTGAGACATTCTCTTTCCGTACGTCCGAGTGCGGAATATAAAATCCTGTTAGTTATAATCAGAGTCTCCTGGAGGGAGAACGTGATAGTTGTGTATAGATCTATATTGGGTTTGACACCCCACACCTTGCTGCTAGCTACAGTTGGACCTGCAGGTCTACGGGTGACAAATGTCATTTCAGTTTTTCGACGCCTGAGACACGTTGTGGCAGGTTCATTAGTCATAGTATGATTATAGCGACTCACATAAGGATATAACAATACATAAAGTTTACGGGATTTTTATAAAACTTTAATGGGTTTTATGTCGTTTTTAAAATCACTTTTATCTCAATAAGTACTGATATTACTGTCTACATTTGGTTTTTGGTATTTATGACTACACATCATTTGAAACCACATTTATAACTTTAAGTATAGACGATACTTGTTATTTTCTCGGTCCTGAGACTTAGGACTACATATACATTAAGTATTAACAAATATAAGAATTTGCGGGAACATCATTTAATTCAAGTGCGTTTATGTCAATTTAAGCACATTTTATTTTCCTTTAATAAGAAAGGTTACTTATACATTTTGGTCGTCAGTTATAAGACTACATTACATAAATTTTATAAAGAAAATATTGGATTTTCTGAATACATATCATATCATTTTTACAAGGAAAACGGTCTATTTCTCCAATAAAATCTCTTATGAACTCACCAACCTTTGTGTTGACACTTTTCAAAACTACTTGTATTCTCAGGAATTCAGTGAAAACAGGAAACCAGCAACGTTTTGAGGATGGGACGATCAATCGTCAAACAGTTCATTTTGTTTCACAATGTAATTGATTTGAATCCTGTAAAACATATACATTGGTGTAACTTTTTCAGTTATATTTATGATGGTTGTATTTACTTTGAGCACTATTATACTCATTGTTGTGATACTCTACATGAAGTCCTCCACCCTCGAACGTTTCCGCCATCCTTGGTTTGGGGGTGTGACAGATAGTCTACGCATCTCGACAGCTAAAGCCGCAAGAGACGAGATACCCTACACATGATTTGGATTTAGGAGCGATGGTATTCGCTCTCAAGATTTGGAGACAATATCTTTATGGGTTCCGCTGTACCATATACATGGACCACAAGAGCCCAAGACACATCATCGATCAGCTAAACCTGAACATGAGATAGCGCATGTGGCTGGATGTAGTCAAAGACTACGACTATGAGATCCTTTACCACCCAGGTAAAGCAAATGTGGTTGCGGACGCTCTGAGCCGCAAGTTAGTTGTACCTTCTACCCCAGTGACATTTATAAAGATATCAATGGATTCTCCACTTGTGAGCTTGATCAGGGAAGCTTAGGCAGAGGGTATGCATCAGGAGAACTGGAAACTTGAGAGGATTAGGGCTAAGAACACCCGGTTTGTGTAGGATAGTCGGTGATTATTGACCCGTTGCGGTTGGGTCTGGGTTCCGATGTCTGGTGGGGTTAGACAGACTATTTTGGAGGAGGCTCATAAGTCTCGCTTCTCTATTCACCCGGAGGCCACTAAGATGTATCGGGATCTGCGATTGAGTTATTGGTGGCCATGCATGAAGCGATAAATCGCTTGGTACGTGGAGAGGTGCCTGACCTACAGGATGGTCAAAGTCGAGCATTAGAGGCCGCATGGCAAGCTGCAGCCTCTAGAGGTTCCCATGTGGAAGTAGCAACAAATCACGATGGATTTTATTACCAAGTTGACGAGAACGGTAAAGGGTTTCGACGCTATTTGGGTCATTGTGGATCGATTGACCAAGAGTGCCCACTTTTTTGCGATACAGGAGAGTTCATCGGCCGAGAAGCTGGCCGACTTGTATATCCGCGAGATCATTGCTCGTCATGGAGTGCCGGACTCTATTGTATCAGACCGCAATGTTCGGTGCACTTACCGTTTCTGGCAGAAGTTCCATGAGGACTGGGCACGCGGCTGTACTTCAGTACAACCTATCATCCACAGACAGACTGTCAAAGTGAGAGGACCATACAGACTCTCGAGGATATGCTGAGAGCCTATGTCATTGACTTTGGTGGGATTTGGGACTCCTACCTACCCCTTGCAAAGTTATACTACAACAACAGCTTTCATTCCAGTATTGGTGCCCCACCATTTGAGCTATTGTATGGACAGAGATATCGCACCTCAGTTTGTTGGGGAGAGATCGGTCACAGGGTGACGGGTCGGACCGAGGTAGTTCTGCGGACTACCGAGATGATTCAGCAGATCAGACAGTGTTTGCAAACCGCACAAAGTCGGTAGAAGAGTTATGTCGATCGACACCGATCTGAGTTGGAATTTTAGCTCGGTGACATGGTACTCCTGAAGGTATCACCCTAGAAGGGCGTGATTCGCTTCAGGAAGAGGGGGAATCTGGGTCCCAGATACATCGGACCGTTCAGGATCATTGCCAGGGTTGGCAATGTAGCATACAAGCTAGATCTTCCGGAGGAGCTTAGTTAGGTCCACAACACTTTCCATGTGTCACAATTGCGAAAGTGCATAGCAGATGAGGGGGCAGTGGTATCATTAGACGATATTCAGGTCGACGAGTGCCTGAATTATGTGGAGAGGCCAGTGGTTGTCCTAGAGAGGAAGATAAAGGTTCTACGGAACAAGGAGGTACCTTTAGTAAAAGTACAGTGGGAGCACAGGAAGGGATCCGAGTTGACATGGGAGCCAGAGGCAGAGATGCGGGAGCACTACCCAGACTTGTTCGCCGTAGCAGACTTCGAGGACGAAGTCTAGTTCAAGTGGGGGAGAATTGTAACACCCTGACTCCTAGGTACAAGTTTTAAGCATATTATGACTTACTTATGAGCCTACTCGACGAGTTGGTTGCCCCCAACTCGTCGTGTAGAGGCGCGTTTGATATTCCTTTACTAATACCTCCTTATTTATACTTTTCTTTTCCTTTCTTTGGTACTCATCATACCATACTATAGGAGTACTCCCGTACATTCTTCCTTCAGATATCCTCATGAAGGATCGAGATTTTTTTCAATTATTTCCTGTGCATTGAATATAAATATGTGGTATATCATATAATAAGATCAATGCTTCACATATATCATAAATGTCTTTGAAAGTGAGTTTCGTTGTCCCAAATGAACTTCTCAATGATGTGACTATTCCTGAACAACTTTGAGGAAGCGAAGATAATAACAACATGTGTAATTTATCTTTGAATCTAATATCAACATATATTAGTTTTTATTATTATTTATTTGAGCTCGTTCACATGATTTGTCTCGTAGCCACCTTTTTTCATCTTCGTATACACCAAATATCTTATCAAGAAAACCTTGTTTGTTGCATAGGGCTTCTTATACATGTTACACGACGTCTTAATCAATCTATATATTGTTTTCTCATTGATAATGTTGTTAGCAACAGTTTTTGCCAACGATAACATGGAAATTCTAAGGGTTTGCCGATCTAATGTATCCTAATCCTCCTACTTCATGTCTTCGGGTTTCTTCAACTCAAGGGTAGATGTAATTTTTTATGATGACCTTAAATTTTTCTACTTAATCTTCCTAACTTCATCCATAACTCTGATACTAGTTGTTAATAATAAAGATGATTATGCTAAGAAGGTTAAGAAAAACATAATTAAATTTAATATGGTTCACTTGATTATACAAATCAAGGTACACATACAGCCTAACTAAATAGGTTATTTATTGATTTTGATATTATATACAAGATAATATATTTATTGTACTTATTACTTCCGGCTCTGAATCAGTTGATCACATTCTCACCTTAAGTTTACAATAAATGAGAAGAATTTAGAGCAAATTGCATCAAAGACACTAAGTTTACACAACATTTCAATTTTGACAATGTATTTTATGTTTTCTCAATTAATTCACTAAGTTTACAATTTTGTTGCAAATTTAACCAATTGATCGGTTTGCGTCAGTTGTTTCATGTTTCTCATTTGCTGACAAGGCAAAATTTTGACGTGGCTTCCATATATGTAGGGATGAGCATATGGACCGGGGAACCGGCCGGAACCGGAACCGGCACCAGAACCGGAACCCGATGGAACCGGTCGGGCCGGGACCGAGACATTATTTTTGTGGATTTTTGGAATCGAGAACCGGTAGAACCGACAAAACCGGTAGAACTGGAAAAAACCGGAACCGTATGATGCTATTTTTTGAGGACCGGTTCCAACATTTGAAGACACGACAAGAACAAGTAGGAACCGGGAACCAGTAGAACCGCTGAGCTGGTTCGGTTCTTGATTTTGGCCGAAGCCGGTTCCCGGTTTGGGTCCGGTTTGGGCCGGTTCGGTCCTTTTGCTCATCCCTACATATATGATATTAGTTGGCAAATATTTGGGTTAAACTAAACCCTTACATAGATTTGTACTCACTTTACCCAATTTCTTATTTTTTTTCTTTTCTCAGAGAATCACAATTTTGTGTAACGGATTCGTAAGGTCGCTCAAGAAGTTTATCATCCCAAAGTGGTGTAAGTAATACCAGAAATGTTGGCCATAGTAACATCTCCTAAAGGAAACATTCCTTGTCTTGCTTAAACCACACTAGATGATGAACCAGTTACGTGACCATAGGAAGCCATTACACAAAATTGTAATGTTCGGAAAGAATAAAAGAAAAAATAAGGGAAAGTGATTACAAATCTACCTAAAGATTAAATTTAACATAAATGTTTGCGAAACTATGATCATATGTGGAAGTCACAACATATATTTCCTAGTCACCAAGTCAGAAACAAGAAACATGCGAAACAAACTGGTCGATTGGTTAATATGCAACATGCGAAATAAACCGGTCGATTGGTTAATTTGCAACAAAAATGTAAACTTTGTGATTTAACTAAGAAAAAATAAAACACGGTGTAAAAATCAAAAGTTTGTGTAATCTTCAAGTCTTTTATGAAATTCGTCTATGTATTTATAATGTCATTGACCTACAACTATAGGTTAGAACATTATGCTTATGACAAGATGGTACAAAGGTAAACTTGTTCTCTAAGGTTGAAAAGTTAACACTGAAGCTCTGTAATAAAACTACTTCGTTGTCACTTTAGACCAAAGCTTCTAGGAACACTACAATAAAGACTGCTTCGGAACCTCTAACCGTGATTACGCTTCTCCCTTGAAATAAAAATCCGCTTCTCCTGATAACTCCAATCTTTGTTGAGACTGAACTCATATTGTGCCCTAGACGAAACTGAGACTGCGCTCTAGGCCGGAACAAAGCCTAACAAAGCCTATGTTCTTTGCAAAGCTTCTCCCCCGGCCGAAGTTGCAACGATTTCATCTTTGTTGTTTATCAGGGCCGGCCTTATTCTTTTATGTGTTAAGATAGGGCTTAGGGCCCCCAATTGATAGGGGTCCCGTTTAATTTCAATCCAATGTCCACAGTTCGAGTATCCAAAAAAATAAGCTGCATCGATTCTTCAAGCATTCAAGTCGATCGACTTAGTACACATGGTGATTAAACTTCCTTCTTTTTCTCCCTTCTCCAATCGGCAATCAATTCAAGGCTTCAAGCGATCGCTGCTGTCTTCACTCTTCAGTTCTTCTTGCAATCTTGCTTCTTCAATCTCGCCTTCTCGATTTCTCTTGATGATCGGTTGGCGGCTGCCGGCTGCTATTCTTCTCATCTGCTGTCACGGACTCAACGGTCATATGCACGATCACTTTTCAGTTTTAATTTTTTGATTATCTCTGATTATCTAATTGGGGTTAATAGCCAATTAATTAGGGTTAATCTTGTGACAATGGACATTAGTCACATTATCTAATTGGGGTTAATAGCCAATCAATTAGGGTTAATCTTGTGACAATGGACATTAGTCACATTACACAACCACTGTAACAACGCAAATTTTCAAACAAATTTTTCATTTTTAAAGTATAATTATTTCCATTCAAAACAAGGCATAAATAGTTTAAGTATTCTATCAAATACAAATATTCAAAATCCCAAGATCATAAAAGCATTCTTCAGTGTGTATCGATCACGCCGGCGCCTTCCCACGGTCCTCGCTAGTACCTGAAACACATACATAACAACTGTAAGCATAAATGCTTAGTGAGTTCCCCAATATACAACTTACGCACATACGCCTTTCCAGGCCCTGACCTTCCGGTCATCAACACCACGCCTTCCGGCCCATAACATATTCGCCTTCCGGCCCATAACATATTGCCTTCCGGCCCACATAACATACATAGCACATATAACAAATATCTTACCACATATAGCATACATATCACATATCATATCTGACCTTCCGGTCACACAGTCAAACCCCTTCCGGGTACAATATAGTGAGAAGACTCACCTCGTGAATGCTGAAAGCTAGCAAATCCTGAAATCACTCGTGCACAATCCGACGAGCTACAACCTCCCTATAACATCACATATCTCATTAACACATATATCTTCTAAGTGTGACTATCCCTAAGAAGTCAAACTTAGATCAACTCTGGTCAACGGTCGACGGTCAACTCGACCGGACTCAGCGAGTACCATGGCGACTCGGCGAGTCTAGACGTCCTCCCCAACTTCCCCTGATGTTCCCTTTCTACTCGTCGAGTATCCCTCTTGGCTCAACGAGATCCTCGTGGAAGAATCGCGGGGCCACCCCGACTCCACTCGCCGAGTCTGAAGAACAGCTCGACGAGTTCCAGACAATCTCCAAGCTACTCGCCGAGTCTGTTCATCGGACTCGGCGAGTCCATGCCATGCAGTCGATCAAACTGCTTCCTGAGATACATTTTGTCCCGAAATACACAAGCATGGGACCTTCTGGACCTCTAAAGGTCCTAAGACAGGGTTATAGTCGTTTGGGTAACAATATACTAATCCATCTAATCACCAATTGGGTTCCATAAACCCTAAATTCATGCACACATCAACAATACAGAAAGAATCCGAAATATTACCTGAATATCGCACTCTCTGTGTCCCCAAACCGCAGAACTCGAATCCCTTACTGTTCCTTTAGCCAAGACTCTTCTCCTCCTTGCACAACAACTCTTCTATAATCAACAATGGCCTATAATCCTTGCTCCAGATGCACACAAATGATTTAGGGTTCTTCTCAGAAGGCTAAAATGAACAATGACGGCCAATGAGTCCTTTTTATACGTCCCAAACCTGAACGGTTAGGGTTTCCGCTAAACAGCGTCGACTCGCCGAGTCCATATCTGGACTCGTCGAGTCCAGTCGCGATCCCACGACCAAGTCTGCGATCCTACTCGGCGAGTCTAGGCTCCAACTCGCCGAGTCCCCTCTTAAATTACCCAAAAACATAATTTAATAATACCTGAGATTCCGGGCTGTTACAACTCTCCCCCACTAGGATTAGACTTCGCCCTCGAAGTCTCATTCTGAAAATAGTTCCGGATGCTGCTCCCGCATCTCACGCTCCGGTTCCCAAGTCATTTCCGATCCCTTACGGTGTTGCCACTGAACCAACACCAAAGGTACCTCCTTGTTCCTCAGAACCTTGATCTTCCGATCCCTGATGGCCACTGGTCTCTCGGCATAATTCAGGCTCGCATCCACCTGAATGTCCTCTAATGGAACCACTGCCGACTCATCGGCTATGCATTTCCTCAATTGCGACACATGAAACGTGTCGTGGATCTGTCCCAACTCCGCTGGCAACTCCAACCGATAGGCTACCCGACCTATCCTTGCAATCACACGAAATGGCCCAATATACCGGGGCCCCAACTTGCCCCTCTTCCTGAATCGAATCACTCCTTTCCAAGGAGAGACCTTCAGGAGAACGAAGTCGCCGACTTGAAACTCAAGCTCGGATCGGCGCCTGTCTGCATAACTCTTCTGTCGGCTCTGGGCGGTCAATAACCTCTGTCTAACTTGCTGAATCTGCTCTGTCGTCTGTAGCACAATCTCTGTGCTACCCATCACTCTCTGTCCCACCTCTCCCCAGCAAATGGGGGTCCGACACCTCCTACCATACAACAGCTCAAAAGGTGGCATACCAATGCTCGAATGATGGCTGTTGTTGTAGGAAAACTCTGCTAAGGGTAAATACGCATCCCAGCTACCCCCGAAGTCTAATACACATGCACGAAGCATGTCCTCCAGCGTCTGAATCGTCCGCTCGCTCTGACCGTCTGTCTGGGGATGGTATGCGGTACTAAAATGCAATTTAGTACCCAGCTCCTCATGAAATTTCTTCCAGAACCTGGAAGTGAAACGCACATCACGGTCTGAAACAATCGAAATCGGTACCCCATGCCGAGATACCACCTCTCTCACATATATCTCCGCCAACTTCTCCGCTGAAGAACTCTCACTGATGGCAAGGAAGTGTGCACTCTTCGTCAACCTATCCACAATCACCCAAATTGCATCAACTCCCCTGGCAGTCCTCGGCAATTTGGTGATGAAATCCATAATGATCTGTTCCCACTTCCACTCGGGGATCTCCAATGGCTGTAACTTGCCATCCGGTCTCTGGTGCTCGGCCTTAACCCTACGACAGGTCAAGCACCTCTCGACGAACCATGCGACGTCCCTGTTCATACAGGGCCACCAATACTCTTTCCTCAAGTCCAAATACATCTTCGTAGCACCGGGATGGATCGAGAATTTCGATCTATGAGCCTCTTCCATCAAGGTAATACGTGTACCGCCCACGAACGGTACCCAAATCCGGCCCTGAAACGTCATAAGCCCTCGACCATCCTGAACGAACTCTGAAATTAACCCCACAACCCGCTCTTTCTTCTGCATTTCTGGTCGCACCGCTTCGGCCTGTGCCCCACGAATAGCATCCAATACAGGAGTCATCACAGTCAGTCTCAAGCATACATCTCGCAATGGAGTGCTCTCCGCCTTGCGGCTCAACGCGTCGGCTACCACATTAGCCTTACCTGGGTGGTACAGGATCTCACAATCATAATCCTTGACCACATCCAGCCACCTCCTCTGACGCATATTTAGGTTGGGCTGATCCATCAAATACTTCAAGCTCTTATGGTCCGTATAGATCGTACATCGAACCCCATACAGGTAGTGACGCCAAATCTTGAGAGCGAACACTACTGCTCCCAACTCTAAATCATGCGTGGGGTATCTCGCCTCATGAGGCTTCAGCTGCCTCGACGCATACGCTATCACATGACCCCTCTGCATCAACACTGCACCCAGTCCCGAAATCGATGCGTCACAATATACTACAAAATCTTCCATCCCTTCCGGGAGAGCTAATACCGGGGATTCGCACAACCTTTGGCGAAGTGTCTCAAAGGAGGTCTGCTGCTCGGGCCCCCATGAGAATGCAACACCCTTCCGGGTCAATCTGGTGAGTGGCACTGCGATCTTGGAGAAATCCTTGATGAATCTCCGATAATACCCTGCCAACCCAAGGAAGCTCCTGATCTCAGAAGGTGACTTCGGCACCTCCCAACTCATCACCGCCTCAACCTTGGCCGGATCGACCAATATCCCTTTCTGATTGACAACATGTCCTAGAAATTGGACCTCCCGCAGCCAGAAGTCACATTTGGAGAACTTTGCATACAGCTTCTCCGACCTCAACACCTCTAGGACCTCCCTCAAATGCTCCTCATGCTGCTCTCTAGATCTAGAATACACCAGAATGTCGTCGATAAATACAATCACTGACCGATCCAACATCGGTCTGCATACCCTATTCATGAGATCCATGAACACAGCCGGGGCATTGGTGAGCCCGAAAGGCATCACCACAAACTCATAATGCCCATATCGCGTCCTAAACGCTGTCTTCTGGACATCCCCATCCCGTACTCTCACCTGATGGTACCCTGACCTCAGATCGATCTTGGAAAACCAAGACGCTCCCTGCAACTGATCGAATAAATCATCGATCCTCGGTAACGGGTAACGGTTCTTGACCGTCAACTTGTTCAACTCCCGGTAATCAATACACATCCGGTGTGAACCATCCTTCTTCTTGACGAACAGAATAGGTGCTCCCCACGGCGAGCTGCTCGGCCGAATGAATCCCTTCCCCAGCAACTCCTGGAGCTGCGAGGACAACTCTTGCATCTCTGGAGGTGCAAGACGATAAGGCACCTTAGCAATAGGCGCTGCCCCCGGAACTAGGTCAATACCAAACTTTACTTGCCTCACAGGAGGTACTCCCGATAACTCCTCGGGGAAAACATCTGAAAACTCGCGCACCACAGGAACCTCCTCAACTGATTTCGGTCTCTCGGAAACCTCCCGCGTATCCATCACATACGCCACAAAACCCTTACAGCCCTGCTGTAGACACTGCCTCGCCCTAGCGGCCGAACAAAAAGCTGACCCCGAACGGGTACCTTCGCCGTACACCGAAAGAACTCCCCCGCTATGGTCTCGTATAGTCACCAACTGACGCTCACAGTCGATGACAGCGCCGAATCGGCTCAATCAGTCCATGCCCACGATGACACAGACGTCACCCATCGCAATAGGAATCAGGTCAATCGGAAACCCAACCCCGAAAATCTCTAGCACACATCCCCGAAGAACCTCCGTGGCATAAATCGATTTCTCGTCAGCTATAGAAACTCTCAAAGGTCGACTCAAGGACTCACGATTAACGCTGATATGCTGACTAAAGGCTACAGATACAAAGGACCTACTCGCACCCGAGTCAAATAACACTAAGGCAGGCACAGAGTTCACAAGGAAAGTACCTACGCATATAATAACATAAGCATAACATCTCGACATTAAAAATAATTACATGAATTACAACATACCTGCCACAACATCGGGCGCAGCACGGACCTCCTCCGCCGTCAGCTGAAAGGCTCTCCCACGAGCCCTCGGGGCCTCGACCTTCACCGGTCGAGTCTCAGTAGTCCTGGCAGTAGGTGCAGATCCCTGATGAAGCTGAGGGCACTCGGCCTTCCGATGGCCGGTCTGGTTGCAATGAAAGCAAACCGTAAATCCCTTGGGACACTCCCTAGCAATGTGCCCCTCCTTGCCACACTTGTAGCAAGCACCGGCTCGACACGCCCCATCGTGACCCTTGCCGCACTTTCCGCAAGTGCGGCTCTTCGAACCTCCCGTCCTCGAATCGGCGGACTTGATCCGCTTGGCTGCCGGCTGAGACTGAGCCGGCCACCGGTCTGCCTGCTGAGACTCGGCCTCCTCCCTGGCCTGAGTCTCTAACTCGATCTCACGCTTCCTAGCATTCGCCTGAAGCTCAGTAAAAGTATGGTAAGTGGAGTTTGACACAAACTCCCGGATCTCCCTCCTCAGAACACCCAAGTACCGGCTCATCCGAGCCTGCTCTGTGGCCACCAGCTCGGGGAAAAACATCGCCCTCTCATGGAACTTCCGCGTGATCGCCGCCACCGAGTCAGTACCCTGCTTGAGGGTTAAGAACACAGGTCCCAGGATCGAAACCTGGCTCTGATACCAATTGTAACAACGCAAATTTTCAAACAAATTTTTCATTTTTAAAGTATAATTATTTCCATTCAAAACAAGGCATAAATAGTTTAAGTATTCTGTCAAATACAAATATTCAAAATCCCAAGATCATAAAAGCATTCTTCAGTGTGTATCGATCACGCCGACGCCTTCCCACGGTCCTCGCTAGTACCTGAAACACATACATAACAACTGTAAGCATAAATGCTTAGTGAGTTCCCCAATATACAACTTACGCACATACGCCTTTCCAGGCCCTGACCTTCCGGTCATCAACACCACGCCTTCCGGCCCATAACATATTCGCCTTCCGGCCCATAACATATTGCCTTCCGGCCCACATAACATACATAGCACATATAACAAATATCTTACCACATATAGCATACATATCACATATCATATCTGACCTTCCGGTCACACAGTCAAACCCCTTCCGGGTACAGTATAGTGAGAAGACTCACCTCGTGAATGCTGAAAGCTAGCAAATCCTGAAATCACTCGTGCACAATCCGACGAGCTACAACCTCCCTATAACATCACATATCTCATTAACACATATATCTTCTAAGTGTGACTATCCCTAAGAAGTCAAACTTAGGTCAACTCTAGTCAACGGTCGACGGTCAACTCGACCGGACTCGGCGAGTACCATGGCGACTCGGCGAGTCTAGACGTCCTCCCCAACTTCCCCTGATGTTCCCTTTCTACTCGTCGAGTATCCCTCTTGGCTCGACGAGATCCTCGTGGAAGAATCGCGGGGCCACCCCGACTCCACTCGCCGAGTCTGAAGAACAGCTCGACGAGTTCCAGACAATCTCCAAGCTACTCGCCGAGTCTGTTCATCGGACTCGGCGAGTCCATGCCATGCAGTCGATCAAACTGCTTCCTGAGATACGTTTTGTCCCGAAATACACAAGCATGGGACCTTCTGGACCTCTAAAGGTCCTAAGACAGGGTTATAGTCGTTTGGGTAACAATATACTAATCCATCTAATCACCAATTGGGTTCCATAAATCCTAAATTCATGCACACATCAACAATACAGAAAGAATCCAAAATATTACCTGAATATCGCACTCTCTGTGTCCCCAAACCGCAGAACTCGAATCCCTTACTGTTCCTTTAGCCAAGACTCTTCTCCTCCTTGCACAACAACTCTTCTATAATCAACAATGGCCTATAATCCTTGCTCCAGATGCACACAAACGATTTAGGGTTCTTCTCAAAAGGCTAAAATGAACAATGACGGCCAATGAGTCCTTTTTATACGTCCCAAACCTGAACGGTTAGGGTTTCCGCTAAACAGCGTCGACTCGCCGAGTCCATATCTGGACTCGTCGAGTCCAGTCGCAATCCCGCGACCAAGTCTGCGATCCTACTCGGCGAGTCTAGGCTCCAACTCGCCGAGTCCCCTCTTAAATTACCCAAAAACATAATTTAATAATACCTGAGATTCCGGGCTGTTACAACCACAGATTTTTTAAATTTCAAGTTTCAATGAATTGTCATTTGTTAAACTGTTAAATTGTTAAAGAACCGAAGAACCGACACATAGAATTTACCAAGTCAGTCTTGTAGATTAGAAGATCAGTAGTTATTAATCTATTAATCCACTTGATTACAGTCAGGAATGTTGACAACTTGACATTGGCAGACTACATATGAATGTTTTTTTTTCTTTTTTCATAATAAATCAACTTTATTTGCAATCTAATCTAATGAATGGTTTTTTTTTTCATAATAAAGTAACATGTGATAGTATTGGACAATATTTGGTTCCTAATTATTGACAAAATCATGTGGAATTGCATGTAAGATTTCAGGTAGATTTGTCATTTGTATATTAATTGATTTCATAATAAATATAGTGTTGGAAATTTAGTAAAAATATTTATATTTTTTACTAACTTTGGACATATATAAATATATACATATGTTGTACATATAACGAACTCTAAGTGGGTTTGTGTTCTCCTCCATGAGGGCTTCGAAACGATGTATTATATGTCCAAAATAGAGTATAAGTGAATGAGATATCGATACTCAAAGATGGGTATTTGAGAATAAGTTTAGCAAAAAAGAGGAATGTGGGAATGAGTCCCACATTGGTAGAGAGACCAAACTCAACAAGGTTTATAAACTTCATTGCATGGAAGGCTTACAAGCTTGTGTCTATGGTTATGCTACAATTCCTACCCGCGCGTAGGGGGTGCAAATCTTGGTTCCGTAGACCAAAAACACCGAACTCGTGCATGGGCGCGACCTGCGGACACGAATGCAGCTCAGAAAACTTGGGCGCGCGCTACCCTCATTTTTGCTAAACTTGACAGTTTTGGTCCCTATTTTTGAATTTTGTAACGAATGCATTAATTGCGTAATTAGTGACATTTATTGCCATTAAACGCTCAATCAATTAGTGATCTGTTTCCGTTTCACAATTCAACTATAAAAGAAGACCATTGCCTTCTCATTCAGATACGAATGAATTTACTACTCTTCTTCTTCCTTCTCTGTATTTCTGCTTCCGGCGATTCTTTTAGGCAAGTGGTTATCTCCGGCAGTACACAATACTGTTTAGGTTGTTGTATCCTGGGAACAGACGGCGAATCTGTTTAAGGGAATCGAGTCCAACTCGAGCCTCAGCCACATCGTTTGCATCTAATCTTTCTTTACATGAACCTCTCAAGGACGAAAATCGAAGACGTTATACTAACAGTCTTAAACAGATTTATTCCTTCTTCTACAAACTTTCGTTTTTCTGTTCTTCTATTATAAAATCGAGTTTCTATCGATTTTTTTTTCCTGTAATAATATATTTGATTGTCGTTGTGATTTTTTTCAGTATGTCTGCAACTCCCGTTGGTACTGGAACTCCTGCCGTTGGTGCTACCCCTGCTGTGAACCCAAATGCACCGGTTCCAAACATCATGGCTAATCATGCTGAAAGACCTGAAAAATTTTCTGGTCTGAACTTCAAGAGGTGGCAACAGAAGATGCTGTTCTACTTGACCACCTTGAACCTGGCTCGGTTCCTAACAGAAATTGCTCCTGTAATTGCTGAGGGGCAGGCTGATGCTCAATCTGTGACTGCTGTGGATGCATGGAAGCATTCAGAATTTTTGTACCGCAACTATGTGTTGAATGGGCTAACAGATGCACTTTACAATGTTTATTGTAAAGTTACAACTGCTAAGGAACTATGGGAGTCGTTGGAAAGGAAGTATAAGACAGAAGATGCTGGAACTAAGAAGCATGTTGTTGCTAAGTTCTTGGAATACAAAATGGTTGACTCAAAATCTGTTATGAGTCAAGTCCAAGACCTTCAGGTCATCATACATGATAACAATTCAGAAGGGATGGATCTTAATGAAGCATTCCAAGTTGCATCAATGGTTAAAAAGCTTCCTCCTGATTGGATAGACTTCAAAAATTACCTTAAGCATAAGTGAAAGGAGATGTTTGTGGAGGAACTGGTGTTGTGTCTTCGCATTGAAGAAGACAATAGAATGGCCTTGAAGAAAGGCAGTGAAGTTGAATCTTCTAAGGTTCATATGGTGGAAGCTGGTCAAACTTCCAAAAGCAAAGGCAAGGGACCTCACAAAGGGAAAGCAAAGGGCAAAAATCTAGGCCCAAAGGCAGGAACTTTCAAGAAGAAGTTCAAGTGCTACAATTGTGGCCAACTGGGTCACAAGGCTTCGGAGTGCCCTCAACCTAAGAGGGAAAACCGTCAAGCAAACATGGTGAATGATAACATGGAGTTGGTGGCTATGATAACTGATCTCACGACTATGGTTTCTGAAGTGAATCTTATGAACACAAATTCAAAGGAGTGGTGGATTGACACGAGAGCTACTCGTCATGTGTGTCATGACAAAAGTGTTTTCAACACTTACAAAGAAGTTGAAGATGGTGAAAAGCTCTACATGGGAAATGCTGATACCGCGGATATCAAAGGTGTTGGTGATGTCATTCTAAAAATGACTTCGGGGAAAGAAGTGAAGCTTAGGGATGTCTTGGATGTTCCTGAACTTCGTAAGAATCTAGTGTCGGGTGGTTTGTTGAACCAATTTGGTTTTAAGCTAGTGTTTGAGTCGGACAAGTTTGTTTTGTCCAAAAATGGTATGTTTGTGGGAAAAGGATATGCCTTGAATGGCATGTTCAAATTGAATGTAATGGTGACAAACAAAATGAATAATGAAAGTTCTAGTTCTGCTTATTTGCTTGAGTGTTCAAATGTTTGGCATGGTCGCTTAGGACATGTAAATTACAACTCAATTAAGCGATTAATTAAACTAGAATACATACCAAAACTTAATATTGACTCAAATCACAAATTCCCCACATGTGTTGAAGCTAAACAAACTAGATTGTCTTTCCAAACAATAAATAGAAACACCAAACCTCTTGATTTAATTCACACTGATGTGTGTGATCTAAAGTCAATTCCTACTCAAGGTGGGAACAAATACTTCATTACATTCATCAATGATAGCACGAAATATTGCTACATATATTTAGTTAAGAGTAAAGATGAAGCAATAGACAAGTTTGTCTTGTACAAATGAAGTTGAGAACCAACTCAACAAGAGAATTAAAGTGGTTAGAAGTGATAGGGGTGGGGAATATGTTTCTCCCTATGCTGATTTTTGTGCTAAAAATGGAATTCGTCATGAATTCACATCACCCTATTCACCTCAATCCAATGGAATTGCTGAAAGAAAGAACCGTACCTTGAAAGAAATGGTCAATGCCATGATAATTAGTTCAGGTGTAAACCAGTCAATGTGGGGGGAAGCTATTTTGTCAGCTAACTATCTTTTAAATAAGATACCTCGTAAAGAAAAGAATGAAACACCGTATGAACTTTGGATGGGTAGAAAGCCATCGTATAAGTACTTACGAGTGTGGGGGTGCCTAGCTAAAGTGGTAGTGCCACCACCTAAGGTACAAAAGTTAGGGCCTAAAACAGTGGATTGTGTATTCATTGGGTATGCACAAAGTAGTAGTGCTTATCGGTTCCTTGTGCATGATTCTAAGAATCCTGAAATACAGAAGAATACTATAATGGAATCAAGGAATGCTTCATTCTTTGAAGATGTGTTTCCTTGTTTGAACAAGGAAGTTGAAAGCCCATCTTTACCAAATAACGAAGTTGTTCGAGAGGAAGAACAAGCTCTATCCGAGGAGGAAGAGATAGAACCCAGAAGAAGTAAGAGGGCTAGAGTTGAAAAATCATATGGTGATGAGTTTTTCACCTATGTGGTGGAAGGTGAACCTAAAACCTACCAAGAGGCGGTAAATTCTTCGGAGGGACCTCAATGGAAAGAAGCCATCAGAAATGAGGTAGAATCTATCTTACAAAATCATACATAGGAACTAGTAGATCTACCTCCAGGTAGCAAGCCACTAGGTTACCGTTGGATCTTTAAGAGAAAGATGAAACCTGATGGCAGTATTGATAAATACAAGGCGAGACTAGTAATCAAAGGTTATAGACAAAAGGAAGGTCTAGACTACTTTGATACCTATTCGTCGGTAACACGGATAACATCCATTAGATTAGTTCTTGCCATTGCAGCTATCAGGAACTTGCAAGTTCATCAAATGGATGTGAAAACAGCTTTCCTAAATGGGGAGTTGGAAGAAGAAATTTATATGGAGCAACCTGAAGGATTCATTGCCTCAGGACAAGAGAACAAGGTTTGTAAACTTGTTAAGTCTCTATATGGATTAAAACAAGCTCCTAAACAATGGCATCAAAAGTTTGATCAAGTCATGATGGAAAGTGGCTTTAGAATCAATGAGTGTGATAAGTGTATCTATGTGAAAAACACCACTCATGGATATGTCATATTGTGTTTGTATGTTGATGATATGCTTATCATTGGTAGTGATGACAAGATGATAAGATCCACGAAGGATATGTTGAAATCCAGGTTCAACATGAAAGATATGGGTTTAGCAGATGTGATTCTTGGAGTGAAGATCACAAGAACCCAAAGTGGTTTGATTTTGAGTCAAACACACTATGTGGATAAAATTCTTGAAAAATTTCTAAGGGAGATACTAGCATAGCTAAAACTCCAATTGACACTAGTCAACATCTACGTAAAAATAGAGGTGATAGTGTTAATCTGTTGGATTAGTGTCTAAGTCCATAACTATTTTGGTATGTACTTGACCCGATTATGAGCATGGTCCTTTTGGGTTGCCTTCACCATAGCAATATGTAGGATGAATTAAGGAGAGAGAGGTTTAAATATGATTTATTAATATATTATGAGAATAATATATTAAAGGAGAAATAATATTGTTTAATTGATATTAGTCAAGAATTAATTGATAATTAATTTTGTGGCTAAAAGAGATTAATTAAACTTAGGGGACTGAACTTATAATTATAAGATAATTATAATTGGGCTATGGATCACCTAATAATATATAGGTTGGACGAATTCTATGGGAAGCCCATTAGAAATCGTCCAAGGGATATGTTTAAGGAGTCCATGGGCTGCTTAGGGCCTAAGCAGTCAGATTAGGGTTTCCTGCTTGTAAACCCTAATAGCCTACATGTATATAAAGGACCCTTAAGCCCCAAAAACGTGGACAACACTTCCATTAGGGTTTCCAGCCGTTTTTTGGTGCCTCCCCTCTCTTTCCCTCTTCATCCAAGTTGCATATGGTGTTTGTGACTCCATTAGAGGTGCAGCACTTGAGGCACTAAGCTTTTGAAGCCAATCCAAGCAAGGAATTAATTGTTATTGCTATATAACAATCAAGGTAATTCTATAAACCCTAATTCAGTTTATAATATGTTAGATCTAAGTTTATTAGTCTTGGATTCATAGCATGTACAATAGAGAAACCTATATCCAAGCATTAGGGTTTGTATGAGCACGTAGGATTGTTCTTATGCCTAAAACCCATCAGTGGTATCAGAGCCATGATTGGTTTCTGTTGTATGTGATGCTTTGTTGTATTATTTGCTGAAAAACGATTTTTTGGCCTCTGCCGACCTGACTCGGCGAGTCAGTGGATGAACTCGGCGAGTCTGTCTGACTCGGCGAGTCCAGTCCCTAACTCGGCGAGTCCAGGGTCAGACAGAGGGAATATCGGGATTTCTTGCTGTTTTGCTGAAGGATTAATACCAAAAACGTATTTTTATGATAAAATCCGATTTTTATTATAATTGGGTGATTATCCTTCATAAAACAAAAGATAATTTCAAATCTTTTAAATAATAGTTTCTTTATATGATAAATATGGATTATTTAAATTTTTTGGTAATTATCTTATGAATAAAATGAGATTAGGTCAAATATAGATAATCACCAAATTAATTGTTTAATTTACGTTATTTGTTATTTGATCCCTTATGTTTTGAAAAGTTTCAAAACTTGCCCTCAACTTTTGGAATTTAAATTTTGATTAAAAGTTTAATTTTGAAATATTTAAATTCTAAACCCTAATGTTTTGAAATGTTTCAAAACTTGCCCTCAAGTTTTGGAATTTAAAAGTTGATTAAAAGTTTAATTTTGAAATGTTAAATTCTAAAACACTAGTAATTTGAAAAGTTCAAATCACACCCTTATGGTTTTATTAATTAATTAAAGTGTATAATTAAAAGTGATTTAATAAACCCATAAAGTTTTGGTTTACATTTAATTAAATTAAAAGTATAATTTTACTAAATTAAACCACCTAGTATTTTAAAAGTGTAAAATACACCCTTTACTATACATAACATTAAAAGTCTAATATTATATATGTATGAGTAAATAGTCAGTCTTACCGTTAGTAGGCCTCATTCACGAAGCTGGTCTATAAGGGGCGTTTAAGGAAATTGCCTATAAAATGGCGATTGAATGGGTATCCACTCTTACCCACCGCACTCTTGACTAGTGGAGGGTCGTTAGCCGAACGGGTAGGATAGGACAGAAACCTTCCATTATAAGTATAATGAAGTACAAAGTAACTAAATGCTTTTTCAAATTCCCAAATCATAGTTACTTTAGGAAAAATGTGAAATTGTATGCTAACCCATGGAATTACACTTCGTACCCTTGTCAAACGTTAGTGGAGCGTGTGTGGTTAACCGGAACACTAATTTGGGGATGACATTGGTGGCGAAGGGTGGCTCGATGCTTATCATAGATCAATGGAGCGTGTGTGGCTAACCGGCACATTGATTAGGTAATAGTAGCATTAGGCGCACCACATGATTCGTATGGTTATTCACACCTTGTTTGTGATCCTCGGCATCCCAGTCACAAATAGTAGGGCATAATCGAGATTATACATGCCATTGAAAAGTTCAATGAATCTCAAAAGATCTAGGAGTTTCAATTCATTTAAAACTTAAACTTCTTTTTCGTTTTTCATGGTGGAAATTGGTAAATCGTCATTTACCTACCTTCAAATATTTTGCAACTAGATTACGGCATCCCTCTTCTAGGTTGTAGAGTATTGTGTTGGATCCTAGCTTGATGTTTCATTTGGGTGTTGCATCAAGAATTCTAATCAACTTAACTTGAATTTTCTCCCGTTTTGTAGATGTCTACATCTTACAATGGTCTTCCCAAATCCTTTGGAACAAGCTTTTCAAATGAAGATGACGTTCCAAGATACGATCAAGGAAATGAGAGTCATGCTTCACTTCCTCCACCTCCTCCAATTTTTCTCCCTGACCCACAAGTTCAAAGGCTTGAAAAGTTCAAGCTCACTCAATCCCTTTTGGCGAGTAAACACGAAGATGGGAAACCTGTGTGTGCACACGTCTTAGAGATGAAGTCACACATTGATAGGTTAAGCATGTTGGGTGTCGAGATTTCAAGCGAGTTGGCTGTTGACTGGGTTCTTCAGTCACTTCCTGAATCATATAGTGAGTTCGTTAGAGAGTACTACATGATGGACCACGACGTGACCCTAATTGATCTCACCTATTTGATTATAGCTGCTGAATCAGCAATGATTTGGCGTGCTGGTCAAGCAAATTTGTCTAGTGAATCAAACTCCCAAACTTCAATGGATACTAGCAACATTGGAAGTCCAGAAAAAACTAAGTATGTGATTGTCCGATGTGCTGTGCCAAAAGAGTCCATTTGCTTTTATTGCCAAGAGAAGGGGCATTGGAGACAAAGCTGCCCTAACTACTTGAAAGATCTAAGAGATGGGAGAGTCAAAACATATGGCTCTACTTCAGGTAAAATCCTTTTGTGTCACATAACCGTTAACTCAATTATCTAAAAAGTTTAAGTTGTTTGGCTTCATAATTTGGTTTTGTTTTGAATGAGATTCTTGTTTGGCATCATGTTATATATAATTTCTTGTGATTAAAACACAATGTTTTATTATTAAGTTATGTAATTTGTATTTTAATTGTTTTGGCTTTATCCAAATGACATGAATGATCAAAGTTGTTAATCTTTTCAATTTTCTGATTTTTTTATTCCAAATTGGAAGATTCCGTTGTCCATTGATTCCATTGTTCACTGATTTCAGATCGGCTGATTCCACTGTTCATTGATTCCAGATTGACAGATTCCATCGTTTTCCATTATTTCAGGGGCGGTATAATCCCAATCCATATCTTATAAACTTATAGTTATTATTAATCAAATAATTAATAATCATGCCAAAGAGAAAATACGAATCCGACGCTTCAAAAAGGAAACGAAAAATGCAAGAAGAAACTTTTATAGATAAACAAAAATGGTCGTTTTTAAAATATTTAACTACAAACAAAAACATTGATAATGAACAACAACAAACTAATGTTGATAATGAACAAGAAAAAGCTAATATTAATAATAATGATCATGAACCAACTAATATTGAAAATGATAATGAACCAACTAATTTTGAAAATGATAATGAAAAAACTAATGTTGAAATTGATAACGAACTAACTAATAATGAAAATAATAACGAACATAGTAATATTGAATTTGATAACAAACAAACTAATAGTGAAAATGATTACGGACAAACTAATATTGAAATTGATAACGAACAAAATAATTGTGAAGATGATAACACGCCTTTAAACATATATGATCCAAGTAGATGGAATAATATTACTACTAATTTAAGAGATTTAATTGTAGAAAAATGTCCTATTAAGATTTATGATTTTAAATTTCCAAAAGATTAACATTTAAGAAGCTTTAGTACATCTCTTACCAAATGAAGAAAAATACGAACGAACATGGTTGGTTTATTCCATAGATGTAGATAGAGTTTTTGTTTTTGTTGTAAATTATTTAATGTGAATACATCTACATGTTCGTTAGCACATAAATGTAATAATGATTGGAACAATATTTCTAGTATATTAAAAAGACACGAAGCAAGTAACGGACACATTCTTAATATGAGGTCATGGATTGACTTAGAAACTAGATTAGCAAATAATAAAACAATTGACAAGCAAATCCAAGAACAAATAAATAAAGAAAAAGAACATTGGAAAAATGTGTTAATAAGAATCATTGCTGTAGTAAAAACTTTAGGAAAAAATAAAATAGCATTTCTTGGAACAAATGAAAAGATTTATGAAGAAAATAATGGTAATTTTTTAACTATAATTGAAATGATTGCGGAATTTGATCTTATTATGCAAGAACATGTTAGGAGAATTAATGACAAAGAAATTCATAATCATTATCTTTGACACAATATGCAAATTGAACTTATTAGTTTATTAGGAGAAGAAGTTAAAAGTAAAATTGTTAAAAAAAAATAAAAGAGGCTAAATACTTTTCAATAATACTTGATTGTACTCCCGATACAAGTCATAAGGAACAAATGTCAATTATCTTACGATGTTTAGATCTTTCAACAACTCCAATTGAAGTTAAGGAGTACTTTCTAGGATTTTTAGTTATAGATAATACAACCGGTAAAGGCTTATATGATGCTATAGTTAATGAAATTAAAAATATAGGACTAGATATAAATAATGTTAGAGGTCAAGGTTATGACAATGGATCAAATATGAAAGGAAAACATCAAGGTGTACAGAAACGATTGTTAGATATTAACCCTAGAGCATTCTACACTCCATGTGGTTGTCATAGTTTAACTTTAGTAATTTGTGATATGGCTAATTCGTGTGATAAAGCTAGTGAAATTTTTTTGGAGTTATACAACGTATATATTCGATATTTGTTTCATCAACTCAAAGGTGGAAAATATTACAAGATAATATATCAAACCTAACACTTAAATCATTATCACAAACTCGTTGGGAAAGT
Organism: Lactuca sativa; assembly: GCF_002870075.4. Classification (NCBI taxonomy): domain Eukaryota; kingdom Viridiplantae; phylum Streptophyta; class Magnoliopsida; order Asterales; family Asteraceae; genus Lactuca; species Lactuca sativa. The sequence goes on from NC_056629.2 coordinate 135,273,475, forward strand.
AGGGTAGAAAGTGTAAAAAGCAATTAGATTTCAAGCACCACAATTAATAAAAGCACTTTTACAATTATCCAAAAGTTGTAAGAGATCCAAAAATTAAAAGTGAAGCTAAATGTTTAGCTACATATGAACTTCAAAACTATGATTTTTTATTAGGAATGATTATTTGGTATGCTGTTTTGTTTGTTATTAACACTGTTAGTAAAAGTTTGCAATCAAATGATATGTGTATAGATGATGCCATAGATCAACTAAATGAACTTTTGTGTTTCTTTGAAGAATATAGAGAAAATGGATTTGAAAAGGCTTTAGATTATGCAAAAGAATTGACTTTAGAAATGAATGTAAAACCTAAATTTCGTGAAAAACGAATCATTCAAAGAAATAGACGATATGATGAAAATGTTGCGAATGAAACTATTAAAACTCCTGTTCAGTTATTTAAAACTGATTACTTTTTATATGTAGTAGATAAAGTCATTACTTCACTTAAAAGTAGATTTGAGCAGTTTAACAAGTTCAAAAATATTTTTGGTTTTCTATTTAGTATAAAAAAAATTAAAATCATTTGATGAAAATACTTTAAAAGAACATTATTTAAATCTAGAAAAATCTTTAAAGCATGATGATAGCTTAGATATTGATGGTTTTGATTTATTTCATGAATTAAAACTTTTAAGACATATTGTACATTTAGAACATGATAAAATCATTAATATACTTAATTACATTAAAAAGTTTAGTTCTTTTCCAAATGCATATGTTGCCTATAGGATTATGTTAACTATTCATGTAACCGTTGCCTCTGCAGAAAGAAGTTTTTCTAAATTAAAACTATTAAAAAATTATTTAAGATCTACAATGTCATAAGAAAGATTAAATGAATTAGCTATTTTGTCAATTGAAAAACATTTAGTAAAAGAAATTGATTATGAAAATTTTATTAAAGAATTTGCATCTAAAAAAGCTAGAAAAATTAATATTACGTCATAAAATATATTCACAAAAACATATACATAAAAAAAAAATTAACTCCGCCATTTGTAAACTTTTTAGTTTATTATTGTCGGTTCCAAGCCCGGATAAATGAGGAAGGTTTATAACATTAAGGGGGTGTTTGAGATTTCATCTAAAAACTCCTTTTTAACTTATTGACTTTTTGAAAAGTTAATAAGCTAAAAAAAGTGTTTGGATAATTAATAAAGATTTTTAAAATGACTTTTGGTTTAACCTTTGAAAAGGAGTTTTGAAGAAGTTCTTGAAATGACTTATGACTTATTAGAATAAAAAAACAAGCAAAAGTCAATAAGTTAGCCAAACACTTTTAACTTATTGACTTTTGCCACTAAAAATCTAATCCAAACACTTTTTTAAAAACTACTTTTCCCACATTCATAAGTCAATAAGTCATTTTGGATAAAAATCCTTTTAAACTTCAGAATGAAATCCCAAACACCCTCTAAGTATAGTAAATATCAAAGGGCTCCAAATTTTTGGTCGCTTAGAGCCCCAAACTGGTTGAGCCCTGTTGTTTATGTTAAAGTACATATTTCAAAAGTTGGAGCAATGAAACCAAAGAATGCATTCCAACCTGTTCTGGTCCCTTAATTGACCCTTCATTTTTTCAAAGTTACTTCATCTTTGTTGTTTATGTTAGACCTGTTCCTTGAGTTTCTTCATTACCTTGTTACTTGATCTAAGCTCAATTACTAGTACTTTTATAAGTGCTTCGATGACATATCCATCAAACAAACCATAGACATCAATAATTAACAGTATTTTTATAAAATCATGGTGGATTTATGCATATAGTTTCATGTTTGTAATAAATTGAGGTTTTCTGAAGACACAATTATCAATATGATAAATATGAAGCACTTACATAGCAATATTACAAACAACTAAAAATATCACGTGCTCATCTTTTTGCAAGTGTAATCGAAAATAATCTGCAAAATGCTTCTTGTGTGTTGCTCCTTTGGTAGCTTTAGTAAACGGGCCACTTTTGTATACCCGATATGTTGCCTCATGAAAGATTCGGGCTTTAAATCGGGCTTTATTTTCTTATTCGGCATTTTGGGTTGTGTAAGGGCCCATTGCATAGCCCATATTGCTAAAGGCCGCATGTATGTCATAGATCTGTACTGCCCATCAGTATTCCAAGCTTCTGGGGTTTGGAAAGAGTAGCTGCAAAAAAGAAACGAGTACAAGCTCTAGCTTGCAAATTATAATGCTACTTATGACTAACCGATACGACTTGCTGATTTGGTCAAGATTATCGACTAATTAGTAAATATTTAATTATTTATTGAAATTAGATAATAGTTATCTTTATTAAAAATTCGGGTATCTATTAGTCTCTTTTAATTTAGGACAAGATTATCTCATAACACTTATATATAGGGTTTCCATATGATTTTTTTATTATGATAGAATAAAAGTATCCGGTCGGATTCACCCACCAACAAACATTCTCTGACGAAGAAGAAACGAGATTGGTGAGAGAAAGTAAGAAGCGTATTGAAGAAGTAAGGGACTGGGTAAGAAGGTAAGGATTTTAGAATTTGTTTATATGACACTTTGTCATATTTTGATTGTTTTCATTGAGTTCGAGAATTGAAGATGCCTTTATTCAAGGGAGAGGAAACGTACGGGTGGATATACCGTACTGTTGCAGCCCTATGTATGGAGGCAGCAGCTTTGTCATGGTATTGTTGGAGTGAGGGGATAAGCGTGTCAAGAGGGGACAACTAGAGACTATGTCAGTAACTTTGAAAAAAATGAAGGGTCGGTTAAGGGGCCTGCCACGTTCATCAAATAGCTAGAAACGGAACTCAGACCATCGGTAAGGCTCATGCAATCCAAGGGCTTGATCCACACAATGATCGATGAAAACAAGTCGATGAGGAAGAGATAAAAAATTATGGGGAATTAGGAGACGATCCAACCCAGATTTCCACCTTGAGGATAAGGTGTTTGTTTAAAAAAAAGTACCAATTTAGAACAACTTTCAAAGTCGCTTACCTCTTTAGGATATTAAAGTGTTCTTTGGATTTGAATAACATTGATTTAATACAAAGAAATGAAAGTAGAATGTTATAATGAACAAATAAATGAAATCACGTTGCTATTAAGTAGACTTACCCAAATCCCTCTTCGGACCAAGCGGTCTCATACACTCCACTTGCAGTGTGGAAAGCAGTGTCGATCATGCCTTCATGAATCATACCCGCAGCAACTCCATAAGTAACTCCTGTCCAAATTTCCCTCGATTCGGTACATGACATATCGGGTTCACCCGTGGGTAGCATCCCATTAATAGCTCCACGCTTCCCGTTGTTCACTTTCAAAACATTGAAATTATAAACCTTCTCCAATGCACTTTTCGCCTTTTCTTCATCAACAATCGGAGAAAGCCCGCATGCTCGAGTATACCTACCAAAATTCACAGCCCATTGAAGGTTGTGTGTGACGCACCATAACCAGCTGATAAGCTAGCTTATTTTTCGAGTTTTTCAAATTGTCATTTTTGGCAAGCCAAAGAATAGTTGATAAGTTGGCTTAGAAGTTTTTTTTTTTTTTTTTTAATTTTCCGAATATACCAGCTAGCTTTAAATGTTTTAAATGTTGTATAATAAAGGTGGTTCAAATTTAAACATACCATTGTCCCGCCAACTGATCAGCTTGAATGGACGAACTTGTCCTCCCTTTACTATCATCATAGTTAAAATAAGAACCATTCCACAACTTATCATACACACTCCTCGCTTTCATAAACTTGGCCCAAAAATACTCTTCACACCCCTTATCACCAACTACACCCGCCATAGCAGACGCCGCCTGTAACGCCGCCACCCACAGCCCACCGCAATACGCGCTAACACCCAAAACCGACCACGTGTCATACGTCTGATCGGGAAACCCTTCATTTTCAACCATCCCATCTCCATCCTTATCAAATTGCTCCATGTACGCCATTGCAATATAAACTGAAGGCCAAACAGCTTTCGCAAAGTTCTTATCTCCAGTAGCCACCACGTCTCTGTAAGCTTGGAGGACAAATTTAGGGTTTAGATCTTTCCATTGGTCTGTATTGTAGATGTTATAGAAGTTAACATCGAACCAAGGATCGATCATTCCGATATCATGAGGGACAGCACCTAGGGCTTTTTTCGGGACCGATACTCCGTCGGATAAAATATCCATTTTACGGGGATCATGCATCATGACGGCGGAAGCGAAGTCGCGTTGGAGGCTGAGTTCGAGTTTGGGGAAAAGCATGATTAGGGCGAATGATGCGTAGAAATGGACGTCGTATGTGTTACACATGTGGTATTCTATTCCTTCGTAATACAGAAATTGCCCGATGTTTTCTTCTCCTTTTTGTAGAAGATTTGTACCGAATGCTGAGATTTTTGATGTGGGGTTGTGGATTTCTTCGAGTACTGACGTCATTCTTTCAAGAACGTTAACAGCAGTGTCGTGTTGATGATGAGTTGTATTAGTATCACCGTTACTTTGAGAGTCCATGTTAGATCTATCAACTGAGAACTGTCTTCCATTAATGGTTGATAAATTGTGTACAGGAGGTAGTCCATCTGGAAAAAAAAACATAGATTATGAACATAAACTTGAGCTGGTTTCATTTGATAAAAAAATAATAAAAAAAAAAAAAATCAGGGTTACCTGTCCAGATTGTGCCCCCTGAGTTGAGATAATATAATTCATTGAAAAGAGTGATTGGGTACCTGAAGAAAGGCAATAGGATTAGAGATTAGTAAGGGCAGTGAAAAGAAAGAAAATTAAATTAGAGGTTTTGGATTACCATTCAGGAAGCCTCTTGTCTTCAAGGATAGGCTGTTGCCATGCTTCTATCTGGGCCTCCCAATTACCATGTTCTAAATTTCATAAAAAATCAATAATTGAAATTGTTAATAATATATAAAAACAACTTTCTTGGAACAACAATGTACTTTAAAATACTAAAATAGATAAGAAGGCATCACCAAGAATAGCATCATGTGCGATTTTTTCAGCTGCGTCCCCATGACTACCATAAAATTTGGTGTAACGCCTGTCACAAAACATCCCTTGTAAGAAGCTTTCATATAACGCTAAAATGCAAGATATAGCAATGTACTTTCATTTGTTTGTTTATCAAAGCATTAGCATCCTACTTTGATTTTTTTGTACTACAACATATTTTCAATTCTTTTTATTAAGGCATTGTATATTGAACTATCTACCTACCTATAGGATTCCACTTCCAGAATTATTCTTATTAGGACATTGCACTTTAAAAAGTCTACAAAAGTATAGCTGTGAAAACTGCATTGTATTTGGTTGAGATTGTGATAATTTGGTTGATTTTCAAAGTAGGATCATGTAATAGGACGAAATGAAAGTAGGATACTATAAATATAATAAACCAATATATGAAAGTATGTTGCTATTTCTTGAATTTAGCCCTTTTGATATATAATAAAGTTTGAGAAAAGAAAATGTTTGGTGAGTCACCTATGGTAAGTCCTGGTTGGAAAGACAACTTCCGGGCAGTCCCACGCCAATGAGAAGGTAACAGTCCGCACAGCCTGAGATGGTATGGTCACAGAAGCTGCAATAGCCGCACCTATACATGACTTTGCTTCTGAAACCATTGGTAGTTGAGAGGAATCAAGGTGATCAAAAGAACCATTCTGAATCATAAAAATTAAGGCTAAATGTAAGAAATGGCAATCTACTTCCATTTATCTTTTTATTATAGCATCTTATTTTCATTATCACCTACTACAACATTGCACTTTGAAAAAACTATCCCACTATAGCAATTTCATTCGTATAATTGGTCAGATTTTTCAAAGTACAATGTCTTAATTAGACAAAAATCGTAAGTACAGTGCTATAATTTGGCAGATGCCTTCATAAGAATAAAACTGAAAGTACAGTAAACGAAAGTAGGATGTTGTAAAAAACAATTAAATGAAATTAAATTGCTATTTCTTGTATATAACCAACCTTTTTAATTTCATTCCACATGTCTTTTGCTGTGAGACCCTTGGAGTTTCCAGATATTATAAAGGATGGACACTCTGAAACGCGAACATGGTTTGTTTCTTGTGCTGCAATAGCAAATGTTACAGGGGGTTGCCCATCTGCACTCCTGTAATTAAAATAAATGAAAGTATTTTGCTATTTCTTGCATATGGCACAAATGGAACGACACATGATTAATTATTAATGAAGTAATAAATAAAGGAGACAAGAATTTACGAGTGATGTAGGAGTACTCCATGAACGCCATCTTTCACCCTGATAACAATATTTTTAACATTTATGACAAAGTATATAATTAATAATCCTGAAACCCAATATGGATGTACAATCTGAGGTTAACATGTAAACATCCTTACGCCATTTTTGAATTGGAATGATGACCAGATAATCCAGAGGATCCACCAACAGAATTCTAAAATAAGTGAGAATATCAACTTTTACTTATTTTGTTTTTCTGAAATACCTAAAATGATGAAAACTTACCTCCCATGTAAATAACAAAGTGACATCTGCAGCAGTCTTCCCAGTGTTTGATAGCTAAACAAGATTACAGCCAATGATAAAGATCAATGTTATCTAAATAGAAGCTTTTTAATGTATGTTATGTTACACAGGACATGATAGGAGGGCATTCGTGTCTTTTGTACAGAGGAGAGATTGAGAGTGACTCGCTGTGACATCATGTTACACTTTTTGGATGGGACAAAAATCGCAATATTTGTCACATTGACATCAGTCTCAGTAATGTCAGACCAAAAGCAGTACAAGTTGTGTCATGTCATGTCATTTGTCAATGGGGTTTAAGAGACATAATCATACCGTGTAAGTAAATACTGCTACAGGAAGGCTGCTTTCTTTATAATTATGAGGGATAATTGGGGAAATCTGACGACAAACTATTTTGAGGTCAGGATCAGGTTCACCTACATAAGAGAAAAAGGGTTGGTCAATGATGACACAAAAAAAAAAGTCAAACTTAGACCAGTAGTCAACCTTGGGAATTAGAAATATGAGAATTACCATCATAAACTGTCCAAGCCCTTGGGTATAATGCATGATATGTAGATTTCTCTCCACTGAAATTCCAGTCCCAAGATCCAATCCCATCAACCGAATTCTCTCTGTTAATTTCACATTATCTTCATTTTCATTAATAATTCTTTCTACTTTCTACAAATATTACTTTTTTTTCTTGTAGGGAAGTGATTTTGTTTGTAAAAGACGATTTTTTTTCTCACATGCCTTGCACGTTCTGACTTAAGAGACCAAAATAGACGGTTTTAGCCATAGCCCATAAGAACTATCTATGAAAAGTTTTTAAACCATCCTTGAAGACAAAAAATGTTAGGGACTAAACTTGATATTCTGGGAAACCACATGGACCATTTATGAAGATTTGTCAAAAATTAATAGAAAGTTTCTTACTTCAGCATTTCTGGGTTTGGTGGGCAGAGGACAGTCGAATACTTCTTTCCATTTGGTCGTGACACAAACATCTGCACAATGTCAAAAAGTAATTTAGGAATATTATTACAGTGATGAATATCTGATAAAAATAACTAAATAAGAAAAAACTTACAGAAAATTGATTTGCTAAAACTGGTTTTTCTTCACATGTTTTCGGAAAGAGTTGCCAACGCAAAAACTCGCCTTTATATGTCCTTCCAATGCTGCCTGCACTGCCAGATGTGTTTTTACAAATAAAATGACCAAAGTAAAGAGTTGTGATTATCAATTTATCATACAAAAGCTAATTGAGCTTACCCAATACCCCCTAAAGGAACACCATTACAAGAAGAATAGCAGTGTTTCTTGAAAGGGTTAAAGTTAGTTCCCTAAAACAATATAGTAATATAAGTTACTGAATTGTCATGATTAAAATGCTTATCAAAGAAATATTGATATAAATTAAAAGAACTACATTTCCATTTCCATTTGCAGCATCTTCTCGTATCCAACGCCATAACCGATATAAAAATGGAGCCTATGCAAAGGAAGCAAACAATTAAAAAAGCTGATATGTAAACAAATTGCATCACTTGATATATATATATATATATATATATATATATATATATATATATATATATATATATATATATATATATATATATATATAAATATAAAACATACATACCATATGGATTACTTCTTTGAACTTTAAACCAAACTCTGAAAGGGGAATTTCCTTGGTGTTTAGTTTCCTCTTCCATGTAAGGGATGCAGGTTTTGCTGGATCAACCTTACCCTGGAAAGATATTTCTTTTTAATTAAAAAGATCACAATAAATTTTAGGAATAAACAGAAACAAGAGAGGCCTGAAAATGGATAAAATATCAGAATAGAAGCATTATTATCCATGTACCTTGATAATACTAGCATCAGAAGCTTCTCTATCAGCATCATAGTTATTTGCTGTCATTTCCCTGAAAAAAAAACATAGATAAAAAGATCAACTATAATTTCCAAAAACTCAGCAAATATGTGTAGCATTAGATCCTGCGTTAATTTCATTTTGATGTAATATAGTCGGTACCTTTTTAATTAACTAATCTAGTGATCAATCTTTCTCAAATATAAAAGGTGTTTGAATTTTATTGTGATCCATTGGAGTCCACAACGTAACTGATTAATACAGTGATTAACCTTTCTCTAGCATCAAAAAAGTTTTTGTTGATATTGAGTTAAAATCAAAATCCATACAAGTCCACAGTAAAAAATGGAACCTAAATTTTACAAGAATCGTTTGCAGAATCTTTTCATCTTAACAAGTTGTAACAACTTATACCGATTGCTTCAACAATCATAGCATGTTTATATCAGAAACCATTGATGCTAACAATCAAGCACACACGCCACCTGCATTTTTTTTACCAATTCCATTGCTACTATATTCTTGTGAATAGAGACACAAACTTAAATTCAACAAAATGCGAAGTCAAAGGCTTTCCATAATCAATATGAAGATTCAGATACCACGAAATTTAAGTAATAAAGCAAAAAATCTGCTTGAAAACCTATCTTCCTAAAAAAAGTACAATCATACAGTTATACTAGGATCGACGATCATAACATATTTCGGCCAATCAATGACAATTTTTACGCAGAAAAAACTTAAACTCTACGTCCAATGCGGAAACAAAAAAACAGATGCAGAGTTCTTTACGATAGCTAACAAAGTTCAGTTTAGGTAAAACAAGCATATATTCGGTAAAGCAAATTTATCAGCAATTAAGCAACTAAGAATTCCTCATTCATACGTAAGTGAAAGAATTAAACCGCAACTAAATCCAGTGATGAATTTCACGAACCCTGGCGAAGTTTTGAAGAAATGATTCAGTAAAAGATTCCGTAGCGATTGATGTAGAGAACTGCTCTAGTTCTCTATCATGAAACTGAGAATAAGAATAGTATAAAATTAATTTAACGCATAGTTGTTGAACATTTTTAGTGAATTCCAATACTTTCGCTGGACTATATATTCATCAATCTACAACTTTGGTCTTAAAGTTTTATTCGTTACATTTTCTACCCAATTTCAAAACTATGTTGTTGCACCTAATGGCGTTTTGTCTTCTTTCTCAAACTGGGAAACTCTGTAGCATCTTCAAATGTTAAGTTGTAATGAAAGCATATAGGTTCGATTAATATATAATATATAATATATAATTTAGAGTAAATAAGAGGTCTTGGTCCCTATGGCCATCCAATTTTAATAGTTTTAGTCTTTCTATTGGGATTTTAACTCTTGATCCTTACTAGAGGTTTGGATAACAATCAAGTACATAGTTAACAACCTCAACGGAATGGCTGTTAATTAAAAAAAAAAAAAAACATTAATAAAGAAATGCTTTACATGGTCTAATTTTAAAAAACACAATTTTTCACACAAGATTATATTATAATGAAAAACACACTTTTTTGCCATATAAATGTTTTTTGTCATTAAACATATGATTAAAGCTCAATGCTCTTAGGAATAGTACCTACGGTCAAAAAAAATTATCTTCTTTTTACCTGTTAACCGCTTCTTTTTTTACTGTATATCTTTATTGATTTCTTTTTCCACTTATTTCTCTAATTATTTTCTCGACTAATCCACTTCCATTTTTTCCGCCCCTGGTTTTGCTTTTTATGTTTACCCTTCCACCGCTTCAACGACCCCGCTTCTGCTGCTTACTGCTTTCTGTATTCCTTTTCCTCATAGCTGATCTACTCTGTTGTACTTCTCTCGCTCGATTCTTCCTTGATTGAAACTCTTCGCCGCCTTGTGACGCATGTTTTCCAGATAGAATCGACTGCACCTCCACCTCTGTTCCCCCTGTACATCGATGCTTCCCACCGCCACCATCAATCGAAAATAGAATCAGGGTTGATGTGGGAATACGTACTTTCGCAGCCGGCCTCCACCGCTTCTTTTGCGTGTCTCCTTGGGATATGCTCTTCATATTCAATTTTGAATTTGATTTTGGTTTTAGTTTGTTGTACCACACTAATTTAAAATACAATTAGTTGTGAGGTGGTTGTTTACAGGATTAACACCAGACGTTCGCCGCCACCACCAGGAAGCAGTTACTCTTCATACTTTTAGATTGTTAGGTGATGATGGGGAGTACACACTTTGAGAATTCGAAGTAGGGTTTCGTCAAATGCACGGCCACGGGCGAGAATCAATTCAAGTATCAGCGGCACCATAGACAACGAATTTATTAGAAGGCACTCCGAAGGATCATGTACTGAGCGAGATTCACATAGGATGTCCGCCGAAATTTTCAGGATCATTTATTTCTCATTTCGCCTTCTCGCTTCCATGAGGTGAGCTTAATTGCCTCTAATAATTCCTCTCAATTTGATTACGATGATTAATCCTATATTGAAGTTCTAGAACATGATTTAGCATATATCTACGTTTTGGACATATAAATCTCTAACTGGAATTAAGCGATGAAATATGGATCATATTGAGAATGTAATTTGAATTTGAATCCCCGATGATGATGATTAAACTACGTGATGAACATGTGTCTGGAACACGCTTCAGTTCCCAATTTTGAGATTAGGTATTTTTTTATGTTGATGCTAAAATGTAGATTCTGAGTACATTGGAAGCAAAAATGAACATCAAACCTTCAAAAACTCAAATCAAAACCAGGAAGTTAGCTTGGATGATGATGGCTATCTTTCTTTATCTAGGTGCAACACTGAGTTATGCTTACCTTACTATCGTTTATGGTTTTGCTTTGGTTAATTTTATTGAGTTAATTTAACTGAAACTATGATAGTAGAATTGAATGAAGCAATAGCATGCATGTTAGACTAAAATACAACAAGTATTCAAATAATCACTCTATGTTTGTAAGATGCACTTGACCAATGCAAGATGCCTACCATAATCTGTCCTAATCACCAAATATCAACACTTGGAATTCTTTGATGAGGTAGCATTGCAAACCTGACTTCCTCTCTTAGGTAGAATATTTTGTGTGTTTTTATGAAAATTGGATTTGAAAGAATGAAGAAAAAGCTTCTCTGTTGGACATTCTATGGTTATTACTTGGCTACTTGTCGGTGTTATTTTGTTCCTATATTCCAGAAACTTCCGGGAGGTATCTTTATGCTAACATTGTTAGTTTTGTTTCTTATTATATGCTTTATCTTTGAAATTGTATGTCAAAATATCAAATCATCATGTCCCTAAAATCATTATGACCTAATCTTTTGATTTTTTTCATCTGTTGCAATGAGTTTCTCATTTAATTGGTTTGCAGGTGTACATTCAACACTAGCTTTATAAGAAATAGGTTTAACCATATTTTGCGTTTTAATTGATGCTTTTGTTGTGTTTCATATGTTCCATTTTTAAGCATTGTACTTTCATAATCAACCAATTATAGCATCCTATTTTTATGATCCACTAAATATCAACAAAAAAAAAATTCAACCCGTGCAACGCACGGGCCTCATCACTAGTTTTACTTAATATCTGAGATTTAGGATAGAAGCTAAAAGCATTTCCAATAAGAGATTAATTTATTGTTTTTACTACTATTAAATTAACCATTCATCACTACTTATTATCCTTGAAGAGTATAGTTTTTATTTTTGTTTTTATTGATCACAATATATATATATATATATATATATATATATATATATATATATATATATACATACTAACCGTTTATCCGCGCTAAGCGCCGGGCGGCAAAGAGTTTCTTTCGGAAGATAGTTTTATCAGTGATGATTAGTTTCCTTTAAACGTGAGCTATTTATTGCGGCCATTTGGTAGACTATTTTGTGTCGAATAGTTCATTTCAACGGATAGTTTCTTGCTAGGTGCATAGTTATACAATACGACAGAAGTGGAGTCTATATTTGGAATTTCATCTAATAGTTCATACTTGATTTTACAATATATATATATATATATATATATATATATATATATATATATATAACAACAATCTGCAATCATGTAGTTTTGTACATTTATAACATGTCCAATATATAAACTACATCAATCTGCAATCATGTTGCTTCATCTGCTAGCCCTGCATTAAACATCAAATGATACATATTTGAAGAAATCGTAAAATAATAAGTTGTTGATTGTACTTTGTTAATCACATAAAACTTCTTTGTACATGATGTTTGATGTGTAGATTCCATCGTTATCAAAAGTTTTTTTCGGCTTTACTAATACCTTGATATTGACACGTGATATTCCTCTGGACAACGCCACATAAAGTTGGCCATGTGAGAATACCGATTTTGGCAGATAAACACCTAGTCACACAACAAACATAGTACTTTCATTTGTAAAAAATATTAAAAATGATATTTTTATAAAGTAGAATGCTATTTTCTGTATATTTTCAAAAGTTTTATTGGTAAATTTCGTTTTTCTATAAAAGGACCAAAATGCCCTTTATCCAAAATAAATACGAAAAATAATATTTTCTGAGCAGGGGCAAAACGGTCAGATTTGTTGCAATATTTTTTTTGGGAACACAGTCACACAACAAACATAGTACTTTCGTTTGTAAAAAATGTTAAAATTGATATTTTTATAAAGTAGAATGCTATTTTCTGTATATTTTCAAAAGTTTTATTGGTAAATTTCATTTTTCTATAAAAGGACCAAAATGCCCTTTATCCAAAATAAAGACGAAATAACATTTTTTGTTCTTTTTAACCCACCTTTTGCACATATCACATTTAATAACTATTTTAATCAAATCGGGGCAAAACAATCTTTAAAAATCTGTCAACAACGATACAAACTTTCCTAAACAAAACATACTCACACTTTCAAAACATTGTACTTTTGTTTGTAAAAAATGCTAAAAATCATATTTTTATAGAGTACAATGCTATATTCTGGATATTTTCTAAAGTTTTATTATGTGAACATCATTTTTCTATGAAAGAACCTATAATTATCGATATGCAGTAAATTAATAAACTTCTAAGATTTTCTTTTGACTTGGCCAATAAAAATTTAACAAATATTAGCACCATATATTCAAATTTCATATGAAGAAGTAAAAAAAAAAAAGAAGGAATAGATAGGACTGGACTTGACAAACTTTCTAGGCTACTTTTGATGATGAGAATGATAAGGACATTCATGTCATTTTTCACAAAAGAGAGAAGGGCATAATGGTTAGATGGTGTTTTTGGAACATATAAAGTAGGTAAGAGTTTTAGATACCTTCAACTGCTTCCTCTGATACTTTTGAATGTTGTTTGACCAAGTCTTCTTTGATACTGATATTTAGAAGAGTTGCTGATAGTTTCTGGGATAAAGTCTTGACACCACCCTGAAGTTCTTCCCGTGGTATTTCAGACTTTGATGTGACTTCGGGTGACAAGGAACTTTGATTTGAATATATCTTTTGAAGATTCAAAAACAAAAAAGTATAAGATTTTAACCAACACTTAAAAGCAGAAATCAAGGAAGAAAAATATAACAAAACCAAGATATCATAATTGGTCTATTTCAACAAGATTTATGAGGCATTAGTTAATCTTGAATTGTCTAAGAACAAAGAATACACACATTATATTATTTATGTTGCAAAAATGAACACAATTTTGACTTTGAAAGTCAAACACGAACGTATTGCTTTCCAAATTCAAACTCGATTCGCAATTACAAACAGTTTTACATTCTTACTCAAATTGTTCAAATCTTCATTGTTTCTTGTATTCCGATGTAGTTATCTTAATTTATAATAAATTTCATAGTAATTTCGGATTTATATGTGATGCGTTTGACTGTAAAAGTTTGACTATAACATGAAGAGGAATATTATTCTGATGATAGCTCAAGGAAGAAAAACTACTTAATAGAATTAAGACCATATTTACTAGCCAATAATTACAAACTACTATCAAATCATAGGATGCATTGTTTGGGCAAAATCAACATCGAGCAAGGAAAACATAGATGAGAAGAGTATGATAGTCAAATACTTCCTTCTCCGTTTTGGTATTACTTTGACTAAAATCGAAATCTTATTCACGTAAAGAACAAAGGGAGTAGAGAAAGAGGGGAGAACCTTGACGGAAGGAGTGACGGCTTGGCCAACAAGACCAGGTTCTGAGTATGAGCACCAAGCTGACTGATTTGGTCCCATTCACTTCCATGCTCCTTCGAAGATCATGTGGCGTACCATCCGTGGTCAAGTGGCGACGGTGGAGACGCTGAGAATAGTGAAGATGCACACACCTAAATTAGAAATTAAATGGAGAAGATGATGGTAAATTCCAAATATATATTAGAGGAATCTATTAACTGGATCAGAAAACGGAGAAGATGAAGGCGATTTCCAGATCTGCTCAGCATCTGGTCAAGAAACAAAAAGACTCGTCAACACCGTTAAAGATGCATAGCATTGCTACCACATAGTGGTGGCCAGCATCGATGAGTGGTGGCGGGGATGGACAGCAAGTTAGGTTAGAGAGAGGGAGAGTGACGGATGAGAAAGAGATCAATTCAGAAATTACCCTGAAAGCACCAAATCAGTCATCAATTGTTAAATGTAACCACTTTCAAGTAAATAGAGATGTAGAGAGAGAGAGAGAGAGAGAGATTCAAGAAACAGAAGGAGGTGATGGAAGTAACTCACTGTTCGAGATCGAGAGAGAGAAAGAGAGAGAGAGAGAGAGAGGCGAGAGAGATCACTGCATCTTTGGAGGAGGAAGTCGGCGGCCGTGGACCTTCGGTGGGAGATGTTGGTGGAGATGATCTTTGGTGGAGACGATGAGAATTGGTTTGATGGCGGCTATGTTTAGGAGATTAGGATAAGATCCGTGTAGTGTGCAGTGTAATACGTATATGATCCGTGTAGTGTAATACATATAAGATTGGTTATATGCTTAATATTATTGTACATGAGGTTATATATGTTGTACCTCTTAATTTTCAAGAAATAGGCAATATCCTTAATAATATAGTATATATATATATATATATATATATATATATATATATATATATATATATATACTATATTATTAAGTCTTCACTGTTGGCTCCATCTTCGGTCAAACTTCACTACGAGTCATGTTGCTCAACTATGAGATGATAAAGGACAAACACGACCTGTGTCGGTGTGACAAGAACCGCGTTTCAAATATAGTTATTTACTATGATGACAATGCAACAATGACTCGGGTTATGTCTTCATGTTTTCTGCCATGGAATGACTGGTTCATATTCTCTTCAGGCTCCAAACCTCCATGCCTCCAAGTTCCATCCTCCATGCTCCAAGCTCCACGCTCCATAATGTCTGCAAAATAAATCAAAAATGGTGAAGTACCAGCCATTCTTAATGAAATATGAAATTACCCAAATAATTAACTAAACTCAAGAATTATGAAGAAGAATGCTATGAAATGACAGAAATAACATGCAAAATAGGTGCATAAAATGCACCTATCAGACCTCCCCAATCTTAGACCTTTCTTGTCCTCAAGAAAGAATAAAATCGAGAATCACCCTAGAGAAGACGATAGGCGACAAAAGAAACTAAGAAGAAAAGAATTGAAGGAACGAAAAGGACTAAATGGAATTAAGAGTGAATGCATGCAATAAAAGAAAAAAAAACTAATGAAAATAACATATGTACAAAAAAAAGGCTTAAAAAAATAAGCCGAAGAAAAATTTAAAAACACAAATAATTATTTTATATATATATATATATATATATATATATATATATATATATATATATATATATATACACGATCAGACTTTACATCGATGGGGCTCCAATCACTAATACTAACGCGACCATCCTGCTAGCTTTCATGTGTCACAGACTCCCAAAGTGAGGAAGACCACGAAACGGTGTAACACAATAATCCAACCATAGTTTTATTAAAACTTTATACCTTAATTAGCTTTGTGAGCGAAAATAACACAGTCCGGGATCTCATGTCCTTAAGACTAGATGGCCAAGAATCAGAATCGATGCATCCTTAAGAACCCATCACGGCAAATCAGCTTTCGCTGAAGCAGTGAGCCCACCTGAAGGGGCCCAACTCCTATGCTTTCACTCTTTTGAGAGCCACAAGTATCATATCACACAATTCTTCATTCGCCAGATTTGACTTTGATAAGGCTTTTGGTTTGATTGAACTTGGATTTGTATCTTCGTTTTGAGCTTGAGTTCTTCAATCAACCTTTTTTTCAATTGAGCGCTTGAAATTTTGATTTGGGTACCGGATATGACGGTTGTACCCTTTCTTCATTCTTAAATGTGTGGGACTGATACTTAAGCTCTCTGTTACCGCGAGGGTAACGCGTGTCAACAAATAGGTCCGTGTTCTATGGGTCCGGATTTGTCGATAAAGATTCTTTTTAAACATTCAAAAGCAAATCATCCTAAAGCTGATATTACCGCCCACAAAATGTTTCAGTATGCCATTTTTTTATTATTATCTAAGGTTGGGGTCTCGAATTACGGTGTTTGGGTCCCCTAGTTATGACAACTAATTCTACACTTCCGGTGACTATCCGGTCACTTCGGTACTTTTCTCATTTTGATTTTTTTGTTTTCCCACTTCATGGAGCTATCGTATGTAAAGCTTGTCTTCATCTCTCTCTCTCTCTCTCTCTCTCTCTCTCTTTTGAAATGCATGTGGAAACTAGAACCTAATGTACAAAGACCCCTCCCTAAGCTTAAGATTTAACATCATCCTCGATGCACGGAGAGGGTAGGGCAACCTAATGTCCACGAATGTTTAACTATATAGAGCATATGAACAAATTCTCAACAATTCTAGTCAAACAATCTTAGGATTCATGCATCAAACTTGAGATATGGAAGGAATGTACCATTCAAATGCTTGAATTTGTGATGTGTGCTTGACTTTTTCAACTCATCTTCAACCTCAAGAAAAGTTGAGCTCTTCAATGGTGGAATACACAAACGGAGGTAAAAGTGTAACATCCCAAAAATTAAGACCAAAAATCTCTTTTAATAAAACATTACTTTAAACCAAAACATCAATCCAAAACATGATCTGAGTATAAGTTTTCAAAACACATGTTTATTATCAGAGTAACATTCCCAGGCTGACTACACTATGGTGTGTGCCATGCGATCACCCCGAGCTCCTCCCTCCGCTACTGGAAGTACCTGAAAACAAAACTGAAACCCGTAAGCACAAAGCTTAGTGAGTTCCCCGTCTTACCACATACCATACAAAATCACACACTGCCCATACTGGGCCACGCCCGCTATCATGGGCCTCGCCCTCTACTCCGGGCCTCGCCCGCTATAACGGCCCCGCCGCTCCAGGCCCCGCCTGGCTTCGAGCCCCGCTCGGGTATAGATCTGTTTCACTTAGGCCTCGCCTGTCATCGGGCCTCGCCCACTAACATATAATAGTACATGAACATATCACATAACATTACATAAGCTAAACATATACTAACAACTCTTGCTCTAAGGCCTCGCCTATCTCGGGGCCCCGCCCGAGTCCTACTACTGATGAGTCATGGAATCTCGTCCATACTACTGCTGATAGTGAGGTACGGGCCCAGCCCACTCTCACTCCTTTCCTAACTTGGGCCCCGCCCCTGCTCTGCTGCTACTGAGATGTGGAACACCATCCACACTCTGCTATTGGTGAGATACGAGTCCTCGCCCTCACTCACCTCCCTACCAAGCACATACAAGTATCACACAGACAACAAGTATAGACTATCACATAAACCGCTCCTTGGGCAACCGCCCTCTGTCATTGGACCTCGTCCAAATATCATACTAGCATACTGTGCCTAAGGCTAACCCCCAGGTCTTCTACTCATAACTACATGGGCCGGCATTGTGGCCGTAGACCCATTCATACAAAGGGAAACTCACCTGATACTGCTGAACTGCTGCTGCTAACCCCTTTGACCGCTACCTGACCGCTAACTCCGTACTGCTGCTCCGCTAGCTCCCCGAACTACCAATAACAACCTCATACTTAGTCTAACTGACCTCCAAAGGTCAACCAAGTCAACTCTGGTCAAAGTCCATGTCCTGGTCAAAGTCAACCTCCTAGGTCAACCCTACTCGCCGAGTCACCCTACTGACTCGCCGAGTTCATAAATCCAGAGTCCTTCCACTCGCGACTCTACTCGCCGAGTCAGCCCCTGACTCGCCGAGTCTACTGATTCCCGATTCCTATCCTGTCTAACTCACTGAGTTCTGGCTCGACTCGCTGACTCGAGTCTTAACTCGAAGGGTTTGGGACCACTCGATCTGACTCGCCGAGTCTAAGAACAGACTCGCCGAGCACACGGCAATCCTCATCCAACTCGCCGAGTTGTTCATCCAACTCGCCGAGTTCATGCCTATCTTCATCCGACTCGACGAGCTGTTCATCCCACTCGTCGAGTTCCTCCTCATCTTCAAGCTACTCGCCGAGTCCACTCGAAGGACTCGTCGAGTCCACTAAGATCCACTTACATGCAGAGGACTTCCGAGTCATGCATGAGCTCCAAACTGTAGATCTACCCTCCCCAAGCCTATTTCCCACATAAAGTTGCAAACTTTACGTGTAGAGAGGGAGATCTAGGCAAAATACACCCATGGATAGGGTTTAGGACCAAGAGGCTCCAATTTCCACCCAATGGCTGATACTTTCTGGGATTCCATACCAAAACAAGCATGGATCTGAGGTAGCAACCTTAGATCTGGACCTCAAGCTCAAGATTGGTCTTAAACATGGCTTAAAAGCCCCAAAACTCATAACCAAGGAAAATCTGGAGGAGAGAAACGAATTGATACCTTCCAATGCTCTGAAATGCTTCCCAAACTTCAGATCCAAAGCCACTCCCTGATGCTTCAAAGATTCCCACTCCTTCTTCTTCCTTAAACCCACCCAAAAATGGCTAAAAGCTTGAATGAGCACAATGGGGGCTTAAGGTGCGGCGTTCTGGGTGTGAGAGGCTGTAAAGGAGCCTTAGGAAGAAGATTGAGATGCTTAAATAGGCTCCAAGCCCCGGATTTAGGGTTTTCCTCGCACAGACCAGACTCGCCGAGTCCACTTGGCCGACTCGTCGAGTTGGTCACTTTCTTATCGACCCGGATCCCGCTCCGACTCACCGAGTCCTTCCTTGGACTCGTCGAGTCCCTCTTAAATTTAGGGTTTCCTTTACTTTCTTGGCTTTCAAAATCCTGGGTTACAAAAAGCTTCCCTTCTTCTTTACAAAATACCTCCCCAAGCTTGTTCTTGAAACCCTACAAAAGAATTTTGAAACCTAATACAAGAATCAAGTCAAATTTTACAAAGAAAAAAAAACTAGGGTTTTATGCAAGATTTGATTTTGTACACTTTCATGGAGGGAATTCTACATAGATGATGAAGAAGATGGAGTTAGGAACTTAAAACAACAAACCTTTGAGCTTTAATGTTGGATTGATTGATGAAATTCAAAAGTTTATAAGTATTTAAGAGGAGAGAGTGTGGAGGAAGAATGACACAAAACACATGGTTCAAGCAGGCCGTGCTTTTTTATGGTAGCCCATGCTTTTTTAGCATGGGCCATGAGTTTTTATGAGTACCCCGTGCACATTATTTTTTTGTTCAAAAAATTGTGATTGAATGGCATGGGGTAACCCAGGCCGTGCGTTTTTAGCATGGCCCCCAAGTTTTGGCTTCAGCCAATGCGTTTTAACAATTGGCCATGCAAAATTTCTTTTTTCTTTTGAAACCTCGTAAGCCACACATGGGTAGAAAATCAGGTCGTGTGTTTTATGCCTAGCCCATGCGTCTATTTGTACATGGACATGCATTTTCTTCTGTTAACCTCAAAAATCACGTTTTTTTTTTTTTTTTTTTTTTTTTTGTAAACATGACTCCCTCTCAATCTTTTAGATTTTTATTTGAACTCTTAAATGACTAAAAAGCATTGCAACACAGATGAAATAAAGTAAAATAAAGAGAATGGAAAGAAATACTTCCGAGTTGCCTCTCGGTTAGCCGCCCTTGTTTCAAGTATTTGGCTAGACTTGACCCCTGACATATATTATTCTTTGAATGTTGGGGCTCTCCCACTCAGTAAACTTCTTACTACTTCCTCAAAGCAAGCGACGACCCAGATCGAGCCACGTCATCACCCCCTCGTAGATTTCGATGTTTTCTTTCCCGACTTCTAAAATTCATAACTCTTGTATACGAGCTCCAATTTCAACGTTCTTTATACCCATGCGTAGGCGGGAACGTACTCTACAACTTTTGTTTAGACTCCGTTGGCTAATTTTGAATTTATTTTAAATTTTATATTTTTAACAAGCCGGGACAAGATTGGTTTGTTAAAAATCCATAACTTCTTCATCCGACGTCTGTTTTCGTCCGTCTTTTTATCGTTATGCTACTATTAACGAGATCTTCAATTCTCGTTTAGGTTGTGTCGGCTAAAAACTACTCGATCTAATATTCGAACTTCGGGTTGTATACTGTTAAGCCGAAACTTCGAAAAATCATAATTTCCTCATACGAAGTCAGATTTGGGCGTTCTTTTTATGTATGCTCCTAGGTCAACATATTCTACGACTTTCATTTAGATTACTAAGTCGAAAAGTCGCTCTATCATAAACTCACTATTTATGTCTTCCCGGTGTCGTGTCGGTTCCGTCGCGAAACTTCGATGGGCCATAACTTCCTCGTTATAACTCGGATTTCGGCGTTCTTTATATGTACGTAACCCTTGATATATATTATACAACTTGGTTAATATTATTTATTTTAAATAATCTTTTGTCGAAAACTCTAAATTGACTAGCCCGGATCTCGGGCGTTACAAGTGACCTACTCGACGAGTCAGAGGGCTGACTCGGCGAGTTGACCAGGTTTAGGGGAAAACCCTAAATGTAGGTCTTTTACCCTATTTAAAGAACATTGTAACCCTTCATCAGCCTCCTTGATACTCTCTCAAGTTCAGAACGAAACCCTAGTGCCTCCCATGAGTTTGTGAGCCTTTGTGAGCATTCTTGAGTGTTGTGAAGCTTGAAGAAGAAGGTGAAGCCTTGGGGATACAAGAAGAGACTAGTAGATCTAGAAACCTCTTGAATTCTCCTCTATTTTTTGGTAAGAAAGTTTCCGCCTTGACCATTATGCATGTAGATCTCTCTTCTTTTCATTTTGGGGGTTTTTAGTCCAAGAACCCTAGCATGAGAGAAATAGACTTCCCAAAAGCTTGTGTTTTTAGATCTAGCACTATTAAGGGCTGTTATGGCATAAAGGTGCAAGCTTTATGCCATAGGAATCCCCATGCAAGCATATGAAGTGTTCTTTTGGCCTTTTTAGCTCAAAAGGCCATGGATGGAGGAAAAAGGCGGTAGCTTTCCATGGTTAGGAGATGGTTGGGTCCAGATCTATGTGTTGGATGCTTCGATACCCTCAGAAATTGTCTGAATAGATTAAGACATAGAGGGACTCAACGAGCCAGACTGCTTTCTTGCCACAAAACCCTTCTGTTAAAAGTTATGAGTTGAGTGGTTAGGGACTCATCCAGTCTGGATCGATAGTGGGTATGAAGACCATTGTACTCGATGAGTTCGAGGAGGAACTCGACGAGTCCAAAGCAATCTCCTTAGTTTATGAAGGTGGACTCGACGAGTCAGATGAAGGAGGGTCCCGATGTGTTGAAGGTGCACTCGACGAGTTCAAGGAGAACTCGACGAGTAGGAGTGAAGTCCAGAGTTTGTGAGGAATGTGGGACTCGACGAGTTGATAGGCCAACTCGGCGAGTTGAAGTCAACTCGGAGCGTTGACTTTGACCATTGACTTTAACCAAGTTGACCTGGGTTGACTTTTGAGAATATTGTGGTCTAAATGTTATTTTGGATATTGATAGTTCAGGAAGCCGAAGGGTTAGCGGTTCAGAAGTTGTCGGCTAGCAGTCAAATATGTTCAACGAGTTTTCAGCAGTGCGAGGTGAGTTTCCCTTCAGTAGGAACAGGTCTAAGGCACCAAGGCCGACCTGTAGCGTGTTATGTTAGTAGACGAGAGTGGGCGGGGCCCGTATCTTCCAGTTAGATTAGTGTGGGCGGGGCCCGTATTTCCCGATAGCGGAGTTTGATTATGATATAAGTATGAATGATAGATCTAGTTATACTTGTTGTCTATGTGATACTTGTATGTCTGCCTAGTAGCTAAGTGTGGGTGGGGCCCGTATCTTATAGCAGCCGAGTGTGGCGGGGCCCGTATCTCGAGTAGATGAGTGTGGGAGGGGCCCATATCTTAGAGTTAACAGAGTGTGGGCGGGGCCCGTATCTCCATGTGTGTGTGTGTGTGTGGGGGGGGGGGAGGGGCGTATCTCCTAGTTGCATGTTATATGTGTATGCTATGTGGTAGCTTGGGGGAGCTCACTAAGCTTCGTGCTTACAATTTCAGTTTTGGTTTCAGGTACTGCAGCTTGCAAAGGGAAGGACTCGAGTTGATGGCATGACATACACCATAGTTTCTATTAGCCTGGGAGCTTACTCTGATATTTATTATGAAATAATTATATGTTGACAGATTTTATGAGATTTGAGATACATGTTTGATGAATTGCTTTTATGAAGATAATATTATGTTTGTTAAATGATTTCAAAAACGAAATTTTAGATTGTATTTTTGGGATGTTACAATACAAGATTCAAATCACACAAGATTACTCAATAATGGCACTCAAACACACATAAGGCTCAAGGCGGCGAGTTAGGGTTTTCTGGTCGTTGATGGAGTGATAAGGGAGGCCACAAGACTGTTATGTTTCTTTAAATAGGGGGACAAACCCTTAGAATTAGGGTTTCTATCAGACAGCTCCTACTCGCCGAGTCGGTCTTCCGACTCGTCGAGTAGGTCACTTAGTCCCCCAACCCGTAGTCGATCCTACTTGACGAGTTGAGCCTCCAACTCGCCGGGTCCAAGGGTAAAATTTGAAGTTTGTCTTGAGTATAAATGTGTACCTGAGATCGGGTGTTACATGTTTATCAGATAAAACCCTTGTCATTCCTTTAGAAGAGATTGAAATAAACGAGAATCTCCTGTTCGTCGAAGAACCAGTTGAGGTTATGGACTAAGAAGTGAAGCGTACGAAGCAGAGCCGCATTCCGATTGTGAAGGTTCGATGAAACGCTAAGCGTGGACCGGAATACACATGGGAACGCGAAAAACAGATGAAGTAGAAGTACCCTCACTTATTTTCTGACTCATGATCGTACATTTCGAAAGAATTTCGGGACGAAATTCCGTCTAACGAGGGGATGATGTCACAACTAGCATTTTTAGTTAGGAAATTCTATTCTCATGTAAACATCATCTATTGTAAGGAATGTACTCTAAGTAATCATCATGATCTATGCTCAATCAAAACCATCTATTTGAATCCAAACTCTCAATTTAAGTTCAAAACCAAATGCAAAACATCTCAAATGGATTGAAAACCCTAAAAATCCCGATTCTAGTTTAATATGAACTAGGATTCTCTCATTGGGCTTGATGAATCAATAGACCTTCAACTTGACTATTTTGGGCCTAGGAAACCTAACTGGGCTCTAATTGGGCCCACATTCATAAGATTTTAGCATTTGGGCCCATGTGAGCCTAGATTAATGCATCTTATCTCTAATGGGCCTTGTTGGGCCATAAAATGATTCCATTTGCCCTAATGGGCCATAAACCCTTTCTATTGGGATTCATTGGGCCGAGAACCTTAATAAGGGCCTAATGGGCCGAAAAATATTATGGGGCTTCATAAGATTCGAACAAAGCCAAGAATGGGCCCAAAATCTCTTCATCTTCATTCTCTTTAACCCAATTCTCGACCCATTTATATAAAAAAAAAAGAAATGAGGAATTATTTTGCTTGTGACACCTCATGTTTGCATGGTGGTTTTCCATGCAAACATCACCTCAATCTTCTCTTCCTCTTTCTTGTTATTACCCTTGGCCGAACCCTTCACCCCTCACCATCTCCACTTTCTTTCGAAATCTCTCAAAAAACTCTCTCAAGAGTTCCTCCTCTAAATTTTCGAGATTTTGTGTGTAGTTTCAAGAGGTTTTTGATCAAGATCATCATCCTTGGTAAGTTCTTACTTGAATCTATGGCTTAACTTCTTGATTTCATCAAAAATCTCTTCTTAAACCATACCATTTCATGATCTATATGAACTTCATAGAGTTCAAAAACCACCTAAAGGAGCTTGCTAGGGCCGAATCTTCTCTTCATTCTTCATCAAAAACCGAAACTTCAAAGCAAGGTGAGTTCATACCCCTTGATTTTTGGTTTTACTATGTTTTGGGGGATGATACAAGTTGATATGTGCTAAGATCTATGTATTTGTGGATGTTTATGTGTGTTCTTTAAGTTATATGTGTGATGTTGTGAAGAACTTCATAGATCTCGACAATATATGTAAACTAAAACACCTTATACAAGTTACCACAAAGATAAAAGTGTAAACATGTTAAGGTTGTTGGAAAAATTAAACAAAAGCTTGTAAAGGGACCATTTTTGACAAATAAACAAAAAGAAGTTGGTTTTATGAAACTTACGATTTTACATGGACTAAAAGAGTCAATAATACATAAAAATGGTTCTTTATGAAAATCATAATTTTGAAAGGGCTAAAAGTGTTAAATTTCGTATTATGGGCCTTATTGTGGGCCTTCACGGTTATGTTGGGCCAAATTTGTAAATTTAAGATTTTTATGGTTTAAATTGTCATTTAACGCGAACTTTAGCCAAATATGAAAAATCACGATTTCAAGGGATGAAAATGTCACTTTATTTGAATTTGGGCCTAAAATGTTATTTTTACAAAACTTAGGCCGAAAATGTTATTTTTTCTAAAAAGGGGCTGAAATTGTAAAATATATATTAAAAAAAATAGGCCGAAAATGTAAAATTAAATTAAGGGGCCCGAAAAACATCAATTTATATTTACTTGGGCAAAAAATGTCAACTTAGGTACTAATGGACTAAAGATGTAAATTTTCATGTTTATTGGGCCTAACATGTGTAATCCATGTTTAATGGGCCTCAGTGGCCCATTTACATGATTATTGGCCCTGGACTATACATTACATGTTTATTGGGCCTCAGTGGCCCATTTACATTCTTTTTGGACAAAAACTATACATTATATGTTTATTAACCCCTAGTGGCCCATATACATGCTTATTGGGCCTAAACTATGCATTACATGTTTACTGGGCCTTAGTGGTCCTTCTATATGTCGGTTGGGCCTCGTATAATTCAAATACATACTCGCTGGGTGTTTCAAACATAAAACATACAAGTATACATTATATAACATAATACAATATTCGTGTAAACTCAGTCAAGGATGCTAGTGAGACATGTCAGTTGACACCTCTAGAGTGTACGATCGTAGCCTGTAGTTATAACCAGAGTCTCCTGGAGGGAGAGCGAGAGTTTGTGTATAGATCTATACGGGGTGACTCCCCACACCTGAGCTGTTCACTATAGCTATACTAGGCCAGTCTAGGGTGACAAACCTTACCTAAATCAAGCCGGCACCTGAAAGTGCCAAAACAGGCAAACTAGTCATAAATCAAGTATGGTTAAAAATAAAATGACTCACTTAGAGATCCTCTCCGACATAATTTTATGGAACACTTATAAAACCTTGTTGATACAAAAACATACATGCACTGATATTCGGTCTTAGGGTTAAGACCACAACATTCTTTTAAATAGAAAATATAGGATTTCCTGGGGTAATACACAGATAAACAATACGTTCTATTTACAACAGAAAATACAAGGTTTTTAATCGGATTACATCTTTATATACATTCCAAAAACAGAAAACACGCATGCATTATTAGTTGATTTTGTCACATCACATTCAAACCATTTTTTAGAAAATATCGGATTTCCTGGCATTTTAGTAACAAGGCAAAACTTTTTATTCAAACGTGCTTATGAACTCACCAACATTATATATGTTGACGTTTTCAAAATAACTTGTATTCTCAGGGAATCGTTAAACGGAAAGGTCCGCATGGAATGTGGAATTTGTTACATTTTGTTATCATCATACATTGAATACTTTGGCATGTAACTATGATACTATACTGGATGTAAACAATGTTGGTTGTATTTTGATATGTATGATGATGGTATTGTCTTATTTCAATTATATACATTGTGATGATATTACAAGATGAAGTCACGCACAAGCCCCCAGACGTTTCCGCTGTCTGGTTCGGGGGTGTGACATGTTGTCCATTCCACGGTGAATGTGGTTGTTACCAGCCACAACCATTGTTATATTGTCCACCGCCCTGTCTACCTCTCCCGCGGCCTCTATTTCCTCGACCGCGGCCGCGGCCGCGGCCACGACCACGATTTGTTTAAAAATCAGATTAGTGGTACGAGGGCCTAGGGGACTGAGTGTGAGCAGTGAGGGCAGAAGAGTATGCAACAACCGTTGGGTTGCATTATTTTCCTTGCGTGTTTCCTCCAAAATCAACTGCGAATGAGCTTCATAAAAATCAGGAAGAGTCTTTGTTTGTTGAATCATCATAGCAATGCCTTTGTATGCTTTTGTGAGACCTGCAATTAATTGTAAAACAAGCAGGTGAACCAACATTAGATAATTGATCTGATAACATGTTCAAGGCTTGGTAGTAGGCAGAGCAATTTGGAAAATTGGCAAGCTTTGTTGTAACCAATTTGTGTTCAAGGTAGAGAGCACGTTTGTTTTGATTGTCTTGGAAATGCTTTTAAGAGCTTTCCATGCATGAGCAGCTGAGGAATTTGGTTTGAGAATGGTGTGAAGGAGATCGTTTGAAATAGTGATGTAAATCCACTGTAGAACTAGGACATCAAGGCGCTGCCACAGTTCTTTATCGATGGGTTTAGGAGTATCTTTCCCGCCGACTGCAATAGAAGTAGGAGGGTTGGTCGTGGGTTGAAGGTGATCAAGAACTTGGAAGGCACGACAATGTATTTTAAACAATTCGGCGCAAGAAGTATACTAGCCACTCTCCATCTCCAGGGTAAGAGGTATGAAATTTCTGATGTTAGTGATCATCAGAGTTGGAAGAAGTTTTTCTGCCATAGGAGAAGAGAGGGAGAGAATCGCTGGTTAAGAAGAGAGGGGAGAGAAAGATGACGACAATGACATGGTAGGTCAGAAACGTCGCTCTGATACCATAAAAGAGGTTTTGAATCTTCTGTGTCCTTTATTGAAATAGATCCAAACATATATAATATAAGGTGGGTAACCCTAGACTATTTAGGACATATTTACACAAAACTACCTTCACAAATACAAAGATAAAGTCGACTACCCTATAAATTATAATAATAATATAACAGACTAATAGTTTTCATATGGTTTTTAATGTGAATGTGCACAAATAATGAAATTTGCTATTATTATGAATAATAAAGATACATGAAGGCCTTTTATGGGTGGACTGTGTTGGATTGTATCTCTCTCTCTCTCTCTCTCTCTCTCTCTCTCCAATTGCAGTGGAATTGTTTTCATCACAGTAAAATTTGATTTTTTTTGTTTTGTTTTTTTTTTCAATGTTAAGGTAAGTAATGGTTGGTATTTGAGTTTTTCCAATTTGTATATGATCATATGCTTAATTCTTGATTACTATGACAAAAAATAGCACATTTATTTTATGTTTTTCGTTGTTGGTATAGTTATGCTGAAATGCCTAAAGAAAAAAAGCACAAGATTTCTCGGCGTATGCGAGCTCTTGCATTGGTGAAATCGCACTTTGTAGTGGCTGTGTCACAAACCTGGGTTGCCCTGTACCATGATCAAAGTTAAATCCAACTTTTTTTTTTTGAGAATGTTGGCTAATGTTTTAATTTTTTTTTCAAAGCGTTTTTATTGAATCACCAACTTTTTTATTTATTTAGAAAATTCATTATTTTTACAAATTCACTTTTTTTACAAACTTTTTACAAATTTCCGTTGTTTTCTTACAATGAAAACCTTTTTCTCAAAACTTTTTTTCTTTTTTCACAAAATTGGCCCAACTTTTTTACAGTTTTGCATTCAAGAGGCAGAGTGTAATTTTTTTCCTTACTTTTTTGGTTATAATGCTTATAACTATGTAAGAATTCTGATAGCTTGATAAAAATTATGTAAATATGTTTTTCTTTAGTTTTTAATGTCTTATCTTAGGGTAGAATATTATAAATTGTAGAGTTTTCAAAGTATAATGCTCTAACCTGCAACAAATAACAATTTACTTTTATTTAGTTTTGGAGTTGTTAAAACCATTTCTCAAAGAACTGCAAGGTGTTTCCCTAACGCAGTACTCACTGGTCAGCTCTACTCTTTTTTGTCCCATGCGAAGTATACTTATGTTTATTTCATATATTTCAAGGTTAGTTAGGATTCCGACAATATCATTTGGATAACTCGAGGTTGTCGGATTCAAAATGAAAATCTTTAAAATGAGTTTTTATAAATTTCTGACAATATAGAAAATATTTGGTATCTTTTAATCAAATGTTATTATACCTCTCATTTATGATGTTTCTTATTTCTTTTTCATATTTCTGCATAATGGATGATCATAATGGAGGATCAGAGAGTTGTTTCTTTTTTAACCTTCTTTGTTTTAGTTTTATAATTTAAGATTTCAACACGTTTGGTAACCACTGCAACCAAGTATAGTTCAACGAGAGCCACAACTCCTCCGTGGCGGCCTCTACATGATATTGGATGGAAGTTGCAGTTCCATGGTAACACCAAAAATGAAATTTCCATACTGCCCTAGTGTATTTTGGCAAACAAAGAATGTATTAATTGAAATCGTTTTTTTTCCACCAGAAAACCTACGGGTTTGCTTATAAGCTTTCTAATAATCCTATAGAAATCTTGACATCATGTATGAATGTAAAATCGATCTTTACATCTAAATAACAGGCTAACTATACCATTATACTTTCATTTTAATTCTTATTAGGACATAATAATTTGAAAAATCTACTACACTAAATATTAAAAAACAAAATCTAACCCGTACAACTCATGGGTTTCTTTACTAGTTATCTATAAACGGTAAAATAGTGTCAATGTTACATCTAAATAAATGATGGAAGAGTGAAGGGTGGCAATTACACTTATTATCACTTAATTAGGCTATATTATGACATACCGTCTTAACTTATAACTTATTTTTTGAAACTTTTGGATTCTCATGTTTAGGGGACCGATATCTTATAAGCTAGTTATGTTGAAAAACTACTCATATTATTATATCATTTCTAAATTAATGGTCCATATTTGACTTTTCAAGTCTTTATTTTTCAATTGTGGCCTTAAAAGGTTTTCTTTTTGATAGATAATACATGATGTAAAATACATAAATTGATTGTATTTTAAATGTCTTTTCATTGGTATAAGTTTCATCAAGCAATATAACACAAATAAAAATATTTATAGTCAAAGTTGAAGAAAAAAAACTTTAAAAATAAAAAACGAACAATTAATTTGGGGCGGAAGCAATATCATTCTAACCAAATTATTAAATACTTTGAAATTATCCCAAATATACCCTCAACAAATGTCACATAAGGATTTAGGTTGAGTGACTATAGGTTTTATGTTTTATTTATTTTTATTTTTATTTTTGTATTTTATTTTTATTTAAGCATACCTGGTCTAAACCATGGGCGAATTTTAAAGCCAATACCCAAATATTTTAGGGGCTATATAATTTACAGTTATTATCAAGGAAAAGAGGCCCAATTTGGTGGAGGATTACACTCTGGACGAAATTAATGGTGTCGGACGCTTGCGACTTTAATTATTTGTTGAATCGCTGCATACAAAATTCCCTACTCTCTCCAAAAAAATAAAAGCAAACCAAGGCGGATGCAATGTCGACTTATATTACTTGTTAATTTGTGTTACTATAATGAAATTAGGAAATCCTATTCTGCATGATTGATCAGTTTATTTTTTTTCAGTCTTAAACAAACTTTGAGTTTATTTGGATTTCTAGACTAAAAATTGATTGTTCATATGTTTAAGTTTTTTTGGGGTTTTAGAGATTTAAAACTGTTTGTTTGTTTTTTTTCCCCATGAAAATGGATTTATTATTGTTGATTTATATTTGGGATTTTTTTTTTCTGAAAATTGATTTATTTTCTTTTCTAGATAATATTTATTTATTTATTTTTTGTGCAACAATCACACAACAGACTTCCATTGATGCAATTACACAAGAAGCACCATGCACCTTATAAAATTTATTACTATATATTTTTGTTCACTGCTACCAGAATCATAGATATTACAATGTTTCCAAAAAATATTTAAAGAAAGAAACAATAAAATGATTGAAAGTTTAATATAACCTAAAAAATAATCTATGGATAAATTTATTAAACAATTTGGTTAATGTTCCAAACGAGCATGATAATTTGAATTAACAAGTTAACAATTTAGATGAACAAAAATAACAATATGAATGATCATTTGACTCCAAACTTACATATTTATAGTTCATTCTTTTACAAAATTTCTGCCTTTCCAATTTTACGTACCATATTCGGCTTTAACTCATTCACTCGTTACCAATACCATTATGTAACAACTCCATTAAAACACCCATGTGATCGATCAATACAATCCACAAATCAACTATAAGCAGTTTTAGGGTTCATTCAACAAATCCTCAAAGTTTACAAAAATGCAATTTTACCCCACACATATATCATTAAATAAGAAACAACCCCTCAAAAATTTAGGGGTTAAATAATTACCCCCCTTTAATTATGGTTATTGCTTCTTAGCAGCTTACCTGTCAAACCACAAGAAAGAGCCTCATCCGGTATCTTCCCCACTAGATGAACCCCTGAAGCAAAAACCACACCCATGCCCATATGCAAATGAGGCTCTATATGACAATGAAACGCCCATACACCTGGATTATCAGTAACAAATCTTAACGCTGTCCATCCATAAGGAAATATAACAACCGTATTTCTCAATGGAGGGTTTTGCAAGTTGAGTTTCTTTTCATCTTTCTTGGAGAATTTCCCCTCTCCATATCCTAATACCCAAAAGTCATGCCCATGAAGATGCCATGGGTGTATCTCACTCACATTCGCATTTAAAGCATTCGCATTTTGTAGTATCACATCAATAGTCTTGCCAAATTCTAGCTTATAAACCCCATTCCCATATGTCGCATTGGGGTTTGATGGGGGCATAGTGATATCATATGTGTTAACGAAGGTCTCGGGTGGACTTTTTTGGTCAAAGGCACTAGTCAAACCATGTTTTATTGACCCTAAGTAAGGGGTTGAGGGTAGGTTTAGTGACACATTGTTAATGGCCCATTTGGTATAACCATTGATACGATTTTGGGTATTGAGGAGGAAGATTCGACGACTGTAATTGGTTGGAGGTCGTGGTGACCCTGAAAAGGCAAGAATTTTGTTAGTGAACGATTTGCTTCGGGTGTAGTCGTTCCATTGTGGGGTCTTGGGAGGGGGAAGATTGGGAAGTTTTGATGTAGTGGTGGACTTATAGTGTAATATCGCTAAACCTTGAGGGGTTTTTGGTTCTCTTCCTCTCACACCCACCGAGATCCAATAGTTGTTGGAAAGATTTTGGTCTGTACGGAATATGACTGAATATGTTTCACCAGAGTATATGTCGAAGTCATTAACCGAAAATGGTTGGAGATAATTCCCGTCTGCTTCCACCATCACCATCTTGTGGTTCTGTAGACGCGTAAAATAAATCATAAGTCGATTTATATTTATATTAGTTGAAAATCATATATCAAAAAAAGTTATAAACCAAAGTAATTATAGATGTATCAACAAATTTATAGATAGTTTTAGTGTTGGGCTGCTTTATATGAGTTAAAAATGTTACAAAAATAGAAGAAAGAGATGAAAAGGGATTTGGTATGGCATAAAGTTTAGTTATTTTAAAGATAAAAAGTAATTTTCATTTGTTTATAAAATAAAATATGATATGATAATATATGGACTAATGGACCTACCCCAATGGCAAGGTTGAGTGATGCTAAAGCAGTAGCGCTGGCCACTCTCAGCCTGTATGTCTTGTTTGGCTCCACATGTAAGATGTTTGGTGCGCACTGTTCATTTCCTCTAAATTTGCACACCGGTAGACTTGAGCCATTGCTATTATGCGCTCCTGCTAATGTACAATTATATTGTCCTCTTCCATTTATTAGCAAACTCTACAAAATGAAATTTCAAAACATATATAAGTTTCTCAGTCTAAACACATAAATACATGATTAATTTAGTAGAATTATTTAAAAAAGATAATATAAAACTTCTAATTATTTTATAAATCTTGCCCTCTTCATAAAGAAACAAACATTAATAAGTAATTATTAGTTATGCATTGTTTTTTTTCCCATCATCCTAATTCCTACCTACTAACTCACTTATTTTGACCATTCCAACGTGTAACCCGTCCATCATCCATGTTGCTTTCACTTTTTCCCTTTGCGTGAATAAAAAGCTGCATGAAATGGAATCCGACAGGCATGCAACATTGCATTTGAGTTTTTTTTTATAGCAATCCGTCTCATCAAACACTTTATAAGAATTTTATCTTGTTTAAATATATAAAGCAATATTCTTTACACAACAGAAATTTAACACAAGTTAAAACTACATAAATGATCAAAGATTCAATGTCTTAGCATTTGAAATAAGCAAGTTTCAATTAACTCCAATATGAATTGTGCATCTTGTGGGGTGATACTGATGGGGTATCATGATCAACCACCTTACATACCACTGTTTATCTGATTAATATCTCATATGGATCTTTAAGACAGGACTTTATGAACAAGTTCAGAGATTGACATTACCTGGGGTTCACCGATCCAACGCATAGGATTGGTCGAAAGATCAACCTCTTGTTCGTGAGCACCTTTAT
This sequence comes from Lactuca sativa, assembly GCF_002870075.4. Classification (NCBI taxonomy): domain Eukaryota; kingdom Viridiplantae; phylum Streptophyta; class Magnoliopsida; order Asterales; family Asteraceae; genus Lactuca; species Lactuca sativa. Next base: position 135,306,960 of record NC_056629.2, read on the forward strand.
GCCACCAATCACTTAACAACAAGTTAAACTCCCCATCATAATGGAAACTTTCCTTCTTTCCCTCCTCAATGTCCACTATCAACAATCCGTACAATCCTGCTGATCTTTGCATCCCGTAATGTCCATGGTAAAAGTATGTACCCGCCTGCACCCAATCGATATTAACATTTTTTCAATATAATTCCATTAATTCTATCATATATATATAATTGAAACTAATGATTTTGATATACCACATATATGATATACATACCTTATCAACCTTGAACCTGTACACAAAAGTCTCTCCAGGGTTTATGGCACATTGTGATATGGATGCAGTTCCATCAGCCCATGGTGTTCCAAGCTAATTATAAAAAAAAAAATTAAAAATCAATTTACAATGTTTGATATGTGCATATGTATCAGGTACATATGACTGAAAAGAAACGTACGCATTTAATGAACCAATAAAACGAACAGTTTTAATTAATCTAACCTGTCGAATACCATGCCAATGAATAACGACACCCTCGGTATGAAGCTTGTTTGTAAGATGGACAACAACAGTGTCACCTGCCCGAGCTTTGATGGTTGGGCCAGGGAACTGACCGTTGATGCCCATGACCACGTTTTCTAAGCAATCGGGTGCAGCGTACATGTAATCGACTTCCCATTTGAAATGTCTAGCCTTTGAACCCCAGGCTAATGTCATAAACACCCCAAAACACCATAAGTATACTAGCAAACATATGGGTGTAAGTGTAACCTTTCTACGAGGAGCCATTGAGGTTATTGCAAGTGATATGAATGGGTCAACTATAACGTATTTATATTGTGGGTGGACAACTAGACATTATTCGAGTGGTAAAATCGAGAATATTGGAGAACTAGTTTTAATGCTAGATGTACATGTGGTTAAAGAGGTTTTTGTCTGGATCTGTGTATTATTGCTCTGGAAGATGTGAAGTCACTTTGTTTTTTCAAGCTCCACAAGATATCACACTAGTGTTTCTTCTCCGATGTTTTTTCTAAAATTGCGACTCACTAATTTGGCGTGAAGTATATTGTATATACATGTGTGTAAAGGTTATATATCTATTAATTAAGTTCACCAAGCGACGTATTTTTATTAGTAGGTTATCGATTACGTTTTGTATGTCTAAGTTCATGCGTTTCGAAGTATTGTTTTATCAATATTACTTAGGTAGTGGTTGGTATGTAATCCAAAAATGAATTGAATGCAACATTCTTACATTTGGGTGTAATGAAAAAAATATTGTTTGGTTGTCATGAATGAATGAAATAAAGCATTTCTCATACAATGCAATGAGCATATTCCTCAAGGAATAGGATTCGTGGAAGAATGATTTTTTCTTTTAATATATATTTTTCTATTTTCATGGAGTTATATAATAACACTATAATGTAGCGTTTGGTATGTAGTAATCGAAGAAAAAGAAATGAAATTGAGCATTACGCTAGAATGAAAAATAAATTCATGTTTGGTTGTCACCGAAGAATCAAATGTAGCAATATTCACGAAATATGAATTTTCATCCCACGTCGTTTCTCATTCCAAAGGGGAAATGTTTTTTTTATTACTTCATGGAATCCCTTCCAATTCCAACTCTCATTACATAATTATATTCCTGCTTATGTGATTCCAATCTGAACAAAGGGATTGAGATGATTAAATTATGAAGATTGTTAGCTTAACCATTGTTTAATGCATTTTCAGATCATAAATATTATAGTTTCATTTCCGCACATATCATTTGATTGTATAAAAACTAATTTGAGACATAACTTAATTTAGAAATCATTTCATTCCATTCTGATGATGGATTCCATTGGAATCATCATTTAAGTTCCTAATTCCATAAGGATCTACTAGATCATATAATAAGTGAATCATAAACACAACAACTAATCCCTTTTTATGTAACGCCCAGGTTTTTATACTAGGTATATTCTAAAATTTTCATTTCTTATTTAAAATTTATAAATACGTCTAAACCTCATATTTACTTCTAAATAAGGTCTTAATCCATAAAGTCGGAAGATTTAAGCCTTTGCATGGCTCCAAGAGGTCCAAATCGTAGATCTAGCATTCTTTCTTCATAAGGTGATCATAAACTTTTGTATGGTTGGTCCTCAACCATCAAGATGCGGATTTTATCATCAAGGAACCTCATAAACATCAAAAGAACAACTCAAGACCTCTGGAGTAACATTTACTCACAAGAATCATCTTATGGGACCAAAGAGCATAAGATTTTCCCACATACAAGATCTACACTAAAGAGCCATAAAGTTCAGAGCTTTATACCTTCCGAGGCTTGCAAAGATGTTAAAGATTCTGGATCTTCAAGCTCCAAATCAATCAATGCATCACCACCAAGTTTCTTCTTCTTCAAGGTACCCAAAAACACCACAAGATCACAACAAAGACTCAAGAACACTCAAATGGAGGCTATGGTTTCATTGGTATCTTTTTAGGGTAAGCAGACTGATGAGGGGGCATCCTCAAGGTCCATAACGTTGCTTAAATAAGGGCTAAACCCTAAAAATTAGGGTTAGTGGTCTAAGTGAGTACGCCTAATGTACGCTAAGGTACACCAAACATACTAAGGGATCCCTATGTCTGACTTAAAGAGAGTACAACATGCGTACTCCAAGTTACACCTAATGCAACAAGGACCAAAATGCAAACTTTTATAATTTTAAGACCAAAATGAAAGATACTTGATAATCAAGTGTTACAATTCTCTCACACTTGAATCAGACTTCGTCCTCGAAGTCCACTGCTGCAAATAACTCCGGATAATGCTCCCTCATCTCGTCCTCAGGCTCCTACGTCTACGTTGAAGCCTTTTAGTGCTTCCATTGCACCTTCACAAAACCCACAACCTTGTTTCGCAAAGTCTTCGTCCTCCCGTCGAGGATCGTCATCGGTCTCTCTATATAATTCATGCGATCATCCACCTGAATGCCTCTAATGGAACTAATGTGAAATCGTCAACCAAACATTTCCATAGCTGAGAGACATGGAATATTTTGTGAATCTAACTGAGATCCTCAGGTAGATCCAAACGATACACAACCCTGCCCACCCAGGCTAGAACCATGAAAAACCAATATACTGTTGGATTAATGTCTAAGTCCATAACTATAATTGGTAAGACTTGACCCGACCCGGCATGGTCCATTTGGGTTGCATGGCATCATGCACTTGGATAGACTAAATGAGAGGAATAAGACACTTATGGTTATTAATATATTATAAGTTCTAGTATATTAATAATAAGAATGATGAGATTATTTAATTAGTATTGATCAAGAATTAATCTAGGATTAATTAAGTGATCAAAAGAAGACTAATTAAATATATGGGTTGATTGTGTAAATCATCCATACTTGTATAGTGGGCTATTGCTCCATGGATAATCAAGTTGGGCTAAAACCCATAGGATGGTCCATGGATGCTCCATGGTGTATTTGTACCCATGGATCCAAGGAAATGGAAAGTCATGACAATTAGGGTTTGCCCTAATTGTAACACTATATAAGCATCATATTATTCACCAAAATTGGCGACTAGTGAGTGTACTAGAAGGGCTAGCCGATTTCATGAAGTGTGGGTTTTTCTCTCAAGTCATTCCATGTGTAATTGGTGTTGTGTGAACCATTTGAGGTGTCACACTTGGGGCACTAGGCACTCAAGCTTCATGAAGACTTTCTACACCAAAGAGGTATGTATTCTATCTTGCTATAGTCATTGTTTTGTATGCTAGATTAGGATAATACCTTGGATGTTCTTATTTGCATGTATAATAGAGAAAACATAGATCCAAGGTATTTAGGGTTGCATGTACACTTAGGAGTGTTAGAATGCTCAAAACCCATCAGTGGTATCAGAGCCTAGGCTTGTTTTCTTGTTATACCTGCAATAGAAGCTGAAAAAACGAATCTGGTGCTGTCTGGCCATCAGACTCGGCGAGTCCATCAGGAGACTCGACGAGTCCATGCCTTAAAAATGATGAATTCGATCCAACTCGCCGAGTTTGTTCATGCACTCGACGAGTTGGACCCCCAGACAGCATATTTTCGAGTTTTTTGGCTAGAAATGGACTAGGAACATTACCCTAAGTTGTTTTTGAACTTATAAACTTGTTTTTGATGTGGTAATGTTCATGCTAATCCATTTTCAAAGATAATTGTCAATAGATTCATGTTTTGTATTAGTTTAAGGTTTAGACTAATTACATGAAAAAGTTTGATTTGAATTATCTTGTTCTTATGAGTTGCTTAGATTAATAGAAATGTTGAGTGAAATAGTTGTTTTCAATCCATTTTAATCTAAGAGTTGAGTATAAAATGTGTTTGTGTAACTTGTCCTCAAGTTACATGAAGAGTCACATTAAAGACTCATAAAATTCATAAGAGTTGGCAATGGTTACAAAAATGAAGAGTCTTGTGTCATTGAATAATTTTTATGACTCCATAACTTGTCCTCAAGTTATGAAAGTTCAAGAGTCACTTCATTAAAGAAAAAATATGTAACCATAATTAAATCCATAAGTTATAAAATAAAGAAAAAGTTAGTTCTTTTATTAGTTTAAAGTCTTCCATAACTTGTCCTCAAGTTATGGAACTTGAAGAGTTTTTGGATTAAAACTACTTTAAACACATAAGTTATGGAATTAATTAGTTTTGAATAGTTTCAAAACTTGCCCTCAAGTTTTGGAATTTGAAAAGTTTTCAAGTATGAATACTTTAATTCCATGTTAGCCCTTAGAATTTTAAAAGTTAAAATTCAACCCTTATACTTTATAATATTATAAGTTAATAATATATATATATATATATATATATATATATATATATATATATATATGTATAAGAGTAAAGTCAGTCTTACCGCTAGTACGCCTCATTCACGAAGCCGGTCTATAAGGTGGGTATAAGGTTGTTGCCTATAAAATGGCAACTTAATGGGTGTCCACTCTCACCCACCGCTTGCTTGACTGGTGGAGGGTCGTTAGCCGAACGGGTTTGACAGGACTAGAATTCTCCCTTCATTAAAAGTATTAATGAAAAATACTAAGTAACTAAACTCTTAATAATACCCAATCTTAGTTACTTAGGAAAAATGTGAATAAGGTGCTAATCCATGAAATTACACTTTACACTTTGTCTAAGTCGTTAGTGGAGCGTGTGTGGTTAACCGGCACACTAACTTGGACTTAACAAGGTAGGTAAAGGGTGACTTAATATTTATCATAGTATCGATGGAGCGTGTGTGGTTAACCGGCACATCGATTGAGGGGTAATTTATTAAGGGTACCAAGTGATTTGCATGGTTACTTCACACCTTGTTTTGTGATCCTCGGCATCCCAGTCACAAAACCTGAAGGGCACACTCGAGATTGAAACATGCCATTGAACAGTTCAATGAATCTCAAAGATCTAGGAGCTTCAAAACCAATTAAAACCTAATAATTCATTTCGTTTATCTTGGTGGAAATTGGTGAATCGTCATTCACCTACCTTCAAATATTTTATAGCTTGGATTACGGCATACCTCTTCTAAGTTATAAAATAGTTTGTTGGGTCCTAGCCTTAATATTTCATATTGGGTGTCATATTAAGGACTTAAGATCAACTATCTTGAATATCTCCCAAAAGATGTCTGGTTTAGACACTTATGATCTTCCCAAATCTCTTGAAACAAGGTTTCCTAATGAAGATGATGTCCCATGGATATCATACTTCTTTCTCCTCCTCCAATTATTCTCCCTAACCCACAAGTTCTTGAAAAGTTTAAGGTCACTCAGGCCCTATTAGGCAAGGCAAGGTCTAGGTGTGGTCACATCTTGGAGATGTAGTCACATATTGACAAGCCGGGAGAGTTGGGTGTCAAAGTCTTGAGAAAGTTGGTGGTTCAATCACTTTCTAAGTCACATAGTGAGTTCTTTTGGAACACCTATGAAAAAGACTATGACAAGACCCTTAATGATCTTATCTATTTGTTAAGATCAACTTCCTAAAACTTTGTGGACATTGACAATGATAACATTGGATATCCAGTAAAGCATTCTCTACCCAATGGAAAGGGATCGGCTATTGTCAACTCGGTTGACCAAATGGTAAAGAGAAAAGCTAAGTCTGTGATAGTCCTGTGTACCATTATCAAAGGGTCCATATGTTTATATTGCCAAAGGAAGGGGCATTGGTCACGAAGCTGCCAAATTTACCTAAGGATGTTAAAGTCAATAAGTTTGACTCTACTTCAGGTAAATTCCACTATCTAACTCTGTTAAGTTTCTATTCTGAGATTCTTGATACATGATGTGACTGGGTCACATGGTGATGTTTTAAGAATGAAAGAAAAGTGAAGAAACTTAAAGAAAGAATATGCTGAATCTGATGGCGTAGATGGATTTCTATCGCGTAGTTTGAAGATCGGATTCTTGAGCTACTTCTCAGGAGTTATCAGATATTGCTTAAGGAATAGATAACAACAAGTTTTCGTATGGATTGTAAGGATAAGTTTTTCCGCAAAGTTTTAAAATAAAAGAAAATTTTTATTTTATTTATTTTAAAATATCCTTACAATGGCATTTGAGGAAAAATTGTTGCTTATATGATTCCATTAGTAGCAAGAGTGGAAATATGAAATTGATTCTTTCATTTGTGGTAATGTCTAAATTTACCAAATAAGGAAAGATTCTCATCACCCAAGTTTCAATTGGACCGGAACTTGGAATCATGCAAGTTGTATAACATGATGAATGAGAACTTTCAAGTTTTGGAAAATTAAGACTAATTACTTGTTCACATGGATGTGTGAGTGAAGTAAAGGACTAAGGGATCGAGTACACATTCTTGTGCACTGGTCAAGTCCACCACAAAAGATTGATAAAACTATTCGTCATAGTTTACTAAAGCACAGTAAATATGATTATACTTACAAGCTTAAGTGTAATTCTGAGACATTGGAAAAAGGTTCCAATGTATGGCAGAGCGAATAAGAAGAATCAAATTAGGCAGAAGGATAAAAGTTTCTCATTTCTGAAAAGATGGGAGAGTACTTTAGTATCATTTTTGTGATCATCTTAATGATTAAGAAACCATAGCACAATTAGTTCTCTAAGGAAGTCTTAGTGCATTCTTATGACTAAGAAGAGAGATCTTGAATTGTTGAAATGGTTAAATCAAGAAGATGAGTCATACTTCGTTCCAATACAAGTCTTAGAGTCATACTCCAAGATTGTCATTTGAGTGACATGTCTTAAAGAAGGTTTAAAACACTTGTCAAATGTAAGAGTAAAAGTTTTTCTACTCTTGTACATTTAAAATTGGTAAGTTGTGATGTTTTGGATAAAACAAAGACCAACTTAGGCCAATTGTGTGAAGTGTTTGTCTTGATTAGAATCCACACTATCTCTTGGATATTTGACAAGGGAGTCTTATAGATCAAGAGGACAGTGGGAGTCTTAAAGGTCTTGAAAGTCTCAAGAAATAATCAAGAATAAAACCTGAAGTTCTTCGCTAGCACACGACTTGAGGTTTATAACCTATCGTGTTGACATATCTGTGCCCATTCCAGTTAAAGTTGGCTTTGCATATGAGTTCTTAGAGTTCTCAGTTTGTTGCATAACAACTTGGAAGCAATGGCAGGCCCTTGAGCTGCCAGGTGGCAAGAAGTTAAGATTGAGTTCAATCCATATGGTTTTGGATTTGTCATTATCTTTGTCTTGTGATTATGGTTTGACAAATTCATATGGGTAGGAACTCATACACCATATAAATCTAAGTGTCATAAGGTTTCTCTCCGATTCATGAAAATGATGGTGAGGAAACACTTTCACTAAGTAGATTTTATCTAGATAGCAATTGTGATATTTGCATTCTCAAAGTCGTTAGTGGAGCGCGTGTGGTTAACCGGCACACTAACCTGGACTTGTGAGAAGTGGAAAAAAGGTCTAAACATTATGATTACGGCATCCCTCTTCATAATTGTTTAGATACACAAGTGTGCTATCTAAGGGAAGGTGTATGATTTTGATAAAGACTTATCAAAACAATCTAGTATCAGAAATCTGAACTTTGGTAAGAAAGTCAATGAAGTATTGATTTCTAGAAGTCCAGCTGATTTCTGAGTACATGTCAAAGCTAGTGGGAGCATAAGTGTTATGCTAATAATCATCATGTTAGTGGGAGCATGATAATTATGATAAGTATTGCAAGTTAGCAATGTTAATTATAGAAAACAAAAGTTCCAACTGGGAAAGAGTTGTTTTGCTATAATTAAGGGAGAGGAAATTATACTTCATCTCAAATCTATAAGCTTAGATCGTGAGGTTTTAATCATTTAGTCAAGGATATATATATGAATTTCATGTTGGAATGGCTCAACATAAGGAAATTCTGTATATGGGTTCATTATTTGCGTTCTAAAATTCGATTATGATTACGGCATCCCTTTTCATAATCTGAATTATGAGAACTTGGCAAATTGAAATGGACATATTATAGCAAAAGACTAGTTTAGTCTTTATGTGAGACATCATGAATCGTGTCCCATATGCTTCGGATATAGGATCGATTACATGTGCTATATTCATCCGTTCTAAAATTTTCCAAATGCCTGGGGCATTAAGAAGGGAAAAGGTTTAGAACTGGATATGACTAAAAGGATTAAACAATTGTCGAGGACAATCTAAGGTTTACCAAAGATTGGTTGCTCAAGGACAGTTGGAAGTATAGTGATAATTCTGGAAGGACCATATTGACATAATCTGTAAGGAGGCAACTCTTGTTCAGAAGTGATAGTCAAAATGGAATCTGGAAATGTTTCAAAGTTAGAATTTTCAATCTGTGAAAGATTAAGGAAACTTAATGCAAGAAGGATATTTCCAAGGAGTGGATCTCCTTTGGAATACTCTGTAATGATTGTTGCCAAGTCTTTATGACTTTGTGCATAATCATTACGAGAGGATCAATGCATATAAGTTTAGAATCTAACAGATTTCAGTAAATGGCATGAATTTGGAATTCTTGCATTTGCAGTAAGGATTTGGGAGTGTGAAAAGAGAATCATTGAAGTAATGTTCAATTGATCTAGTTCACAAAGTAAAGATCATAGACAAACATAGTATGCATACTTGGTGTATGGCATGACTAGTGTTTGAAAAAAACATAGTGTACATGCTTGGAGCATGGGACAACTATTGTTTTAAATTCAAGAATAAAGTTGATAGCTGAAACAGTGTACAATGAATAATGTGTAATCATATGGTGATAAATAAAAGGTGTTTTATTTATGTTCAAAGGGTTGATACCATATTGGATTCAATTATTATTGTGTTTCACTTTGCATGTTTTGACTTCCCGAATAAACTAGGTTATTCTTTCGGAATGACTAAGTTATTCAAACTATCCACAGTCGGTCATATGTTGGAAGTAGATATGAATTAAGACTGTCATGATGGGTTGTAGAGGTCTAAGGTGTTGGACAAGGCTACATCAATCATGAGTGCTCATAAGTTTTGAGTATTGGATTCAACCCGCGCTCATTGGAATCACTTCATGGATTTTATCACGAGTGATCATGAGACGATAATATCTTATATTCTTCAAACCTAGAGATATGAGTTGTTACTATGAGTTGATAGTACATTGATTGCACGAAACCGCATTTGGTAACTCGGTGCTATAAAACGTGCTTTTGTGTATGATTCAACAAGTAGTAGAACAAGCCATATGAGTCGAAGTTTATCCGTTCCTTTTACCTTCGGGATAAAAGTGATATCTGTGGGCCCCTCGATGATTTGATGATGACAAATGGAAGTGCTCGGCCGGGCCAGGACTGATTTGATTTGTTCAATTAGTCAGTCGTCATAAATCAGAAATCGGGAAACAACAAATGGACAGAGAGAATGATTATAATCCATGTCTCAGTCCATATGATATCTAGAATGGAGGAATATATGATCCCTTATCTAATGGACAAGTCACTGACAAAGGTCAGAGTTCATCGACAAGGTCAGAGTTCGACAGAAGCTTTTGAGAGCTACGATTGCCAGTTGGTTCCTGAAGTCATACGCAATAATAGTTTTAGACTTATCCAAGTGGGAGACTGTTGGATTAATGTCTAAGTCCATAACTATAATTGGTAAGACTTGACCCGACCCGGCATGGTCCATTTGGGTTGCATGGCATCATGCACTTGGATAGACTAAATGAGAGGAATAAGACACTTATGGTTATTAATATATTATAAGTTCTAGTATATTAATAATAAGAATGATGAGATTATTTAATTAGTATTGATCAAGAATTAATCTAGGATTAATTAAGTGATCAAAAGAAGACTAATTAAATATATGGGTTGATTGTGTAAATCATCCATACTTGTATAGTGGGCTATTGCTCCATGGATAATCAAGTTGGGCTAAAACCCATAGGATGGTCCATGGATGCTCCATGGTGTATTTGTACCCATGGATCCAAGGAAATGGAAAGTCATGACAATTAGGGTTTGCCCTAATTGTAACACTATATAAGCATCATATTATTCACCAAAATTGGCGACTAGTGAGTGTACTAGAAGGGCTAGCCGATTTCATGAAGTGTGGGTTTTTCTCTCAAGTCATTCCATGTGTAATTGGTGTTGTGTGAACCATTTGAGGTGTCACACTTGGGGCACTAGGCACTCAAGCTTCATGAAGACTTTCTACACCAAAGAGGTATGTATTCTATCTTGCTATAGTCATTGTTTTGTATGCTAGATTAGGATAATACCTTGGATGTTCTTATTTGCATGTATAATAGAGAAAACATAGATCCAAGGTATTTAGGGTTGCATGTACACTTAGGAGTGTTAGAATGCTCAAAACCCATCATATACATGGGGCCCAACGTGCTCCGTTTCATGAATTAGATGACACCTTTCCAAGGTGACACCTTCAGGAGTACCAAGTCCCCAACTTGGAACTCTAAGTCTGACCGACGCCTATCGGCATAGTTCTTCTGTCGACTCTGCACTGTCTGAAGTCTGCCGCAAACCTGTTGAATCAATTCTGTAATCTTGAGTACCACCTCCGTACTGCCTATGACCTGCTAACCGACATCACCCCAACATACTGGGGCCTACACTTCCTCCCATAGAGCATCTAAAAAGGAGGTCGATCAATGTTAGCGTGAAAACTATTGTTATATGAAAACTATGCCAAAGGGAGATACATATCCCAACTCTCGCCAGAATCCAATACACATTCTCGAAGCATGTCCTCTAAAGTCTGAATAGTCTGCTCACTTCGACCATCAGAGTGCGGGTGGAAAACTGTACTGAAATGCATATGAGTACCCACTGCCTCATAAAATCTCTTCCAGAAACTGGAAGTAAACCTGACATTCCTATCTGAAACAACTGCAACCGACACCCCATGCCATGCCACAACCTCCAAGATGTAGATGTCTGCTAGCTTCTCTGCATATATACTCTCTTGAATTGGGATTAAGTACGCGCTCTTGGTCAATCAATCCATGATGACCCATATTGAATCCAATCCTTGTGACGTCTGTGGTAACTTCGTAATAAAGTCCATCGTTATCTCTTTCCATTTCTAAACGGGAATGTGCAATTGCTTTAACTTGTCGTGAGGTCGGTGATGCTCATCCTTGACTTTCCTACAAGTGAAGCACCTCTCCACATACCATGCCACATCCCACTTCATGCAAGGCCACGAATAATCAAGTTGGAGGTCTCTATACATTTTTGTCGCTCTATGATGAATGGAGAAACTTGAATTGTATGCCTCCTCCATCAAAACCTGATGCACAACACCTAAATACGGAACCCACACTCTCTGATTAAGAGTCAAAAAACCCCGAATATCATAATCGAAAGAGGACAATCGACCCACTATACACTCGCTCTTGTGGTGCTCCTCTTCATAGCCTCAACCTCTGCTTCCCGAATCCATTCTAGAAGTGTAGTAATCACGTTCATCCTCAAACATACATTCCTAATTAGAACGGTAGCTGCCTTGTGGCTGAGAACATCGGCCACCACATTGGCCTTCCCCTGGTGATAAGGATCTCACAATCATAATCCTTCACCACATCTAACCACATACGCTGCCTCTTGTTCAGATTTGGCTGACCCATCAAATACCTTAGGCTCTTGTGATCCGTGTAAATAGTAAAATGGACCCCACACAAGTAATAACGCCAAATCTTATGGGCGAAAACACAACCCCCAACTCAAATCATGCATCGGGTAGTTCGCCTTATGAGGCTTTAGCTTCCTCAAAGCGTAGGCGAATACATGACCCCGCTACATCAACACTGCACCCAAACCCATGATCGACCCATCACAATATACCACAAAATCCTAAAAACCCTATGGCAGGGTTAGAATCAGTGCCTCACGCAATCTATGCCTCAGAGTCTCAAAACCTGTATGTTGCTTAGGTCCCTAACGAAAGGTGACAGTCTTCTTCGTCAATCGGGTCAAAGGAACCGCTATATTGGAGAAATCTTGAATGAATCTCTGATAGTATCCTACCAACCCAAGGAAACTCCAAATCTTGGATGTAGACCTCAGAACCTCCCACCTCATCACTGCATCAACCTTGGCCAGATCGACCAAGATACCGTTGTAGTTGACAAGGTGTCCCAGAAACTGCACCTCACGCAACCAAAACTCATACTTGGAGAACTTCACACACAACTTCTCCCTCCTCAAAGTCTCCAACACCTCTCTCAGATACCACTCAAGCTACTTCTTAGTCTTGTAATATACCAAGATGTTATCAATAAACACAACCACATACCGATCCAACATAAACCTACACACGCGGTTCATGAGATCCATGAACATTGTTAGAGCATTAGTGATCCCTAAGGGCATCACCATAAACTCGTAATGACCATAACGAGTTTGAACGGCTATCTTCTGCATATCCTCCTCTTCGAACCTCATATGATGATAACCTGAATGCAGATCGATCTTGGAAAACCAAGATGTGACCTGAAGGTGGTCAAACAAATCGTCAATCCTTAGGAGTGGATAATAGTTCTTCACTGTTAGCTTATTTAGCTCCTGGTAGTCGATACACATATGATATGACCCATTCTTCTTCTTCACAAACAGGATCGGAACTCCCCATGGTGAACTACACGTCCGAATGAACCTCTTGTCCAACAGCTCCTACATCTCTAGAGGTGCTAACCGATAAGGTGCCTTGATTATCAGAGCTGCACCTGGAACCAAGTCAATCTGAAACTCCACCTATCTTTCCATAGGCACTCCAAGAAAATCCTCCAACAAAACATTTGGGTATTCCCGAACAACTGGCACATCATCCACCGTCACCATATCCTTGTCTTGGGTATCCATCACATAGGCCACAAATCCTGAATAACCCTGCTGAAGATAATGCCTGCCCCACGCTGCCAAAAAGAGAGCCAGTCCATGTTGAGGACCCTCACCGTGTATCACTAACTCTCCCCCACTTGGGGTTCGAACACGTACCAACTAAAGCCCACAATCAATTACCGTCCCATTGGGGCTCAACCAATCCATCCCTACAATGACCTTGCTTTCGCGCAGGGGAATAGAAACTACATCAATCGGGTACTTCTCGTTGAATAACTCTAAAGTACATCCCCGGTGAACCCTTGACACTCACACAGGATGGTCGTCGACAATCTCCACCTCTAATGGATAATCTAGCTCCCCTAGAACATCGCCAAACCTCTTGCTAAGCGCATGAGATACAAAGGGTCGGGTAACCCCCGAATCAAACAAAACCAACGCAGAAATACAGTTCATAAGGAACGACCCTAAACAACAATATATATATATATATATATATATATATATATATATATATATAAAAGAATAAACGACATAAATAAAGAGATAAGGAGAAGATACATACCCGTAACCACATTAGGTGTCGCACGTTCTTCCTCAATCGTTAGCTGAAAAACCCTGCACTTCGCTATAGGGACCACCTACTTTCCCTCCCGGCCATTAGTGATCCTCAACGTCGCCGGAACGGGTGCTACAACTACTTCTCTAGTCAAACTCGGGAAATCGGCCTTCTTGTGGCCCCTTTGATTGCAATGAAAGTGTTGGGTTTTGGTATACTACAACATCCTATGGTGCACATACAACCCTAAATACCTTGGATCTATGTTTTCACTAATTATACATGCAAATGGTTTCCAAGGTATTAATCTTACAACTAGCATGCATTTAACATAAAAATATAATATACTAGTTAGCATGACATACCTTTTGATGGAGCTTGAATTCTTGGTGTATTTGGCCTTCAAGAGCTTAGCCCTAATAGTGTGGAAGCCTCAAATGGAATCACAACACACCATAGACAAAGGATGAACTTGAGAGAGAATTCCATGCACACAAAAGACACCATGAACTCTAAAAAGATACAAGTGGCGATTTTGGGCAATGAAGTACCTATTTATATGTGGGATTTCTAGGGTCATGGATATAACCCAAATCCATACCCATGGGTTTTATGATCCATGGTTCATGTGGCCCAACTCTTTATGTATCCATACATAAACTTGGTCCAACATGAATCCTAAGCCCAACACATATAAATATAACTAATTATCATAATTAGTCCCCATAGATTTAATTAGTCTCTTTCGACCACTAAATAAATTCCAAATTAATTATTGATCAATACTAATTAAAACATATGATTTCATATTAATATATTATTACTTATAATATATTAATAAACTATAAATAACCTTCTCTCAAAAGTCCATCCTAACAAATTGTCCTGATGATATGCAACCCAAATGGACCATGCTACTCTCGGGTCGAAAACATACCAATAATAGTTATGGGCTTAGACACCTAATCCAACAGTCTCCCACTTGGATAACTCTAAAACTATTATTCAAGTATGACTCCAAGATCTCGACTAGCAGTCGTAGCTCTTAAAGCCGCTGTCAAACTCTAAACAAATCAAATGACATGTCCATTAGATAAGGGATCATATATTCCTCCATTCTAGATATCATATGGACTGAGACATGGATTATAATCATTCTCTCTTTCCATTTGTTGTTTCCCGATTTCCGATTTATGACGACTGACTAATTGAACAAATCAAATCAGTCCAGGCCCGACCGAGCACTTACGTTTGTCATCACCAAATCATCGAGGGGCCCACAGATATCGCTTTTATCCCGAAGGTAAAAGGAATGATAAACTTCGACTCATATGGCTTGTTCTATTACTTGTTGAATCATACACAAAGGCATGTTTTATAACATCGAGTTACCGAATGCGTTTTCATGCAATCAATGTACAACCAACTCATAGTAACAACTCATATCTTTAGGTTTGAAGAATATAAGATATTATCGTCTTATGATCACTCGTGATAAAGTCCATGAAGTGATTCAAATGAGCGTGGGTTGAATCGAATACTCGAATCCCTATTCCAGGAGTACTCATGAATGTTGTAGTAACTCTTACTATGTCCACTACCTTGGACATCTACAAACCCGATTCATGACAGTCTTGCCTTAATACCTACTTCCAACGTATTATCGATTGTGGATGGTTTGAATAACTTAGTCATTCAGAAAGAACAACCTGGTTATTCTGGAAGTCAAAACATGCAAAGTGAAACACAAGAATAATACTAATCCTCTATGGTCCCAATCACCTTTGAGAGTAAATAAAACACCTTTTATTTAAACACCATATTGATTACGCATTATTCATTGTATAATATTTCAAATAATCAACTTTATACTTGAATTAAAACAATAGTTGTCCCATGCTCCAAGCATGTAAACTATGTTTTGTAAACACTAGTCATGCCATACATCAAGTATGCACACTATGTTTATCTATGATCTTTACTTTGTGAAATAGATCAATTGAACATGATTCCAATGATGCTCATTTCACAATCCTAAATCTTTATGGTAAATGTAAGAATTCCAAATCCCTACCATTTAATGAAATATGTTAGATTCTAAACTTATATGCATTGATCCTCTCGTAATGACTATGCACAAAGTCACAAAGACTTGTCAACAATCATTACAGAGTATCCCAATGGAGAGCATTCCATGGAACCAAAGTCTCAAATTCAAAGTACATTGCTTTGAACAACCTTCTTGCATTAAGTTTCCTAATCTTATACAGATTGAATGGACAACTTCTACCTTTGGGAATATTTCCATATTCTCATTTTGACTGTCACTTCTGAACAAGAGTTGCCTCTTTTCAGAATATGTCAATTATGGTCCTTTCCAAAAATTAACATTATACTTACCTTAGATTGTCCTCGACAATTGTTTAATCATTTTAGTCATATCCAATTCTAGAGTTGCCTCTTTTCAGAATATGTCAATTATGAACAAGAGTTGGAAAGGACCATAATTGACATATTCTGAACAAGAGTTGCCTCTTTTCAGAATATGTCAATTATGGTCCTTTCCAAAAATTAACATTATACTTCCAACTATCCCTGAGCAACCAATCTTTGGTAAACCTTAGATTGTCCTCGACAATTGTTTAATCATTTTAGTCATATCCATTTCTAGATCTTAATGCCTTAGGCATTCAGAAAATTTAGAAAGGATAAATATTATAGCACATGCAATCGATCCTATATCTGAAGCATATGGGACACGATTCATGATGTCTCACATAAAGACATGATACTAGACCAATCTTTTGCTACATTATTTTTATTTGCCATGTTCTCAAAATTTGACTATGAAGAGGGATGTCGTAATCATAATCGAATTTTGAAAACGCAATATATATAGAATTTCCTTATGTTGAACCACTCCAACACAAAATTCATATATATATATATATATATATATATATATATATATATATATATATATATATATATATATATATATATCCCTGACTAAAGATGATCAAAATCTCAATCTAAGCTTTTAGAATTGAAATGAAGTATAATTTCCTCTCCCTTAATTATAGCAAAAACAACTTTTCCCAATTGAAACCCTTTTGTTTTCTATAATTAACACTTAACATAATAATCATGCTTCCACTAACATGATGATTATTAGCATAACACTTATGCTCCCACTAGCTTTGACATGTACTCAGAAAACAGCTGGACTTCTAGAAATCAATACTTTATTGACTTTCTTACCAAAGTTCATATTTCTGATACAAGATGCTTCGATAAAACTTTATCAAAATCATACACATTTCCTTAGATAGCTCACATGTGTGTCTAAACAATTTTATAGAATAATGAAAAGGGATACCGTAATCATAGTCTCAATTGTTTAGACCTTTTCCATTTCTCACAAGTGTATGTTAGTGTGCCGGTTACCCACACATGCTCCACTAACGACTTTTAGAATGCAAATGTCACAATTGCTATCTACTAAAAATCTACTTAGTGAAAGCGTTTCCTCACCATCATTTTCATGAATCGGAGAGAAACCTTATGACACTTAGATTTTATGGATTGAACTTGTGCAGTCTTAACTTCTTGCCACCTGGCAGCCCAAGGGCCTGCCATTGCTTCCAAGTAGTTATGGGCATAGAAATGTCAACACGATAGGTTATAAACCTCAAGTCGTGTGCTAGTGAAGAACTATAGGTTTTATCCTTGATTAGTTCTTGAAACTTTCAAGACCTTTAAGACTCCCACTGTCCTCTTGACATATAAGACTCTCTTGTCAAGAACCATTCCTTGACAAAACAAATATTCAAGGGATAGTGCGGATTCTTATCAAGACTAACACTTCATGCAATTGGCCTAAGTTGGTCTCTGTTTTATCCAAAACATCACAACTTACCAATTTCAAATGTACAAGAGTAGAAAACATTTTACTCTTACATTTGACTAATCTTTATAAACCTTTTTTAAGATGTGTCACTCAAGTTACAATCTTGGAGTATGACTTTAAGACTTTGCTTTTGGAACGAAGTATGACTCATCTTCTTGATTTAACCATTCCAACAATTCATGACTCCTCTTCTTAGCCATAAGAAAGCACTAAGATGTCCTTAGAGGATCATTTGTGATATG